>NC_091286.1:383062793-383789043 GCF_032444005.1 Ranitomeya imitator | reverse complement strand
AGTACACTGCGAGGGCAATGTTCTGGTCTGAGTCAAAGGAACAGCATAGTAATCTGGCTGTGGCTGTGCATCTGTGCACTCCATGTCCGATTCAACTTGTAATCGGCATGGCCTGTTAACTGTTTCACTTTCTAACCTAGGAACGGTATGTGTAAAGAGCTCCATGGAGTAACCCGTTGTGTCGCCTGACGCATCCTTCTCTGTTGTTCTTGGTGAAGAAGACAAGGAAGCGACTTGTCCCTGACCGTGAACATCCACTAACGACGCGCTGCTTTTACATTTAGCAGTTTCAGAAGAGGAGGCGAAAGAGCTAGAGGCTGAGTCAGCAAGGAAAGCCAAAACTTGTTCTTGCTGCTCCGGCTTTAAAAGCGGTTTTCCTACTCCCAGAAAAGGGAGCGTTCGAGGCCTTGTGTAGCCAGACGACGAACCTGGCTCAACAACTCGAGACTTAGGTGCTATATTGCTTTTCCCACGACCACCTGATGCTCCACCACCACTACCATCATTACCAGCTGGCAAAGACCGCCCACGGCCACGACCTCTTCCACCAGACTTCCTCATTGTTTGAAAAACGTAACCAAACTAACGGTATTTGTTACTGTAAAACCAGTTACAAGGTGAACTCAAACTTCTGTTGGATTTATATATACCTTTATAGGTAGGTGAGACTGCAGGGAAAATCAGGCCCAATGTATAACAGTACACAGCTTCAGTGGCAGACAGATAAGCCACTAACAGGACTGACGCTGATGCAGACACTACCAATAAAAATCTCCCCCTTTTTATTTTTTCTGGGAGAATATTGAAGAAATGTGGCCCACTCTTATACAGTATATCTTCTGTGGCACAAAATTAGAGACAGATGCCACACGCAGCACTGGCAATGAGGCAGAATTGCCAATCTTAATCTCCCACTATTTTTTTTTCAGGGAGAATTGAAAAGAAATCTGGCCCAGTATTACACACTAGGTTTAATGTGGCACAAAATTTGAGACAGGTGGCACACTCAGGACTGGCACTGAAGCAGAAATGCCAATCGTAATCTCCCACTATTTTTTTTTCATGGAGAATTGAAAAGAAATCTGGCCCAGTATTACACACTAGGTTTAATGTGGCACAAAATTTGAGACAGGTGGCACACACAGGACTGGCACTGAAGAAGAAATGCCAATCTTAATCTCCCACTATTTTTTTTTTCAGGGACAATTTAAAAGAAATCTGGCCCAGTATTACACACTAGGTTTAATGTGGCACAAAATTTGAGACAGGTGGCACACACAGGAGTGGCACTGAAGCAGAAATGTCAATCTTAATCTCCCACTATTTTTTTTTCAGGGAGAATTGAAAAGAAATCTGGCCCAGTATTACACACTAGGTTTAATGTGGCACAAAATTTGAGACAGGTGGCACACACAGGACTGTCACTGAAGCAGAAATGCCAATCTTAATCTCCCACTGTTTTTTTTCAGGGAGAATTTAAAAGAAATCTGGCCCAGTATTACACACTAGGTTTAATGTGGAACAAAATTTGAGAAAGGTGGTGTTAGGGGTCGAGTTCCCGCTTCTGCACAGGGGGAATCTCGAGCCACTTCCGCTGCGGTCTCCCATTCTTGTCCAGCCGCAGTGGAGCCTGCTCAGCAAGGACGTCGGTCCCAGCGTCTTGCTCATTCTCACTCTGTTCTGAGAGTTAGTGCTGCTTCTCCAGTCTCTGCCATTAAAGTCAGTGCTGGTCAGCAGCGAGCGGACTTCTCTGGGACTAAGTCCTTGTCTGCATGTACTGAGCATGCCCAGCGTAAGGTCTCCCGTTGGAGATCGAGGGTCATGTGCTCAGGCTCTGCAGCACATTCCATTGGTCCTCTTGGCAGGTCCTAGAAGGGCAAAAGTGCTGTGGCCACTTCCTGTGCTGCTGTTATATAAACTGCGCATGACCGCACGGCCATGCGCTAGTATTGTCAAACAATTGTTGATGTGTGTATGTTGTGAGTGCAAGTCGTCCTTGGAAACCCCTTCCCTATTGAATGTCTGTTCGCGGAAGGTGTATGGCTGCTACCTAGCGCCCGACTTAGCCTACAGCACTAAAAACACATCTCAGCGTCCTGTAGCTGTGCCTGCCAGTACGGCGCCGTGCGCCTGTCTTGCGCTTTCCATACCCGAGTCTGGGTGGTTAGTGGCGTCCGTTAGTGCGGCATCGCTCGCACTCTTGTGCACTTATATTCCTTAAGGTTCTCTACACACCCAGTTGCGGTGTTACGCCAGCAAGGGTCTAATCGGGCTCCAATCCCTTCTGGGGTTAAGTCCGCTGACCACTTGCTCGCGCACTAGTGCGGTACTGCGGTCCTGTGGGTTAACAGGATCGCTTTCTTCACGCTGGGTGAGGTTTAACCCACGCGTGTATCCTTTAGTGTACCGCCATATTGTCCGTCTTGCTAGCTGCAGGGTCTTTTACCTGCACGGTGGACCTCGGACTGCGAACGCACCTAGTTTCTTACCATCTATACATGGTGCGTTCCGCCAGTCCTTAACAGAATACTAGCGCCAAGGTCTGGCTAGTATGGCGGACATTCAGCAATCTTTGCGGTATATCCAGCAGTTGGAGGGTAGGTTGAAGGTTCTCGAGAACTCAACCTCAGCTGTGGATGTTACCGCAGTTGCTGTAAAGGCTGCTGGCGTGGCGGCAGCAACCTTGTCCACTGCCACCCCTGTTCCGACATTATCCCGCCTCCCGTTGCCAGAAAAATTTTCTGGAGATTGCAAAACTTGTAGGGGATTCGTGAGTCAGTGCTCTATCCACCTCGAGCTCCTGGCTGCACGTTTTCCTACAGAGCGGGCTAAGGTGGGATTTATTGTCTCGCTGTTGTCGGACAGGGCGTTGGAGTGGGCTACGCCGCTGTGGGAGCGTGATGATCATGTGGTGCAGAGTGCTCCGTTGTTTCTGGGCACGCTGAAAAAGGTCTTTCTAGGACCTCAACTCACCCATGATACAGCGCTCCAACTACTGGCATTAACTCAGGGTGAGTCCTTGGTCAGCCATTTTTCTGTCCGATTCCGTACTTTAGCTTCCGAGCTGGAGTGGTCGGACAAAGCCCTTATCCCCATATTCTGGAGGGGCCTGGCTGACCATGTTAAGGACGCTCTGGCCACTAGGGAGATTCCTGCCACACTGGAGGAGTTAATATCTATTTCTACTCGTATAGACCTCCGTTTTAACGAGCGGAGGTTGGAACGAGCCCAGTGTAGGCAGAGGTTTCGGCTGGCTCCTACCTTCGCCAAACCTTTGGAATCCCCAGTCCAGGCATCTGAGTCACATGAGACCTTGGAGGTGACACGAGCGGGATCTAAGTCTCAGTCCGCTCGTGCACATAAGGTCCGTCATGTTTGCCAGCAGTCAGGACGTCTTGTCTCCAAGAGTCCTCAGCGGTCGGGGAAACGTCAGCGTCTAGTGGCAGTTGGAGGAGGTACACTAGACACGGCGACGTTTGCCTCAAAGTTGTCCTTCAAGGGGACAATTACCATAGGCCCATCCACTCTTACGGTCGAGCTTTGCTTGGATTCTGGGGCAGAGGGTAACTTTATGTCCTCCGCCTTTGCCCAGCGTCACGCAATACCCTTGGTGATGCTCGCCCAGCCAGTGACCGTTCGAGTGGTAAATGGGTCAACACTACCTTCACAGATTACCCACCAAACCATTCCTTTCACGCTGTCTGTGTCTCCATCACATCAGGAGATAATCTCCCTATTAGTCATTCCTGAGGGAATTGATGAGGTCCTGTTGGGGATGCCATGGCTTCGCTACCATTCTCCTCATATTGAGTGGTCCTCTGGGAGAATTTTGGGATGGAGTAAATCCTGTGAGGGTAGATGTCAGAGGGAGTGCGTTCAGGTTGCTACTACACAGGTACCCGCAGATCTTTCCTCTCTCCCCAAGCACTATTGGTCCCATGCAGACGTGTTCTCCAAAAGAGCTGCGGAGACTCTTCCGCCTCACCGTCCCTATGACTGTCCTATTGACCTCTTGCCTGGTGCTGAGCCTCCCCGGGGTCGAGTCTACCCGTTATCTCTCCCAGAGACGGAGGCAATGTCCCAGTATATTCAGGAGAATCTGGCAAGAGGATTCATTAGGAAGTCAGTGTCACCGGCAGGGGCTGGGTTCTTCTTCGTACAGAAGAAGACTGGAGACTTACGTCCATGCATAGACTACAGGGGTCTTAACGCCATTACCGTTAAGAACAAGTACCCATTACCCCTGATATCTGAGCTCTTTGATAGGCTACGGGGAGCAAAGGTATTTACAAAGTTAGATCTGCGGGGTGCTTACAACCTGATTCGCATCCGTGAGGGGGATGAATGGAAGACGTCTTTTAACACCAGGGATGGGCACTATGAATATCTAGTGATGCCCTTTGGGCTCTGTAATGCCCCAGCCGTTTTCCAAGACTTTGTGAACGACATCTTTCGGGATATGCTCACCACCTCGGTCGTAGTCTATCTGGATGACATTCTCATCTACTCTCCAGATATAGACTCCCATCGGAGAGATGTTCGCAAAGTCTTCGACCTCTTACGGGCAAACTCCCTCTACGCTAAGTTGGAGAAGTGTGTGTTTGAGCAGGAGTCCTTGCCTTTCCTTGGTTATATCATTTCTGCCCAGGGTTTGGCTATGGATCCTGCCAAGCTACAGGCAGTAATGGACTGGCAGGAACCCCATTCTCTTAAAGCGGTGCAGCGCTTTATGGGGTTCATTAATTACTATCGCCAGTTCATTCCACACTTCTCAACTTTGGTAGCTCCCTTGGTCGCCCTCACCAAGAAGGGAGCAAATCCCAAGTTGTGGTCAGAGGAGGTCTCCAAGGCTTTTCTCTCGATTAAGTCACACTTCGCTAGCGCTCCCATCCTACATCGCCCCGATGTAGATAAACCATTCATCTTGGAGGTGGATGCCTCATCCGTTGGTGCTGGAGCAGTCCTTTTCCAAAAGGATGCTCAAGGTCGGAAGCATCCTTGCTTCTTCTTCTCCAAAACTTTCACACCAGCGGAGAGGAATTATTCCATCGGGGACAGGGAGTTGCTAGCCATGAAATTGGCTTTTTCAGAGTGGAGACACCTCTTGGAGGGAGCTCGCTTTCCCTTCCAAGTCTTCACTGATCACAAGAACTTGGTGTATATACAGACGGCCCAGCGGCTAAATTCTCGCCAGGCTAGATGGTCCCTGTTTTTCTCCCGGTTCCATTTTACCCTCCATTTTCTCTCCGGGGAGAAGAACGTTCGTGCCGACGCTCTCTCCCGCTCCGTAGTGTCATCTGAGGAGGAGGAGGAGGAGCCTCGGCTTATTGTCCCGCCTGAGAGCTTGAGAACTGTAGCTCCGGTTTCGCTGGAGTCTGTGCCCCCGGGCAAGACTTTCGTGCCAGCTAACTTGCGACCGGAGGTTCTCTCTTGGGCTCACTCCTCCAGAGTGGGTGGGCATTTTGGGACCAAGAGGACATCTGAGCTTTTGGCGAGAACATATTGGTGGCCGCATATGGTCCGAGATGTCAAGGACTATATTCAGGCGTGCGTTTCTTGCGCCCAGAATCGGTCTCCTCGGCAACGGCCTGCTGGGTTGCTTTACCCTCTACCGGTGGCAGACAGGCCCTGGGAGATGGTCGGAATGGACTTTGTGGTGGGCTTACCCAAGTCGCGTGGCTGCTCCATTATTTGGGTAGTCACCGACCATTTCTCTAAGATGGTACATTTGGTACCGCTTCCTCGGTTACCCTCAGCACGGGCCTTGGCGGTGTTGTTCATGAAGCATGTTTTTCGATTGCATGGTATGCCTGATAAGATTGTCAGCGATCGGGGTCCCCAGTTCGCGTCTCGGTTTTGGAGAGAGCTCTGCCGTTTGCTCAGCATAGAGTTAAACCTCTCCTCTGCATATCATCCCGAGACGAATGGGTTGGTGGAGAGAACCAACCAGACTCTGGTGACGTATTTGCGACATTTCGTCTCCGCTAGGCAGGATGACTGGGCATCTTTGCTACCTTGGGCGGAATTTGCCTTGAACAACGCCGTAGCCGATTCCACTGGCCAAACTCCTTTTCTCCTTAATTACGGCCAGCATCCGCGTGTTCCTGTGCCCATGCCCGTGTCATCCACCGATTCTAGGGTGGCAGACTGGGCGGTGGAGGCACGGGACATCTGGGACCGCACACAGGATGCCATTCGGGCCTCCAAGGAGAGAATGAGGGTTTCGGCTGATACACACCGGCGTCCCGCTCCGGTCTTTGCTCCCGGCGACTTAGTGTGGCTCTCCGCCCGTAACATCAGGCTGCGAGTTGAGTCCACTAAGTTTGCTCCTCGCTACATTGGCCCGTTTAAAGTTCTGGAACAGGTCAACCCTGTGGTTTACCGTTTGGCCATTCCTCCACGCCTTGGTATCACCGATACCTTTCACGTTTCCCTCTTAAAGCCCGTTCGTTTGTCTCGGTTTTCTGAGTTATCTGCTGGGACATCGGGTTCATCCACGGATGAGTTTGAGGTGAATGCTATTGTGGGAAGCAAGGTGGTACGTGGCAAAAAATTTTATTTGGTGGATTGGAAGGGTCATGGTCCAGAGGATAGAACCTGGGAGCCTGTGGAGCACATTCGGGCTCCGCAGCTCATTGCTGCCTTCGAACGTAGCGAGGCCCAAGGAGGGGGGGGCCCTAGGAGGGGGGGTAATGTTAGGGGTCGAGTTCCCGCTTCTGCACAGGGGGAATCTCGAGCCACTTCCGCTGCGGTCTCCCATTCTTGTCCAGCCGCAGTGGAGCCTGCTCAGCAAGGACGTCGGTCCCAGCGTCTTGCTCATTCTCACTCTGTTCTGAGAGTTAGTGCTGCTTCTCCAGTCTCTGCCATTAAAGTCAGTGCTGGTCAGCAGCGAGCGGACTTCTCTGGGACTAAGTCCTTGTCTGCATGTACTGAGCATGCCCAGCGTAAGGTCTCCCGTTGGAGATCGAGGGTCATGTGCTCAGGCTCTGCAGCACATTCCATTGGTCCTCTTGGCAGGTCCTAGAAGGGCAAAAGTGCTGTGGCCACTTCCTGTGCTGCTGTTATATAAACTGCGCATGACCGCACGGCCATGCGCTAGTATTGTCAAACAATTGTTGATGTGTGTATGTTGTGAGTGCAAGTCGTCCTTGGAAACCCCTTCCCTATTGAATGTCTGTTCGCGGAAGGTGTATGGCTGCTACCTAGCGCCCGACTTAGCCTACAGCACTAAAAACACATCTCAGCGTCCTGTAGCTGTGCCTGCCAGTACGGCGCCGTGCGCCTGTCTTGCGCTTTCCATACCCGAGTCTGGGTGGTTAGTGGCGTCCGTTAGTGCGGCATCGCTCGCACTCTTGTGCACTTATATTCCTTAAGGTTCTCTACACACCCAGTTGCGGTGTTACGCCAGCAAGGGTCTAATCGGGCTCCAATCCCTTCTGGGGTTAAGTCCGCTGACCACTTGCTCGCGCACTAGTGCGGTACTGCGGTCCTGTGGGTTAACAGGATCGCTTTCTTCACGCTGGGTGAGGTTTAACCCACGCGTGTATCCTTTAGTGTACCGCCATATTGTCCGTCTTGCTAGCTGCAGGGTCTTTTACCTGCACGGTGGACCTCGGACTGCGAACGCACCTAGTTTCTTACCATCTATACATGGTGCGTTCCGCCAGTCCTTAACAGGTGGCACACACAGGAGTGGCACTGAAGCAGAAATGCCAATCTTAATCTCCCACTATTTTTTTTCAGGGAGAATTTAAAAGAAATCTGGCCCAGTACTACACACTAGGTTTAATGTGGCACAAAATTTGAGACAGGTGGCACACACAGCACTGGCAAGGAGGCAGAATTGCCAATCTTAATCTCCCACTATTTTTATTTTTTCAGGGAGAATTTAAAAGAAATCTGGCCCAGTATTACACACTAGGTTTAATGTGGACCAAAATTTGAGACAGGTGGCACACACAGGAGTGGCACTGAAGCAGAAATGCCAATCTTAATCTCCCACTATTTTTTTTTTCAGGTAGAATTTAAAAGAAATCTGGCCCAGTATTACACACAACGTTTAATGTGGCACAAAATTTGAGACAGGTTGCACACACAGCACTGGCAATGAGGCAGAATTGCCAATCTTAATATCCCACAATTTTTTTTCAGGGAGAATTTAAAAGAAATCTGGCCCAGTATTACACACAACGTTTAATGTGGCACAAAATTTGAGACAGGTTGCACACACAGCACTGGCAATGAGGCAGAATTGCCAATCTTAATCTCCCACTGTTTTTTTTCAGGGAGAATTTAAAAGAAATCTGGCCCAGCATTACACACTAGGTTTAATGTGGCACAGAATTAGAGACAGATGCCACACACAGCACTGGCACTGAGGCAAAATTGCCAATCTTAATCTCCCACTATTTTCTTTTTATTTATGGGAGAATTGGTAAGAAATCAGGCCCACTGTTAGACTGTATGTTTTCTGTGCCAGAAAATGAGACACACATGCCACACACAGGACTGCCACTGATACAGATTTGCCAATTTTAATCTGCACCTTTTTTTTTCTTCAGGGAGACTAGTGAATAAATCTGGGCCACTGTATTACAGTAAATTTTCTGTGGCAGAAAGTGGCTTGAAGAGATATAACGAAACAAAAAAAAAAAAGGGACTGTCCTACAATTACTATCTCCCTGCAGTAATCTCAGCAAAGTATGACAGGCAGCAATAACAAGGAGTGGACTGCTGCACAAAAAAGTCAAAAGTGTGGACAAACAAACAAGATAGCTGTGCAGAAAGGAAGGAGCAACAGGATTTGTGCTTTGAAAAAAGCAGTTGGTTTGCACAGCGGTGTACAAACAGCAATGCAGCTATCAGGGAGCCTTCTAGGGCAGCCCAATGAGCTACAGCGCTGAGGAAAAAAAATGTAGCCTTCACTGTCCCTGCAAACAAAAGGTGGTGTTGGACAGTGGAAATCGCTACAGCACAAGCGGTTTGGGGGTTAATGTACCCTGCCTAACGCTATCCCTGCTTCTGACGAAGCGGCAGCAACCTCTCCCTATGCTCAGATCAGCAGCAGTAAGATGGCGGTCGGTGGGAACGCCCCTTTATAGCCCCTGTGATGCCGCAGAAAGCAAGCCAATCACTGCAATGCCCATCTCTAAGATGGTGGGGACTGAGACCTATGTCATCACGCTGCCCACACTCTGCGTCCACCTTCATTGGCTGAGAAATGGCGCTTTTCGCGTCATTGAAACGCGACTTTGGCGCGAAAGTCGCGTACCGCATGGCCGACCCCACACAGGGATTGGGTCGGGTTTCATGAAACCCGACTTTGCCAAAAGTCGGCGACTTATGAAAATGACCAACCCATTTCGCTCAACCCTAGTCGTCGTGTCTAGGGTTGAGCAAAACGGGTCGAAATTTTTCAAAAGTCGCCGACTTTTGGCAAGGTCGGGTTTCATGAAACCCGACCCGACCCCTGTGTGGGGTCGGCCATGAAGTCGGCGATCTTTTGAATCTAGAATCGGAATTCCGATACCGATTCCCCATATGTTTATATCGGGAATTGGTATCGGAATTCAGATTTAAGTGGAAAATAAAGAATTAAAATAAAAAATATCGCAATACTTACCCCCTGACGCGCCCTGGTACTAACCAGGAACCTTCCTTCCTTGGAATCAGCCTTCCAGGACCTTGCGGTGACGTCGCGGTGACGTCGCGGCTTGTGATTGGCCGCGCGGCCGCCCATGTGACCGCTCGCGCGACCAATCACAAGCCGCGACGTCACCGCGACGTCACCGAAGGTCCTGGAAGGGCTGATTCTTAGGAAGGAAGGCTGCCGGAAAGAAGCAGGGCGCGTCCGAGGGTGAGTATATTCCTATTAGGTATATACTCACCCTCGGACGCGCCCTGCTTCTTTCCGGCAGCCTTCCTTCCTAATAATCAGCCCTTCCAGGACCTTCGGTGACGTCGCGGTGACGTCGCGGCTTGTGATTGGTCGCGCGAGCGGTCACATGGGCGGCCGCGCGGCCAATCACAAGCCGCGACGTCACCGCGACTTCACCGCAAGGTCCTGGAAGGCTGATTCTAAGGAAGGAAGGTTCCCGGTTAGTACCAGGGCGCGTCAGGGGGTAAGTATTGCGATATTTTTTATTTTAATTCTTTATTTTACACTAAAATATGGATCGCAGGGCCTGAAGGAGCGTTTCCGCTCCTTCAGACCCTGGGAACCATGGAAACCCAATGCATTGCATTGGGTTTCGAGTTTTGGCCGACCCCGACTATTTTATAGGATCGGCCGATTTCACTCGACCCGACTTTTGAAAAAGTCGGGTGTCGTGAAACCCGACCCGATCCTATAAAAGTAAAGGTCACTCAACCCTAGTCGTGTCTAATGTACCTCCACCTACTACCACTAGATGCTGACGTTTCCTCGACCGCTGGGGACATCTGTTGGCAAGATTTCCTGACTGCTGGCAAACATGACAGACCTTGAGTGCACTAACGGTCCGGGACTTAGATCCCGCTCATGACTCTTCCATGGCCTCATGTGACTCAGGGACCAGGACCGGAGATTCCAGAGTTTTGGCGAAGGTGGGAGCCAGCCGAAACCTCTGCCTACACTATGCTCGCTCTAACCTCCGCTCGTTAAAACAGAGGTCAATACGAGTGGAGACAGCTATTAACTCCTCCAGTGTGGCAGGAATCTCCCTAGTGGCCAGAGCGTCCTTAACGTGATCAGCCAGCCCCCTCCAAAATATGGGGATCAGGGCTTTATTCGACCACTCCAGCTCTGATGCTAGGGTATGGAATTGGACGGCAAAATGGCTGACCAAGGACAAACCCTGAGTCAATGCCAGCAGTTGGAGCTGTCATGGAGTCATGGGTGACTCGAGGTCCTAAAAAGACCTGTTTCAGAGAGCTCAGGAACAGCGGAGCACTCTGCACCACATGATCGCCATGCTCCCACAGCGGCGTAGCCCATTTCAGCGCCCTGTCCGACAAGAGAGACACAATAAATCCCACCTTTGCCCGCTCTGTGGGAAAATGTGCAGCCACGAGCTCGAGGTAAATAGAGCACTGACTCATGAAACCCCAACAAGATTTACTATCTCCAGAAAAATTTTCTGGCAGCGGGAGGCGAGATAATGTCGGAACAGGGGTGGCAGTGGACAAGGTTGTTGCAGCCATGCTAGCAGCCTGCACAGCAACTGCGGTAACATCCACAGCTGAGGTTGTGCTCTCGAGAGCCGCCAACCTACCCTCCAGCTGCAGGATATACCGCAAGGACTGCTCTATGTCTGCCATTTACTAGCCAGACCCTGGCGCTAGTATACTGTTAGGGCTAGCGGAACACACCGAGTAAATATAGATGTTTTATTGTTATTGATGCATTCGCAGCCCAGGGTCCACTGTGCAGGAGAACCTGCTGCTAGCAATGGCGGCACTATATGGCGGTATGAACTAGCTCTGTTATTTCAGAGTAGCCGTGAAAGCAAAGCACTGCACCCTGTTAGACTTCACAGAGGCACAGGCTAACTGCCGAACAGAGAGCAGTCAGTGGTCATGCATGCACACAAAATTCCTCGCCGGACGTGCCAGCATTCTAGGGGCTTATTTCAGCCGGGTCCCTGAACACAATCTTACATGACCACACTGGCGCAAAGCACATAACTTAGAAAGATACTAGCGCATGGCCATGTGGCCATGCGAGCCTTAAATAGTTGCAGCAAGTACAGGACTTTCCTAGAAGGACCAATGAGAGGCTGCTACAGAGCCTGAGCACCTACAGGACCTTCCTGGAGGACCAATGGATTTAGCTGCAGTATCTGAACATGTGACCCTCGATCTCCACTGAGAGATCTTACTCTGGGCATGCTCAGAATGAGAAAAGCAGGACTTAGTCCTAGAAGCATCTGCTTGTTGCTGCCCAGCACTGGCTTCAATGGCAGAAGCAGGAAAAGCAGCAGTAACTCTTTGTACAGAATGGGAGACCGCAGCGGAGATGGCTCGAGATTCCCCCAGTGCAAAGGCGGGAACTCGACCCCTAACAGTGTTTGATGCTTGTCAGAAGATAGGTGTAACATATGCGCATCTCAAGCTATGAATAAAAGATGCCTGTGAGAAATTGGATGCCAAAGATGCACATAATCTAGAAGATAGCCTCAAAAGTATTTCAAGAGAGCAGTCTCGGGAGCAGCGCGGCCCTTGCATCACGGCGCCGGTGTCTTCTAAGGTCCCAGCGCTTCCACCTCTGCGAGCAACTCGCCTCTTAGCAGCGTTTCCCTTTACCTTCACACCGCTCAAGGCGCTATCCTCTCCTGGTCTCCATCTGACGCTGACTCTTGTGTGGGTCCATACACACATTTTGTGGTCTCCAGTATTCAAAACTGTTTCTGATGAAGGTCTTGTGATTAGACCGAAAACGTTTGAACTGGATGCACCAAATAAAATGAATCTTTTGCCTTGCAAATAAGATCTCCTGAGTGCCAAGTATTTTTTTGCTTATATTTGACGGGTTGGATACCTAACTTGTGCACCACCAAGAAGCCTTGAGTGCCGTGTTTACTATTGCTGCAGCTGCTTCAAAAGTATTTCAAACTCAGATTTCAGCACCCATATCACTTTGGTAAAAATAATAAAATATATTAATTTTAATGTGCAACAGCTCTGCACGCTGAACAATTTCAATGCCACTAAATTAAAAGGTTGGATATAGCGGGCTATATGACGTTTATCAACAGAAAAAAAATATTTTAATGTGCTTGAGGTCTGTAGAAAGCTTCACATCACCGTCACAACATGACAATGTGGGATACAGCGGGCTGTATCACATTCAGCAACAGAAAATATAATTTTCTTTAATGCACATTAAGTCTGCAGACATATTCATATCAATGCCAGAACATGACAATGTGGGATACGGCGGGCTGTTTCACATTCAGCAACCGAAAATATATATTTTTTTAAGGCACATTAGGTCTGCAGACAGGTTCATATCACCACAGAACTAAATTACTAGGTGGGATACAGCAGGCTATATCACATTTAGCTAGTGAAAAAATATTGTTTAGAATGCTACACATGCATGGAGCATAATAGAAGCAGTGCACAACACACTTGTAGGACAATTGCCCTGCTGGCTTTGGTCTGTGGACCTCAGTAATGGCCAAAAAAATGCTAATAAGATAATTTTAACAGCCACGCTTTACACTAACTAGCCACACTATCTGATTGATACACAAACACCTAGCTAATATCAGATCTTATGGATCTCCTAAAAGTGAACCTGCAGAACCACGACAAAGAACTTCCCAAGGGTGAGCTGGCCTGGTGGACCACTCCCAATACAGGGAGCGTTAGGGGCAGGCCCAAGGGAGACTATTGCCACAGAAGCTGATACCGGAGAGCAGGAAGTAGGAGGGGAAAGACGCGGAAGTGGCTAAGGCGGAGACACAGGACAGAGTGACAGTGACTGAAACCCAGAGTGGACTGGATATGGCCGATGCCCAGGACAGACAGGGTATGGCAGAGACACAGAATTGATATATTTTGGACAGACTGGATATGGCGGAAACACAGGACTGGCAGGATATGGTGGAAAGACTAATATGGCGGAAACACAGGACCAGAAGGATATGGCGGAGACACTGGACCAGCAGGATATGGCAGATGACCAGGACTGACAGGGCAAGGCGTAGACACAGGATGGACAGAGTATCACCCTGGAGAGAACAAAGCACAGAGGGACCTTGGTCAAGAGAAACAAATGACAATCAGGCAAGAAGCAGAGGAAAGAGATACGTTAAATAGACCTTCCTGGTCGAGATCCTCCAGAGTCATAGAGAGGAGGATCGGAGCATCTGCAGAGCAGAGGAAGGAAGTGCGCGTGCGCAGAAGGAGTTGGAGAGAGGAGTGCGCACGCGCACCCAACGGGAGCCAGGGACCGGCGCCGAGACTGGAGGAGTAGAGACCGGAAGGCGCTCGCACACCGCAGGAGCACGCCGGGTCAGGTAAATATGTCTGCGAACAGAAAGGTGAGTGGCAGGTGCAGCAGCAGGAGCAGCAGCAGACGCGGCGGTGAGTAGTGACAGCTAACTAGCTAAAACCTGGGATACAGCAGGCTTTTTCACATTTAGCTAGTGGAAAAAATATTAATTAAAATGCTATATTCATGCATGAAGCACAATAGAAGCAGTGCAAAACACACTTGTAGGACATGTGCCCTGTTGCTTTGTCTGTGGACCTCAGTAATGGCCAAAGAATGCTGGAAGGTAAATTTGAAAGCCACACTGGACACTAGCTAGCTACACTATCTGACTGATATACAACCACCTTGCTAACTAGCTAAACTCTGGGATGTAGCAGACTTTTTCACATTTAGCTAGTGAAAAAATATTATTTAGAATGCTATACTCGTGCATGGCGCACAATAGAAGCAGTGTACAACAAATTTGTAGAACATGTGCCCTGCTGGCTTTGTCTGTGGACCTCAGTATTGGCTGTTATGATCTGGTGTTTCAGAACCACAACAGACCTGGTGGTTAAGAGCACACAAAGTGACCTGATAGTTACTAATAACATAGGACGAGCTCTGAGACGTGGGAACTCTGCTGACCGCAATCCCTAATCCTATCACACCACACTAGACGTAGCCGTGGAGCGCTCCTGACCAGACCTAGGCACCTCGGGCACAGCCTGAGAAACTAGCTAGCCCTGAAGATAGAAAAATAAGCCTACCTTGCCTCAGAGAAATTCCCCAAAGGAAAAGGCAGCCCCCCACATATAATGACTGTGAGTAAAGATGAAAATACAAACACAGAGATGAAATAGATTTTAGCAAAGTGAGGCCCGACTTACTGAATAGACCGAGGATAGGAAAGATAGCTTTGCGGTCAGCACAAAAACCTACAAACAACCACGCAGAGGGCGCAAAAAGACCCTCCACACCGACTAACAGTACGGAGGTGCTCCCTCTGCGTCCCAGAGCTTCCAGCAAGAATGAAAAACCAATATAGCAAGCTGGACAGAAAAAATAGCAAACAAAAGTAACACAAGCAGAACTTAGCTTATGCAGTGAAGATAGGCCACAAGAACGATCAAGGAGAGAGCAAGACCAATACTGGAACATTGACTGGAGGCCAGGAACAAAGAACTAAGTGGAGTTAAATAGAGCAGCACCTAACGACTTAACCTCGTCACCTGAGGAAGGAAACTCAGAAGCCGCAGCCCCACTCACATCCACCAAAGGAAGCTCATAGACCGAACCAGCCGCAGTACCACTCATGACCACAGGAGGGAGCTTGACCACAGAATTCACAACAGTACCCCCCCTTGAGGAGGGGTCACTGAACCCTCACCAGAGCCCCCAGGCTGACCAGGATGAGCCAAATGAAAGGCACGAACCAGATCAGCAGCATGAACATCAGAGGCAAAGACCCAGGAATTATCCTCCTGACCATAACCCTTCCACTTAACCAGGTACTGGAGTTTCCGTCTCGAAATACGAGAATCCAAAATCTTCTCCACTATATACTCCAACTCCCCCTCAACCAAAACCGGGGCAGGAGGATCAACGGATGGAACCACAGGTGCCACGTATCTCCGCAACAATGACCTATGGAATACATTATGGATGGAAAAAGAAGCTGGAAGGGTCAAACGAAAAGACACAGGATTAAGAACCTCAGAAATCCTATACGGACCAATGAAACGAGGCTTAAACTTAGGAGAGGAAACTTTCATAGGAATATAACGAGACGACAACCAAACCAAATCCCCAACACGAAGTCGGGGACCCACACAGCGCCTGCGGTTAGCAAAACGTTGAGCCTTCTCCTGGGACAATGTCAAATTGTCCACTACATGAGTCCAAATCTGCTGCAACCTATCCACCACAGTATCCACACCAGGACAGTCTGATGACTCAACCTGCCCTGAAGAGAAACGAGGATGGAAACCAGAATTGCAGAAAAACGGCGAAGCCAAAGTAGCCGAGCTGGCCCGATTATTAAGGGCGAACTCAGCCAAAGGCAAAAAGGACACCCAATCATCCTTATCAGCAGAAACAAAACATCTCAGATATGTTTCCAAGGTCTGATTGGTTCGTTCAGTTTGGCCATTTGTCTGAGGATGGAAAGCCGAGGAAAAAGACAAATCAATGCCCATCCTAGCACAAAAGGCTCGCCAAAACCTCGAAACAAACTGGGAACCTCTGTCAGAAACGATGTTCTCTGGAATGCCATGTAAATGAACCACATGCTGGAAAAACAATGGCACCAAATCAGAGGAGGAAGGCAATTTAGACAAGGGTACCAAATGGACCATCTTAGAGAAGCAATCACAAACTACCCAAATGACCGACATCTTTTGAGAGACGGGGAGATCCGAAATAAAATCCATAGAGATATGTGTCCAGGGCCTCTTCGGGACCGGCAAGGGCAAAAGCAACCCACTGGCACGAGAACAGCAGGGCTTAGCCCGAGCACAAATCCCACAGGACTGCACAAAAGAAGGCACATCCCGCGACAGAGACGGCCACCAAAAGGATCTAGCCACCAAATCTCTGGTATCAAAGATTCCAGGATGACCAGCCAACACCGAACAATGAACCTCAAAGATAACTCTACTCGTCCATTTATCAGGGACAAACAGTTTCTCCGCTGGGCAACGGTCAGGTCTATTAGCCTGAAATTTTTGCAGCACCCGCCGCAAATCAGGGGAGATGGCAGACAAAATTACCCCCTCTTTTAGAATACCCGCCGGCTCAGGCAAACCCGGAGAGTCGGGCACAAAACTCCTAGACAGGGCATCCGCCTTCACATATTTAGAGCCCGGAAGGTACGAAACCACAAAGTCAAAACGGGAGAAAAACAGCTACCAACGAGCCTGTCTAGGATTCAACCGTTTGGCAGACTCGAGATACGTCAAGTTCTTGTGATCAGTCAAGACCACCACGCAATGCTTAGCTCCTTCAAGCCAATGACGCCACTCCTCGAATGCCCACTTCATGGCCAGCAACTCTCGATTGCCAACATCATAATTACGCTCAGCAGGCGAAAACTTCCTGGAAAAGAAGGCACATGGTTTCATCACCGAGCCATCAGAACTTCTTTGCGACAAAACAGCCCCTGCTCCAATCTCAGAAGCATCAACCTCGACCTGGAACGGGAGCGAAACATCTGGTTGGCACAACACAGGGGCAGAAGAAAAATGACGCTTCAACTCCTGAAAAGCTTCCACAGCAGCAGAAGACCAATTGACCACATCAGCACCCTTCTTGGTTAAATCAGTCAACGGTTTAGCAATACTAGAAAAATTATTGATGAAGCGACGATAAAAATTAGCAAAGCCCAGGAACTTTTGCAGACTCTTCAGAGATGTCGGCTGAGTCCAATCATAAATGGCCTGAACTTTAACAGGGTCCATCTCGATAGTAGAAGGGGAAAAAATGAAACCCAAAAATGAAACCTTCTGAACACCAAAGAGACACTTTGACCCCTTCACAAACAAAGAATTCGCACGCAGGACCTGGAACACCATTCTAACCTGCTTCACGTGAGACTCCCAATCATCCGAGAAGACCAAAATATCATCCAAGTATACAATCAGGAATTTATCCAGGTATTCTCGGAAGATGTCATGCATAAAGGACTGAAATACTGATGGAGCATTAGAAAGCCCGAATGGCATAACCAGGCACTGAAAATGGCCCTCGGGCATATTAAATGCCGTTTTCCATTCATCGCCCTGTTTAATACGCACAAGATTATACGCACCACGAAGATCTATCTTGGTGAACCAACAAGCCCCCTTAATCCGAGCAAACAAATCAGACAGCAGCGGCAAGGGGTACTGAAATTTGACTGTGATTTTATTTAGAAGGCGGTAATCAATACAAGGTCTCAGCGAACCATCCTTCTTGGCCACAAAAAAGAACCCTGCTCCCAATGGCGACGACGACGGGCGAATATGACCCTTCTCCAAGGATTCCTTTACGTAACTATGCATAGCGGCGTGCTCAGGCACAGATAAATTAAATAGTCGACCTTTAGGAAACTTACTACCAGGAATCAAATCGATAGCACAATCGCAATCCCTATGCGGAGGTAGGGCACTGGACTTGGGCTCATCAAATACATCCCGGTAATCCGACAAGAACTCTGGGACCTCAGAATGGGTGGATGACGAAATAGACAGAAATGGAACATCACCATGCACCCCCTGACAACCCCAGCCGGACACAGACATAGATTTCCAATCCAATACTGGTTTATGGACTTGTAGCCATGGCAACCCCAACACGACCACATCATGCAAATTATGCAACACCAAAAAGCGAATATCCTCCTGATGTGCAGGAGCCATGCACATGGTCAGTTGGGTCCAGTACTGAGGCTTATTCTTGGCCAAAGGCGTAGCATCAATTCCTCTCAATGGAATAGGATACTGCAAGGGCTCCAAGAAAAACCCACAGCGCCTAGCAAACTCCAAGTCCATCAAATTCAGGGCAGCGCCTGAATCCACAAATGCCATGACAGAATAGGATGACAAAGAGCAGATCAAAGTAACGGACAAAAGAAATTTCGACTGTACCGTACCAATGGTGGCAGACCTAGCGAACCGCTTAGTGCGCTTAGGACAATCGGAGATAGCATGAGTGGAATCACCACAGTAAAAACACAGCCCATTCCGACGTCTGTGTTATTGCCATTCAGCTCTGGTCAAAGTCCCACCACATTGCATAGGCTCAGGTCTATGCTCAGATAATACCGCCAAATGGTGCACAGTTTTACGCTCACGCAAGCGTCGATCGATCTGAATGGCCAAAGACATAGACTCATTCAGACCAGCAGGCATAGGAAATCCCACCATGACATCCTTAAGGGCTTCAGAGAGACCCTTTCTGAAAATTGCTGCCAGTGCACATTCATTCCATTGCGTGAGCACAGACCACTTCCTAAACTTCTGACAATATATCTCTATCTCATCCTGACCCTGACACAGAGCCAGCAAATTTTTCTCTGCCTGATCCACTGAATTAGGTTCATCATAAAGCAATCCGAGCGCCAGAAAAAACGCATCAATATTACATAATGCAGGATCTCCTGGTGCAAGGGAAAATGCCCAGTCTTGAGGGTCGCCACGTATTAAAGAAATAATGATCTTAACTTGTTGAACTGGGTCACCAGAGGAGCGGGGTTTCAAAGCCAGAAACAGTTTACAATTATTTTTAAAACTCAGAAACTTAGCTCTATCTCCAGAAAACAAATCAGGAATAGGAATTCTTGGTTCTAACATAAAATTCTGAACCACAAAGTCTTGAATATTTTGTACTCTTGCAGTGAGATGATCCACACAAGAAGACAGACCTTTAATGTCCATCACTACACCTGTGTCCTGAACCACCCAAATGTCTAGGGGAAAAGAAAGACAAAACACAGTGCAGAGAAAAAAAATGGTCTCAGAACTTCTCTTTTCCCTCTATTGAGAAGCATTAGTACTTTGGGCCTCCAGTACTGTTATGATCTGGTGATTCAGAACCACAACAGACCTGGTGGTTAAGAGCACACAAAGTGACCTGATAGTTACTAATAACATAGGATGAGCTCTGAGACGTGGGAACTCTGCTGACCGCAATCCCTAATCCTATCACACCACACTAGACGTAGCCGTGGAGCGCTCCTGACCAGACCTAGGCACCTCGGGCACAGCCTGAGAAACTAGCTAGCCCTGAAGATAGAAAAATAAGCCTACCTTGCCTCAGAGAAATTCCCCAAAGGAAAAGGCAGCCCCCCACATATAATGACTGTGAGTAAAGATGAAAATACAAACACAGAGATGAAATAGATTTTAGCAAAGTGAGGCCCGACTTACTGAATAGACCGAGGATAGGAAAGATAGCTTTGCGGTCAGCACAAAAACCTACAAACAACCACGCAGAGGGTGCAAAAAGACCCTCCGCACCGACTAACGGTACGGAGGTGCTCCCTCTGCGTCCCAGAGCTTCCAGCAAGCAAGAAAAACCAATATAGCAAGCTGGACAGAAAAAATAGCAAACAAAAGTAACACAAGCAGAACTTAGCTTATGCAGTGAAGACAGGCCACAAGAACGATCCAGGAGAGAGCAAGACCAATACTGGAACATTGACTGGAGGCCAGGAACAAAGAACTAGGTGGAGTTAAATAGAGCAGCACCTAACGACTTAACCTCGTCACCTGAGGAAGGAAACTCAGAAGCCGCAGCCCCACTCACATCCACCAAAGGAAGCTCATAGACAGAACCAGCCGCAGTACCACTCATGACCACAGGAGGGAGCTTGACCACAGAATTCACAACAATTGGCCAAAAAAAGTGCTAGAAGGTAAATTTAACAGCCACACTGGACACTAGCTAGCTACACTATCTGACTGATGTAAAACCACCTAACTAACTAGCTTGCTGCTAACAATGCCAGAGACAGGAGCAGCCCCTCTGCGCTTACGGTGTCAAAATGGCACTAAAACAAGATGTCCGCTATTTATATGGAGAGGAACATGTGATTTCAGCAACCAATGACACAAGCCGTTGCGTCAGGACATTGTGGGTGTTTCCTGCACCCTGATTGGCTAGTCGCAATGTGCACATATACTGTAAAGTTAGGGGAAAAAAGTTACAAGAACGCTGCGAATCTGAGCTCTGCAAAACCTCTCCCCTCATCAAACACATGCCAAATGCTGCTCATGATACACCACCATTATCATTGCTAAAGTGCTGAAAATAATTTTGTGGCAACAATCAGTTTGCAGAAAGCATTTTCTCAGAACGTGTCTTCAGCGCTGCTGGTGGTGTCCTGATGGATAAGCGCATTTGGCTGTTCCCTGAAAGAGTAAACCACCGAACTCATCAAAATGAACAAGTCATGGATCTCCAATGACTTTTACATTCCAGTTGCAGACTTGGCAGACAAGGTGATGGCGTAGTTTTAGTGTCTTGCATTGATCTCGCATTCTTGCAGGCTGTGCCACCTTTGTGGTGTCTTCTGTGCATGCCGTTGCTACTGCTGCTGATGTTGCAAACAATTTTTTGAAATGTGGAGACTTCAAGTTGGGTCTCCATCTGGTTGGTTGCCTGTAGTGGAAGGTGTGTCAGAAGACTATTATAATATTTCTACTCTGTGAAAATTGATGCCACTTTTATGGTGTGTGTCAATAATTTTTTGACATGTGGAGACTCCAAGTTGGGACTTCATCTGGTGCGTTGCATGTAGTAGAAGGTGTGTCAGGGGCCTATTATACTGTTTTTCTCTGTGGAAATTGATGAACACCTCAAGGATGTGTGACAATTGATTATTGAAATGTGGATACTCCAAGTTTGGTCTCCTCTAGTGGGGTGCCTGTGTAAGACAGGCATGTAGAAAAGCCACGGAGACACCATCACGTGTTTCTCAATGCAAGCAATAAATAGCCAGGTCTTTTACCGGGAAGGAACAACCACGGGAAGGGCAGCATCCAAAAGGAAAACCACCTATGTCAAAACATGGTATCCATCCACAGACAGCTGTTTCGGGGTATTTGCCCCTCATCAGTCTGGAGTAGGAAACTGGCTATTAGGAGCAGTGCCTGGTAAAAGGACTATAAACATAAGGATGAATGACCTCGGGGAGATCAAAACATCCAACACCACGGAGACACCATCACGTGTTTCTCAACACAGTGATCCAGAACACTGCCCCCATCCCTTATGGGAAATATGCAAATGCATGTAGAAAAGCCGCGGAGACACCATCACGTGTTTCTCAACACAAGCAATAAATAGCCAGGTCTTTAACCAGGAAGGAACAACCACGGGAAGGGCAGCATCCAAAAGGAAAACCACCTATGCCAAAACATGGTATCCATCCACAGACAGCTGTTTCGGGGTATTTGCCCCTCATCAGTGTGGAGTAGGAAATTGGCTATTAGGAGCAGTGCCTGGTAAAAGGACTATATTTTCTACATGCATTCGCATATTTCCCATAAGGGATGGGGGCAGTGTTCTGGATCACTGCGTTGAGAAACACGTGATGGTGTCTCCGTGGTGCTGGATGTTTTGATCTCCCCAAGGTCATTCATCCTTATGTTTATAGACCTTTTACCAGGAACAGGACCCTCAGTTTACACATAATATTATGTTCAGTGATGAGGCAAACTTTTTTGGGTGGGCCATTTACATGGATTCAGCTAAATCTAATGGGAATGATGATAGTTTTCTTGTGTAGGGTGTCTTGCATTGAATAAGAAAGAGAAAAATGGGGGCCCACCAATATCATATATGAAAATTCATGAAGGGGTGCAATACCAAGTCTATGCGTAACCACATAACAGAACAGAGAAAAGATAGACTCATAAGGTATGCACAACCACAAGAAAAATCAGAAGCATATATATATGTAAATATATCAATAACACCTTTATTGCACCTCAGAAAACTATTAAAAACATTTAAAACATGAAAACATAGTGCATATACCATACCCCAAAAAACATCACAGATAAATGAATGAAAATCCCCTCAATATGCCCACCTACCAAGATTCTGTATAGAGTATCCCCTTAGAAATAACCATATATGCATAAACGACTTGTATATATCAGCCTAATGCAAAAAATGCCCAAAGATATCACCATCAGTAACTGGTGTACATACTGATGTATGTCCACCCCAGGAACCCAATAGGGGTGATTAAGGGAAATCAAGACAGATACAACCTGTAACTGATCTGCTGGCAAATGTAAGCGGAGCCGTTTGAAGATAAAAGTGTGGCAGGCATAAGCGGTACAAAGTCACTAGCCAGAGCTAAGTCCCCATAAGGCCAGTAAAGGGATCGGCACAATAGCCAAAAGGTAGATACAGGGGGTATGGAGCACACAGGCCCCACGCGCATCGCTGCCTCAGCAGCTTTGTCTTGCATTGAAATCTGCTGCAATAACCCATGTACTGCATTCACCAGACATCAACATAATTTCTATCCGCTCCTCATGTGTTAATCTCTTCGATATGTCAATGGCTGTAAACAAAGAGAAACTTCTAAATAACTCATGAAAGAATAAAGTTACATTAAAACCAAGCACACAATTGTTTGTCTTGTGAAATTTTCAATAAGTTTGATGTGTGACCCTCTTCCCATTGGAAAAAATAAAGTTGGATCCAAAATGGCCGACTTCAAAATGGCCACCATGGTCACCACCCATCTAGAAAAGTTTTCCCCTGCTCACAAACAGGAAGTTGATATCACCAACAATTCTCATTTTATTTATGTGCATCCACATACATAGCCCACCCTGTATATGGGGCTCATTATTCTGTATGGAGTGCTATGTGATGCCCATAATACTGTATGGAGGACTATACTGTCCGGTTTCTGAGCTATTGATATCACTCATGTAATGTAAGAAGTAAGTGAAATCTTTGGCATTCAATTATACCTACTGTATGTTTTTCTGCTGTATCTTTGCATCATGAATTGTTGTATATGTTAAAGGGGCCCACTGAGAGTCTTGCGCCCGGGAGCCTGCCCTGACTATTGTGACTGATTAAATAGAACGTGCACATAGATCCACATCAGCTCTAATTCTGAGTTAAGCTATGTATTCTCATTATATACTTCAGACAGAACAGTAATTGGCATAATAATTTAATTTCTTCACAAGTCTCTTTGAGCTATCGTAATTAAATTCTTGCTGTGATTTAAACCTTTGAACTTGCTTTGTTGTAAGACACATAACAGAAGTAATTTATAAGATTTATAAACTAAAACAAGCATATTTTTACGAAGTGCTTACCTTTCGTCTAATGTATTTATTTTATGGAGGAGACATTTCTGCACTTTATGCACTTTGTACCTTGGGGTAAACTGTAATTTAATAAATTGTCTAAAACTGAGCACAGCATGTTCCATATTTATTCCATTTTAGTGTTCGATGTTTCAGGACTCCTTAGCAAATAAAAATAATGTCCTCTTGTTGCCATAAATTATCAGATGGATAAAGAGGCACTTGATAAACTAAAACTACAGTGTATTGCAAGGATTAATCTAGGGATTATTTGAGTCTGTTAGATTTTTTAAAATCATCTGCAGGATTCACACTTCTTACGTACTAATTGCTCTTTAATAAAATAAATTACAGCTTGAGAGGCTGAAACAGTTTGATCTCTATTATCAGTATATTTCTAGGTTGTAGCATTTTTTTCTCATTTGCTGCATAAAATGTAATTTCACTTTTAAAAGTGTTTCAAAATCATTACTCAATTTTTAAATTAGGAATCAAGGCTGAGGGCAGAAGATTGAGGTACTTGAAATGCATAATGAAATTGGTTTTATTATTAGGTTATAAATATTTTCCAAATTCATCTAGATACACTTAAGGCAAAACATTTTACTTAAAGTGTTTAGTCTAAAGAAAAGAGGATAGAGGACAATCACAAGACATGTAAGAAAGTAGTTTCTAAGTTTATTATGGTCTATAATGGAATAACCACAATTGCAGCTGCAAATTACATCTGATTTTACTGTTTGCATTCTAGCTAAGGCTGAGTAGACAAATAGCAGACAAAGTAAATACATAAATATCTAACACAATCATCAAATAGGCCATGTAATCTGTAGAGGTGATCAGAGTAGATGATTTATTAACCCCTTCCCGACCCATGACGCCACGTAGGCGTCATGAAAGTCGGTGCCAATCTGACCCATGACGCCTATGTGGCGTCATGGAAAGATCGCGTCCCTGCAGATCGGGTGAAAGGGTTAACTCTCATTTCACCCGATCTGCAGGGACAGGGGGAGTGATAGTTTAGCCCGGGGGGGTGGCTTCACCCCCTCGTGGCTACGATCGCTCTGATTGGCTGTTGAAAGTGAAACTGCCAATCAGAGCGATTTGTAATATTTCACCTATTATAACTGGTGAAATATTACAATCCAGCCATGGCCGATGCTGCAATATCATCGGCCATGGCTGGAAACACTAATGTGCCCCCACCCCACCCCACCAATCGCCCCCCGATCTGTCTGGTACACTGCTCCGGCTCCCCTCTGTCCTGTGCTCCGCTTCCCCCCGTGCTCGTGTCCGACCCCCCCGTGCTCCAATCACCCCCCCTGCACTCCGATCCACCCCCCTCCGTCCTCCGTTCCACCCCCCCGTGCTCCTTTCCACGCCCCCGTGCTCCGTTCCACCCCCCGTGCTCCGTTCCACCCCTCCCACGCTTCGATTCACCCCCCCATGCTCCGATCCACCCCATCATACTTACCGATCCTGCCGGGGTCCGTCCGTCTTCTCCCCGGGCGCCGCCATCTTCCAAAATGGCGGGCGCATGCGCAGTGCGCCTGCCGAATCTGCCGGCCGGCAGATTCGTTCCAAAGTGCATTTTGATCACCGAGATATAATCTATCTCAGTGATCAAAATAAAAAAATAATAAATGACCCCCCCCCTTTGTCACCCCCATAGGTAGGGACAATAAAAAAAAAAGAATTTTTTTTTCCACTGTTAGAATAGGGCTAGGGTTAGGGGTAGGGTTAGGGGTAGGGTTAGGGTTAGGGTAAGGGGAAGGGTTAGGGGTAGGGGTAGGGCTAGGGGTAGGGTTAGGGGTAGGGGTAGGGCTAGGGGTAGGGGTAGGGCTAGGGTTAGGGGTAGGGGTGGGGGTAGGGTTAGGGCTAGGGTTAGGGGTAGGGGTAGGGTTAGGGCTAGGGTTAGGGGTAGGTTTAGGGCTAGGGTTAGGGCTAGGGGTAGGGTTTCGGTATGTGCACACGTATTCTGGTCCTCTGCGGATTTTTCCGCTGCGGATTTGATAAATCCGCAGTGCTAAACCGCTGCGGATTTATGGCGGATTTACCGCGCTTTTTCTGCGCATTTCACTGCGGTTTTACAACTGCGATTTTCTATTTGAGCAGTTGTAAAACCGCTGCGGAATCCGCACAAAGAAGTGACATGCTGCGGAATGTAAACCGCTGCGTTTCCGTGCAGTTTTTCCGCAGCATGTGTACAGCGATTTTTGTTTCCCATATGTTTACATTGAACTGTAAACTCATGGGAAACTGCTGCGGATCCGCAGCGTTTTCCGCAGCGTGTGCACATACCTTTAGAATTAGGCTATGTGCACACGGTGCGGATTTGGCTGCGGATCCGCAGCGGATTGGCCGCTGCGGATCCGCAGCAGTGTTCCATCAGGTTTACAGTACCATGTAAACCTATGGAAAACCAAATCCGCTGTGCCCATGGTGCGGAAAATACCGCGAGGAAACGCTGCGTTGTATTTTCCGCAGCATGTCAATTCTTTGTGCGGATTCCGCAGCGTTTTACACCTGTTCCTCAATAGGAATCCGCAGGTGAAATCCACACAAAAAACGCTGGAAATCCGCGGAAAATCCGCAGGTAAAACGCAGTGTCTTTTACCCACAGATTTTTCAAAAATGATGCTGAAAAATCTCACACGAATCCGCAACATGGGCACATAGCCTTAGGGTTAGGGTTGGAATTAGGGTTGTGGTTAGGGGTGTGTTGCGGTTAGGGTTGTGATTAGGGTTATGGCTACAGTTGGGATTAGGGTTAGGGGTGTGTTGGGGTTAGTGTTGGAGGTAGAATTGAGGGGTTACCACTGTTTAGGCACATCAGGGTTCTCCAAACGCAACATGGCGCCACCATTGATTCCAGCCAATCTCGTATTCAAAAAGTCAAATGGTGCTCCCTCAATTCCGAGCCCCGACATGTGCCCAAACAGTGGTTTACCCCCACATATGGGGTACCAGCGTACTCAGGATAAACTGCGCAACAATTACTGGGGTCCAATTTCTCCTGTTACCCTTGTGAAAATAAAAAAATGCTTGCTAAAACATCATTTTTGAGGAAAGAAAAATGATTTATTATTTTCACGGCTCTACGTTGTAAACGTCTGTGAAGCACTTGGGGGTTCAAAGTGCTCACCACATATCTAGATAAGTTCCTTGGGGGGTCTAGTTTCTAAAATGGGGTCACTTGTCGGGGGTTTCTACTGTTTAGGCACACCAGGGGCTCTGTAAACGCAACGTGACGTCCGCAGACCATTCCATCAAAGTCTGCATTTCAAAAGTCACTACTTCCCTTCTGAGCCCCGACGTGTGCCCAAACAGTGGTTTACCTCCACACATGGGGTATCAGCGTACTCAGGAGAAACTGAACAACAACTTTTGGGGGCCAATTTCTCCTGTAACCCTTGGGAAAATAAAAAATTCTGGGCTAAATAATTATTTTTGAGGAAAGAAAACGTATTTATTATTGTCACGGCTCTGCAATATATACTTCTATGAAGCACTTGGGGGTTCAAAGTGCTCACCACACATCTAGATAAGTTCCTTTCGGGGTCTAGTTTCCAAAATGGGGTCACTTGTGGGGGGTTTCTACTGTTAAGCCACATCAGGGGCTCTGCAAACGCAACGTGACGCCCACAGAGCATTCCATCAAAGTCTGCATTTTAAAACGTCACTACTTCACTTCCAAGCCCCGGCATGTGCCCAAACAGTAGTTTACCCCCACATATGGGGTATCACCGTACTCAGGAGAAACTGGACAACAAATATTGGGGTCAAATTTCTCCTGTTACCCTTGGGAAAATTAAAAAATTCTGGGCTAAATAATTATTTTTGAGGAAAGAAAACGTATTTATTATTTTCACGGCTCTGCATTATAAACTTCTGTGAAGCACTTGGGGGTTCAAAGTGCTCACCACACATCTAGATAAGTTCCTTTCGGGGTCTAGTTTCCAAAATGGGGTCACTTGTGGGGGGTTTCTACTGTTAAGCCACATCAGGGGCTCTGCAAACGCAACGTGACGCCCACAGAGCATTCCATCAAAGTCTGCATTTTAAAACGTCACTACTTCACTTCCAAGCCCCGGCATGTGCCCAAACAGTGGTTTACCCCCACATATGGGGTATCACCGTACTCAGGAGAACCTGGACAACAACTTTTGGGGTCAAATTTCTCCTGATACCCTTGGGAAAATAAAAAATTGCAAGCTAAAATATCATTTTTGAGAAAATATATATATTTTTTTATTTTCATGGCTCTGCGTTATAAACTTCTGTGAAGCACTTGGGGGTTAAATGTCCTCACCACACATCTAGATTAATTCCTTTGGTGGACTAGTTTCCAAAATGGGGTAATTTCTGGGGGTCTCCAATGTTTAGGCACACAGGGGCTCTCCAAACGTGACATGATGTCCACTAATGATTGGAGCTAATTTTCAATTTAAAAAGCCAAATGGCGTGCCTTCCCTTCCGAGCCCTGCCGTGCACCTAAACAGTGGTTTACCCCCACATATGGGGTATCAGCGTACTCAGGACAAACTGGACAACAACATTTGGGGTCCAATTTCTCCTATTACCCTTGGCAAAATAGGAAATTCCAGGCTAAAAAATCATTTTTGAGGAAAGAAAAATTATTTTTTATTTTCATGGCTCTGCGTTATAAACTTCTGTGAAGCACCTGGGGGTTTAAAGTGCTCAATATGCATCTAGATAAGTTCCTTGGGGGGTCTAGTTTCCAAAATGGGGTCACTTGTGGGGGAGCTCCAATGTTTAGGCACACAGGGGCTCTCTAAACACGACATGGTGTCCGCTAACAATTGGAGCTAATTTTCCATTCAAAAAGTCAAATGGCGCGCCTTCCCTTCCGAGCCCTGCCGAGTGCCCAAACAGTGATTTACCCCCACATATGAGGTATCGGCGTACTCGGGAGAAATTGCCCAACAAATTTTATGATCCATTTTATCCTATTGCCCATGTGATAATGAAAAAATTGAGGCGAAAATAATTTTTTTGTGAAAAAAAATGTACTTTTTCATATTTACAGATCAATTTGTGAAGCACCTGAGGGTTTAAAGTGCTCACTAGGCATCAATATAAGTTCCTTGGGGGGTCTAGTTTCCAAAATGGGGTCACTTGTGGGGGAGCGCCAATGTTTAGGCACACAGGAGCTTTCCAAACGTGACATGGTGTCCGCTAACGATGGAGATAATTTTTCATTCAAAAAGTCAAATGGCGCTCCTTCCCTTCCGAGCCTTACCATGTGCCCAAACAGTGGTTTACCCCCACATTTGAGGTATCAGTGTACTCAGGAGAAATTGCCCAACAAATTTTAGGATCCATTTTATCCTGTTGCCCATGTGAAAATGAAAAAATTGAGGCTAAAAGAATTTTTTTGTGAAAAAAAAGTACTTTTTCATTTTTACGGATCAATTTGTGAAGCACCTGGGGGTTCAAAGTGCTCACTATGCATCTAGATAAGTTCCCTGGGGCATCTAGTTTCCAAAATGGGGTCACTTGTGGGGGAGCTCCAATTTTTAGGCACACGGGGGCTCTCCAAACCTGACATGGTGTCCGCTAAAGAGTGGAGCCAATTTTTCATTCAAAAAGTCAAATGGCGCTCCTTCCCTTCCAAGCCCTGCCGTGCGCCCAAACAGTGGTTTACCCCCACATATGAGATATCAGCGTACTCTGGACAAATTGGACAACAACTTACGTGGTTCAGTTTCTCCTTTTACTATTGGGAAAATAAAAAAATTGTTGCTAAAACATAATTTTTGTGACTAAAAAGTTAAATGTTCATTTTTTCCTTCCATGTTGCTTCTGCTGCTGTGAAGCACCTGAAGGGTTAATAAACTTCTGGAATGTGGTTTTGAGTACCTTGAGGGGTGCAGTTTTTAGAATGGTGTCACTTTTGGGTATTTTCAGCCATATAGACCCCTCAAACTGACTTCAAATGTGAGGTGGTCCCTAAAAAAATGGTTTTGTAAATTTCGTTGTAAAAATGAGAAATCGCTGGTCAAATTTTAACCCTTATAACTTCCTAGCAAAAAAAAAATTTGTTTCCAAAATTGTGCTGATGTAAAGTAAACATGTGGGAAATGTTATTTATTAACTATTTTGTGTCACATAACTCTCTGGTTTAACAGAATAAAAATTCAAAATGTGAAAATTGCGAAATTTTCAAAATTTTTGCCAAATTTCCATTTTTATCACAAATAAACGCATAATTTATTGACCTAAATTTACCACTAACATGAAGCCCAATATGTCACGAAAAAACAATCTCAGAACCGCCAGGATCCGTTGAAGCGTTCCTGAGTTATTGCCTCATAAAGGGACACTGGTCAGAATTGCAAAAAACGGCAAGGTCTTTAAGGTCAAAATAGGCTGGGTCATGAAGGGGTTAAGAGTAGTGTTGAGCCACCTCCCTAGTGTTCTGGTTCGGTTCAGTTCGTCGAACAGGGAGCCCCATTGAAACCAATGGCAGGCAAACACAAACACATACAAACACATGGAAAACAAATAGAAAACACCTTAAAAGGTGTCCAAAAGCTGACAAACTGCTCAGAAGACACAACAAACATGGAAAAGTCACAACTACATATAGTCATGCAAAAAGAAAAGAGGTGGAGGAGTAAAAAAAGGAGAAGACACAGATATAGGCATGTCATGTCCTTCTAAAATCAAGAAAGGCTGGAGTAAAAATCTAAACTCACTCTACCGAGACCCAGACATCTTGACAAAAAAAATAAAAAAATAAATATCTTTAGGTAGAATGGCGGCGGGTCCATTCAGAACACTTTCCTTAGAAGATGTAGTGGTACCCCCGTTGGGAGTTGTGCCAAAAAATGAACCCAATACATTCAGACTGATCCACCATTTGTCATATCCAAGGGGCAGGTCAATAAAAGATAACATTGACGTGGAACCAAGTACAGTACTATGTACTGTACCTCCTTTGACGAGGCAATCAGGCGGGTCAAGAAGTTGGTAAGGGGCACCCTAATGGCCAAAACAGACATTGAGGGGACGTTCTGGTTACTACCTGTGCCTCCGAATAGTGTCCTCCCATTGGGCTGTTTCTGTGAAGGAGCATACTACATAGATTGCTGTTTACCCATGGGGTGCTCCATATCCTGCTCACTATTTGAGGCGTTTAGTTGCTTCCTCGAATGTGTCGTCATGGACGTTTGTAAGGTGGCACATATTATCCATTACCTCGACGACTTCTTATGCCTGGGCCCAAAAAATTTGCCACAGTGTGAAAACACGCGGTAGTCCACCTTTGAGAAGGAGAGAGCTGGAGGGAGAGCGGACACCCCAGAGCCGAGGGGTTAGATTGAGACAGAAAGAAGGCGGTGTAGCTTGCTTCATGGTTGGGGTATGCTGCTGAGTAGCACTAAATTCTACTAGGCCCAAAGGATTTCCTGGGCTAAATGCCATTACAAAATAGTAGTTAGGTAAACAGGCGGTGTAGCTTGCTTCATGGGTGTGGTACGCTGCTGAGTATCACTAAATTCTACTAGGCCCAAAAGGATTTCCTGAGCTAGATGCCGTTACAAAATAGTAGTTAGGTAAACAGGTGGTGTAGCTTGCTTCATGGGTGGGGTACGCTGCTGAGTATCACTAAATTCTACTGTCACGCCGAAAGCGGCGTTAAAGGGGCAGGACGGTGTACTGGGACCCGCACCTGTCCCAACCACTTTAATGGGGCCCTGGCTTTCCCTTATCTCGGTGGTACCTATGATGGTTAAGAGGCCTGAGCCGCCAGCGTATCCCTTTCTCCTGTGCAGGCCCTATCAGTGGCCCCCTCTCCCCCCAAAGGAGGTGGACTGCACCAGTCTAATAATACAACAAATAACAACAAATAACAGGGTATACAGACAAGGTAACTAAAAGTCTCAAACTCACCAAATGCTCACACAACCACAGAGGAAACACAGTGAAGGGAAGAGAAGGAATAAACTAGGAAGGAAAACAGGTTAAACATGCAACCAAAACCACAGACACCAATCTCTGTAAATAAACCTCCAACACCAACACTACGCTCCTTCAACCTCCAAGCCAGGCAGTAGAACTGATCACTGACAATAGCTGAAGTCAGGACTGGGTCTATATAGAGGATCAGATTTCAAAATCCATTTCAGCTGAGAGAGACCCAGCTCTCAGCAACTCAGCAATAAGATTAACTCCTGCACTGCTGACACAAAGCAGCCAGCTCAGAATATAGGTGAAGAGCTTCTGTTCACTGTGTGTGAACGAGGCCCAGAGCGCTGCGGTTTTATGGAACCTCTCTTTCGCGGTAGCCCCGTGACAGTACCCCCCCTTGTACGAGGGACCTCCGGAACCTCAGGACCAGGTTTCTCAGGATGAGCAGTATGAAATGCCCGAACCAACCTAACCGCATTGACATCGGCAGCAGGTACCCACGTCCTTTCCTCAGGACTGTACCCTCTCCAGTGTACCAGATATTGTAGGGATCGACGAACTAAACGAGAATCCATAACCCCGGAAATCTGGAACTCGAGATTTCCATCAACAAGGACCGGAAATGGAGGTGAAGGAGACTGATTGGATGACGCCACAACCTTTTTGAGTAAGGAGCGATGCTCCTTAGGAGCTCCTAAGGAGCGATTGCTGAGTTGCTCTCAGCAACTCAGCAATAAGATTAACTCCTGCACTGCTGGCACAAAGCAGCCAGGTCAGAATATAGGTGAACATCTTCTGTTCACTGTGTGTGAATGAGGCCCAGAGTACCGTGGTTCTCTGGAATCTCTCTTTCGTTGTAGCTCCATGACATCTACTAGGCCCAAAAGGATTTCCTGGGCTAGATGCCGTTACAAAATAGTAGTTAGGTAAACAGGCGGTGTAGCTTGCTTCATGGGTGGGGTACACTGCTGAGTATCACTAAATTCTACTAGGCCCAAAAGGATTTCCTGGGCTAGATGCCGTTAAAAATAGTACTTAGGTAAACAGGCAGTGGGTGGCTGGGCTACTCTGTTGACTAGCAGACACTGAAGCTTTGGAGCAGACCTCTGAATCCCAGGCCATAGTATGAGGACACAACTCTGCAGACGACCCCACCCACCTGGAATTGACGATGGCAACATCATGTAAAACTCAGCAAGGGGACTAAATAAAAGAGTCTCCATTTTTTCCAAAAATTCGGCCACAGACACCACTTAAGTGGCATCAATTCTGCCAGAGTTTTTTAAAACAGTTGGTGAGGTGATTTTCAAAAATCATCAAGATTTTAGTCTCCCCAAGATAACACAGGGGTAGAAAAGTCCTTGAAGATCCAGGATTTGTTCATCTTGATGAACGTTAGTCTGTCTACATTGTCACTGGGCAGCCGCGTGCGCTTATCTGTCAGCACACCACCAGCAGCGCTGAACACACGTTCAGAGAGAACACTGGCTGCGGGGCACGACAAGATCTCCAAAGCGTGAGTGGCGAGCTCAGGCCATTTTTCAAGATTTGAAGCCCAAAATGAGCAAGGGTCCAGTTTCACAGTCATGGCATCGATGTTAACTTGGAGATACTCTTGTACCATCCTCTCTAGGCGTTGGCTGTGCATCAGACTTCTTGTCTCCTGTGGCCTTGCAAAGGATGGTCTAAAAAAATCTTGAAACGATTGGAAAAATTTGCTGTTACCACCAGATACGATGTTACTGTTACGGTTTGAGTGATGACTCGATAGTCCCACGGTTGGCAAGTTAGAACTCAGAGATTCACTACGTGCACCACTGGTGTTTTGTGGAATAGCAGATGTTAGATTTTGTAACAGTCTCTGCTGATACTCCTGCATGCGTGAATCCCTTTCTATGGCAGGAATTATTTCACCAAATTTGCTTTTGTATCGGGGATCTAAGAGTGTGGCAACCCAGTAGTTGGCATTACTTCGGATTCTGACAATCCGAGGGTCATATTGCAGGTAGTGCAGCAAGAAGGCACTCATGTGTCTTGCGCATCCAAGAGGACCAAGTCCTTGTTGTCTTGGTGGTGGTGAGGTGAGAATCATGCTTCCTTTGTCTGCCCTCTCCCCCCAACCTCGCACAACAGAACTTTGATCAAGGTCTCCCTCATCTAATGAGTCTTCCATGTCCAGTGCCAGTTCGTCCTCCACTTCTTCCTCGCCTCCTGCACCTTCCTCAACAGTTTGGCTGCTACCATGCGCCCTTGGTAACCCCTCTCCCCCAGCCTCCAATGCCATCCGCCTTGGTGCTGCTAACCTTCTTGACCTTGGAGATATGATCCCTTCTGCATACGACTCCTCCTGTTCATCCTCCTCCTCCTCTTGTTCCACCACCTGACTCTGAACACTGTGGAAGGTGTGCTCCAGCATGTAAATTACCGGAATAGTCATGCTGATAATGACATCATCAGCACTAGACATCTTCGTTGCTATCTCAAAACTGTGCAGAAGGGTGCATAGGTCTCTGATCTGAGACCACTCCTGCAGCGTGATTTGCCCCACCTCTTGATCTCGTTGGCCCAGGCTATACATCATAACGTATTGCACCAGGGCTCGTTGGTGCTGCTACAGTCGCTGCAACATATGCAGAGTTGAATTCCACTGTGTGGGCACATCGCATTTCAGCCAGTGAACTGACAGGCCCAACAACTTCTGTAGAGATGCAAGTCGTCGAGTTGCGGGATGCGAACGGCGGAAGTGAGCACACAGTGACTGTGCCCTCTGCTGAAGCCCATCTAGTCCAGGATAGTGGGATAAAAATTGCTGGACAACCAGGTTCAAAATGTGAGCCATACAAGGCACGTGTGTGTCATTGCCCCGGCGAAGGGCCGCACCCAGGTTTGCAGCATTGTCGCACACAGCCTTCCCTGGCTGCAGGTTGAGTGGAGACAACCATTGATGGAAATGAGTCTCCAGAGCTGACCACAACTCCTCTGCTGTCACTCACATTTCCCAGACATTTCAATGTAAACACTGCCTGATGCCGTTGAGCCCTGGTGACAACATAGTGAGGAGGTGTGCAGGATTCCTTCTGTGCAGTTACAACGTGGGTGGCATTACCAGACAGGCTTTGGGTGCAGGTGAAGGACTGAGAGGAGGTTGAGGAGGCAGAAGCAGTGGAGGATCTTCTAGATACAGAGGATCGATGAGCAACTTGTGGCGACGGCAAGACTTGGACAGCAGCCCTTTCTCCTGATGTCGCCATAGTTACCCAGTGCCCAGTCACCGACATGTAACGCCCCTGTCCATATCTACTTGTCCAAGTGTCTGTGATGAAATGCACCATGTCACACACTGAGTTTCTCAAGGAAGCAGTGATGTTGTGTGTGACATGCTGGTGGAGCGCAGGCACAGCTTTCTTTGAGAAGTAGTGGTGACTGGGGCACTGCGATGGACATAAGGTCTCGAAAATCCTCTGTGTCCACCAGGCGGAAAGGCAGCATTTCTGTAGCCAACAGCTTGCTGACAGAGAAATTCAACCTCTTTGCTTTGTCATGACTAGGAGGAAATGGTCTTTTACTTGTCCACATCTGAGGGACTGAGGGCTGGCTGCAGTGCTCAGACGGAGTTGAGTAGGGTGTCCCCGGCAAACTGCTGGTCTGTGAGGAAGGTGCAGGCCGAGATGTTATGTTGCCTTGATCAAAATGTGGTGTCAATGTCGGAGAGCGCTCAACACCAGCAGGTGTTTCCACTAGCAAATGCCCTAACGACCTGCCAATCACTCTGGCTGTTGCGGGTAAAGAGGTGAAAGGTCTGCATCCAAAACCATGTGCAACTGCTGTGCCCACAGTCAAAGAGGATGAAGAGGATGCGGATGCACTTGACCCGGCCCACTAGGCGACATTGTAGCACAGTGAGCTTCCCACTGCAACTTATGCCTCATATCCATGTAACGGTTCATGCATGAAGTACTCAAGCTAGTGATTTTTTGGCCTCTACTGAGATTTTGTTGAGAAATCTTACAGACAACATGAGTTGGGTCATCCTTTGCGATAAAATGCCCAGGCTATGCAAGGCTTAGAGCCTGTGTGACCTGAAGAGCCACCATGACTTCTGGTCTGAGGCACAGTTGGGGTTGAGGATGCAGTTGTTGACATGCTTCCAGTACTCAGTCTCTGTCCAGGAAGGTGCATCGTTACCTCATCATCAGACTCGTCACTAGCATCCTCCTCCACCTCCTCTGCTGACCTCATGGACTGGCGGACTGAGGGTTGACAGTAAGTGGGGTCTACAACCTCGTCATCATCATCCTGTGTGTTTTCACACCTGTCGTTCTCAGAGCCAACCTCTTCCTGCCCCGACCGAAAAGTAAAGTTTTCGTTCCAATCAGGTATCTCAGTCTCATCATCATCATCATCATCTTCCTCATTGTCTCCACCAACAGGAGTTACAGTTTGGGAACGAGGGTCTACATTATGCTCAGAACCTTCTTCATCTGGGCCTGGATCCGACTCACAATGATTCTGAGCATCAGTGCAGATCATTTCCTCGCCTGCATTCACAGAAGCGCTGGAGCAGACCTCTGATTCCCAGGTTATAGTATGTGTAAACAGCTCTACAGACTCAACCATGTGTGTTACCACATGCTCAGACAGGCAGCTGGAGACTTGGGAGCTGGGAGGAAGCAAGTACGATTGGGGTGACAACTCTGAGGGCTGGAGTAGTTGTGATGTTGAAGTTGACATGGAGGAGAGCCCACTTGAACGAGCACTTGATATCCGTTCAAGCACCTGCTGTTTTTGTGCCTCATCTGGAATTTTTGGCAATGCTTGTAGCGATGGTTGTAAGAAAGGGATCATATCAGATTGTCCACAAAAAGAAGTAGACATCTTACTTTGGCTGGAAGATGGTCTTTCTTCTGCAGATGTTACTGTTGCTTTACCACCTACCCCACGGACACAACCTTTTTTTCCCTTTCCAACAGACCTATTCCCCTTTCCACCAGCAGCAGGCCTTTTGCCACTCATTTTAGTGCTTAACTAATTGGCAACTCTGTATCTGTAGTTGTTGGCACAACAACCGATGGATGAAAACCGAGCAGAACTGAGTGGCCAAACTGTGGTACTAGGCCCAAAACTAATAACTGGATTAGATGCAGTGAAAATAGAAGTATACAGGCGGTATAGTTTGTTTCACAGGCGGGCTACTCTGCTGATGTGCAGACACTGCTCCTAGGCCCAAAACTAATAACTGGATTAGATGTAGTGAAAATAGAGATACACAGGCGGTATAGTTTGTTTCACAGGCGGGCTACTCTGCTGACGTGCAGACACTGCTCCTAGGCCCTAAACTATTAACTGGATTAGATGCAGTGAAAAAAGATATACACAGGCGGTATAGTTTGTTTCACAGGTGGGCTACTCTGCTGACATGCAGACACTGCTCCTAGACCCTAAACTAATAACTGGATTAGATGCAGTGAAAATAGAGATACACAGGCGGTGTAGTTAGTTTCACAGACGGGCTACTCAGATGACTATCAGACAATGCTACTAGCACAAAAGGATTGGCTGAGCTAGATTACTGGCAAACAATGCTATGAACTGCTGTAACCTACCCTAAAAAGGGCTGATATTACAACTAGTTCTGACTCCTCCCGACTCCCTAAACCTCTCTCTCTGACAATTCGCTCCAAAAAACACTCTTTGTCTGTATAGCGGCCACAGCAGCACCGGTGCCGTCTAACACTAAGCTGCAGCAGTGAGGAAATGGTGGCAATGGGGCAAATGTCTGGTTTTTATAGGGCAAGGACATGTGGCATACACAGCCAATGACACATGCCCTTTGCTTGTGTGCATCACATGCACATTGCTGTGTGTGTGCGAACTGCTGATAGGCTGAGAGACTGCACTGCCCCACTGTAAATGTGGGAAAGAAAACAAAAATGGAGATCGGAGTTATTTCAGCACAGATCTATCCCTCGCCCCCCCCCCCCTGCCCACTATACACTGAAACAGTCTATTAACAATGATAAACAGTTTTAATGTGCAAATCAAGCGAGGCTTTTGCTGAATGAACAGTTTTCGAACAGAAACTCGAACAGATGAATTTTAAGCAAATTGTTGAACGACTCGAACACAGCCCAAAACTGCTCGAATTTGAGATTGGTGAACAGTTCGACTCGAACACCGCTCATCTCTAATTAAGAGCTCATATGTGTGCAAGTATCAGCATAAATAAATAAATGCTCTTTAGTGGTTAATGGTTATCAATTCATGGAATTGCAAGGAGGACTAGTCTGCTGCTAGAAATTCTGAATAGCACCATAAATGACTGGACTTCCTGATGACAAAAGATACAGACAAAATTTATCTTAATTTAGAGAAATTTTACAATAATAAGAATAGCAATGTGTTTTTAACTCAGTGGAGTGGGTCTTTACCTAAAATATTAGGAACTTAATCCCTTCACTCCTGGGCCATTTTCAATTTTTGCATTTCTGTTTTTTGGTCACCTTCTTGTCAGAGCCACAACTTTTTTATTTTTCCGTAAATATGGCCGTGTGAGGGTGAGTTTTTATTGTGTAACAAATAGGGTCTTAACTGGGTAAAGTGCCAAAAGGAATTTTCTAATGATGCTCCCCTGGTCACTGATAACGTTTAAGCTGCTGCAGACCCACAAAAGGATGAAAGTGCAGGTAATGGAGAAGCGAATGGGTTAAATCTACGCTGCCATGTGGAAAGGATGAAGGATGCCAATCTGAGTGTAGGCGTTTCGAAGTATACCTACTTCTTATTCAGGACAACAATTGTACTTTTGAACAACACTGTTCATTTTACCATATATGTACTGGAAAATGGGGAAAAAATTCCAACTGCGACAAAATTGCAAACAAAACTGCAATTCCATGATAGTTTTTTTTTTTACCACGTTCACCAAATGCTAAAACTGACATGCCAATATGACATGCCAGGTTATTACAAATTCATAGATAGCAAACGTGTAAGTTCTTTTTTATTTAAGTGGTGAAAAAAAAATCAAAAATTTGTTAAAAAAAGGGCACCATTTTCCAAGATCTGCACCGTCTCCATTTTTGGGATCTAAAGCAGGGTGCCAGCTTTTTTTTGAGCACCAAGCTTCTGTTTTTACTAATACCATTTTGGGATAAATACGATGTTTTGATTTCCTGCGATTGCATTTTATTGCAATGGACAGTGGGGAGGGAGCTGAAGGGTTGTTGCAGAGGTATGTGGTGGGGTGAGTAGGTTTAGTTTTTTCTTTTAACCTCTCACTGTTCTGCAAGATTGTTGCCGCAAGTGGCAATAAGCAATTTCCAAAAAAATCATATTCTCCAGAATGCAGGTTTATGTAAAATTTGAGAAAAAATCAGTTCCACTTGACTAAATTTGCCCATCTCTGTTTTTTTTTTTTAGTTTTTATGCCACCCCTCTACTGGAGTGAGTCTGCAATTCTTTTAACAGTTGCAAATGATAAATCTTTCTAAAAACATTTGGACTAAAGCTTAGCAAACCTGTGGATGTCCTTGTTCAGCTGGTTGGTGCAGCTATTCTTTTACAAAGTCAGCTTCGGGTCATGAACTTGACCCGAATATGACCACAGACCCCGAACCCCCATATAAATCAAGTACAATTGCCCTGCATGCAAATGTGAATAGGAAAATACTTAAAGGGCTTAGTTAACCATAGCAATAATGGTAGGATAGGAAGTAAATGAATAACATCACATTTTTAACAGTGTCCCTACAGAGACTGAGGTTTCCTATATCCAGTCCAGTAAAAAATGTCACCCACAGAGCATGGGGGAGAGTATCCCCACAGAAGAAGATTACAAACTTTATCCCCAAACTATGAAGAACAGTGCCTCCACTCAGGATAGTATCCAGTTCTTTAAGTCTTAGCACAGACAAACACACAAGAGATCCAGACACTGAATGAGACACTCAGTCTCCATTTCATCTGTCAAACCACACATCTGGGATAGGGATATATGAACCCATTCCTACCCATATATCCATATATGAATTCCATTCCTACCCATCTCTTATGACTGCTCAGAAAACCTGGCCCTGGAATGGCCTAAGAACTCTCTCAGCAATATATGTGCTGGAGCATGCTTCTGAGCTCACATCACCACAGCTAATAACTGTGAGGACACATATCTTCCCTCAAGGAGCTGTCCAGTGGCCATCTTACACCCCACATAGGATTTTTAAAAATTTCAGCCTCAAAGCATGGGAAATGATACCCCCACCGAAGATTTTAACAAATTCTAACCTCAGAGTATGGGAAACATGGGGAACCCTACCCCCACATACACTGATTCAAATTTCACCCCAAGAGGCAATGGGTGCCTAAAATTTTGTGCTATAAAATGGTGGTAGCAAGAGGTAGGGTGCTGCAAAAGGAAGAAAAAGAAAGGTAGGAGAAGGACAGTTGCCCTGGAAACAAATGTGGATATGGAAATTACTTAATGGGGTTCTGTTGTGAGGGGGTGGATGAAGGTTCTTGCACGGAGAATCCATAGAGGCTACAATTGGTCTCCCCGGTGGGTTCTGCAGGCCTCGATTTTAGAGTTGAGCGACTTTTACTTTTTTAGGATCGAGTCGGGTTTCGCGAAAGTAAGTAATTAGGCTAAATGCAGTTCAAAATTGGTAAGAGGAGTTCACAGGCGGCATAGCTTTTTTCAGCGGAGGAGGACAACTGTTATGAGAGGCTCACACAGTTACTAGGCCCAAGTAAGTAAGTAGGCTAAATGCAGTTCAAAATTGGTAAGAGGAGTACACAGGCGGCATAGCTTTTTTCAGCGGAGGAGGACAACTGTTATGAGAGGCTCACACAGTTACTAGGCCCAAGTAAGTAAGTAGGCTAAATGCAGTTCAAAATTGGTAAGAGGAGTACACAGGCAGCATAGCTTTTTTCAGCAGAGGAGGACAACTGTTATGAGAGGCTCACACAGACTTAGTAGGCCTAAAATAAAAAAGTAGGCTAAATGCAGTTCAAAATTGGTAACAGGAGTACACAGGCAGCATAGCTTTATTCAGCGGAGGAGGACAACTGTTATGGGAGGCTCACACAGACGTAGTAGCCCTAAAATGAAAAAGTAGGCTAAATGCAGTTCAAAATTGGTAACAGGAGTACACAGGCGGCATAGCTTTGTTCAGCGGAAGAGGACAACTGTTATGAGAGGCTCACACAGACTTAGTAGGCCTAAAATAAAAAAGTAGGCTAAAAGTAGGCTAAAAGCAGTTCAAAATTGGTAGCAGGAATACACAGGCGGTATAGCTTTGTTCAATCACCCTTTTTTTTGTGGGGATACTGCACCAAAACTCAGGCCCAGTGTATTACACTACACAATGTAAGTGGCAGAACGTGGCTGGAAGATGTACGACAAACTAACAGAACTGTGACGTAGATCCACTTAGTGACAATTTAAATCTCCCTTTTTTGGGGGAGACTGCAACAAAACTCAGGCCCAGTGTATTACACTACACAATATAAGTGGCAGAACGTGGCTGGCTGATATACAACAAACTAACAGAACTGACGTAGATCCACTTAGTGCCAATTTAAATCTCCCTTTTTTTTGCGGGGGGAGACTGCAACAAAACTCAGGCCCAGTGTATTACACTACACAATGTAAGTGGCAGAACGTGGCTGGAAGATATACGACAAACTAACAGAACTGACGTGGATCCACTTAGTGTCAATTTCAATTTCCCTTTTTTTGGGGGGGAGACTGCAACAAAACTCAGGCCCAGTGCATTACACTGCACAATGTAAGTGGCAGAACGTGGCTGGAAGATATATCAAAAAATACAAGGGCTGTAGTACAATTTCAATCTCCCTACAATGATCTCAGGATAAGTATGGCAGCAATAAAAAGGACTGCTGCACACAAAAGTGTGGACAAATAAACAAGGAGCTTATTAGGGAGCCTTTTAGAACAGCCTAATAAGCTACAGCGCTGATGCACAAAAAAATAAACTCCACTGTCTCTGCAAAGAAAAGGTGGTGTTGGAAAGTGGAAATCGCTACAGCACAAGCAGTTTCGGGGTTAATCTTCCCTCCCTAACTATATCCCTTCTTCTGATGAAGCTGCAGCAACCTCTCCCTATGCTAAGATCAGCAGAGTAAGATGGCGGTCGGTGTGCACACCCCTTTATAGCCCCTGTGACACCGCAGAAAGCAAGCCAATCACTGTAATGACCTTCTCTAAGATGGTGGGGACCGAGACCTATGTTATCACACTGCCCACACTCTGCGTCCTCCTTCATTGGATGAGAAATGGCGCTGAAAACGTCATACGATATGCAACTTTGGCGCGCTGATCGCCGACCTCATGGCCGATCCCACACTAGGATCGGGTCGGGTTTAACGAAACCTGAGTTTGCAGAAAGTTGGCGACTTTTGAATTTGTCCGATCCCTTTCGCTGAACCCTACTCGATTTTACTATGTCACACCATCACAGCCAAATCAGTTTTCTCGACACCCTGATCATGAAAGATGACAATGGTAACCTTTCCACTGATCTTTATTCAAAACCAACTGACCGGAATAGTCTGTTACATTACGACAGCTTCCACCCTCGAAACATGAAAAATTCCATACCTAAATCCCAAATACAGAGAGTAGAGAGAATTGAATCTGATTCTGTCCTGAAAGAACACGTAGTGAACGAGATGAAAACCATATTCCACAAACTCTGAACACCTCTCAGAACACCATTGATAGAAAAGATGTCTCACCTAGATATCGCATTCCGTTTGTACATCAATATCACCCTGCAGCATATCGTATCCAAAGAACTATCCGCCAACATTGGCATGTTTTAAGAACAGCGTACCCCATGGTTGAAAATTCAAAAATCCCTTCCTTCCCTGCTTCAAGAAGCCTCGCAATATTAGAGATATTCTTGTCCGAGCTGACATTGGTCCATCTCGACCTCCCCCAATCCAACAGTTTATCCGCAATCCAAGAATGGGCACCTTCCCCTGTTTAAATTGCAATCAATGCAATAACATCCTGAAAGGAGATTGTATCCATCACCCACACACTGGGAAACGCTAAGTTCTTTTCATGCAACTCCAATTTCGTGGTCTACCTAATAAAGTGTCCGTGTGGCCTAATATATGTGGGGGAAACCACACAAGCAGTCAAAGGCAGAATATCCAAACATAAATCTACCATCAGATGAAGAAACTTACTTCTCCCCATCCCACACCATTTTATATCTATGGGACACAACGTGTCACAATTACGCTTCCAAGTTATTGAACAGATAACACCACCACGCCAGGGTGGCGATCGTATCGCCATTTTGAAACGCAGAGAATCTTTCTGGATTCACAAACTCAATACATTAAGTCCGAAAGGACTCAACAGAGACTATGACTTACAATCCTTCATATAAAAGCTTCTCCATCATTTGTCGGTTCACGTGACGCTCTATGATTGCAGATACTTATCTATGTATTTGTTGAATAACATAACCTTTGTATTTTCAGCATACAAGATCCATGATGTTTTTTTGTTATGTTTTCCCAGCCACATTCCAATATACCCCTGTGGGATGTTGTGATCGTATGTATATATTGTGCCCGTACCCACACCCTGACATATGGGGATATATTTCGGACTGGTATTCACCTAAAACTATGAAATTGTTTCACTATTACAAAATCAACCTTTTATATATAATTATGGCACAATTACACCACCGCACCATATATATTTTGACCCTCCCCTAATGGGGTCTCCATTAGACTATGGCCATATCCTATTCTGTAAAAAAAAAAAAAAATATATAACCTAGGGAAAAAATATATAATAATGTAACATGTAATCCCTTAAAACATAAATTTATTAGTATATATTAAAAAACTACCATGACCCAGTGAAACACAAAAATGAAAAAAACAGGATCCAATTGTGCACCTATCCTGTCAGACAGCCCTACACTTAGCTGCTATCCCTACCTATCAGTGGAGGTTGGCACCCTAATAGATCGAATTGGCGCCCCCACTTGGCGCCAATTCGATCTATTAGGGTGCCAACCTCCACTGATAGGTAGGGATAGCAGCTAAGTGTAGGGCTGTCTGACAGGATAGGTGCACAATTGGATCCTGTTTTTTTCATTTTTGTGTTTCACTGGGTCATGGTAGTTTTTTAATATATACTAATAAATTTATGTTTTAAGGGATTACATGTTACCATATCCTATTCTATAAGCCCCACAATTCATCTCGCTTTCATCTATCCCACCAATCATCCTATTTACAGTACTCCCCCTTTTAAGTTATATATAACTGTTCTTTGAATTACATGGCCCTATATGTCTTCAGTCCTATATTTACTTATGCTCCCATTCATTATATTAACCATCTATGTCTTATTCACAGAGCCGCCGTTTCTGAGTCCCGAGCCTGTGGCACTGCCTCCTCTCATCTCCTGCACTGTGACACGCTGTGGCACCGCCTTCCCTCATCTTCTCCGCAGCGACACGTCATGACTCCACCTCCTGGAACGCACTAACCCCACCTCCCTCTACTGGAACGCACGCGGCACAGACACTATGTATTTTGAATACTTACGCGTCACTTCCGGTCCGCGACTTCCGGCACTGACACTCCAGTCTAAGTGCGCACTCCTTTAAATACTGAGCACCACATACATTACACTAGCACCTCTGACTTGCGGTGGATACCACGTCCTCTACCCCTGCATCTCCTATTGGCGTGGTAAGACTTGCCGATCGCGGCACCCGAACGCTACTATACTCCATCCCCGGCACCATTATTTAATGTTTATGACTCTTATAGATCGGCTAGTTTAGCTCTCTAATAACGAGCTCTCCCTGAGTTACCTTCTGTACTCAGTATGTGTACCTTCCTCCACTTTCCAGACACCGTTTTAGTAGTACTAAAGCTATTATAACATTAATCCCCTTCCTATCCTCCCCCCCCCCCCCGTTTCTCCTTCTATAGACCGGCTAGCATCAGCCCTCTACCTTTAAGCAGCCTACCCTGTTTTACTCCAATACCTGGTACATACAAAACTATGTCCCGTAGCGACCACATATCATACAGATATCACTATAATATAGATACCTCTCGTTATAGATGCAAACTCTCTAAACAATACGGGTGTACAATACACGCCCTTTGTCTCAAATCAATAGGTACGTACTGTTTCCTCCTTTTTCTCCTTATGCACCACCCTCCCCTCATTTTATATCCTTTATAGCGCCACGGCTATACCGACATAGACGTCTATTATGTCAGCCTCATACGTGGTAATATGAGCCACGATATTGTGACACACCTTGTGGTCACTATCTGAATTTCTCTATCTCCCTTTCACATATTCCCCTCCCCCAGGTCTTCTTGCCACTACATACCCTGTCCATTGCCATTTTTTACATCTACATGTATCTATCATGCTAGCCCTACATGTGGCACTATGAGTGATTGTATTGTTATAATATCTCTGGTTCACCACCATAACTGCCTATATGACCATGTATATGTATTTACCTGTATATACTTTGTTTTTTACTTTGATTTTTGTCTATGCACTGTATTATTATTTTTTTGTCTTTAGAGCACACTGATGAAGGTTTTTGCAGACCGAAACGTTTGTGAATGTGAATACTGTATGTATTAAACACCCCTTTTTTCATCAGACATCTTGGAGTGTGCTGAGTATATTCTATATTACGTTAAAGGTCTGGGCACCTACTTTCATGCACCTCCACCCCGGGCTGTGCTGAACATTTACTCTACTGCATTGTCTTGCTGGAAGACCCAGCCACGGCCCATTTTTAATGTCCAGGCGGAGGGAGGGTGTCACTCAGGATTTTATGGTACATTCTCCCATTGATGTGGTGAAGTAGTCCTGTGCCCTTAGAAGATAAATATCCCCAAAACAGAATATTTCCACCTCCATCCTTGACAGTGGGGATGGTGTTCTTTGGATCATATGCAGCATTTCTCTTCCTCCAAACATGACGATTTGAGTTAATGCCAAAAAGCTCAATTTTTGTCTCATCTGACTACAGTACCTTCCCCAATCCCCAGAATCATCCAGGTGTTCATTGGCAAACTTCAGACAGGCCTCCACACGTGCATTCTTGAGCAAGGGGACCTTGCAGACACTGCAGGATTTTAAACCTTTATGGTGTAATGTGTTACCAATGGTTTTCTTGGTGACTGCGGTCCCAGCTGCCTTGAAATCATGAACAAGTTCCTCCCGTGTAGTTTTAGTGTGATCACTCACCTTCCTCATGATCAAAGATAGCCTATGAGGTGAGATTTTGCATGGTGCACCAGATCGATGTAGATTGACAGTCATTTTGTTTTTCTTCTATTTTCTTACTATTGCACCAACAGTTGTCTCCTTCTCACCCAGCGTCTTACGTATGGTTTTGTAGCCCATTCCAGCTTTGTTCAGGTCTATGATCATGTCCCTGAGATTGTTAGAAAGCTTTTTGGTCTTGTCCTTGTTGTAGAGGTTAGAGTCTGACTGATTAATTGAGTCTGTGTACAGGAGTCTTTTATAAAGATGACTATTTAAAACAGCTGTTTTTAATGTAGGTAACAAGTTGATTAGGAGCATCTAACTGGTCTGCAGGAGCCAGAACTCATAATACTTGGTAGGGGATCAAATACTTATTTCTCACTGCAAAAGGCAAATACATTTATATAATTTATACAATGTGATTTTCTGGATTTTATTTTTTGTATACTGTCTTTCAATGTTAATATTAACCTACCCTTAAAATTATAGACTGTTCATGTCTTTGTCAGTGGGAAAACTTACAAAGTCAGCAAAGGATCAAATAATTATTTCCTTCACTTTATGAAGCGATGAGGCAGAAGGCAGATGTAACACTGCAATGCAGAAAGGCGAGCCGCAGGAGGGTGAGAACATCGAAGGTGCGCACACACTGTATGCATTTTCAGCAAAAAATCAAGCATATTTGGATAGTTCTTCAGGAAGTTCAAGGCAAGTGATGTTAGTTTAACAGGCAAAGTGCACAACTGCTAACAGATCTCACCTGTTATCGCAAACCACCTGTTCCAGGCTTGAGGTTCATGGTCACCAACCACTTATCTGTCTGTTGTATGATCCCTATCCTCAACTCCTGCACTGTGTGGGATATGTTTCCCAAACAAATGAGTTGCAGAGCAGCCAGCTGGCATTAAGCCCCCGTCACACATAGCGAGATCGCTAGCGAGATCGCTGCTGAGTCACAAGTTTTGTGACGCAACAGCAACCTCAGTAGCGATCTCGCTATGTGTGACACGTAGCAGCGACCAGGCCCCTGCTGTGAGATCGCTGGTCGTGTCGGAATGGCCTGGACTGTTTTTTGATCGTTGAGGTCCCGCTGGGAAGCACACATCGCTGTGTTTGACACCTTACCAACGACCTCGTTGACAGGACGTCCCATTGAATCGTCATGAAATAGCATCGTTGTACAGGTCACTACAGGTCGCCGCATCGCTGCTGCGTCGTTGGGGAGATCTCACTGTTTGACATCTCACCAGTGACCACATAGCGACGCAGCAACGATCCCTGACAGGTCGTATCGTTGTCGGGATCGCTTAAGCGTCGCTATGTGTGACGGGGCCTTTACCTCATGGTGTGCTGAAATTGGTGGTGCAGGGCTCACTGTGACCGGATGAGAAGGTACTGGAGGAAACTAAGTAGAAACAATCCTCGTTGGTGGTAGAACATTTGCTGGAACATCTTACGACTCTGCCCCAGCCACAACTACACTGACCCAGTGGGCAGTTATGGAGATGTAACGTACCTGCCCATGCTTACTGGTCCATGTATCTGTTGTATATTTGGCCTTGCCAGTGATGGCATTGCGAATCACTCATCTTATCTGGTCAGAAATGTGTGTGGGTGTGTGTGTGTGTGTGTGTGTGTGTGTATGTGTGAAGGTCAGGGATGACCTGCCTGGCAAAATATTGGTGACTGGGAACAACATACTGTGGGACAGCCACTGATATCAGTTTTCTTTATATTGGTGGTCTCCACCAATCGGAATGGCAGCATTTCAATCCCCAGTAATTTAGAAATGCTGACATTCAGGTACATGGCTCATGGATGTTTAAGGTGGAATTTCCTCTTTGTCTCAATGGTTTGGGCCATATAGAGATGAAAACTTTAAAAGGGGCAGTGCAGACATGGTTTGTGACACTGCTGGTAGTAGTGTTGCTATCCACATTCTCTCTTTGCAGGGAGGCAGGTGGTCCTGTTGAGCGTGACAGTTGGACATGTAACTGGGGCAGATCAGCAATATCCTCTCCCTGCAGCAGCTACAACATCAGTGCAATAGGATTTTTTGTCACAGAGAACAAGGTTTTTATGCAACAGAGCAATATGATTTTTGTCTTAGAGTACAAGGTTTATATGGCACAGAACAATAGGAATTTTTGCAACAGAGAAAAAACTTCCTATGCAAAAGAGCAATGGGATTTTTTTTTCTTCAGAGTACAAGGTTTATATGGCAAAGAGCAATAGCATTTTTTTTGCCTCAGAGTACCAGATTTATATGGCACAGTTTTTTTTGCCACAGAGAACAAGGTTTTTATGCAGCAGTGCAAGATTTTTTTGCCGCAGAGTACAAGGTTTATATGGCATAGAGCAATACGATTTTTGGCATAGGGTAACAGTCTCTTGTGGCACAGACCATGAGGCTTTTATGGCACAGAGAAAAAGGTTGAAAGGCCAGTCTACACAACGCTGGTGTGGCACACAGGAACACCCTTTTAGGGCAGACTACACGATGCTGCTATGGCACACAGGAACAGACTTTTAGGGTAGTCTACACAATGCTGCTATGGCACACAGGAAAAGGCTTTTCAGGCGGCATATAGCACGAGGCTTATATGGCACACAACACAAGGCTCACGTGGCACAGAGAGCACACTGATAGTCCACAGAATGAGAACAGTACTTGACATGGCTGTAATAGCTCCAGAAGCCTAAAATCTTGTTGATTGGCTGCACAACATTTATAAAAGTCCATGTTTGCGGTCCATGAACAGATGCTTCGTGTTTAGTAATTCCGAACCTTACAGTTCAGGTTCACTCATCACTAATCTGGACTGCTTAATTACTATCACTTTATCTTAAAAAAAATGTAGTTTTTGGTGTAGTAGAAAACAATAAAAATTTGGCCTAAAATTATATTAATTTTGGCAGACACCAAAACAAAACGCAGCAAAATGTTACTTTTTATTGAAGAAAATGGAGTAAAAGCAAAATTAAATAAACCTCACTGTATTTTGCAGATAAAAATCATAAAAATTGTTTAAGATTTTATAAAACAGAAGGGATACATAAACACCCAACTTCTTTAATTTACAGAAAACAGCTATATGGACATTTTATAAAATTGTGCTAAGAACCCATGCAATTGTTATGAGGTTTTGAATGCCTGCCAATCACTGCCTACAATTGCACAACTGCTGAGCATTTACCGCTATTGCACTTATTGCACTTCAACAATTATCTTCTTTTGTATGGTATACCCAAGCATTTCTTTCAATCTTGAATTATTGTGAAGCTAATTAGATCTCAGTTCATGCTGTTACAAAAATGTAACTCTAATTTATACCAATTAAAAGCTAATTAAAGAGGCCAGATGGAATGTAAAAGGGACAATGAGAGTGCTGCCAAGCCACTTGTCCTTCATTGAAAGTTCACTGAGTTGATTTTTTTTCCTGTGGATGTAAATGCAAAACAATGCAAATATTGCATGAAATATTGATTATATTATGTCATGGAATCAAAGTATGCTTAATGAAATTTTATTTTATACTAATTTTTTTTCTTCACCTTGTCGTGAACATTTAGCTTTGAATTTAACAAGGCACATTTATTAGCAGTATGTACAGTATCTTTTAGACTGCGCAAAATTGGAATGCACCAAATGCATTAGCGAGTGATGCTGTTTCCAATTTTAGGAGAAAAATTGCATCAGAATCTTGGTGTACTTTTTAAGTCATGGCCCATTTTCAAAGTAGTCACACCCAAAACGCTTAATTGTTTAATTCATGTAATCAATATGGCATAAGTTATTTACTGTACTTTAGTAAATCTTTCCCAATAGGTTTTGCAGTTCAACATTTTCTGCTGAATTAAATTTTTACTATATCTTTGTAGCAGTTTTCCTGCAGTATCCCCTACATTATATGATTTTCTAATTGATTTCAATACAGGTGGTATGCAGAATACAAGCAGTCGGAAGGTCATTTTTTAACTTTTTGAACTTATTAAAATTGAAAAATAGATTAAAAAAAACATTTTTTTAATTATTTTTTAAAATGATAACACAATGTAACACATAGTAACACATGCCAGTTCAGTGTTTGGATAGGTCCACCGTAGAGAAGTAATAGTTGTTGATGTGGTCAGTAGGCACTCGCCAAATTCGTGGGATAGCAAACTTCATTGCCCTTTTTTCTCCTTTGTACCAGCCTGTAAGGTATTATACATGAGAATAAAATATGTGTGTATTTAACTGTATGATATACAACTATAGTTGTTCTTCTATAGCAGCAAACCATTTTGCACTTATTTTAGCAACAGTTCTTTAAAGCTGTAATGAAGAATTTAAAAAATTTAAATCTTGATATCTTAACTATCAACAATTGTTCACCTTACCCTCAAGAGTTCTCTTGCAGTATTCACATGTGAAATGATGTGCCCATGGTTTGTCTTGATCACCTACAGGCATATCAAAGTAGGTTCTGTAGACCTCACACATCTTAGAAGATGATGCCACGTTGTATGTTTTAGCCCGTGTTTTTATAAATTCACCACAAATGTAGCAAAATGCATCCACTGTATGCTTACAACCTCTTGATGCCATCTAAATTAAATACAAGAATGTGTCAACTGTAACACAAACAGAAATGGACAATTAAGGATCCTGTATTTATACTACTTTATCGACATTTCTCGCATTTCCTGAAGCTTCTCGCGGTCTACACAATGTTGCACGCTTTGCTAATGTTCGAGAAAACATAAATTTCAAATTATTAATGTCCTGACCACAAAAGCAAACTTTCTAGGGAATTTTTGCCATTTTCTTTTCACTTTAGTCATAAGTGATTGGGAAAACATTGGTACCCAAGGACAAACAAAAAATTAAAATTTGTTACATAGAGTAATTAGATCATTTGTTTTAGGTATTTTGTAGTGAGAAGATCTGGGTTGAGATTAGAGATGAGCGAACCTTTCTAGGTTTGGTTCTGATTTGCCTAACGGACTGCTGTGCGCCGTACTGTTAAACGAACGTAGATTCAATGGGAGTCAAAAACAAATGCATAGACAACACCTTAATAGGTGACAGCTTCACAAACAGCTAAAATTAGGGGCAAACACCATGAAAAGTGGCATCAATTGACTTAGAGTTGAAATTTGCAAATGGCACAGCAGAAGTCAGCCATGGGCCATGCATGGGGTATCAGGGCCTGGCCCTGCATTTATAGCTTGGAATTGAAGTTTCAATGAGGACCTGGTGGTTAAGGGAGCAGTGTAAGCCTTCTTAGATGGGGGACCTCATACCTCATGTAACACCTCCATTTTTTTTATTCCAACCAAACTTTATAGACTACTATTTTTAGAAAAATGGAAGAATACTAAAACAGGTAGTTGACTGAAAGCAGGTGCAGGGCTACCTGTCTGGGAGCCCTACTTACATGGGCAACCCACCAGATGTAGACCCAACTTGGAGTCTCTACATTTCAAAAAATAATTGTCACACAGCACTAAAGTGCAATTAGTTTCCACAGAGTAGACATTGTATAATAGGCCTCTGACACATCTTCTACTACAGGCAACCCACCAGATAGAGACCCAATTTGGAGTCTCCACATTTCAAAAAATAATTGTCACACAACACTATAGTGCCATCAATTTCCACAGAGTAGAAACTGTATAATAGGCCTCTTACACACCTTCTACTACAGACAAGCTCATCAGATTGAGACACAACTTGGAGCCTCTACATTTAAAAAAAAATTGTTTGTAATATCAGCAGCAGTAGCAACAGCAGGCACAGAAGACACCACAAAGATGGCAAAAACTGCAATAATCGGAGATCAGTACATGACAGTAAAAACGACACTATCGTCTAGTCTGTCAAATCTGCGACTGGAGTACAAAAGTCATCGGAGATCCATGACATGTACATTTTGATAAAAGTTAGGCCATCTACACTTTGGGGAGTACCTAGATGCATATATCCATCAGGAGAACGCCAGCAGTGCTGAAGACATGTTCTGAGAGAATACTGGCTGCCAGGCATGACAACACCTCCAAGGCGTGACAGGCGAGCTAAGGCCACTCTACCACTTTTGAAGCCCAAAATGTAAAAAGGTCCAACCCCTCGATGGCATTGATATTGAGCTCCAGATACACCTGTACCATCCTCTCCAGTTGTTCACATCGTGTCAGACTTGTACTATGTTCTGCTGGTGCATGGGCTGGTATAAAAGATGTGTTAAACGACTCAGAGAAATTGTTTATGCCGCTTATCTTTAAGCAATGATGCCTTGATGTTCCCGGGGCTGGATGTCTACAACTGGGATGCACACTGTGTGCCTCTCTGCTGTCTTGGAGAAAACTATTCTTAAAATTGCCTACAACCATATTTCAATACTCCAGCATGCACGGATCCCTTTCCAGGGGAAAAACATCTGGCTAAATTTACTCTTGTACTGTGGACCTAACAGAGTGGCAACCCAGCAGTCAGCACTATTTTTAACCATAATAATATGGGCATAGAGTTGAAGATAGTGCTGCAAGAAGGTGCTCATGAGTAAGGCGCTTCCATGAGGTCCAAGTCCATGCTGTGTTGGTGGTGGGGTAACACTCAATGTTGCTTCCTCCATCCATTCCCGCAAACCATGAACATAGAGAGCAGATCATTATCCTCTTCATCTCCTGACTGTTGCGCATCCATCACCTTGTCCTCCTCAATTCGTTCCTCGACTCCTGCATCATCACTAACTGTTTGTCTGGTACCATGAGCCTCCATTGATCACTTTAAGCCACCCTCCCATGGCATCCACCTGTGTGATGACAGTCCAGAAATTTTAGATATTGTTATCCTTTCCGCATCCTCCTCTGCTTCCAACTCTTTCCGTGGGACCATTACCGCCTCACGCAGACTATTCAAGGTGTGCTCCAGCATGTAGATGACTAGAATAGTTATGCTGATGATGACATAGTCCGTGCTAACCATGTTAGCAGCCATTTTAAAACTGTGCAGAAGGGTGCAGAAGTACTTTATATGTGCCCACTCTGCAAGCCTGATTTGCACTACATCCAGACTGCGTTGGCCCAAGCTATGCAAATGGACATAATGCACCAGGGCTTGTTGCTGCTGTCACAGCCGCTGCAACATGTGCAGAGTGGAATTCTACCATGTAAGAACATTGCTTTTCAAACAGTTAACTGGTAGGCTGAAAGACCTCTGTAGCGATACAAGTCAATGACCTGCAGAGTGTGATCTTTGGAAGTGAGCTCACAGCGACCATGCTATTTGTAGCAGTGCATCTAGGCTGGGATAGTGGCAGAGAAATTGCTACACTACCAGGATGAGGATGTGAGCCATGCAAGGCACATGTATGAGGTCGCCACATCGTAGGTTTGCATCATTATCACACACGGCATTCCTTGGCTCCAAGTGTACATGAGACAGCCATTGCTATAACTCGGCCTGCATACCTGTCTACAACTCTTCAGCTGTGTGACTGCAATCTCCATGGCATATTATTTAAGCACTGCCTGATTGTGGCGAGCCATGGCTGCACAGTACGTAGGTAGGGGAGATTCTATCTGCACTGTTGGAATATGTGTCTGACTAAGGAAGAGGTTGAGGGCAAAGGTGGTGGACCTAGAATAGGTGGATGAGGCAAACAAATTTTATAATAATAATCTTTATTTATATAGCACCAAAATATTCCACATAGCTTTACAGTTTAACAGTTTGAAACAAAACAGTCATAAGTAACAACATTAACAATACAATAATTAAAGCAAAATAAGACGACCCAGCTTACAATCTTCAATGAGGTGGAGGAGATACAAAGTACAGGTTTGTTTTTCCAATGTTGTAGTTACAATGATTGTCCAGTAATCTTCAGGGGGTGGGGGATAGATGGAAGTAGTGAATGGGCTACACACACATACGAACCTAAAATGACTAGTTAGATTAGTGAACATGATAGGCCATTCTGAACAAATGTGTTTTGAGGGAGCGCTTAAAACTATACAAATTGTGGATGGTCCTAATATCTTGAGATAGAGCATTCCAGAGGAATGGTGCAGCACGAGAGAAGTCTTGGAGTCGGGAGTGGGAGGTACGGATTGGTGCAGAGGTTAGTCGAAAGTCGTTTTGCAGAGCGCAGTGGTCAGTTAGGCCGATAGACCAAAATGAGGGAGGAGATGTAAGGGGATGCTGCACTGTGGAGAGCTTTGTGGGAGAGAACAAGTACTTTGAAATGGATTCTATAATAAATGGGCAGCCAGTGTACTGACTGGTGAAGAGCGGACACGTCTGAATACCGATTAGCTAGAAGGATGACCCTGGCTGCTTCATTAAGGATGGACTGGAGAGGGGAAAGTCGAGTAACGGGGAGGCCAATTAATAAAGCATTGCAATAGTCCAGGCGGAAGTGGATCAAGGTGACAGTGAGGGTTTTTGTTGTTTCCATGGTGAGAAAAGGGTGGATTCTAGAGATGTTCTTTAGGTGTAAGCGGCAAGAGCGGGCAAAAGATTGTACATGGGATGTGAGGGAGAGCCTGCTGCCGGGGTGCTATTATGGTGCCACCCACGGAAAGGGAAATGTCAGATTTAGGGAGGTTAGTAGATGGCGGGAGCAGAAGAAGTTGAGTAACTGACATTTTGATGTCAGAAGATTGTTGGTCATCTTGATGAGTGCAGTTTCTGTTGAATGTAGGGGTCAGAAACTGGACTGTGAAGGGTCTAGGAGGGAATGAGTGGAGAGGTAACGGGTAAGGCGGGAGTAGATCAGGCACTCCAAGAGTTTAGAGATGAAGTGGAGATTGGAGACTGGTCTGTAGTTGTTTTTGCAGGATGGGTCGAAGGTGAGTTTTTTTTTAGTAATGAAGTAATGATAGAGTGTTTGAAGGAGGGTAAAATGCCAGCAGAGAGAGATTAAAGATTGTAGTTAGGTGAGCTGTGACAGCTGGAGAGAGAGACTGGAGGAGATGAGAGGGAATTGGGTCAGTAGTGCATGTAGTCAGACCAGAAGAAGAGAGGAACTTGGAGACTTCTTTTTCTGTGATGAGATTGAATGTGGAGAATGAGTCAGGGGAAATGCAGGGAGAGATGGGAGTCACTGCACTTGGTGGCTGGGAGTGGATTTCCTGATGGATTTTACCTATTTTCTCTATAAAGTGGGAGGCAAAGTCATCAGCACAAATGTCTATGATAGGGGCTTGTGCTTTTTGCCTGAGGAGGGAGTGAAAGGTGTCAAAAAGATTCTTGGGGTTGTTGGATAGTGAGATCAGGGTGGTAAAGTAGGTCTGTTTTGTGAGGTGAAGGGCAGAATGATAGGTTCTTAACATAACTATGAAGTGTATGAAGTCTTCTGGTGTGAGAATTTTCCTCCATAAGCGTTCAGCACACCTAGAGCATGGCTGGAAAAATAGGGTTTGCGATGTGAGCCAGGGCTGTTTTACTCTGTGTTTGGAGGTTCTGAGGGTGTCGTTGTAGTGATGTACAGCCAGATCAGGACAGAATGATGAGAATAGGGAGTCTGAAAGTGAATGAGGGTTAATAGCAAGTAGATTTCTGAATGTGCGGTAGGTAGGAGTGTCTTGGGGTGGTCAAGGAATTGTGACTTGTGAGTGTGAAGGAGAGAATGTTTTGGTCAAAAAAGGGAAAGCGGTGACTTATCTAGGTAGGAGATTGAACAGAGCTGGACAAAGACCAGGTAAAGAGTGTTACCATCTTTGTGTGTTTCAGAGGTTGAGAGCTGTGAGAGGCTAGAGAAGTGGTTAGTGATAGAAGTTGGGATGCAGATGTGGAAGTGGGGCTGTTAATAGGGATGATGAAGTCTCCCAGGAAAAGGGTTGTTAGTTCTGAGGATATGAAGTGCGGCAGCCAGGCAAAGAAATGGTCCAGGAAGTGGGTGGGTGAGTCTGGGGGGCCGGTATATGACCGCTACTCTGAGGGAGAGGGGACGGAATAGCCTGATGGTGCGGACCTCAAAATAAGGGAATGAGAGTGATGGAACTGGGGGATGACCTGGAAAGTGCATTGTGGGGACAGGAGTATGCCGACTCCACCACCATGAATGCAAAGAACCTGGCACTCAACTTAAGTGTAAACAACTCCGTATATTTATTGTAGTACCAAATAGAGTTGAGCGACTTTTACTTTTTTAGGATCGAGTCGGGTTTAGCGAAACCCGACTTTGTCAAAAGTCAGATCGGGTGAAATCGGCTGATTATTGCAAAAAGTCGGGGGCCGACCGAAACACGAAACCCAATGCAAGTCAATGGGGAATCAAAGTCGGCAGTGAGTGGAGGACAGGAAAACACCTACAGTGCCCATTTTAATGCCAAAAACATCAATTCTTATTTCTTAAGCTTGTCAATCTTAATTTACTTTATAATAATAGTTAGGCATTGAAAACAGGGGGTCATTTGGCTAAAGTTGTGGGGCGGGTAGGGCTGGCTCAAGATTTTTGTGGGCCCAGGAAACGCGGAATACGTCACGGCGGTGGAGCAGGGAGAGGTAAGTATTTCAACTTTGCAAGTGCTGTGATCCTGAGCAAGCAGGGGAGCCCACTCGTTGGCACTTGGCACTGGCACAGGGCCCCTCATAGTACGGTGGTGTGTTTGACGGCGGGTGGCGCCTCCCACTGCCAGAGACACTTTTGCGTACTATGAGCGGCCATGTGCCAGTGACATCACCAACGAGTAAGCCCCCCACCTGATGAAGGAACCTGCACTTTCATCTGCACCTTCCTCTTTGTCCCCGTGTAAGGTGTATAGTGTGCGGGAAGGGGAACCTGACTTTCAGCAGGGTCAGATTCAGGCTGTGTAGAGTGCAAGGAGAATGTAGTGGTCTGGGTCAATATACCAACAGACTCATCTAGCAGTGGCTGGGCAATGGGCAGGATGAGTAGGAAACACAGATATAGGCCATATAATAAAGTGGGCTAAATGCAGTTCAAAATTGAGAACAGGACTAAACAGGGGCTTAGTGTTGTTCAGTGGAGGACAACTGTAATGAGTGGCGCAGACACAGTTAGTAGGCCCAAATACAAAAGTAGGCTAAAAGCAGTTCAAAATTGGTAACAGGACTAAACAGGCGGCATAGCTAGGTACTGGGGTGGGCTTCTCTGCTGAGTAGCAGACAGTGGTAGTAAGCGCAAAGTATTGACTGGTCAAAATGGAGGCCATGGCCCTGTATATTTTAACTATCATCTATCATTTCAACAAATTTGTATTGGCAGTGCCATTGAAGGATTTAACAGCACAAACTACATAGTGATGGAGCAGGGAGAGGTAAGTATTGCAAGTGGTAGAGCACTGTTCGAGCTGGGGGGAACACTCTCATGGGCAGCGGTACTGGCATAGGGCCCCTCATATTACAACGGTGTGTCTGATGTTGGTTGTGCACCACCACCGTCAGAGACACTTCATTGTACTATGAGGGACCCTGTGCCAGTGCCGTCACCCAAGAGTGGGCGCACCCACCTGTCCAGGCAAATGGCACTCACACGGATGCTCGCGCCACGTGGTGACCACGGCTCTGTGTGGGGAGTCAGGTATAAAAATGGCATATGGTGGACATTCAGCAGCTGCAAATGGTGGAAATGGAGAAGTCAGTAAGAGGAGGCTAAAAGCAAGACATTTTTCAGGCAAGCTACGTGTCAGCAGGAGAAGGTGGGGCAAAATAATTTGAAATCCATGATTGGTTCATTTTAATGAAGGTTAGATCATCAACATTCTGGGTAGCCAGAAGACTCCTTTTTTCGGTTAGTATTGGACCAGCAGCACTAAAGACTCTTTCTGATAGCACACTAGAAGCAGGGCAAGTAAGCTCCTGTAATGCATATTCTGCCAATTCAGGCCAGGTGTCTATTTTAGATGCCCAGTAATCAAAGGGGAATGACCTGTGAGGGAGAACATCGATAAGGGAGGAAAAGTAGTTTGTAACCATACTGGACAAATGCTGTCTCCTGTCACTTTGAATCGATGCAACAGTACCTGTCGTGTCAGCGGTCATTCTGAAATCACTCCACAACTTAGTCATAAAACCCCTCTGTCCAACTCCACTTCGGTTTTGTCCACCTCTAACACCTCTGCCATGTTGCCCTCTAAGGCTCGTGAGAACCATCACCACCGCTGTGTGCTGGGAATGCCTGAACCAAACGGTCTACAAGAGTTGCTTGTTTGGTAGCCAATATTTGCTCAAGGTTCTCATGTGGCATGATATTTTGTAATTTTCCTTTATATCGTGGATCCAGAAGGCAGGCCAACCTCCTCCTCCTCTTCGTCCGCCACCTCATCCAGGAGAGTTCCCTGAGCAGACAATGGCTGACTGTCATCAAGGCTTCCCTCCTCCTCGGCTGCAGATGCCAGCACCTTAATGTGCGTCAAACTTTGCATCAGCAGACGCATTAGTGGGATGCTCATGCTTATGATGGCATCATCCGCACTGATCAGCCGTGTGCATTCCTCAAAACACTGAAGGACTTGACAGAGGTCTTGGAGCTTTGACTACTGCACACCAGAAAACTCCATGTCTGCCATCCAACTGCCTGCCGGTGTATGTGTATCTTCCCACAAATTAATTACAGCACACCTCTGTTCGCACAACCTCTGAACCATGTGCAGTGTGGAGTTCCACCTTGCTGCAACGTCGATTATTAGGCAGTGCTGGGGAAGATTCAGCGATCTCTGATGGTTTAGCATACGGCTGGAGTGTACAGGCGACCGGCGGATGTTAAAGCAAATTCTGCGCACCTTCAGGAGCAGGGCTGGTAACTCCAGATAAGTTTTGAGGAAGCACTGCACCACCAGGTTCAAGGTGTGAGCCAGGCAAGGTATAAGGTTTAAGTTCTGAAAGGGCTATGGCAGCCATAAAATTCCTTCCGTTATCACTGACTACCTTGCCTGTCTCAAGATGTACACTGCCCAGCCATGACTGACTTTGTTGCTGCAAGTACTCTGCCAGTACTTCCGCGGTGTGTTTGTTGTCGCCGAAACACTTCATTTCTAACACAGCCTGCTGACGCTTACCACTAGCTGTTCGATAATGGGACACCTCGTGTGCAACACTGGCAGCTGCGGATGGAGTGGTTGTGCGACTGCGCTCTGTGGACAAGCTTTTGCTTCTGGAGGAGGAGGAGGGGTGGCAAACGCCTACAGCCAACTGTTTCCTAGACTGTGTGCTATGCAGAACAGCCCACTATGGCTGTCCCCTGTGGACCCTGCATCCACCACATTAACCCAGTGTGCCGTGATGGACACGTAACATCCCTGGCCATGCCTACTGGTCCATGCATCTATTGTGAGGTGCACCTTTCTACTGACTGATTGCCTCAGTGCATGGACTATGCGGTCTTTGACATGCTGGTGGAGGGCTGGGATGGCTTTTCTCGCAAAGAAGTGTCGACTGGGTAGGTCATAGCGTGGTACTGCGTAGGCCATCAGGTCTTTGAAAGCGTCGCTTTCAACCAACCATTAGGGCATCATTTCTAACGAGATTAGTCTAGCAATTTGGGCGTTCAAACCCTGTGTACGCGGATGAGAGGATGAGTAATTTCTTTTCCAAACAAGAGTCTCTTGTAGGGTGAGCTGGACTGGAGAGGTGCATATGGTGGAACTAGCATTGGGGGTGGTGGTGGACATGGCGCACTGAGAGAGGGTTGGTGATGGAATTCTCGATGTTAGCCTACATACAGTGTTTCCTACCAATAACTTTGTGATTCCCTGACTGCTTTGGCCTTGCGACGATACCTCCATATTTGCTGCTGGTGGTGTCCTAACCGGTGGGCTTACAGTGAGGGAAGCAATGTAGCGTTGCTGACTACCTTCATTCTGAGCAGGTGCACCAATGGTACGGGACGTTTGGTAGTTAGTCCAGGCTTGCAAGTGCATGGTGGTTAAATGTCTAAGCATGCACGTATTTAAATTTTGAAGATTCTTCCCTATGCTAAAGGTCTTTGCGCTTTTCTTACAGATAACTTTTGACGGATCATCCGGATCTTGGTGAAAAAATTGCCACACTGCACTCTTCCTACTATGGAATACCTTTTTGAGGCATTGCACGCTGTGCTACTTTCACCGGATGGCCACGCTGTCCTAAAACTGTTTTTTTTTACAAACGTTTTTGGCCTGATACGGGCCTGCCAGATGACAGCTGTTGCAATGTAGATGGCTGCTGCGGATCATCCTCCTCCGCTTCTGAGGTACTGGCAGCAGCACCCTCTTAACCAATGGCTGCCAATCTGTTGTAAATTCTGCTTTTGGGCTCCCTCCGGTGGTTGTAGGTGGTAATGCAGTTGTCCCTGGGCTGCAGTCTTGGACAGGTGTATCTACTGATTGCAATTCTGACTGGGGTATTTAGGTTTGCAGGACTCATTGGTCCTTACCAGTTGTCATTGTTTCTTGGGAAGTGTTGGATCTTTGTCGGGCTTCTCCTGCTTAGCTGCCAATTCAGCAAAGATAAGTGTCTGTTTCTTTTTCTGTGGCACACAAGTTGTGTGCTTATATTCTGTGCTATTCATTTGTTTTCTCTTGTCCAGCTTAGACTGTGTTTTCTCAGTCTTGTTGGATTCTCTGGAGTTGCAGATATATGCTCCACATCTTTAGTTAGATGGTGGAGTTTTTGTATTTTCTGCTGTGGATATTTTTGGAAGGATTTTAATACTGACCACTTAGTATCCTGTCCTATCCTTTCCTATTTTAGCTAGAGTGGCCTCTTTTGCTAAATCCTGTTTCCTGCCTGCGTGTGTCTTTTCCTCTACTACTCACAGTCAATATTTGTGGGGGGCTGCCTATCCTTTGGGGTTCTGCTCTGAGGCAAGATAGAATTCCTATTTCCATCTATAGGGGTATTTAGTCCTCCGGCTGTGTTGAGGTGTCTAGGATTTGTTAGGCACACCCCACGGCTACTTCTAGTTGCGGTGTTAAGATCAGGATTTGCTGTCAATATAGTTACCACCTACTCCAGTGAAAGTTTTCATGCTGCTCCAAGGTCACCTGATCATAACAATACAACTGGCCAATAATGAGTTAAATGCATCTCAGAAGAAGGGAAGAAAGGTCTTGAGCCATTTTTTTTGTTCAGTCTGCTTTGTCTTCTCCTCACTCTTAATCTCTGGGTGGCTGAAGAGCCTTGTGCTAGCATGAATGTTCAGGAATTAACTTCTCATGTAGACCAGCTTGTTGCTCGGGTACAGGGTATTTCTGATTATATTGTTCAGACTCCTGTTTTAGAACCGAAGATCCCTACTCCTTTGTTTTTTGGTGACAGGTCCAAATTTTTGAGTTTTAAAAACAACTGTAAACTGTTTTTTGCTCTGAGACCTCGATCCTCTGGTGATTCCATTCTGCAGGTTAAAATCATCATCTCTCTGCTGCGTGGCGATCCACAGGATTGGGCATTTTCCCTGGAATCTGGGAATCCGGCTTTGCTTAATGTAGACTCCTTTTTTCAGGCTTTAGGATTATTATATGATGAACCTAATTCTGTGGATCAAGCTGAGAAGAACTTGTTGGCCCTGTCTCAGGGTCAAGAGACGGCAGAATTGTATTGTCAGAAATTCAGAAAATGGTCTGTGTTGACTAAATGGAATAATGATGCTTTGGCGGCAATTTTCAGAAAGGGTCTTTCTGAATCCGTTAAAGATGTTATGGTGGGGTTTCCCACGCCTTCCTGTCTGAGTGATTCTATGTCTCTGGCCATTCAGATTGACCGGCGCTTGCGGGAGCGCAGAACTGTGCGCGCTATGGCGTTACCCTCAGAGCAAATTCCTGAGCAAATGCAGTGTGATAGGTTTCTGTCTAGAACGGAATGACAAGGTTTCAGACGTCAGAATAGGTTGTGTTATTATTGTGGCGACGTTTCCCATGTCATTTCTGTCTGCCCTAAGCGGACAAAGAGGATCACCAGTTCATTTACCATCAGTACTATACAACCTAAATTTCTGTTATCTGTGTCCTTGATCTACTCATTGTCATCATTTTCTGTCATGGCGTTTGTGGATTCAGGCGCCGCCTTGAACTTAATGGACTTTGAGTTTGCCAGGCGTTGTGATTTTCCCTTGCAGCCTTTGCAGAACCCTATTCCTTTAAGGGGCATTGATGCTACACCCTTGGCTAAAAATAAGCCCCAGTTTTGGACATAGGTGACCATGCGCATGGCGCCAGCCCATCAGGAAGATTGTCGATTTCTGGTGTTGCATAATTTGCATGATGCTATCGTGCTGGGTTTTCCGTGGTTGAAGGTACATAATCCTGTGTTGGACTGGAAGTCCATGTCTGTGACTAGTTGGGGTTGTCAGGGGGTTCATAATGATGTTCCTTTGATGTCAATCTCCTCTTCTTCCTCTTCTGAAATTCCAGAGTTTTTGTCTGATTTTCAGGATGTATTCGATGAGCCCAAGTCCAGTTTCCTTCCACCGCACAGGGACTGCGATTGTGCTATTGACTTGATTCCAGGCTGTAAGTTTCCTAAGGGTCGACTTTTCAACCTGTCTGTGCCTGAACATACCGCCATGCAGAACTATATTAAGGAGTCTTTGGAGAAAGGGCATATTCGACCATCTTCTTCACCGTTGGGAGCGGGGTTCTTTTTTGTTGCTTAAAAACATGGTTCCTTGAGACCCTGTATTGATTATCGCCTCTTGAATAAAATCACGGTCAAGTGTCAATACCCTTTACCTTTGCTTACCGATTTGTTTGCTAGGATTAAGGGAGCTAGTTAGTTTACGAAGATTGACCTTCGGGGGGCATATAATCTTGTTTGTATTAAGCAGGGTGATGAATAGAAAACTGCGTTTAACACGCCCGAAGGCCATTTTGAATACCTTGTGATGCCTTTCGGACTCTCTAATGCTCCATCTGTTTTTCAGTCCTTTATGCATGATATCTTCCGGACTTATCTTGATAAATTCTTGATTGTATATTTGGACGATATTTAGATTTTTTCCGATGATTGGGAGTCTCATGTGCAACAGGTCAGGATGGTATTTCAAATCCTTCGTGACAATGCTTTGTTTGTGAAAGGGTCTAAGTATCTCTTTGGGGTGCAGAAGGTTTCTTTTTTGGGTTTTATTTTTTCTCCCTCGTCTATAGAGAAGGATCTGGTTAAGGTTCAGGCCATTCATGATTGGATTCAGCCCACATCCGTGAAGAGCCTACAGAAATTTTTGGGTTTTGCAAATTTTTATCGCCGTTTCATTGCTAATTTTTCCAGCGTGGTTAAACCCTTGACCAATTTGATGAAGAAAGGCGCTGATGTGGCGAATTGGTCCTCTGCGGCTGTCTCTGCCTTTCAGGAGCTTAAACGTCGATTTACTGCTGCTCCGGTGTTGCTCCAACCGGATGTTTCTCTTCCGTTTCAGGTTGAGATTGACGCTTCTGAGATTGGGGCAGGGGCCGTTTTGTCTCAGAGGGATCCTGTTGGTTCCTTAATGAAACCGTGTGCCTTCTTTTCCCGTAAGTTTTCGCCTGCTGAACGCAATTATGATGTCGGCAATCGGGATTTGTTGGCTATGAAGTGGGCGTTTGAGGAGTGGCGACACTGGCTTGAGGGAGCTAAGCACCGTACTGTGGTCTTGACCGATCATAAGAATTTGATTTACCTCTAGTCTGCCAAACGGCTGAATCCTAGACAGGCTGGATGGTCCTTGTTTTTTTTCCCGTTTTGATTTCGTGGTCTCGTACCTTCTGGGTTCTAAGAATACTAAGGCTGATGCCCTCTCTTAGAGGTTTTTGCCTGATTCTTCTGAGGTCTTAGAACCGGTCGGTATTCTGAAAGAAGGGGTGGTCCTTTCCGCCATTTCCCCTGATTTACAACGGGTTCTTCAGGAATTTCAGGCTGACAAACCTGACCGCTGTCCTGTGGGGAAACTGTTTGTTCCTGACAGATGGACTAGTAGAGTGATTACTGAGGTTCACTGTTCCGTGTTGGCTGGTCATCCTGGCATTTTTGGTACCAGAGACTTGGTTGGTAGGTCCTTTCAGTGGCCTTCTTTGTTGCGTAATCTGCGTTCTTTTGTGCAGTCCTGTGGGACTTGTGCGCGGGCCAAGCCTTGTTGCTCCCGTGCTGGTGGGTTGCTTTTGCCATTGCCGGTCCCTGAGAGGCCCTGGACGCATATTTCTATGGATTTTATTTCCGATCTTCCTGTTTCCCAGAAGATGTCTGTTATCTGGGTTGTTTGTGATCGATTCTCTAAGATGGTTCATTTGGTGCCTTTGCCTAAATTGCCCTCCTCTTCAGATTTGGTTCCGTTGTTTTTTCAGCATGTGGTCTGTTTGCATGGTATTCCGGAGAATATTGTGTCCGACAGAGGTTCCCAGTTTGTTTCTAGGTTTTGGCGGGCCTTTTGTGCTAGGCTGGGCATTGATTTGTCTTTTTCTTCTGCATTTCATCGTCAGACAAATGGCCAGACCGAGCGAACTAATCAGACTTTGGAGACTTATTTGAGATGCTTTGTGTCTGCTGATCAGGATGATTGGGTGGCTTTTTTGCCATTGGCCGAGTTTGCCCTTAATAATCGGACTAGTTCAGCTACTTTGGTTTCGCCTTTCTTTTGTAATTTTGGTTTTCATCCTCGTTTTTCTTCTGGGCAGGTTGAGCCTTCTGACAGTCCTGGTGTGGATTCTGTGGTTGACAGGTTGCAGCAGATTTGGGCTCATGTGGTGGACAATTTGGTGTTGTCTCAGGAGGAGGCTCAATGTTTTGCTAACCGTCGTCGGTGTGTTGGTTCCCGGCTTCGGGTTGGGGATCTGGTCTGGTTGTCTTCCCGTCATGTTCCTATGAAGGTTTTTCTCCTAAGTTTAAGCCTTCAGTTTATTGGTCCTTATAGGATTTCTGAGATTATTAATCCGTTGTCTTTTCGACTGGCGCTTCCGGCCTCTTTTGCTATCCATAATGTCTTCCATAGATCTTTCTTGCGGAAATATATGGAGCCCGTTGTTCCCTCTGTTGATCCTCTGGCCCCTGTGTTGGTTGATGGGGAGTTGGAATATGTTGTTGAGCAGATTTTGGATTCCCGTTTTTCGAGGCGGAAGCTTCAGTACCTTGTCAAATGGAAGGGTTATGGCCAGGAGGATAATTCTTGGGTTTTTGCCTCTGATGTCCATACCGCTGATTTGGTTTGTACCTTTCATCTGGCTCATCCTGATCGGCCTGGGGGCTCTGGTGAGGGTTCGGTGACCCCTCCTCAAGGGGGGGGTACTGTTGTGAATTCTGCTTTTGGGCTCCCTCCGGTGGTTGTAGGTGGTAATGCAGTTGTCCCTGGGCTGATGTCTTGGACAGGTGTATCTACTGATTGCAATTCTGACTGGGGTATTTAGGTTTGCAGGACTCATTGGTCCTTGCCAGTTGTCAATGTTTCTTGGGAAGTGTTGGATCTTTGTCTGGCTTCTCCTGCTTAGCTGCCAATTCAGCAAAGATAAGTGTCTGTTTCTTTTTCTGTGGCACACAAGCTGTGTGCTTATATTCTGTGCTATTCATTTGTTTTCTCTTGTCCAGCTTAGACTGTATCAGTGTTTTCTCAGTCTTGTTGGATTCTCTGGAGTTGCAGATATACGCTCCACATCTTTAGTTAGATGGTGGAGTTTTTGTATTTTCTGCTGTGGATATTTTTGGAAGGATTTTAATACTGACCGCTTAGTATCCTGTCCTATCCTTTCCTATTTTAGCTAGAGTGGCCTCTTGCTAAATCCTGTTTAGGGTTAGGGTTTGGGGGTGGCTTATCAGTGTGTATTCTTGTGTTTTTCTATAAAAACGCATGCAAACGCATGTGCTTAAAAACGCATGCGTTTACATAGACATCAATACGTTTTTTTGCCGCAAAAAAACGCATGCGTTTTTTTGTGGCAAAAAAATGCCTCTAAAATTACTACATGTTGCATTTCTGCAATACAACACATGCAGAGAAAAAAAGCATGAGTTGCAAAAACGAGTCAAAATGCATGCAAAGAACGCATGCATTGTTAATGTTAAGTATAGGGAAAAAAAACGCATGCGTTTTTTAGCGCAAAAACGCAAAAAAAAACCGCAAATGTGGAACCAGCCTAATGGGTTAAAAATGCTCGCCACATTCCTGAATTCGTTGTGAGATTTAGTCTTCCAAAAAGGGTCAATTGTGTGACTTCTGCTTTTTGTGCAACTCAAGAGCTTTGCAAATGGCACACAATGTTCAAATTTGCCCTCCAAAAATCAGATTTAGCCCTGATGTGTGAGCCAAAACAACATTTAACTGAAGAAAAAAATTGTTTCATTTTCACATCCATATGTTACAAAATTTGTGAAGCAACTATGGTCCCCAAAAAATTCAACACACCACTAGATTCATTCTTTTTAGGGTTATAATTTCCAAAATGTGGCCACATGGGGGTGTTTCTGCTGTCTGCATCTTATGAGCTCCGCAAATGCAACATTGCATTCACAATCTATTCCAGACAAATTTGTGTGCTAAAATCAAATAGTAGTCTTTGTTTTCCTAAACCTGCCATGTGCCCAAACATTAGTCTCTAACCATATACAGTATGTGACAACAAAGCATTTGGGAGAAATAGCGTAACAGTGGTTAATTTTCTCCTACATCTTGTGAAAATTTGGGGCTAAAACAACATTTTATTGAAAAAAATATAATTTTTCCTTTTCATGTCCAATTGTTATAAAATTTGGATAACCATCAATGGTCAACATATACCTAGATTAATTTGTAATGGATTTAGTATCCAAATTGCTGTTACATTTGGGTGGTTTCTGCTATTTTGGCACATCAGGGTCTGTTCAAAAGTGACATGGCATCCACAATTTATTCCAGCCATAAAAAACAGCGCTTCTTCGAACTCAGCCTCACGATGTGCCAAAATAGAAGTTTTTAACCATAAATAGGATATTATCATGTTTGGAATAGCTTTCTTTATAAATTGTAGGGTCCATTCTCTTTTATTACATTTTGTTGAAATGAAGAATTTGTGACCAAAACTTTACTGAAATAAAATGTAATTTTTCATTTCTATTGATTCCACTTTTCCTTAATTCTTGTGTAGCACCTGAAGGATTAACAGATTCCCTGACAGCACTTTTGAAACAGTTTGAGTGATGTAGATTATAGTGTGGTGCGGTTTCTTGAGGTTCATCAACAACTAGGCACCTAAAAGTCACTTAAAAGCTGAATAGTATGGTAAAAAATATGGTTTGAAAATTCCTTGAAAAAATGAAAATTTGCTTCTAAATTTTAACCTTTCTAACATCCAAACAAAATGAAAGGACATTTGAAAATGATGCTGACATTAAGTAGATGTATGGAAATTGATAACTATTTTATGTGATATGACTATCTAGTTTCAGGATATACCTTATTTTTCAGATTATAAGACACACTTCCAACCCAAAGTTTGCAGGGTAGAATGGGAGTGCGTCTTATAATCCGAATTGTAGTGGCAGTGGTGCTTACCAACTGCGGTGGAGCAGGGTACCTGGGTCACTGCTGCTGGAAGCTTCTGTCGGTGGCAGGAGATGGTTGATGGCTGTGGGCCCCATGTTGGTGTGACAAGGTGTTCAGTGGTACAGGGGCTAAGCCAACATTTTGTGAACGCCCAGAACTCTGCACCTTCCATACTCTTCTATGCAGTGGATTCTGTGAAAATAGCCAGCTGGTGGCAACGCATGGGCAAATTAATATCTCAGCACTGAGATCTCATCTCCCGAGATGTTGGCTTCCAATCTCAATTGCGCATGTGGCCATTTTCCCTTAGTCCACTGCATTGGAAAGTATGGAAGGTGCAAAATGTTCACAAAATGTTAGCGGAGCCCCTACACCACTGAAAACAAAGGCATACCAGCCTAGGGCTCACAGCCATGGCCCAACTCCTGCCGTCACCAAACATCCCATCCTACCAGCATAGAACCCTTATCATCTCTTGCTTCCGCCAGCAGTGTTCCTGCTTCCTTGGACCCTGCTCCACAACTCCAGGTAAGCTACCGCAAAAGCAGATTATAACACGCACCAATTTATTAAAACAAAATAATTTTTTCCTATTTTCCTCCCCAAATTTGGGTTATGTCTTATAAACTGGTTTGTCTTATAACCCAGAAAACACAGTAAGTATTCAAAGTCTAAAATGGAAAATTTTTCAAAATTTTTATTAAATTTCAATACATTTTAACTTCTATTTTCATAAAAAAATTCAAAGAATATAGACCTAAATTTACCAGTAGCATACAGTAATGTTCAAAATAATATTTCCATGCATTCGGAACTTTGCACACTGTTTTCTAATTCAAAATGTTATTATTATTTATTTAGTTATTTATATAGCACCATGCTGCTGTTCATGAGAAGGGGCTACATACAAATTACAGATATCAATTACAGTAAACAAACAAAGGATGACAGACTGATACAGAGGGGCGAGGACCCTGCCCTTGCGGGCTTACATTCTACAGGATTATGGGGAAGGAGACAGTAGGTTGAGGGTTGCAGGAGCTCCGGTGTTGGTGAGGCGGTAGCTCCGGTAGTGATGAGGAGGCAGCAGGGTCAGTGCAGGCTGTAGGCTTTAATGAAGAGATGGGTTTTCAGGTTCCGTCTGAAGGATCCGAGAGTGGTTGATAGTAAGACGTGTTGGGGCACAGAATTCCAGAGGATGGGGGATATTCGGGAGAAGTCTTGGAAGCAATTATGTGAGGAGCGAATAAGTGTGGAGGAGAGAAGGAGGTCTTGGGAGGACCAGAGATCACGTGAGGGAAGATATCGGGAGATTAGTTCAGAGATATATGGAGGAAACGGGTTATTGATTGCTTTGTAGGTCAGTATTAGTAATTTGAACTGGATATGCTGAGGGAATAGGAGCCAGTGAAGAGATTTGCAGAGGGGGGGGAGAGAGAGAGGGAGAGCAGGTGGGAGAAAGAGAGTGGCCGACTTGTTTTATGTTTTATTAGGAGAGATATGAGGCTGAGGAGCAGGTCAGCAGAGGAGGTCAGATGTGGAGGAAAGAGGGAAGGCAAGATGATTATTTGTTTAGAGGGTGCTGGGTTTTGGGGATAGGGAAGGAGAGTGAGGATTAGTGGAGCAAAAACTGTAAGGGCATATGTAGACATGGTGAAGGAGTAAAATGGGTCAATAGAAAAGCTAGGTCCAAGTAATAGGAAGTGCTAACTGTACCCTTCTGGATTATTCCTGGTATATTACTGCAGCTCAGCTATAGAACCACACTTAGAAGCCACACGCAGACCTCGGTCACCAGACCTATGGCTACACATTTATACATCTATGATTAGACCAGGTGTGGGTGAGCAGGAGGGAAGAGCCACAGGTCAGGGGATCACAGCAGGGGGTAATTAAGACACAAGAGCTAATGTGGGCGTATTACTCGCTATACAGCATGGAAGGAAGAAAGGCCAAAATAGACAGATATACAGGTGTGAATTAAGATATCAAAGGATTACAGGAAATTAAAACTAGGAAAAATCAATGAGATCAATGAGTATGACAGATATTGGAATCGATTTTACACCTTATCTTTTGTACATCCCATCAATTATTTATCTTGGGTGCAAAAAATAAATTGAACTGACCACAAAATTCTTATAAAAAACACAATTTTATTAATTCAATCAAAAAAGATTTTTTCAAATACAGGAACTAAGGTAACTGGAAAGACGGAGGTTACTCTAAAATAATGTCCATCATATTCAAAATATAGCATCCAATAATACTATTTATTATTATTATAATTTAATTAGATTCCCATAGAAATCCCTGTGACAAAATAATTCACGATTGTATAAAGTGCCAAAAAATGCAGATCAACTCCTGTGCAGTGTTAGCTTAGTCAATATCTCTGTAATTTATAATTTAGCCACAAGATGGTGATGTTACCTATTTTCAAATTGCTATAGGACAAATATAGCCTATTTTAATTTTATAAGCAATGCCAAAAAACAAGTGAGCACTACTACAAATAACACATGTTCTTTTCTATCCATCTATATAATATACGTTATAAATGTACCTCAAAGGAAAAATTCAAGTACAAAATCACAAACCACACTGGAAAATTGCAACAGTGGAGGATAGAGGGAATGAATGGTTATGTTGACTATAAGTCTAACTTATGGAAAAACATTTTTTTTACCTGATTATCGCAATGATAACAAAGTGTGCCGCCGACTGACCGGGAGATCTCCTGCCCGACGCGCGCGTTTCGCCCTGCTTCTTCGGGGGGCGTGATATTGGAATCGGCAGAAATTATTATTATACATTTTTATAGCGCCATTTATTCCATGGCGCTTTACATGTGAATACGGGGCAAATATAGACAAATACATTAAACATGAGCAGATAACAAGGCACATGGGTACATAAGGAGGGAGGACTCTGCCCGCGAGGGCTCACAGTCTGCAGGGGATGGGTGATGAAACACTAGGAGAGGGTAGGGCAGGTTGTGCGGCGGTTCAGTAACTTCAGGATCACTGCAGGCTGTAGGTTTTTTGGAAGAGGTGAGTCTTTAGGTTCTTTTTGAAAGTTTCTATGGCAGGCGAGAGCCTGATGTGTTGGGGTAGAGAGTTCCAGAGTATGGGGGAAGCACGGGAGAAGTCTTTGATGCGGTTGTGGGAAGAAGAGATGAGAGGGGAGTAGAGAAGGAGGTCTTGAGAGGATCAGAGGTTGCGTGTAGATAAGTACCGGGAGACCATGTCACAGATGTGTGAAGGAGACAGGTTGTGGATGGCTTTATATGTCAGTGTGAGGGTTTTGAACTGGAGTCTCTGGGCGATAGGAAGCCAGTGAAGGGCCTGGCAGAGAGGAGAGGCTGGGGAATAGCAGGGAGACAGGTGGATTAGTCAGGCAGCAGAGTGTAGGATGGATTGGAGCGGTACCAGAGTGCTAGAGGGGAGTCCAGAGTGTAGGAGGTTGCAGTAGTCGAGGCGGGAGATGATAAGGGCATGCACTAGCGTTTTTGCAGTGTTGCGGTCAAGGAAAGCACGGATCCAGGAAATATTTTTGAGTTTGAGACGACAGGAGGAGGCAAGGGCTTGGATATGTGGCTTGAAAGGGCAGAGTCGAGGATCACCCCGAGGCACCGGGCGTGTGGGACTGGGGAAAGTGAGCAGCCATTGACATTGATCGATAGGTCGGGTGGACGGATAGAGTGAGATGGGGAAAGATGATGAATTCAGTTGTAGAAAGCGAGCAGTAAAGAAGGCTGAAATAGCAGACAGACAGTGTGGGATTTTGGTAAGTAAGGAGGTGATGTCAGGTCCAGATAGGTAGATCTGCGTGTCATCAGCGTAGAGATGGTACTGCAAACCGTGGGATTCTATGAGCTGTCCCAGGCCGAAAGTGTAGATGGAGAAATGACCCAAAAATAAAGCCAAAGCAACCCAGGAGTTTATTAAAGCAAAGAAGTGGAATATTCTTGAATGGCCAAGTCAGTCACCTGATCTCAACCCAATTGAGCAGCATTTCACTTGTTAAAGACTAAACTTCAGACAGAAAGGCCCACAAACAAACAGCAACTGAAAACCACTGCAGTGAAGGCCTGGCAGAGCATCAAAAGGGAGGAAACACAGCGTTTGGTGATGTCCATGAGTTCAAGACTTCAGGCAGTCATTGCCAGCAAAGGGTTTTCAACCAAGTACTAGAAATGAACATTTTATTTAAAATTATTTAATCTATCCAATTACTTTTGGTCCCTTTAAAAACAGGGTTGCACATGTTAAGGAGCTGAAACTCATAAACCCTTCATCCAATTTTAATGTGGATACCCTCAAATGAAAGCTGAAAGTCTGAACTTCAACTACTTCTGCATCGTTTTGTTTAAAATTCATTGTGGTAATGTCTATAACCAAAATTAGAAAAATGTTGTCTCTGTCCAAATATATATGAACCTAAGTGTATGTTACTGCCTTTGAACATTTCAGAGCTCTGTAAGAAAAATGATGACGCTATTCTTAGAGACCAATATATAATTTTTTATTTTTCCACTAATGGAGCTGAATGAGTGCTTAATTTTTTGCAGGGCAAAACGAAGCTTTAAGTAGTGCCAATTTAGAGTACATAAGACTGTCTGATCACCTTTTTTCTGCTACAATACTCAATATGCTTATTTTTTTTATTTTTTTAAGTTTTTTTCCCTTTTGCCTTTCTGACACAATCAGAATTTTTAGGTTTAGCAATGCGACAGAACTGAGAAAGCTGACTCCGCCTACAATAGGCTCTCAGTGTACATAGCTATTGACCGTGAGCTGCTTATCCCAGAAGGTGGTGCAGTCAGACTTGCAAGCATATGGCTAGATAATCACAGCAATGTTAATCAAAGGTAGGGATGAGCAGGCCCGTGGAAGTTCAGGTTCGTCGGGTTCATCAGAACTTTAATGCAGTGGGGCTGCAACCCTCCGCTGTCAGATTTAGCAAGGCTGGTCCCCAACCATTTTTTTTTAATTATTTAAATAAATAATGAAAAAGGGCATAGGGTCACCTCCATTTTTAACCACTAGCTAAGCTAAAGCAGGCAGCTGGGGTCTGGTATTCTCAGGCTGGTATAGCGCCATGGATATTGCCTCCCCCAGCCTAAAAATAGCACCCTGCTGTCGCCCTAGAAAAGCCACATGTATTAGAAGCACCAATTCTGGCACTTTATTTTTGTTCATATTTGTGGGATTGGTGTCACCTTTGTATTGTCCGGCGACATCAAGCCCATGGTTTAATAATGGAGAGGCATCTATAAGACACCTTTCCATTACTAATCCTATAGTTATATTGTAAATAAACCCACAGACAGAATAAAGTTATTTACTGGAACTAAAAATACACACGTTTACTCTTTTTTTTCTAAAATAAAAAACACAGTTATAGTCACCTTATGCTCATTCCATTGAAGCACTCGTCTCCTGTACAAAAAAAAAAATAGAAAGAACCATATCCCTCACCTGTCCATCATTCTGTCCCACGATGTAATCCATGTATGGGATAAATAGTTTTCAACCTGGACAGTGCCAAGATGCAACCGTTCAGGCTGAAAACCACAGAAGAATGAGCTTCTGTGAGGGCAGCCTCAGATATTAGCAGTGAAGTCATCAAGGTTACCGCAGATCACTGAGGCTGCGTTCCCAGCTGGGCCCCCGAGCAGAAGCAGTGTTTGCCAGTGTTTGTCATGGCTAGATTATATTTCCACAATGCTTTACTTAGTTGAGATCAGCAAAATTGCTGTTAACATAGGCAATAGAGAAAATAGGAAATGTAAGGCTCTATTCTCTTAAAGTGGATGGTTTCTGAATAGGTGAAAAAGGCTACATTGTCAATCACCGCGACCAATCACAAGCCGCGACGTCACCGCAAGCTATTGACGCGCTCATTTTTAAAAATGAGCGCGTTAATGGCTTTGAAAGACATAGCGGCTTGTGATTGGTCGCGTGGCCGCGACCAATCACAAGCCGCGACGTCACCGCAAGCTATTGACGCGCTCATTTTTAAAAATGAGCGCGTTAATGGCTTTGAAAGACATAGCGGCTTGTGATTGGTCGCGTGGCCGCGACCAATCACAAGCCGCGACATCACCGCAAGCTATTAGCGCGCTCATTTTTGAAAAATGAGCGCGTTAATGACTTTCAAAGACGTAGCGGCTTGTGATTGGTCGCGGCCGCGACCAATCACAAGCCGCGACGTCACTGCAAGCTATTGACGCGCTCATTTTTAAAAATGAGTGCGTTAATGGCTTTGAAAGACATAGCGGCTTGTGATTGGTCGCGTGGCCGCGACCAATCACAAGCCGCGACGTCACCGCAAGCTATTGACGCGCTCATTTTTAAAAATGAGCGCGTTAATGGCTTTGAAAGACATAGCGGCTTGTGATTGGTCGCGTGGCCGCGACCAATCACAAGCCGCGACGTCACCGCAAGCTATTAGCGCGCTCATTTTTGAAAAATGAGCGCGTTAATGACTTTCAAAGACGTAGCGGCTTGTGATTGGTCGCGGCCGCGACCAATCACAAGCCGCGACGTCACCGCAAGCTATTGACGCGCTCATTTTTAAAAATGAGCGCGTTAATGGCTTTGAAAGACATAGCGGCTTGTGATTGGTCGCGTGGCCGCGACCAATCACAAGCCGCGACGTCACCGCAAGCTATTGACGCGCTCATTTTTAAAAATGAGCGCGTTAATGGCTTTGAAAGACATAGCGGCTTGTGATTGGTCGCGTGGCCGCGACCAATCACAAGCCGCGACGTCACCGCAAGCTATTGACGCGCTCATTTTTAAAAATGAGCGCGTTAATGGCTTTGAAAGACATAGCGGCTTGTGATTGGTCGCGTGGCCGCGACCAATCACAAGCCGCGACGTCACCGCAAGCTATTAGCGCGCTCATTTTTGAAAAATGAGCGCGTTAATGACTTTCAAAGACGTAGCGGCTTGTGATTGGTCGCGGCCACGCGACCAATCACAAGCCGCTATGTCTTTCAAAGCCATTAACGCGCTCATTTTTAAAAATGAGCGCGTCAATAGCTTGCGGTGACGTCGCGGCTTGTGATTGGTCGCGGCCGCGACCAATCACAACCCGCTACGTCTTTGAAAGCCATTAACGCGCTCATTTTTAAAAATGAGCGCGTCAATAGCTTGCGGTGACGTCGCGGCTTGTGATTGGTCGCGTGGCCGCGACCAATCACAAGCCGCAACGTCTTTGAAAGTCATTAACGCGCTCATTTTTCAAAAATGAGCGCGCTAATAGCTTGCGGTGACGTCGCGGCTTGTGATTGGTCGCGTGGCGGTCACATGGGCGGCCCGCGACCAATCAGAAGCCGGGACGTGTTTCTCAGGTCCTAAAAGCGCTGATTTTGAACAACGAAGCCTGCTGGTTACCCGCGGACTCACCAGGGGCCGCCGGAGAGGTAAATATATCAATATTTTTTATTTTAATTCTTTATTTTACACATCTCTATGTATCCGATACCGATACCCGATACCACAAAAGTATCGGATCTCGGTATCGGAATTCCGATACCGCAAGTATCGGCCGATACCCGATACTTGCGGTATCGGAATGCTCAACACTAGTCATTAGGTAACATATAACATATAATATTCCATAATATAATAGACATTTGACATATAATGGGTGTCTATAAGACTTTGTATTGTTTCATTCACTATTTTAAGCGTATCAAACGCTTCATATCGTTTTAAAGATATAGAAAAACTACAGAAAAAGTACATTCCAATATTTTCGTTTTCATAACAAAACATGACTCATTTTTATAGGCATTTTTGCCGATATGTAACATAACATACCATATAATATTTTTATATTTAATCATTCTCTATAAAGCTTTATTTTGCTTCAATATCAATTTTGGGTATTATAAACACTTTATATCACTTTATAGATATACAGTAAAAATAAACTGAAATGTACAAAAATAAAGTAAACTTTATACAACAATTTTTAAGGTACATATATTAGATATATATCTATGAGAATAGATGTTATGGATATATATTGTCCCAGTGAGACCACTTATTTGTATATTTCACCAGTTGGTTATTCGCTAGGGCGAAGGATAATTCATATGTCCTATGGAGAGATAGTTGTTCTATTATGTCTGAAAATGAAGGAGGGAGATGATGTTTCCAGTTAAAAGCTATGCTGTTTTTTACTACCAGTAGTATTTGTATAATCATATTCCTTTTATCTAGACTAAGGTCCTCGAGGCCCAGGGAAAGCAAAGCGATATGGGGAGTTAAATTTAGTGGTTTGCATTAAATTTTGTCAATAAGGGTAGATATTTGTGTCCAGAGAGGTTTTAGTTTTGGGCAATGCCAAAACATGTGAAGGAGGTCCCCTTTAATGCCACATTTTCTCCAACAGGAGGCAGATCCATCTTGGTTAATATGAGCTAATCTTGCTGGAGTATAGTGCCAGCGGGTATTTACTTTGAAATGACATTCTTGAAGAGACATAGATAACGTGGAATCATATGTGGAAGACAGAGCGTCCTCCCAATCTTCTCTGGTAAAGGTAGACTGCAGTTCCCTTTCCCACTTGCATATATAGGGGTGTTTAGGCATTTTTCCAATCATGATTAAACCAGTCATAAATATATTTGTGACTCCAAAAGACTCTGTGTTCCGTGTTACTTACTAAATTTAAGGATGCTTCGGAGAATTTAGGACCCTTCTGGAGAAACTTCATGACTTGTTCTTTTAACATTACAAATTGTAAAAACGTCGATGACGGGAGTCTAAACTTCTCTTTTAGGTTGCTAAATTTTATGAAAGAGCTACCGTCATAGACGTCTCCCAATCTCGTAATTCCCCTTTCTTCCCATAGAGTTGGAAGTATAATATTGTTACATGTAGAAATAGTGGAGGGAGGAATTTTAACCAAGATTGATTTTTTGGATGTTCCCTTTCTTGATTTGGACAATTTTTCCCAAGCATGTATGGTGGCCTGGAATATTGGGTGAGTCACTGAGTTGAGTTGATGACCAGTTAGTGTTTTTATGATTAAATCTTTGGGGTGGTTGTTTTTATTTAGAAGGGTTTCCATATCTAACCACGCTGGGGGTTTTGATACTTTTAGCCAGAATCTGCTTTGTTTTATCAAGGATGTATAATAATGGGCAGCTATATTGGGAATCCCCAAGCCCCCATATGCTCTTTTTTTGTAAGTGATACTTGAGGGTGTCCTGGGTTTTTTATTATTCCAAATAAATTTATTAATGATGGTTTGGAGAGATGTAAGGTATGATACCGAAAAGGGAAGAGGAATGGCGCTCAGAATGTATAGAATCTTAGGTAGCGTAAAGATTTTTATTGTAAGGACTTTGCCCCACCAGGAGAGGAATTTATGCCCAAAGGTGGTAGTGTCATTATTGATAGTTTTAATTAAGTAATTAATATTATTTGTTACTATGTTGTTTAGATTTTTAGTGATCGTAATCCCTAAATAGGTAAGTTCTTTATTAGCCCAGGTAATGGGGGAAGAAGCTTTATTTTTTTTAATTTGCTCTTCATCTACATTTAAGGGTAGGATTTTTGATTTTGTTTCGTTAATTTTGAAATGGGAGACATTTGAAAAAGAATCCAATATCTTGTGAAGTTCTGACATGGAGATGATAGGGTCTGTTAGGGTGAGAACGATGTCATCAGCAAACATACTTAGTTTGTATTGGCGAGAGGGGGTTTCCAATCCCTTGATGTTATTATTTTCTCTGACCATTTGTGCAAGGGGCTCCATGGCTAAGATAAAAAGGAGTGGGGATAACGAACATCCCTGCCTTGTACCATTTGTTATAGCAAAGGAGGGAGATACATGATTGTTAGCAACGATTTTTGCTCTAGGGTTGGAGTAGAGTGCCATAATTGTAGTAATAAAGGAATTATCAAACCCAAATTTGATCAGGGTCTCTCGTAGGAAGCCCCACTCGAGACGGTCAAAAGCTTTTTCTGCGTCTAGAGAGACAATCAGGGTGCTTTGTTTTGTTTGATTAGCTATTTTGATGGCGTTGATGATTCTCCTGGTACCATCTGAAGCATGGCGACCCAGGACAAACCCGATCTGGTCATTATTTATTAAGGTGGGAAGTATCAGATTAAGCCTATTAGCTAGAATTTTGGCATATATTTTGATGTCGCAATTGATTAAGGAAATGGGTCTAAAATTGGCAATGTCTTCAGGGTTGTCTTTGAGCTTGGGAATTAAAACAATAGAAGCTTCGAGCATTACAGTAGGGAAGGTACCCAAGGATGAGGCCATGTTAAATGATTGCAAGAGATGGGGGGAGAGAGTTTTGTAGAAAATTTTATAATAATCGTTGCCAAAGCCATCGGGACCTGGGGATTTTGATGGCTTTAGTTGCTTAATACAATCCTCTATCTCCTCTAAATCAAAGGGAGCTGATAGGATTGACTTGTCTTTGGTTGTTATTTTTGGGAGGTTGATTGAAGAAAGGAATGAGGTTATGGCATCTTGGTGGAGTTGGGAGGGTTTTTTGGGGGGTCGATGTTATATAGCTTCTCGTAGAATTTTGCAAATTCATTTACTGTGTCTTGGGGGTGGGATAGTGTTGTTCCTTTTAAATTTTTTATTTTGTCAATTCTGTTATGGAGCCTTCTTTTTTTAATGCGATTGCACATAAATTTAGTGGGCTTGTTTAACCCCTTTACCCCCAAGGGTGGTTTGCACGTTATGGACCGGGCCAATTTTTACAATTCTGACCACTGTCCTTTTATGAGGTTATAACTCTGGAACGCTTCAACAGATCCCGGTGATTCTGACATTGTTTTCTCGTGACATATTGTACTTCGTGATAGTGGTAAAATTTCTTTGATATTACCTGCATTTATTTGTGAAAAAAACGGAAACATGGCAAAAATTTTGAAAATTTCGCAATTTTCCAACTTTGAATTTTTATGCAATTAAATCACAGAGATATGTCACACAAAATACTTAATAAGTAACATTTCCCACATGTCTACTTTACATCAGCACAATTTTGGAACCAAAATTTTTTTTTGTTAGGGAGTTATAAGGGTTAAAAGTTGACCAGCAATTTCTCATTTTTACAACACCATTTTATTTTAGGGACCACATCTCATTTGAAGTCATTTTGAGGGGTCTATATGATAGAAAATACCCAAGTGTGACACCATTCTAAAAGCTGCACCCCTCAAGGTTCTCAAAACCATATTCAAGAAGTTTATTAACCCTTCAGGTGTTTCACAGGAATTTTTTGAATGTTTAAATAAAAATGAACATTTAACTTTTTTTCACAAAAAATTTATTTCAGCTCCAATTTGTTTTATTTTGCCAAGAGTTACAGGAGAAAATGGATGCCAAACCTTGTTGTACAATTTGTCCTGAGTACGCCGATACCCCATAAGTGGAGGTAAACCACTGTTTGGGCGCATGACAGAGCTTGGAAGCGAAGGAGCGCCATTTGACTTTTTAATGCAAAATTGACTGGAATTGAGATGGGACGCCATGTTGCGTTTGGAGAGCCACTGATGTGCCTAAACATTGAAACCCCCCACAAGTGACACCATTTTGGAAAGTAGACCCCTTATGGAACTTATCTAGAGGTGTGGTGAGCACTTTGACCCACCAAGTGCTTCACAGAAGTTTATAATGCAGAACCGTAAAAATAAAAAATATTTTTTTTCACAAAAATTATATTTTCACCCCCAATTTTTTATTTTCCCAATGGTAAGAGAAGAAATTGAAACCAAAAAGTTGTTGTACAATTTGTCCTGAGTACGCTGATACCCCATATGTGGGGGTAAACCACTGTTTGCGCGCATGGGAGAGCTCGGAAGGGAAGGAGCGCCGTTTGACTTTTCAATGCAAAATTCACAGGAATTGAGATGAGACGCCATGTTGCGTTTGGAGAGCCACTGATGTGCCTAAATATTGAAACCCCCCACAAGTGACACCATTTTGGAAAGTAGACCCCCTAAGGAACTTATCTAGATGTGTGGTGAGCACTTTGACCCACCAAGTGCTTCACAGAAGTTTATAATGCAGAGCCGTAAAAATAAAACAAAAATTTTTTCCCACAAATATTATTTTTTAGCCCCCAGTTTTGTATTTTCCCAAGGGTAACAGGAGAAATTGGACCCCAAAATTTGTTGTGAAATTTGTCCTGAGTGCGCTGATACCCCATATGTGGGGGGGAACCACCGTTTGGGCGCATGGGAAGGCTCGGAAGGGAAGGAGCGCCATTTGAAATACAGACTTAGACGGAATGGTCTGCAGGCGTCACATTGCGTTTGCAGAGCCCCTAATGTACCTAAACAGTAGAAACCCCCCACAAGTGACCCCATATTGGAAACTAGACCCCCAAAGGAACTTATCTAGATGTGTTGTGAGATCTTTGAGCCCCCAAGTGTTTCACTACAGTTTCTAACGCAGAGCCGTGAAAAAAAAAATTCCCCCCAAAATTATTTTTTAGCCCCCAGTTTTGTATTTTTTTGAGGGTAACAGGAGAAATTGGACCCCAAAATGTGTTGTCCAATTTGTCCTGAGTGTGCTGATGACGTATATGTGGGGAGGAACCACAGTTTGGGCGCATGGGAGGGCTCGGAAGGGAAGGAGCGCCATTTGGAATGCAGACTTAGATGGAATGGTCTGCAGGCGTCACATTGCGTTTGCAGAGCCCCTAATGTACCTAAACAGTAGAAACCCCCCATAAGTGACCCCATATTGGAAACTAGACCCCCCCACGAACTTATCTAGATGTGTTGTGAGAACTTTGAGCCCCCAAGTGTTTCACTACAGTTTATAACGCAGAGCCGTGAAAATTAAAAAATCTTTTTTTTCCCACAAAACTTATTTTTTAGCCCCCAGTTTTGTATTTTCCCAAGAGTAACAGGAGAAATTGGACCCCAAAAGTTGTTGTCCATTTTGTCCTGAGTACGCTGATACCCCATATGTTGGGGTAAACTCCTGTTTGGGCACACGGGAGAGCTCGGAAGGGAAGGAGCACTGTTTTACTTTTTCAACGCAGAATTGGCTGGAATTGAGATCGGACGCCATGTCGCGTTTGGAGAGCCCCTGATGTGTCTAAACAATGGAAACCCCCCAATTATAACTGAAACCCTAATCCAAACACACCCCTAACCCTAATTCCAACGGTAACCCTAACCACACCTCTAACCCAGACACACACCTAACCCTAATCCCAACCCTATTCCCAACCGCAAATGTAATCCAAACCCTAACCCTAACTTTAGCCCCATCCCTAACTGTAGCCTTAACCCTAAATGTAGCCTTAACCCTAACTGTAGCCTTTACCCTAACTGTAGCCTTAACCCTAGCCCTAACCCTAGCCCTAACCATAACCCTAGCCTTAACCCTAGCCCTAACCCTAGCCCTAACCCTAGCCCTAACCCTAGCCCTAGTCCTAACCCTAGCCCTAGCCCTAACCCTAACCCTGCGATAAGCAGCTGACACCCGGCCGCGATCGGCCGCGCTCCCCCCGTGAGCGCGGCCGATCGCCTATGACGTACTATTCCATCCTTGGGAAGTAAAGCCCACCCCACATGGATGGAAAAGTACGTCTAATGGCAGAAAGGGGTTAAAGATGTATACAATTTATATTTAGAGTTTTTGACTGCTGCTTCATAAGGGGAGAATAATAGTAATTTTAGGTCTTGTGTCAGTTTCGATATTTCAGACTGTAACGTAGAAGAAGGGGAGGGGAGTGCAATTTGTTCATTAATTTTATTTTTTAGAAGAGTTTGTATTCTTTCTGTTTCCGCCCTTTTTTCTTTCTTTTTTCTGGAAGAAATCTGGATCAGCAAACCTCTAATCACTGCCTTGTGGGCACACCATCTAATGATGGGGTTAGTGGAGTCAGAACAATTTTCTTTAAAGTACAGTTTAATCGAGGATTCTATTGAGGATTTATGTATGGTGTTGTTGATTATATTAGAGTTACATTTACACAGAGTTTTGTTGTTTATTGGGGGTCCCAGAACGAGCTCTCCAACCACCGGGGAATGATCTGAAATTGTTCTGTCTTTTATATAAATTTTTGTAAACCTCGCCAAAGTAAAGACGTCGGCGATGATTAGGTCTATTCTGGACGCTGATTGATGCGTCTCTGAGAAGAAGGAGTATTCAATGGAAGAGGCGTTGATACATCGAAATGTATCGTAGAGCTCATTCTGGAACAGCCAAGGGTTGAGATCTCCTGTTTGTGGTATCTTTTTGGAAGAAGAGTCAATGAGGTGGTCTGGGGTGGAGTTAAAGTCTCCCAGTATAATGGGTATACCATTTTTGTTTTGGTCGAATTTTTTAATGAATTTATTTAGAAATGTTTTTTGTTTTTTATTAGGAGCATAGATGTTGGCGACTGTGCAGGTTATGTTGTTAATACGGCAAATTAAGATGTGGTATCTGCCGTTATTGTCCTTGACTTCTTCAATAAATTCAAATGGGATCGAGTTTTTTATTATTGTCATTACCCCCGCTTTCTTTTTTGAATTGTTAGATTGGTATATATGTGGGAAATTTTTGTGTTCAAATTTTGGGTGGTATTCATTTTTAAATTTGGTCTCTTGGACACATATTATGTCTGTTTTAGAGTTTTCAAGTTCTCTCCATAGGGAAAATCTTTTCCTAGGACTGTTGAGTCCTTTAATATTGTATGTCATGATTTTAAGGTTCATGTTTTTAGTGTCTTGTGTAGAAAGAGTTGGGGAAAGTGGAAGTTAAAGTAGAAATAAAAGTCTCACTGGTCAATACTAGAACGTACCTCTATTGATCAAGAATTAAGGTGTATGTGGTACACCTATAAATGAATTAATTATTTACAATTCAAAAAAGGGGTGTATAGAATACACCAACAATTGAGAAGTTTGTTTAATACAAAGAACCCACTCACAGTGGGATATATCTTCTTCCTGGGGGTATGAACTAAACGGGAACTGAGGAAGAAGAAAATTAACCTCTTGTATAGGTAAGCAAACCATATGTAATAACAGCTTATGATGAATGAATTATCTAAACCAAAAGTTCAAAGACAAGATCATGACCATGTCCTATGTATTTTCAACGGTAACCTCTATGTGAGGGGTTGTCTTTTAATGAGGCAATACATTTTTGGCCTTCTTCAGGTGTGAAGATTGGAATGGTTTTTCCATTTGAAAAAAACTATGAGTTTGAGAGGGAATCCCCATCTATATGGGATATTTTTGTCTCTGAGTGTGGAGGTAATAGCGTTAAACGTTTTCCTGGAATCCAGTGTCTCCTTGGACAGGTCCGCAAATATTTTGAGGTTGTTATAAGGCTCTGGAAAGGTTTTTTCATTTTTTAAGTATTGCAATATTCTTTCCTTGGTGTTGTAGAAATGAATTCTGAGAATTACATCTCTGGGGATATCTGGTGCAATTTTGGGGGGTTTTGGGAGTCTGTGGATTCTATCTATGATTAGATCTGAGTCTGATAGAGTAGGAATAGCTTTTTTAAAGATGGATTTTACATGGTTTAAGAGGTTGTCTGTGTGGATATGTTCCGGAATACCTCTGATTTTTACGTTATTCCTGCGATTACGGTCTTCTATGTCAGCCAATTTGATTTTTAGCCTTTTGACCTCTGAAGATAGATCATGGATAATATTGGAGGATTTTGTAGTAATAATAAATAATAATAATCTTTATTTTTATATAGCGCTAACATATTCCGCAGCGCTTTACAGTTTTGCACACATTATCATCACTGTCCCCGATGGGGCTCACAATCTTGAATCCCTATCAGTATGTCTTTAGAATGTGGGAGGAAACCGGAGAACTCGGAGGAAACCCACGCAAACACAGAGAGAACATACAAACTCTTTGCAGATCTTGTCCTGGGTGGGATTGGAACCCAGGGCCCCAGCGCTGCAAGGCTGTAGTGCTAACCACTGCGCCACTGTGCTACCGTAGTAGTTTTTTCTACTGCATCAATTCTTGTTTCGTGATCAGAGATTTTTATGTTAAGTTGTTCAAGAGTGGTTTCAAACCGTTTGGCTTGGATGTCGAAGCTTTTTATTTTCGTTTATTTTGTTAGCTAGATTAAGCATATATATGCCTCAGTACTAGTGTTGTTGCTGAGGGAGGAGATTTGATTAGGGTTTGTGGCCAATAAGTTCGGTGGGGTTGTATCTTGGTCATTGTCTAACTTGAGTTTATTTTTTAGTGGACTTGTGTTAGGGGAAGAGTCACTAAAGCTGGAGTAATCTTCTTCCCCTTGTTCTGTTCCTTGAGATGGTGTGGAGATTTTTTGTCTCTCCTCCTCTCGTTCTTTTCTTTTGTTGGACTGAGATGACTCCATACTTTCAGGTTGACCCTCTATCTGAGGTAATTTTGGAGGATTCAATTTTTTTATTTTTTGAGGGGTATTATAGGTTCTTCTCTCATCTCTTATGGGGGATCTGGATTATTCAGGGCTCAAAGTGTTAACCTTGTCCCCTGGAGAGTAGCAGTGGTAATGTATTCTTTCCTCTCCTTGCGTTTTGGTTTGCTTAGAGAGTTGGGGAATGTTCGATTTAGGAATGGTTCCCTCTTTTTTCCCCATGGTGATGATGCTATACAGAGTATCTTCGTCAACAATAACTATCAAATATGCTTACAGAACTTACACAGATATTTAAACCTGTTGAGAAAAAGCAGAGTACTGATAGTAATTTATGACAATTAGATCTTATCAAATCCTGTCAGGAGGGAAGAAAATAAAAGAAAATATATTGCAGCAAATATAAACAAGAATTTAAGCAAGTGTATTCAGTAGTAATCTACCTCTCCAGAGGTTAGGGTCAGGAGCCTGTAGAGAGAGTACAGTAGATGTAAAAGAATTCTCTAGTCCGAGAAGACTGTGGAGGAAGGGGAACCACAAGGCACAGCAAGCTCTGAAAAACGTTGTTGTAGTATAAACTTGTGGCCTGATGCCAAAGGCCTTGCAAATGTCTGTTTATAGTGCTCCTGTATCAGGGGTGAGAGGGTGTTTGTTTTCCCACAGCCCCAATAGGGGGGATTTAGCAATTTATTTGTTGGAATGCAGACTGTGGAAAGAGGGGTAGCACAAGGCACCGCAAGCCCTGATAAACACCGCTGTAGTATAAGCGTGTGGCCTGATACCAAAGGCCTTGCTACGGACTGTTTATAGTGCTCCTATATCAGGGGAGAGAGGGTATTTGTTTTCCCAAAGCCCCAGGGAGGTTTAGTATAGCAAATGTCCAGTTCCTTTGTTGGAAGACTGTGAGAAGGGGAGGTACCACAGGGCACAGCAAGCCCTGAAAAACGCTGCTGTAGTTTAAACATATGGCCTGCTACCAAAGGCCTTGCCAGTGCTGTTTATAGTACTCCTGTATCAGGGGTGAGAGGGTGTTTGTTTTCCCACAGCCCCAATAGGGGGGATTTAGCAATTTATTTGTTGGAATGCAGACTGTGGAAAGAGGGGTAGCACAAGGCACAGCAAGCCCTGATAAACACCGCTGTAGTATAAGCGTGTGGCCTGATACCAAAGGCCTTGCTACGGACTGTTTATAGTGCTCCTATATCAGGGGAGAGAGGGTATTTGTTTTCCCAAAGCCCCAGGGAGGTTTAGCATAGCAAATGTCCAGTTCCTTTGTTGGAAGACTGTGAGAAGGGGGGCGGGGGGTGTACCACAGGGCACAGCAAGCCCTGAAAAACGCTGCTGTAGTTTAAACGTATGGCCTGCTACCAAAGGCCTTGCCAGTGCTGTTTATAGTACTCCTGTATCAGGGGTGAGAGGGTACTTGTTATTCCACAGCCCCAGTGTGATTTAGTACAGCAGATGACCTGCAGATCCTTTGTTAGAAGGAGTACCACAGGGCACAGCAAGCCCTGAGAAACAATGCTATACTATAGCAACTATCTTGGGTTAGTAAGACACAAAAGAGAATAGTAAAACCAAAAACACTCAGTTTGAAAAAAATTGCAGTAATCCGCAAGTGCTAGTAAAAGATGTAAAAAACAGGGTATTTGGTTGATACGTTTTTTGCAAAAAATGTATACTAAGCTGCTCTACCAATCTTCACGGTATACCCTAATCAGAGCAGTCCTAACTAGTGTATGCAATCCATATCTGATGTATTTAAAAACCTGATCATCTGTTTATTACCTGTGTGAACAGGGTTCAGAGAGGAAAAGTCCATGTGTGCATACAGAGTAGAACAGCTTATGTGCAGATAGCCCAGGAGGAGTGGTGGGTACCTCCCCAGTCTTGTAGACACAAGAGAACAATTATGGAAACAGGAACACATGGGCTACTTGCACAGTGAACAAGTCTGTAGAATCATGTTCACACACTGTTAGGGGTCGAGTTCCCGCTTCTGCACAGGGGGAATCTCGAGCCGCCTCCGCTGCGGTCTCCCATTCTTGTCCAGCCGCAGTGGAGTCTGCTCAGCAAAGACGTCGGTCCCAGCGTCTTGCTCATCCTCACTCTGTTCTGAGAGTTACTGCTGCTTCTCCAGTCTCTGCCATTAAAGTCAATGCTGGTCAGCAGCGAGCGGACCTCCCTGGGACTAAGTCCTTGTCTGCACGTACTGAGCATGCCCAGCATAAGGTCTCCCGTTGGAGATCGAGGGTCATGTGCTCAGGCTCTGCAGCACATTCCATTGGTCCTCTTTGCAGGTCCTGGAAGGGCAAAGGTGCTGTGGCCTCTTCCTGTGCTGCTGCTATATAAACTGCGCATGACCGCACGGCCATGCGCTAGTATTGTCTTACAATTGCTTATGTGTGTATGTTGTGAGTGCAAGTCGTCCTTGGAAACCCCTACCCTATTGAATGTCTGTTCGCGGAAGGTGTATGGCTGCTATCTAGCGCCCGACTTAGCCTACAGCACTAAACACACATCTCAGCGTCCTGTAGCTGTGCCTGCCAGTACGGCGCCGTGCGCCTGCCTTGCGCTTTCCATACCCGAGTCTGGGTGGTTAGTGGCGTCCGTTAGTGCGGCATCGCTCGCACTCTTGTGCACATATATTTCTTAAGGTTCTCTACACACCCAGTTGCGGTGTTACGCCAGCAAGGGTCTAATCGGGCTCCAATCCCTTTTGGGGTTAAGTCCGCTGACCACTTGCTCGCGCACTAGTGCGGTACTGCGGTCCTGTGAATTAACAGTATCGCTTTCTTCACGCTGGGTGAGGTTTAACCCACGCGTGTATACTTTAGTGTACCGCCATATTGTCTGCAAATTGCTAGCAGCAGGTTCTCACCTGCACGGTGGACCCCGGACTGCGAACGCACCTTTATCATCTGTCTTGGTGCGTTCCGCCAGTCCTAACAGAATACTAGCGCCAGGGTCTGGCTAGTAAAAATGGCGGACGACCAGCGTTTACAGCGGTACATCCAGCAGCTGGAGGGAAGGTTGGCGGCTCTTGAGCGTACAACCTCAGCTGTGGATGTCACTGCTGTAGCTGTGCAGGCTGCAAGTGTAGCCGCAGCCAGTTTGTCCACTGCCACCCCTGCTCCGACTTTATCCCGTCTCCCACTACCTGACAAGTTTGCTGGCGACAGCAAACATTGTCGTGGATTCGTGAGTCAGTGCTCTATACATCTTGAGCTCCTGGCGTCACGTTTTCCTACGGAGCGGGCGAGAGTGGGATTTATCCTATCTCTCTTGTCGGGCAGGGCGTTGGAGTGGGCAACGCCACTCTGGGAGCGAGATGATCGTGTGGTACAGAGTGCTCCTCTCTTCTTGGACACTCTGAAGCAGGTCTTTTTAGGGCCTCGGGTTACCCACGACACCGCACTCCAATTGTTGTCCATTACACAGGGTACCTCCGTGGTCAGCCAGTTTGCCATTCAGTTCCGGACTCTAGCTTCAGAGTTAGAGTAGCCAGACAAAGTTCTTATTCCGGTGTTTTGGAAGGGACTGGCAGACCACGTGAAAGACGCCTTGGCCACTAGGGAGATACCGGCCACACTGGAGGAACTTATTTCCGTGTCTACCCGCATCGACCTCCGTTTTCACGAGCGGAGGTTGGAGCGGACCCAGTGTAGGCAGAGGTTTCGGCTGGCTCCAACTTTCGCCAGACCTCTGGAATCTCCTGTCTTGGCGTCAGATTCTCATGAGGCCATGGAGGTTTCTCGAGCGGGACCTAAATCTCTAGCCGCTCGAGTACCCGTAGTTTGTAATAACTGTCGACAACATGGACATTACGCCAATAAATGTCCGCGGCGGTCGGGAAACGATCGCGTCTAGTGGCCATTGGGGGAGGTTCACTAGACACAGCAGCATTCTCCTCCAAACTGTCCTTTAAAGGGACAATCCTGTTAGGCTCCTCCACTCTTACAGTCGAGCTTTGTGTGGATTCAGGAGCAGAGGGAAGTTTCATGTCCTCGGCTTTTGCTACACGTCATGCTATACCACTGGTCATGCTCGCCAAACCAATAACGGTTAGAGTTGTGAATGGGGCAACACTCCCACTGCAAATCACGCACCAGACAGTCCCGTTATCGCTGTCCATGTCTCCTTCCCACCAGGAGATTATTTCCCTTCTTGTCCTTCCTGAGGGAATGGATGAGATTTTGCTGGGAATACCCTGGCTCCGTTTCCACTCGCCACATATTGAGTGGTCCTCAGGGAAAATATTGGGCTGGAGTGAATCATGTTTGGGCAGATGTGTGAGTGAGTGTGTACAGGTCTCTACTACCCAGGTACCCGCAGATCTCTCGTCGCTTCCCAGGTATTATTGGTGTTATGCAGACGTGTTCTCTAAAAAGGCTGCTGAGACTCTACCGCCCCATCGCCCTTACGACTGTCCTATCGACCTCTTGCCGGGAGCTGAACCTCCTAGGGGAAGGGTATATCCCCTCTCTCTCCCTGAGACGGAGGCTATGTCTCAATACATTCAGGAGAATTTAGCAAGAGGATTTATAAGGAAGTCAGTGTCTCCGGCAGGGGCGGGATTCTTCTTCGTGCAGAAGAAGAACGGAGAGTTACGTCCTTGCATCGATTACAGGGGTCTCAATGCTATCACTATTAAGAATAAATACCCGTTGCCCCTGATATCGGAGCTCTTTGACAGGTTAAGGGGAGCTAAAATATTCACCAAGTTAGATCTGCGGGGTGCCTACAATCTGATTCGTATCCGTGAGGGGGACGAGTGGAAGACGGCTTTCAATACCAGGGATGGGCACTATGAGTACCTGGTGATGCCTTTCGGGCTCTGTAATGCCCCAGCCGTTTTTCAGGACTTCGTCAACGATATCTTCCGGGATATGCTTTCTACCTCGGTCGTAGTCTATCTGGATGATATTCTCATCTTTTCTCCAGATATTGACTCCCACCGGAGAGATGTTGGCAGAGTCTTCGAACTCTTACGGGCAAATTCCTTGTATGCAAAGTTGGAGAAGTGTGTGTTTGAACAGGAGTCCTTGCCTTTCCTGGGCTATATTGTCTCGGCCCAGGGATTGGCTATGGATCCTGCCAAACTACAAGCAGTGATGGACTGGCAGGAACCCCATTCTCTTAAAGCGGTGCAGCGCTTTATGGGGTTCATAAATTACTATCGCCAGTTCATTCCCCACTTTTCAACTTTGGTAGCTCCCTTGGTATCCCTCACCAAGAAGGGAGCGAATCCCAAATTGTGGTCCGAAGGGGTCTCCAAGGCCTTCTCTTCTATAAAGACCCATTTTGCCAGCGCTCCTATCTTACATCGTCCCGATGTGGGTAAGCCATTCCTTTTGGAAGTGGATGCCTCATCCGTTGGTGCTGGAGCAGTCCTCTATCAAAAGGATGCTCAGGGTCGGAAGCATCCATTTTTTCTTTTTTCTCTAAGACCTTCACACCAGCGGAGAGAAATTACTCCATCGGGGATAGAGAGTTGTTGGCAATGAAGTTGGCCTTTTCAGAGTGGAGACATCTCTTGGAGGGTGCCCGATTCCCATTCCAGGTTTTCACAGATCACAAGAATTTGGTCTATTTACAAACAGCCCAGCGGCTGAATTCTCGTCAGGCCAGATGGTCCTTGTTTTTCTCCCGTTTTCACTTTACCCTACATTATCTCGCCGGGGAGAAGAACATTCGTGCCGACGCTCTCTCTCGCTCCTTCGTGTCAGCTGAGGAGGAGGAGGACGAGCCTCGGCTCATTGTCCCTTCGGAGAGTCTGAGAACTGTAGCTCCGGTTTCGCTGGAGTCTGTGCCCCCGGGCAAGACTTTTGTTCCCATCAATTTGCGTCCGGAGGTTCTCTCTTGGGCTCATTCGTCCAGAGTGGGTGGACACTTTGGGGCTAAAAGGACCTCTGAGCTACTGGCGAGGACGTACTGGTGGCCACATATGGTTCGTGACGTCGGAGACTACGTTCGGGCATGTGTCTCTTGTGCCAAGAATAAGTCTTCCCGACAACGGCCAGCTGGTTTGTTATACCCTCTGCCGGTGGCAGACAGGCCCTGGGAGATGGTCGGGATGGATTTTGTTGTGGGTTTGCCCAAGTCTCGTGGCTGTACCATTATTTGGGTAATCACCGACCATTTTTCTAAAATGGTGCATTTGGTGCCACTTCCCCGGTTACCTTCTGCACGGGCCTTGGCAGCGTTGTTTGTCAAACACATCTTTCGTCTTCACGGTATGCCAGACAAAATTGTCAGTGACCGAGGTCCCCAGTTTGCGTCTCGGTTCTGGAGAGAGCTTTGTCGTCTTCTCAGTATCGAGTTGAATCTCTCTTCGGCTTATCATCCCGAGACGAATGGGTTGGTAGAGAGAGCCAACCAGACCTTGGTCACATATCTGCGACATTTTGTTTCTGCTAAGCAGGATGACTGGGCATCTTTGCTACCGTGGGCGGAGTTTGCTCTTAACAATGCTGTCGCTGATTCCACTGGACAGACTCCATTCCTCCTTAACTATGGTCAGCATCCGAGGGTACCTGTGCCCATGCCCGTGTCTTCCGCCGATTCCAGGGTGGCAGACTGGGCTGTGGAGGCACGGGACATTTGGGATCGCACTCAGGATGCTATTCAGGCTTCCAAGGAGAGAATGAGGTCCTCCGCCGATGCACATCGGCGCCCCGCTCCAACCTTTGCTCCTGGCGACTTAGTGTGGCTCTCCGCCCGTAACATCAGGCTGCGAGTTGAGTCCACCAAGTTTGCACCTCGCTACTTAGGTCCTTTTAAGGTCCTCGAACAGGTTAATCCTGTGGTTTACCGTCTGGCCCTTCCTCCACGCCTGGGTATCACCGACACCTTTCACGTGTCCCTCCTTAAGCCCGTCTACATGTCCCGGTTTTCTGAGTCATCTACTGAGACGTCGGGTTCGTCTACGGACGATTACGAGGTGAACGCGATCTTGGGGTACAAGGTGGTTCGTGGCAAAAAATTTTATTTAGTGGACTGGAGGGGTTACGGCCCTGAGGATAGATCCTGGGAGCCTGCTGAGCACATTCGGGCTCCGCAGCTCATTGCTGCCTTCGAACGTAGCGAGGCCCAAGGAGGGGGGGGCCCTAGGAGGGGGGGTAATGTTAGGGGTCGAGTTCCCGCTTCTGCACAGGGGGAATCTCGAGCCGCCTCCGCTGCGGTCTCCCATTCTTGTCCAGCCGCAGTGGAGTCTGCTCAGCAAAGACGTCGGTCCCAGCGTCTTGCTCATCCTCACTCTGTTCTGAGAGTTACTGCTGCTTCTCCAGTCTCTGCCATTAAAGTCAATGCTGGTCAGCAGCGAGCGGACCTCCCTGGGACTAAGTCCTTGTCTGCACGTACTGAGCATGCCCAGCATAAGGTCTCCCGTTGGAGATCGAGGGTCATGTGCTCAGGCTCTGCAGCACATTCCATTGGTCCTCTTTGCAGGTCCTGGAAGGGCAAAGGTGCTGTGGCCTCTTCCTGTGCTGCTGCTATATAAACTGCGCATGACCGCACGGCCATGCGCTAGTATTGTCTTACAATTGCTTATGTGTGTATGTTGTGAGTGCAAGTCGTCCTTGGAAACCCCTACCCTATTGAATGTCTGTTCGCGGAAGGTGTATGGCTGCTATCTAGCGCCCGACTTAGCCTACAGCACTAAACACACATCTCAGCGTCCTGTAGCTGTGCCTGCCAGTACGGCGCCGTGCGCCTGCCTTGCGCTTTCCATACCCGAGTCTGGGTGGTTAGTGGCGTCCGTTAGTGCGGCATCGCTCGCACTCTTGTGCACATATATTTCTTAAGGTTCTCTACACACCCAGTTGCGGTGTTACGCCAGCAAGGGTCTAATCGGGCTCCAATCCCTTTTGGGGTTAAGTCCGCTGACCACTTGCTCGCGCACTAGTGCGGTACTGCGGTCCTGTGAATTAACAGTATCGCTTTCTTCACGCTGGGTGAGGTTTAACCCACGCGTGTATACTTTAGTGTACCGCCATATTGTCTGCAAATTGCTAGCAGCAGGTTCTCACCTGCACGGTGGACCCCGGACTGCGAACGCACCTTTATCATCTGTCTTGGTGCGTTCCGCCAGTCCTAACACACACCACCAAGAAACCTGAAGACACAAAAGAGAATAGTAAAACCAAAAACACTCAGTTTGAAAAAAATTGCAGTAATCCGCAAGTGCTAGTAAAAGATGTAAAAAACAGGGTATTTGGTTGATACGTTTTTTGCAAAAAATGTATACTAAGCTGCTCTACCAATCTTCACGGTATACCCTTATCAGAGCAGTCCTAACTAGTGCAAGTAGCCCATGTGTTCCTGTTTCCATAATTGTTCTCTTGTGTCTACAAGACTGGGGAGGTACCCACCACTCCTCCTGGGCTATCTGCACATAAGCTGTTCTACTCTGTATGCACACATGGACTTTTCCTCTCTGAACCCTGTTCACACAGGTAATATACAGATGATCAGGTTTTTAAATACATCAGATAGGGATTGCATACACTAGTTAGGACTGCTCTGATAAGGGTATACCGTGAAGATTGGTAGAGCAGCTTAGTATACATTTTTTGCAAAAAACGTATCAACCAAATACCCTGTTTTTTACATCTTTTACTAGCACTTGCGGATTACTGCAATTTTTTTCAAACTGAGTGTTTTTGGTTTTACTATTCTCTTTTGTGTCTTCAGGTTTCTTGGTGGTGTGTGAACATGATTCTACAGACTTGTTCACTGTGCAAGTAGCCCATGTGTTCCTGTTTCCATATCTTGGGTTAGTACCTTGATAAGGTGAAGTTAGCAAAAATAAGTAAGCTGAAGCTGAAGGGAGATGGGGACTATAAGGCCCAGCTTACCCTGAGAAGTATTGTTAATGTGACATAAAATATGCAAATAACATGCCTCCTTTGGCAGATTTAACAGCCCACAGCCCCAGGGAGGTATGATAAGTTAATGGAGCCACAAGTGTGGACTCTGAGTCCGGGTATATTAAGCGGGGTACAGCCGGAGTATTAATGGCACCTCAGTGTGGTCGAGCGTACCTGAGTTGACTGGAAGGCAGAAAGGCGGGAAAACGTGAAGGAAACCGATATTCCTCTGGTAGCAGGGGGGGTGGGAAATCACTGCAAGACCTCACCGCAGCGTTGATGTTCGGTGTCCGGAGTGTCCTCTCTGCTGATGGTCCTGCTGGTGGTCCGGAGGGGAATCCTGATCTTGTATTCGGGTGCAGCGATGGCGTCCCTGTTCACCGCAGCGCCGATGTCAAGAGCTGCAGCCGTCTCCTTGTGTTCCCTGCAGTGGCGAAGGCTTCCGGGTCTGTGCTACGGGCAGGAGTGTGCTCCGGGGTTGAAGACACTGTTGTTGATGGCGGCAATTGCTGTCCTCACACGCTCCTAGTAGGCCTCAGATTGCCATGAGGTAAATAAATCTTCCTGGGTGAAGGGCCAATTTTTGTTCTTTTTGGTCTAAAATAAGCCTGGGGGAAGGCTGTATCAGTCACCCATATAAAATTGTGTGGATGGTTTGTAAAAGTAGGGATTAACCCCTTTCTGCCATTAGACGTACTATTGCGTCCATGTGGGGTGGGCTTTACTTCCCAAGGACGCAATAGTACGTCATATGCGATCGGCAGCGCTCACGGGGGGAGCGCCGCCGATCGCGGCCGGGTGTCAGCTGTTTATCGCAGCTGACATCCGGCACTATGTGCCAGGAGCGGTCACGGACCGCCCCCGGCACATTAACCCCCGGCACACCGCGATCAAAGATGATCGCGATGTGCCGGCGGTACAGGGAAGCACCGCGCAGGGAGGGGGCTCCCTGCGGGCTTCCCTGAGCCCCCCGCAGCAACGCGATGTGATCGCGTTGCTGCGAGGGTCTCACCTCCCTCCCTGCTCCCTCCAGCCCCGGATCCAAGATGGCCGCGGATCCGGGTCCTGCAGGGAGGGAGGTGGCTTCACAGAGCCTGCTCAGAGCAGGCACTGTGAAGGCTGCAGCGCTGCATGTCAGATCAGTGATCTGACAGAGTGCTGTGCAAACTGTCAGATCACTGATCTGTGATGTCCCCCCTGGGACAAAGTAAAAAAGTAAAAAAAAAAAATTTCAAATGTGTAAAAAAAATAAAAAAAATATTCCAAAATAATGAAAAAAAAAATATATTATTCCCATAAATACATTTCTTTATCTAAATAAAAAAAAAAACAATAAAAGTACACATATTTAGTATCGCCGCGTCCGTAACGGCCCGACCTATAAAACTGGCCCACTAGTTAACCCCTTCAGTAAACACCGTAAGAAAAAAAAAAAAAAAAACGAGGCAAAAAACAACGCTTTATTATCATACCGCCGAACAAAAAGTGGAATAACACGCGATCAAAAAGACAGATATAACTAACCATGGTACCGCTGAAAACGTCATCTTGTCCCACAAAAAACGAGCCGCGATACAGCATCATCAGCAAAAAAATAAAAAAGTTATAGTCCTGAGAATAAAGTGATGCAAAAATAATTATTTTTTCTATAAAATAGTTTTTATCGTATAAAAGCGCCAAAACATAAAAAAAGATATAAATGAGGTATCGCTGTAATCGTACTGACCCGAAGAATAAAACTGCTTCATCAATTTTACCAAACGCGGAACGGTATAAACGCCTCCCCCAAAAGAAATTCATGAATAGCTGGTTTTTGGTCATTCTGCCTCACAAAAATCGGAATAAAAAGCGATCAAAAAATGTCACGTGCCCGAAAATGTTACCAATAAAAACATCAACTCGTCCCGCAAAAAACAAGACCTCACATGACTCTGTGGACCAAAATATAGAAAAATTATAGCTCTCAAAATGTGGTAACGCAAAAAATATTTTTTGCAATAAAAAGCGTCTTTCAGTGTGTGACGGCTGCCAATCATAAAAATCCGCTAAAAAACCCGCTATAAAAGTAAATCAAACCCCCCTTCATCACCCCCTTAGTTAGGGAAAAATTTAAAAAATGTATTTATTTCCATTTTCCCATTAGGGCTAGGGTTAGAGTTAGGGCTAGGGTTAGGGCTAGGGCTAGGGTTAGGGCTAGGGTTAGGGCTAGGGTTAGGGCTAGGGTTAGGGTTAGGGCTAGGGTTAGGGCTAGGGTTAGGGTTAGGGCTAGGGTTAGGGCTAGGGTTAGGGTTAGGGCTAGGGTTAGGGTTAGGGTTAGGGCTAGGGTTAGGGCTAGGGTTAGGGCTAGGGTTAGGACTAGGGCTAGGGTTAGGGTTAGGGCTAGGGTTAGGGCTAGGGTTAGGATTAGGGTTAGGGCTAGGGTTAGGGCTAGGGCTACAGTTTGGGTTGGGGCTAAAGTTACAGTTAGGGTTTAGATTACATTTACGGTTGGGAATAGGGTTGGGATTAGGGTTAGGGGTGTGTCAGGGTTAGAGGTGTGGTTAGGGTTACTGTTGGGATTAGGGTTAGGGATGTGTTTGGATTAGGGTTTCAGTTATAATTGGGGGGTTTCCACTGTTTAGGCACATCAGGGGCTCTCCAAACGCGACATGGCGTCCGATCTCAATTCCAGCCAATTCTGCGTTGAAAAAGTAAAACAGTGCTTCTTCCCTTCCGAGCTCTCCCGTGTGCCCAAACAGGGGTTTACCCCAACATATGGGGTATCAGCGTACTCAGGACAAATAGGACAACAACTTTTGGGGTCCAATTTCTCCTGTTACCCTTGGGAAAATACAAAACTCGGGGCTAAAACATATTTTTTGTGGGAAAAAAAAAGATTTTTTATTTTCACGGCTCTGCGTTATAAACTGTAGTGAAACACTTGGGGGTTCAAAGTTCTCACAACACATCTAGATTAGTTCCCTGGGGGGTCTAGTTTCCAATATGGGGTCACTTGTGGGGGGTTTCTACTGTTTAGGTACATTAGGGGTTCTGCAAACGCAATGTGACGTCTGCAGACCATTCCATCTAAGTCTGCATTCCAAATGGCGCTCCTTCCCTTCCGAGCTCTGCCATGCGCTCAAACGGTGGTTTCCCCCAACATACGGGGTATCAGCGTACTCAGGACAAATTGGACAACAACTTTTGGGGTCGAATTTCTCCTGTTACCCTCGGGAAAATACAAAACTGGGGGCTAAAAAATAATTTTTGTGGGAAAAAATTTTTGTTTTATTTTTACGGCTCTCCATTATAAACTTCTGTGAAGCCCTTGGTGGGTCAAAGCGCTCAGCACACATCTAGATAAGTTCCTAAGGGGGTCTACTTTCCAAAATGGTGTCACTTGTGGGGGGTTTCTACTGTTTAGGTACATTAGGGGCTCTGCAAACGCAATGTGACACCTGCAGACCATTCCATCTAAGTCTGCATTCAAATGGCACTCCTTCCCTTCTGAGCCCTCCCATGTGCCCAAACAGTGGTTCCCCCCACATATGGTGTATCATCGCACTCAGGACAAATTGGGCAACAAATTTTGGGGTCCAATTTCTCCTGTTACCCTCAGGAAAATACAAAACTGGGGGCTAAAAAAATAATTTTTGTGGGAAAAAAATTTGTTTTATTTTTACGGCTCTGCATTATAAACTTCTGTGAAGCACTTGGTGGGTCAAAGTGCTCACCACACCTCTAGATAAGTTCCTTAGGGGGTCTACTTTCCAAAATGGTGTCACTTGTGGGGGGTTTCAATGTTTAGGCACATCAGTGGCTCTTCAAACGCAACATGAGGTCCCATCTCAATTCCTGTCAATTTTGCATTGAAAAGTCAAACGGCGCTCCTTCCCTTCCGAGCTCTCCCATCCGCCCAAACAGTGGTTTACCCCCACATATGGGCTATCAGCGTACTCAGGACAAATTGTACAACAACTTTTGGGGTCCAATTTCTTCTCTTACCCTTGGGAAAATAAAAAATTGGGGGCGAAAAGATAATTTTTGTGAAAAAATATGATTTTTTATTTTTACGGTTCTACATTATAAACTTCTGTGAAGCACTTGTTGGGTCAAAGTGCTCACCACACCTCTAGATAAGTTCCTTAGGGGGTCTACTTTCCAAAATGGTGTCACTTGTAGGGGGTTTCAATGTTTAGCCACATCAGGGGCTCTCCAAACGAAACATGGCGTCCCATCTCAATTCCAGTCAATTTTGCATTGAAAGTAAAATGGCACTCCTTCGCTTCCGAGCTCTGCCATGCGCCCAAACAGTGGTTTACCCCCACATGTGGGGTATTGGCATACTCAGGACAAATTGTACAACAATGTTTGGGGTCCATTTTCTCCTGTTACCCTTGGTAAAATAAAACAAATTGGAGCTGAATTAAATTTTTTGTGAAAAAAAGTTAAATGTTCATTTTTATTTAAACATTCAAAAAATTCCTGTGAAGCACCAGAAGGGTTAATAAACTTCTTGAATATGGTTTTGAGCACCTTGAGGGGTGTAGTTTTTAGAATGGTGTCACACTTGGGTATTTTCTATCATATAGACCCCTCAAAATGACTTCAAATGAGATGTGGTCCCTAAAATAAAATGGTGTTGTAGAAATGAGAAATTGCTGGTCAACTTTTAACCCTTATAACTCCCTAACATAAAAAAAATTTTGTTTCCAAAATTGTGCTGATGTAAAGTAGACATGTGGGAAATGTTATTTATTAAGTATTTTGTGTGACATATCTCTGTGATTTAATTGCATAAAAATTCAAAGTTGGAAAATTGCGAAATTTTCATAATTTTCGCCAAATTTCCGTTTTTTTCACAAATAAACGCAGGTACTATCAAATAATTTTTACCATTGTCATGAAGTACAATATGTCACGAGAAAACAGTGTCAGAATCACCAGGATCCATTGAAGCGTTCCAGAGTTATAACCTCATAAAGGGACAGTGGTCAGAATTGTAAAAATTGGCCCGGTCATTAACGTGCAAACCACCCTTGGGGGTAAAGGGGTTAAAGTTGGATTGGAGGTTTTTACCTCAGGAGCTCCCTGATCGCACGTCTCACATAGCCAGAGACCGAAGCCACGCCCCCCTCTCCTTCTCTCTTCCTGTTCCTCAGGACGCACATTCTGACATGTGTGTTGTGAATTCTGCTTTTGGGCTCCCTCCGGTGGCTGTAGGTGGTAATGCAGTTGTCCCTGGCCTGCAGTCCTGGACAGGTGTATCTGCTGATTGCAAATCTGACTGGGGTATTTAGGTTTGCAGGACTCATTAGTCCTTGCCAGTTGTCAATGTTTCTTGGGAAGTGTTGGATCTTTGTCTGGCTTCTCCTGCTTAGCTGCCAATTCAGCAAAGATAAGTGTCTGTTTCTTTTTCTTTGGCACACAAGCTGTGTGCTTGTTTTTTGATTGTATTCCTGCTCTGTGTGTAGGAGTCTCTGGAGTTGCAGATATACATCCACGTCTTTAGTTAGATGGAGGAATTTTTGGTATAATCTGCTGTGGATATTTTTGGAAGGGTTTTAATACTGACCGCACAGGACTCTGTTCTATCCATTCCTATTTTAGCTAGAGTGGCCTCTTGTGCTAAATCCTGTTTTCTGCCTGTGTTTGTCTTTCCTCTTCTACTCACAGCCAATATTTGTGGGGGGCTGCCTATCCTTTGGGGTTCTGCTCTGAGGCAAGATAGTATTCCTATTTCCATCCAGTCCTCCGGCTGTGACGAGGTGTCTAGGGTTTGTTAGGTACACCCCACAGCTACTTCTAGTTGAGGTGTTAAGTTCAGGATTTGCGGTTAGTATAGTTACCACCTACTCCAGTGAAAGTTTTCATGCTGCTCCAAGGTCACCGGATCATAACAGTACAACTGGCCAATAATGAGTTAAATGCATCTCAGAAGAAGGGAAGAAAGGTGTTGAGCCATTTTTTTTTCTTCAGTCTGCTTTATCTTCTCTTCCCTCTTTATCTCTGGGTGGCTGAGGAGCCTAGTGCTAGCATGAATGTTCAGGAATTAGCTTCTCGTGTAGACCAGCTTGCTGCTAGGGTACAGGGTATTTCTGATTATATTGTTCAGACTCCTGTTTTAGAACCGAAGATTCCTACTCCTGATTTGTTTTTTGGTGACAGGTCCAAATTTTTGAGTTTTAATAACAACTGTAAACTGTTTTTTGCTTTGAGACCTCGATCCTCCGGTGATTCCATTCAGCGGGTTAAAATCGTCATCTCCCTGCTGCGTGGCGAACCGCAGGATTGGGCGTTTTCCCTGGAATCTGGGAGTCCGGCTTTGCTTGATGTAGACTCCTTTTTTCAGGCTTTGGGATTATTATATGATGAACCTAATTCTATGGATAAAGCTGAGAAGACCTTGTTGGCCTTGTCTCATGGTCAAGAGGCGGCAGAATTGTATTGTCAGAAATTTAGAAAATGGTCTGTGTTGACTAAATGCAATAATGATGCTTTGGCGGCAATTTTCAGAAAGGGTCTTTCTGAATCCGTTAAAGATGTTATGGCGGGGTTTCCCATGCCTTCCGGTCTGAGTGATTCTATGTCTCTGGCCATTCAGATTGACCGGCGCTTGCGGGAGTGCAGAACTGTGCGCGCTGTGGCATTATCCTCAGAGCAGATTCCTGAGCCAATGCAGTGTGATAGGATTCTGTCTAGAACGGAACGACTAGGATTCAGACGTCAGAATGGGTTGTGTTATTATCGTGGCGACGCTTCTCATGTAATCTCAGTCTGCCCTAAGCGGACAAAGAGGATCGCTAGTTCATTTACCATCAGTACTGTACAACCTAAATTTCTGTTATCTGTGTCCTTGATCTGCTCATTGTCATCATTTTCTGTCATGGCGTTTGTGGATTCAGGTGGCGCCTTGAACTTAATGGACTTTGAGTTTTCCAGGCGTTGTCGTTTTCCCTTGCAGCCTTTGCAGAACACTATTCCTTTAGAGGGCATTGATGCTACACCTTTGGCTAAAAAAAAGCCCCAGTTTTGGACGCAGGTGACCATGCGCATGGTGCCAGCCCATCAGGAAGATTGTCGATTTCTGGTGTTGCATAATTTGCATGATGCTATCGTGCTGGGTTTTTCGTGGTTGCAGGTACATAATCCTGTGTTGGATTGGAAGTCCATGTCTGTGACTAGTTGGGGTTGTCAGGGGGTTCATAATGATGTTCCTTTGATGTCAATCTCCTCTTCTTCCTCTTCTGAAATTCCAGAGTTTTTGTCTGATTTTCAGGATGTATTCGATGAGCCCAAGTTGTTGTGAATTCTGTGGTTAGGCTCCCTCCTGTGGTCATGAGTGGTACTTCGGCTGGTTCTGTCCATGAGCTTCCTTTGGTGGATGTGAGTGGGGCTGCGGCTTCTGAGTTTCCTTCCTCAGGTGACGAGGTTAAGTCGTTAGGTGCTGTTCTATTTAACTCCACCTAGTTCTTTGTTCCTGGCCTCCAGTCAATGTTCCAGTATTGGTCTTGCTCTTTCCTGGATCGTTCTTGTGGCCTGTCTGCCCTGCATAAGCTAAGTTCTGCTTGTGTTACTTTTGTTTGCTATTTTTTCTGTCCAGCTTGCTACATTGGTTTGTTTTGCTTGCTGGAAGCTCTGGGACGCAGAGGGAGCACCTCCGTACCGTTAGTCGGTGCGGAGGGTCTTTTTGCGCCCTCTGCGTGGTTGTTTGTAGGTTTTTGTGCTGACCGCAAAGCTATCTTTCCTATCCTCGGTCTATTCAGTAAGTTGGGCCTCACTTTGCTAAAATCTATTTCATCTCTGTGTTTGTATTTTCATCTTTACTCACAGTCATTATATGTGGGGGGCTGCCTTTTCCTTTGGGGAATTTCTCTGAGGCAAGGTAGGCTTATTTTTCTATCTTCAGGGCTATCTAGTTTCTCAGGCTGTGCCCGAGGCGCCTAGGTCTGGTCAGGAGCGCTCCACGGCTACCTCTAGTGTGGTGTGATAGGATTAGGGATTGCGGTCAGCAGAGTTCCCACGTCTCAGAGCTCGTCCTATGTTATTAGTAACTATCAGGTCATTTTCAGTGCTCTTAACCACCAGGTCCATTGTGGTTCTAAATCACCAGTTCATAACAGTACTGGCGGCCCAAAGTACTAATGCTTCTCAATAGAGGGAAAAGAGAAGTTCTGAGACCATTTTTTTTTCTCTGCACTGTGTTTTGTCTTTCTTTTCCCCTAGACATTTGGGTGGTTCAGGACACAGGTGTAGTGATGGACATTAACCCCTTCGCGCCATGCGCCGTACTAGTACTGCGCTGCCGGCACTGCATTTGTGCCAGCAGCAGTACTAGTACGGCGCACCGATCACCGCGGTCTCGCGCTGAGCGTGACAGCCGTGACAGCGGCATAGAGGGGGATCGCGCAGGGATGGGGGCTCCCTGCGCTCTCCCACCGGAGCAACGCAATGAGATCGCGTTGCTCCGGTGGCAACGCCCCCCCTAAAAGAAATTCAGGAATTGCTGGTTTTTGTTCATTCCGCCTCCCAAAAATCGGAATAAAAAGCGATCAAAAAATGTCATCTGCCCGAAAATGTTACCAATAAAAACGTCAACTCGTCCCACAAAAAACAAGACCTCATATGACTCTGTGGGCCAAAATATGGATAAATCATAGCTCTCAAAATGTGGTGATGCAAAAACTATTTTTTGCAATAAAAAGCGTCTTTTAGTGTGTGACAGCTGCCAATCATAAAAATCAGCCAAAAAAACGCTATAAAAGTAAATCAAACCCCCCTTCATCACCCCCTTAGTTAGGGAAAAATAATAAAATGTAAAAAAATGTATTTATTTCCATTTTCCCATTAGGGCTAGGGTTAGAGCTAGGGTTAGGGCTAGGGTTAGGGTTTGGGTTAGGGCTAGGGTTAGGGCTAGGGTTAGGGCTAGGGTTAGGGCTAGGGTTAGGGTTAGGGTTTCAGTTATAATTGGGGGTTTCCACTGTTTAGGCACATCAGGGGCTTTCCAAACGCGACATGGCGTCCGATCTCAATTCCAGCCAATTCTGCTTTGAAAAAGTAAAACAGGGCTCCTTCCCTTCCGAGTTCTCCTGTGTGCCCAAACAGTGGTTCCCCCCAACATATCGGGTATCAGCGTTCTCAGGACAAGTTGGACAACAACTATTGGGGTCCAATTTGTCCTGTTACCCTTGGGAAAATAAAAACATAGGGGATAAAATATCATTTTCGTGGAAAAAAAAATATTTTTTATTTTCACGGCTCTGCGTTATAAACTGTACTGAAACACTTGTTGGTTCAAAGCTCTCACAACACATCTAGATAAGTTCCTTGGGGGGTCTAGTTTCCAATATGGGGTCACTTGTGGGGGTTTCTACTGTTTAGGTACATCAGGGGCTCTGCAAATGCAACATGACGCCTGCAGACCAATCCATCTAAGTCTGCATTTCAAATGGCGCTCCTTCCCTTCCGAGCTCTGCCGTGCACCCAAACAGTGGTTCCCCCCAACATATGGGGTATCAGCGTTCTCAGGACAAATTGGACAACAACTATTGGGGTCCAATTTGTCCTGTTACCCTTGGGAAAATAAAAACATAGGGGATAAAATATCATTTTCGTGAAAAAAAAATATTTTTTATTTTCACGGCTCTGCGTTATAAACTGTAGTGAAACACTTGTTGGTTCAAAGCTCTCACAACACATCTAGATAAGTTCCTTGGGGGGTCTAGTTTCCAACATGGGGTCACTTGTGGGGGGTTTCTACTGTTTAGGTACATCAGGGGCTCTGCAAATGCAACATGACGCCTGCAGACCAATCCATCTAAGTCTGCATTTCAAATGGCGCTCCTTCCCTTCCGAGCTCTGCCGTTCACCCAAACAGTGGTTCCCCCCAACATATGGGGTATCAGCGTTCTCAGGACAAGTTGGACAACAACTTTTGGGGTCTAATTTGTCCTGTTACCCTTGGGAAAATAAAAACGTGGGGGCTAAAATATCATTTTTGTGGAAAAAAATTTTTTTTTATTTTCACGGCTCTGCGTTATAAACTGTAGTGAAACCTTGTTGGTTCAAAGCTCTCACAACACATCTAGATAAGTTCCTTGGGGGGTCTAGTTTCCAATATGGGGTCACTTGTGGTGGGTTTCTACTGTTTAGGTACATCAGGGGCTCTGCAAATGCAACATGACACATGCAGTCCATTCCATCTAAGTCTGCATTTCAAACGGTGCTCCTTCCCTTCCGAGCTCTGCCATGCACTCAAACGGTGGTTCCCCCCCACATGTGGGGTATCAGCGTACTCAGGACAAATTGGACAATAACATTTGTGGTCCAATTTCTCCTGTTACCCATGGGAAAAAAAATTGCGGGCTAAAACATCATTTTGTGGAAAGAAAAAATGATTTTTTAATTTTCACAATGCAACATTCTAAACTTTAGTGAAACAATTGGGGGTTAAAAGTGCTCACCACACATCTAGATAAGTTTCTTAGAGGGTCTTCTTTCCAAAATGGGGTCACTTGTGGGGGGTTTCCACTGTTAAGGCACGTCAGGGGCTCTCCAAATGCGACATGGCGTCCGATCTCAATTCCAGCCAATTTTGCATTGAAAAGTCAAATGGCACTCCTTCCCTTCCGAGCTCTGCCATGCGCTCAAACAGTGGTTTATCCCCATATATGAAGTATCGACATACTCAGGACAAATTGCACAACAACTTTTGGGGTCCAATTTATCCTGTTACCCTTGGGAAAATAAAAAATTTGGGGCAAAAAGATCATTTTTTGTGAAAATTAATATAAATTTTTTTTTACGGCTCTACATTATAAACTTCTGTGAAGCACTTGGAGGTTCAAAGTGCTCACCACATATCTAGATTAGTTCCTTAGGGGGTCTACTTTCCAAAATGGTGTCACTTGTGGGGGTTTCCACTGTTTAGGCACATCAGGGGCTCTCCAATCGTGACATGGGCTCCGATCTCAATTCCAGCAAATCTTGCATTGAAAAGTCAAATGGCGCTCCTTCCCTTCCGAGCTCTGCCATGTGCCCAAACAGTGGTTTACCCCCACATATGGGGTATCGGCATACTCAGGACAAATTGTTCAACGACTTTTGTGGTCCAATTTCTCCTGTTACCCTTGGTAAAATGAAACAAATTGGACCTGAAGTAAAAATTTTGTGAAAAAAAAGTTAAATGTTCAATTTTTTTAAACATTCAAAAAATTTCTGTGAAGCACCTGAAGGGTTAATAAACTTTTTGAATGTGGTTTTGAGTACCTTGAGGGGTGCAGTTTTTTGAATGGTGTCACTTTTGGGCATTTTCTGTCATATAGACCCCTCAAAGTCACTTCAAGTGTGAGATGGTCCGTAAAAAAATGGTTTTGCAAATTTTGTTGCAAAAATGAGAAATCGCTGGTCAACTTTTAACCCTTATAACGTCCTAACAAAAAAAAATTATGTTTCCAAAATTGTGCTGATGTAAAGCAGACATGTGGGAAATGTTGTTTATTAACTACCGTATATACTCGAGTATAAGCCGACCCGAGTATAAGCAGACCCCCCTAATTTTGCCACAAAAACCTGGGAAAACTTATTGACTCGAGTATAAGCCTAGGGTAGAAAATGCAGCAGCTACCGGTGAATTTCAAAAATAAAAATAGATGCTCCATACCGTTCATTATTGCCCCATAGATGCTCCATATACAACTGTGCTATATAGAATGCTCTGCACCTTTGATTATGGCCCCATAAATGCTCCTTATAATGTTGTGCCATATATGCTCTGCACCTTTGATTATGGCCCCATAAATGCTCCTTAGAATGCTGTGCCCCATATATGCTCTGCACCTTTATGGCACCATAGGTGCTCCTTATAATGCTGTGCCCCATATATGCTCTGCACCTTTATGGCCCCATAGGTGCTCCTTATAATGCTGTGCCCCATATATGCTCTGCACCTTTATAGCCCCATAGATGCTCCTTATAATGCTGTGCCCCATATATGCTCTGCACCTTTATGGCCCCATAGGTGCTCCTTATAATGCTGTGCCCCATATATGCTCTGCACCTTTATGGCCCCATAGATGCTCCTTATAATGCTGTGCCCCATATATGCTCTGCACCTTTATGGCCCCATAGGTGCTCCTTATAATGCTGTGCCCCATATATGCTCTGCACCTTTATGGCCCCATAGATGCTCCTTATAATGCTGTGCCCCATATATGCTCTGCACCTTTATGGCCCCATAGGTGCTCCTTATAATGCTGTGCCCCATATATGCTCTGCACCTTTATGGCCCCATAGATGCTCCTTATAATGCTGTGCCCCATATATGCTCTGCACCTTTATGGCCCCATAGGTGCTCCTTATAATGCTGTGCCCCATATATGCTCTGCACCTTTATGGCCCCATAGGTGCTCCTTATAATGCTGTGCCCCATATATGCTCTGCACCTTTATAGCCCCATAGATGCTCCTTATAATGCTGTGCCCCATATATGCTCTGCACCTTTATGGCCCCATAGGTGCTCCTTATAATGCTGTGCCCCATATATGCTCTGCACCTTTATGGCCCCATAGATGCTCCTTATAATGCTGTGCCCCATATATGCTCTGCACCTTTATGGCCCCATAGGTGCTCCTTATAATGCTGTGCCCCATATATGCTCTGCACCTTTATGGCCCCATAGATGCTCCTTATAATGCTGTGCCCCATATATGCTCTGCACCTTTATGGCCCCATAGGTGCTCCTTATAATGCTGTGCCCCATATATGCTCTGCACCTTTATGGCCCCATAGGTGCTCCTTATAATGCTGTGCCCCATATATGCTCTGCACCTTTATGGCCCCATAGGTGCTCCTTAGAATGCTGCTGGTGCTGCCATAAAAAAAAAAATCACATACTCACCTCTCTTCTCAGGACGCCGGCGCTTTCAATAATTACCTGCTCCTCGTGCGGCTCCATCTCCAGCACTGACGCTCAGCAGAGGGCGCGCACTGACTACGTCACAGCGCCCTCTAACCTGAGCGTCACTGCTAGAGGACGCTGCAGACGGAGCCGGAGCGAGGAGCAGGTAATTATAGCGCTGCGCTCCCCTTACCTGCTGCGGCGCGGTCCCTGCAGTCCCTGGCTTCTCCGCCGCTGCAGCTTCTTCCTGTAATTGAGCGGTCACATGGCACCGATCATTACAGAAATGAATATGCGGCTCCTCCCCTATGGGGGTGGAGCTGCCTATTCATTTCTGTAATGAGCGGTGCCATGTGACCGCTCAGTGCAGGAAGAATCTGCAGCGTCGGAGAAGCCAGGGACTGCAGGGACCGCGCTGGGAGCAGGTAAGTATGATTACACAGCCCCCGCTCTCCCTCCCCTGCTGACACCCGGGTATATGACTCGAGTATAAGCCGAGAGGGGGACTTTCAGCCCAAAAAAATGGGCTGAAAATCTCGGCTTATACTCGAGTATATACGGTATATTATGTGATATAACTCTCTAATTTAAGGGCATATTAACTAAGATTTTGAAAATTGCTAAATTTTCATAATTTCTGTCAAATTCTTGTTTTTTTCACAAATAAATGCAAGTCATATCGAAGAAGTTTTACCACTATCATGAAGTACAATATGTCACGAGAAAAGAGTGTCAGAATCACCAGGATCCGTTCAAGCATTTCAGAGTTATGACCTCATAAAGTGACAGTGGTCAGAATTGTAAAAATTGGCCCTGTCACTTAGGTGAAAACAGGCTTTGGGGTGAAGGGGTTAAAGGCCTGTCTTCTTGTGTGGATCATCTCACTGCAAGAGTACAAAATATTCAAGACTTTGTGGTTCAGAATTCTATGTTAGAACCTAGAATTCCTATTTCTGATTTGTTTTCTGGAGATAGAGCTAAGTTTCTGAGTTTTAAAAATAATTGTAAACTATTTCTGGCTTTGAAACCCCGCTCCTCTGGTGACCCAGTTCAACAAGTTAAGATCATTATTTCTTTATTACGTGGCGACCCTCAAGGCTGGGCATTTACCCTTGCGCCAGGAGATCCTGCATTATGTGATATTGATGCGTTTTTTCTGGCGCTCGGATTGCTGTATGATGAACCTAATTCAGTGGATCAGGCAGAGAAAAATTTGCTGGCTCTGTGTCAGGGTCAGGATGAGGTAGAGATATATTGTCAGAAGTTTAGGAAGTGGTCTGTGCTCACTCAATGGAATGAATGTGCGCTGGCAGCAATTTTCAGAAAGGGTCTCTCTGAAGCCCTTAAGGATGTCATGGTGGGATTTCCTATGCCTGCTGGTCTGAATGAGTCTATGTCTTGGCCATTCAGATCGATCGACGCTTACGTGAGCGTAAAACTATGCACCATATTATCTGAGCATAAACCTGAGCCTATGCAATGTGATAGGACTTTGACCAGAGCTGAACGGCAAGAACACAGACGTCGGAATGGGCTGTGTTTTTACTGTGGTGATTCCACTCATGCTATCTCCGATTGTCCTAAGCGCACTAAGCGGTTCGCTAGGTCTGCCACCATTGGTACGGTACAGTTGAAATTTCTTTTGTCCGTTACTTTGATCTGCTCTTTGTCATCCTATTCTGTCATGGCATTTGTGGATTCAGGCGCTACCCTGAATTTGATGGACTTGGAGTATGCTCAGCGCTGTGGGTTTTTCTTGGAGCCTTTGCAGTATCCTATTCCATTGAGAGGAATTGATGCTATGCCTTTGGCCAAGAATAAGCCTCAGTACTGGACCCAACTGACCATGTGCATGGCTCCTGCGCATCAGGAGGATATTCACTTTTTGGTGTTGCATAATCTGCATGATGTGGTCGTGTTGGGGTTGCCATGGCTACAAGTCCATAACCCAGTATTGGATTGGAAATCTATGTCTGTGTCCAGCTGGGGTTGTCAGGGGGTACATGGTGATGTTCCATTTCTGTCTATTTCATCATCCACCCCTTCTGAGGTCCCAGAGTTCTTGTCAGATTACAGGGATGTATTTGATGAGCCCAAGTCCAGTGCCCTACCTCCGCATAGGGATTGCGATTGTGCTATCGATTTGATTCCTGGTAGTAAATTTCCTAAAGGTCGACTGTTTAATTTGTCTGTGCCTGAGCACGCCGCTATGCGGAGTTACGTAAAGGAATCCTTGGAGAAGGGTCATATTCGCCCGTCGTCGTCGCCATTGGGAGCAGGGTTCTTTTTTGTGGCCAAGAAGGATGGTTCGCTGAGACCTTGTATTGATTACCGCCTTCTCAATAAAATCACAGTCAAATTTCAGTACCCCTTGCCGCTGCTGTCTGATTTGTTTGCTCGGATTAAGGGGGCTAGTTGGTTCACCAAGATAGATCTTCGTGGTGCGTATAATCTTGTGCGTATTAAACAGGGCGATGAATGGAAAACAGCATTTAATACGCCCGAGGGCCATTTTGAGTACCTGGTTATGCCATTCGGGCTTTCCAATGCTACATCAGTATTTCAGTCCTTTATGCATGACATCTTCCGAGAGTACCTGGATAAATTCCTGATTGTATACTTGGATGATATTTTGGTCTTCTCGGATGATTGGGAATCTCACGTGAAGCAGGTTACAATGGTGTTCCAGGTCCTGCGTGCGAATTCTTTGTTTGTGAAGTGGTCAAAGTGTCTCTTTGGTGTTCAGAAGGTTTCATTTTTGGGTTTCATTTTTTCCCCTTCTACTATCGAGATGGACCCTGTTAAAGTACAGGCCATTTATGATTGGACTCAGCCGACATCTCTGAAGAGTCTGCAAAAGTTCCTGGGCTTTGCTAATTTTTATCGTCGCTTCATCAATAATTTTTCTAGTATTGCTAAACCGTTGACTGATTTAACTAAGAAGGGTGCTGATGTGGTCAATTGGTCTTCTGCTGCTGTGGAAGCTTTTCAGGAGTTGAAGCGTCGTTTTTCTTCTGCCCCTGTGTTGTGCCAGCCAGATGTTTCGCTCCCGTTCCAGGTCGAGGTTGATGCTTCTGAGATTGGAGCAGGGGCTGTTTTGTCGCAAAGAAGTACTGATGGCTCGGTGATGAAACCATGTGCCTTCTTTTCCAGGAAGTTTTCGCCTGCTGAGCGTAATTATGATGTTGGCAATCGAGAGTTGCTGGCCATGAAGTGGGCATTCGAGGAGTGGCGTCATTGGCTTGAAGGAGCTAAGCATCGCGTGGTGGTCTTGACTCATCACAAGAACTTGACTTATCTCGAGTCTGCCAAATGGTTGAATCCTAGACAGGCTCGTTGGTCGCTGTTTTTCTCCCGTTTTGACTTTGTGGTTTCGTACCTTCCGGGCTCTAAGAATGTGAAGGCGGATGCCCTGTCTAGGAGTTTTGTGCCCGACTCTCTGGGTTTGCCTGAGCCGGCGGGTATTCTCAAAGAGGGGGTAATTTTGTCTGCCATCTCCCCTGATTTGCGGCGGGTGCTGCAAAAATTTCAGGCTAATAGACCTGACCGTTGCCCAGCGGAGAAACTGTTGTCCCTGATAAATGGACGAGTAGAGTTATCTCTGAGGTTCATTGTTCGGTGTTGGCTGGTCATCCTGGATTCTTTGGTACCAGATATTTGGTGGCTAGATCCTTTTGGTGGCCGTCTCTGTCGCGGGATGTGCGTTCGTTTGTGCAGTCCTGTGGGATTTGTGCTCGGGCTAAGCCCTGCTGTTCTCGTGCCAGTGGGTTGCTTTTGCCCTTGCCGGTCCCGAAGAGGCCCTGGACACATATCTCTATGGATTTTATTTCGGATCTCCCCGTCTCTCAAAAGATGTCGGTCATCTGGGTGGTTTGTGATCGCTTCTCTAAGATGGTCCATTTGGTACCCTTGTCTAAATTGCCTTCCTCCTCTGATTTGGTGCCATTGTTTTTCCAGCATGTGGTTCGTTTACATGGCATTCCGGAGAACATCGTTTCTGACAGAGGTTCCCAGTTTGTTTCGAGGTTTTGGCGAGCATTTTGTGCTAGGATGGGCATTGATTTGTCTTTTTCCTCGGCTTTCCATCCTCAGACAAATGGCCAAACTGAACGAACCAATCAGACCTTGGAAACATATTTGAGATGTTTTGTTTCTGCTGATCAGGATGATTGGGTGTCCTTTTTGCCTTTGGCTGAGTTCGCCCTTAATAATCGGGCCAGCTCGGCTACTTTGATTTCGCCGTTTTTCTGCAATTCTGGTTTCCATCCTCGTTTCTCTTCAGGGCAGGTTGAGTCTTCGGACTGTACTGGTGTGGATACTGTGGTGGATAGGTTGCAGCAGATTTGGACTCATGTAGTGGACAATTTGACATTGTCCCAGGAGAAGGCTCAACGTTTCGCTAACCGCAGGTGCTGTGTGGGTCCCCGACTTCGTGTTGGGGATTTGGTTTGGTTGTCGTCTCGTTATATTCCTATGAAAGTTTCCTCGCCTAAGTTTAAGCCTCGTTTCATTGGTCCGTATAGGATTTCTGAGGTTCTTAATCCTGTGTCTTTTCGTTTGACCCTCCCAGCTTCTTTTTTCATCCATAATGTATTCCATAGGTCATTGTTGCGGAGATACGTGGAACCTGTGGTTCCATCCGTTGATCCTCCTGCCCCAGTTTTGGTTGAGGGGGAGTTGGAGTATATAGTGGAGAAGATTTTGGATTCTCGTATTTCGAGACGGAAACTCCAGTACCTGGTTAAGTGGAAGGGTTATGGTCAGGAAGATAATTCCTGGGTCTTTGCCTCTGATGTTCATGCTGCCGATCTGGTTCGTGCCTTTCGTTTGGCTCATCCTGGTCGGCCTGGGGGCTCTGGTGAGGGTTCGGTGACCCCTCCTCAAGGGGGGGTACTGTTGTGAATTCTGTGGTCAGGCTCCCTCCTGTGGTCATGAGTGGTACTTCGGCTGGTTCTGTCCATGAGCTTCCTTTGGTGGATGTGAGTGGGGCTGCGGCTTCTGAGTTTCCTTCCTCAGGTGACGAGGTTAAGTCGTTAGGTGCTGTTCTATTTAACTCCACCTAGTTCTTTGTTCCTGGCCTCCAGTCAATGGTCCAGTATTGGTCTTGCTCTCTCCTGGATCGTCTTGTGGCCTGTCTGCCCTGCATAAGCTAAGTTCTGCTTGTGTTACTTTTGTTTGCTATTTTTTCTGTCCAGCTTGCTACATTGGTTTGTTTTGCTTGCGGGAAGCTCTGGGACGCAGAGGGAGCACCTCCGTACCGTTAGTCGGTGCGGAGGGTCTTTTTGCGCCCTCTGCGTGGTTGTTTGTAGGTTTTTGTGCTGACCGCAAAGCTATCTTTCCTATCCTCGGTCTATTCAGTAAGTCGGGCCTCACTTTGCTAAAATCTATTTCATCTCTGTGTTTGTATTTTCATCTTTACTCACAGTCATTATATGTGGGGGGCTGCCTTTTCCTTTGGGGAATTTCTCTGAGGCAAGGTAGGCTTATTTTTCTATCTTCAGGGCTAGCTAGTTTCTCAGGCTGTGCCCGAGGCGCCTAGGTCTGGTCAGGAGCGCTCCACGGCTACCTCAAGTGTGGTGTGATAGGATTAGGGATTGCGGTCAGCAGAGTTCCCACGTCTCAGAGCTCGTCCTATGTTATTAGTAACTATCAGGTCATTTTCAGTGCTCTTAACCACCAGGTCCATTGTGGTTCTAAATCACCAGTTCATAACACCAAGTCCAGTTTCCTTCCACCGCACAGGGACTGCGATTGTGCTATTGACTTGATTCCAGGCTGTAAGTTTCCTAAGGGTCGACGTTTCAACCTGTCTGTGCCTGAACATACTGCCATGCGGAGCTATATTAAGGAGTCTTTGGAGAAAGGGCATATTCGGCCATCTTCTTCACCGTTGGGAGCGGGGTTCTTTTTTGTTGCTAAAAAAGATGGTTCCTTGAGACCCTGTATTGATTATCGCCTCTTGAATAAAATCACGGTCAAGTTTCAATACCCTTTACCTTTGCTTACCGATTTGTTTGCTAGGATTAAGGGAGCTAGTTGGTTTACGAAGATTGACCTTCGGGGGGCATATAATCTTGTTCGTATTAAGCAGGGTGATGAATGGAAAACTGTGTTTAACACGCCCAAAGGCCATTTTGAATACCGTGTGATGCCATTCGGGCTCACTAATGCTCCATCTGTTTTTCAGTCCTTCATGCATGATATTTTCCAGACTTATATTGATAAGTTCTTGATTGTATATTTGGACGATATTTTGATTTCTTCCGATGATTGGGAGTCTCATGTGGAACAGGTCAGGATGGTATTTCAGATCCTTCATGACAATGCCCTGTTTGTGAAAGGGTCTAAGTGTCTCTTTGGGGTGCAGAAGGTTTCCTTTTTGGGCTTTATTTTTTCTCCCTCGTCTATAGAGATGGATCCGGTTAAGGTTCAGGCCATTCATGATTGGATTCAGCCCGCATCCGTGAAGAGCCTTCAGAAATTTTTGGGTTTTGCAAATTTTTATCACCGTTTCATTGCTAATTTTTCCAGCGTGGTTAAACCCTTGACCGATTAGACGAAGAAAGGCGCTGATGTGGCGAATTGGTCCTCTGCGGCTGTCTCTGCGTTTCAGGAGCTTAAACGTCAATTTACTTCTGCTCCGATGTTGCGCCAACCGGATGTTTCTCTTCCGTTTCAGGTTGAGGTTGACGCTTCTGAGATTGGGGCAGGGGCCGTTTTGTCTCAGAGGGATCCTGTTGGTTCCTTAATGAAACCGTGTGCCTTCTTTTCCCGTAAGTTTTCGCCTGCTGAATACAATTATCATGTCGGCAATCGGGAGTTGTTGGCTATGAAGTGGGCGTTTGAGGAGTGGCGACATTGGCTTGAGGGAGCTAAGCACCGTATTGTGGTCTTGACCGATCATAAAAATTTGATTTACCTCGAGTCTGCCAAGAATCCTAGACAGGCTCGATGGGCCTTGTTTTTTTCCCATTTTGATTTCGTGGTCTCGTACCTTCTGGGTTCTAAGAACATTAAAGCTGATGCACTCTCTAGGAGTTTTTTGCCTGATTCTCCTGAGGTCTTAGAACCGGTCGGTATTCTGAAAGAAGGGGTGGTCCTTTCTGCCATTTCCCCTGATTTACGATGGGTTCTTCAGGAATTTCAGGCTGACAAACCTAACCGCTGTCCTGTGGGGAAGCTGTTTGTTCCTGACTGATGGACTAGTAGAGTGATTTCTGAGGTTCACTGTTCCGTGTTGGCTGGTCATCCTGGCATTTTTGGTACCAGAGACTTGGTTGGTAGATCCTTTTGGTGGCCTTCTTTGTCACGTGATGTGCGTTCTTTTGTGCAGTCCTGTGAGACTTGTGCACGGGCCAAGCCTTGTTGTTCCCGTGCTAGTGGGTTGCTTTTGCCATTGCAGGTCCCTGAGAGGCCCTGGACGCATATTTCTATGGATTTTATTTTCGATCTTCTGGTTTCCCAGAGGATGTCGGTTATCTGGGTTGTTTGTGACCGGTTCTCTAAGATGGTTCATTTGGTGCCTTAGCATAAATTGCCTTCCTCTTCGGATTTGGTTCCGTTGTTTTTTCAGCATGTGGTCCATTTGCATGGTATTCCGGAGAATATTGTGTCCGCCAGAGGTTCCCAGTTTGTTTCTAGGTTTTGGCGGGCCTTTTGTGCTAGGCTGGGCATTGATTTGTCTTTTTCTTCTGCATTTCATCCTCAGACAAATGGTCAGACCGAGCGAACTAATCAGACTTTGGAGACTTATTTAAGAAGCTTTGTGTCTGCTGATCAGGATGATTGGGAGGCTTTCTTGCCATTGGCCGAGTTTGCCCTTAATAATCGGGCTAGTTCGGCTACTTTGGTTTCGCCTTTCTTTTGTAATTTTGGTTTTCATCCTCGTTTTTCTTCTGGGCAAGTTGAGCCTTCTGACTGTCCTGGTGTGGATTCTGTGGTTGACACATTGCAGCAGATTTGGGCTCATGTGGTGGACAATTTGGTGTTGTCTCAGGAGGAGGCTCAACGTTTTGCTAACCATCGTCGGTGTGTTGGTTCCCGGCTTCGGGTTGGGGATCTGGTCTGGTTGTCTTCCCGTCATGTTGCTATGAAGGTTTCTTCTCCTAAGTTTAAGCCTTCAGTTTATTGGTCCTTATAGGATTTTTGAGATTATTAATCCGGTGTCTTTTCGACTGGCGCTTCCGGCCTCTTTTGCGATCCATAATGTCTTCCATAGATCTTTATTGCGGAAATATGTGGAGCCCGTTGTTCCCTCTGTTGATCCTCTGGCCACTGTGTTGGTTGATGGGGAGTTGGAATATGTTGTTGAGAAGATTTTGGAATCCCGTTTTTCGAGGCGGAAGCTTCAGTACCTTGTCAAATGGAAGGGTTATGGCCAGGAGGATAATTCTTGGGTTTTTGTCTCTGATGTCCATGCCGCTGATTTGGTTCGTGCCTTTCATCTGGCTCATCCTGATTGGCCTGGGGGCTCTGGTGAGGGTTCGGTGACCCCTCCTCAAGGAGGGGTACTTGTTGTGAATTCCGCTCTTGGGCTCTCTCCGGTGGTTGTAAGTGGCACTTTTGTGAGTTCTGCTATTGGGCTCCCTCTTGTGGTTTCTAGTGGTATGGCTGCTCCTTGGAGTTAGCTGTCTTCAGCTGCCTCCACTTATCTTCTCTTCTGCTTGGCTATTTAGGTCCGGCTCTGTCTTCAGCCAGTGCCACTTGTAAATGGTTCCTGGTTGGATTCAGATCTCATTGGAGTTCCCTGTTATCCTGACCAGTTCAGCTAAGCTAAGTTTTTGCTTGCTCTTTTCTGTCCATAGATTGTGGACTTGTCCGTTCTGTGCTTTCTATGTTTGTCCAGCTTATCAGTGTGAATTTATTCTGTCTTGCTGGAAGCTCTGGGAGGCAGATTTGCTTTCCACACCTTTAGTCAGGTGTGGAGTTTTTTTTTTGGAAACTCTGCGTGGATTTTTGTAGTGTTTTATACTGACCGCACAGTATTCCATCCTGTCCTATCTATTTAGCTAGACTGGCCTCCTGTGCTCATCCTGATTTCATTCTGTGTATGTCTTTTCCCTCTCCACTCACAGTCATTATTTGTGGGGGGCTAATCTATCCTTTGGGGATTTTCTCTGAGGCAAGATAGTTTTCCTGCTTCTTTCTTTAGGGGTAGTTAGCTCTTAGGCTGTGACGAGATGCCTAGGGAGAGTTAGGAGCATTCCACGGCTACATCTATTGTTGTGTTGAGCTTAGGGACTGCGGTCAGTACAGTTACCACATCCTTCAGACCTCGTTCCATGTTGCTCCTAGACCACCGTATCATAACAGGTACTGTTGTGAATTCTGCTTTTGGGCTCCCTCCGGTGGCTGTAGGTGGTAATGCAGTTGTCCCTGGCCTGCAGTCCTGGACAGGTGTATCTGCTGATTGCAAATCTGACTGGGGTATTTAGGTTTGCAGGACTCATTAGTCCTTGCCAGTTGTCAATGTTTCTTGGGAAGTGTTGGATCTTTGTCTGGCTTCTCCTGCTTAGCTGCCAATTCAGCAAAGATAAGTGTCTGTTTCTTTTTCTATGGCACACAAGCTGTGTGCTTGTTTTTTTATTGTATTCCTGCTCTGAGTGTAGTAGTCTCTGGAGTTGCAGGTATACGTTCCACGTCTTTAGTTAGATGGAGAAATTTTTTGTATAATCTGCTGTGGATATTTTTGGAAGGGTTTTAATACTGACCGCACAGGACGCTGTTCTATCCATTCCTATTTTAGCTAGAGTGGCCTCTTGTGCTAAATCCTGTTTTCTGCCTGTGTTTGTCTTTCCTCTACTACTCACAGCCAATATTTGTGGGGGGCTGCCTATCCTTTGGGGTTCTGCTCTGAGGCAAGATAGTATTCCTATTTCCATCTATAGGGGTATTTAGTCCTCCAGCTGTGACGAGGTGTCTAGGGTTTGTTAGGTACACCCCACGGCTACTTCTAGTCGTGGTGTTAAAGGGACACTGTCACCTGAATTTGTAGGGAACAATCTTCAGCCATGGAGGTGGGGTTTTTGGGTGTTTGATTCACCCTTTCCTTACCCGTTGGCTGCATGCTGGCTGCAATATTGGATTGAAGTTCATTCTCTGTCCTCCATAGTACAGGCCTGCGCAAGGCCTTGTGCAGGCATGTACTACGGAGGACAGAGAATGAACTTCAATCCAATATTGCAGCCAGCATGCAGCCAGCGGGTAAGTAAAGGGTGAATCAAAAACCCCAAAACCCCGCCTTCATGGCTGAAGATTGTTCCCTCCAAATTCAGGTGACAGTGTCCTTTTAAGTTCAGGATTTGCGGTCAGTATAGTTACCACCTACTCCAGTGAAAGTTTTCATGCTGCTCCAAGGTCACCGGATCATAACACATGTGCCCCTTACAAAATCCTTCTTCACAAAACACTGAAGGTAAGTTCCAGAGTTCTTTACTGAGCACTACAGAAAGTTTTGGCTCCACCTACTCTTCACTGCAGGTATTTTTTTTTTTGTATATTCTTGAGTAGTCCCTAGATATTGCAGAACCTTTATCATGTGCTACAAATGGCTAATGGCAAAACTGTGAAGGATACAGTTGATATTCTTGTAGCTGATACAGGGATAATTTGGATTGATGCACAAAATTATGGGGAATATGAGACTTTATGGTCCATAAAAAATGTTAAAATGTTGTCATGTAGGAAAAACCTTCAGAAGATGGGTGGAGAAAAAAGAGTTCAGTCTCAAGAGGTGATGAGCATTCTTTTTCATAAGAGGTATAAATCTATGGAATACTGATACCTACCTCAACAGTTTATCACAGCAGTAACAGTAAAAAGGCTGAGATGATTTCTAGAAAATAAATATAATGAATTATGTAAATGTATTGAACTCTTGTCTGATAGACACTTTTGATTATGAATTAAACTTTGTTTTTATGTTTAATTGGTTCTTTTGTTTTGAATTTCACTTTATCATTGTGAGATAATTAATTTCTAAAATGCACTCTTACACAGAAACTGCTACTAGGCCCAAAGTATTGCCTGGGCTAGATGTAGTTAAAAATTAGTACTTAGATAAACAGGCGGTGTAGCTTGCTTCATGGGTGGGGTACTCTGCTGAGTAGCACAAAATGCAACTAGGCCCAAAAGGATTTCCTGGGCTAGATGCAGTTAAAAATTAGTACTTAGATAAACAGGCAGTGTAGCTTGCTTCATGGGTGGGTTACTCTGCTGACTAGCAGACACTGAAGCTTTGGAGCAGACCTCTGAATCCAAGGCCATAGTATGAGTAAACAGCTCTGCAGACTCAACCATCTGAGTTACCCCAAGCCATAGTGTATGTAGTTTCTAAAGGTTAAAAGGGGGGAGGGGAGTGACCCCACCCACCTGGAATTGACAATGCCAACGTCATATAAAACACAGCAAGGGGACTCCAAAAAGAGTCTCCATTTTTTCCAAAATTGGGGCACAGACACCACTTAAGTGGCATCAATTTCGCCAGAGTTTCTTAAAATGGTTGGTGAGGTGATTTTCAAAAATCATCAAGCTTTTAGTCTCCCAGGATGACACAGGGGTAGAAAAGTCCTTGCGGATTCAGGATTTGTTCATCTTGATGAACGTTAGTCTATCTGCATTGTCACTGGACAGCCGCTTGCGCTTATCTGTCAGCACACCACCAGCAGCGCTGAACACACATTCAGAGAGAACGCTGGCTGCAGGGCACGACAAGATCTCCAAGGCATGAGTGCTATTTTTCCAGATTGGAAGCCCAAAATGAGCAAGGATCCAGTTCCACAGTCATGGCGTCGATGTTAACTTGGAGATACTCCTGTACCATCCTCTCTAGGCATTGGCAAAGCATCAGACTTCTTGTCTCCTTTGGCCTTGCAAAGGATGGTCTAAAAAAATCTTGAAACGATTGGAAAAATTGCTTTTACCACCAGCTACGATGTTACTGTTATGGTTTGAGTGATGACTCGACAATCCCACAGTTGACATGTTAGAACTCAGAGATTCACTACGTGCACCACTGGTGTTTTTTGGAAAAGCAGATTTAAGATTCTGTAAGAGTCTCTGCTGACACTCCTGCATGTGTGAATCCCTTTCTATGGCAGGAATTATTTCACGAAATTTACCTTTGTAATGGTGATCTAAGAGTGTGGCAACCCAGTAGTCAGCATTACTTCGGATTCTGACAATCCGAGGGTCATGTTGCTGGTAGTGCAGCAAGAAGGCACTCATGTATCTTGCGCATCCAGTAGGACCAAGTCCTTGTTGTCTTGGTGGCGGCGAGGTGAGAATCATGCTTCCTTCCTCTGCCCTCTCCCCCCAACCTCACACAACAGAAATTTGATCAAGGTCTCCCTCATCTGATGAGTCCTCCATGCCCAGCGCAAGTACGTCCTCCACTTCTTCCTTGCCTCCTGCACCTTCCTCAACAGTTTGGCTGCTACCATGTGCTCTCAGTAATCCCTCTACCCCACCCTCCAATGCCAGCCGCCTAGGTGCTGCCGACCATCTAGACCTTGGAGATATTATCCCTTCTGCCTACGACTCCTCCTGTTCCTCCTCCTCTTGTCCCACCACCTGGCCTCGTATAATTTTTAAGGTGAGCTCCAGCTTGTAAATGACCGGAATAGTCATGCTGATAATGGCATCATCAGCACTAAACATCTTCGTCACTATTTCAAAACTGTGCAGAAGTTCCCTGATCTGAGACCACTCCTGCAGCGTGATTTGCCCCACCTCTGGATCTCGTTGGTCCAGGCTATACATCTTAACATATTGCACCAGGGCTCGTCGGTGCTGCCACAGTCGCAACATGTGCAGAGTTGAATTCCACCGGGTGGGCACATCGCATCTCAGCCGGTAAACTGGCAGGCCCAATGACTTTTGTAGAGATTTAAGTCGTTGAGCTGCGGGATGCGTACGGCGGAAGTGAGCACACAGCGACCGTGCCCTCTGCAGAAACCCATCTAGTCCCGGCTAGTTGGATAAAAATTGCTGGACAACCAGGTTGAAAACGTGAGTCATACAAGGCACGTGTGTGACATTGCCCCGGCGAAGGGCCACACCCAGGTTTGCAGCATTTTCGCACATGGCCTTCCCTGGCTGCAGGCTCAGTGGAGACAACCATTGATGGAACTCGGTCTCCAGACCTGACCACACCTCCTCAGCTGTGTGACTCACATTTTCCAGACATTTCAAGGTAAACACTGCCTGATGCCATTGAGCCCTGGTGACAGCATAGTAAGGAGGTGTGCAGGATTCCTTCTGCGCAGTTAGAATGCGGGTGCCATTACCAGACAGGCTTTGGGTGCAGGAAGAGGACAGAGAGGAGGTTGAGGAGGCAGAAGCAGTGGAGGAACTCCTAGATACAGAGGATTGACGAGCAACTCGTGGGGACGGCAAGACTTGGACAGCAGCCCCTTCTCCTGATGTCACCATAGTTACCCAGTGCCCAGTCACCGACATGTAACACCCCTGTCCATGTCTACTCATCCAAGTATCTGTGGTGAAATGCACCCTGTCACACACAGAGTTTCTCAAGGAAGCGTCGATGTTGTGTGTGACAGGCTGGTGTAGCGCGGGCACAGCTTTCTTTGAGAAGTAGTGGCGGCTGGGCATCTGGAACTGGGGCACTGCGATGGACATAAGGTCTTAAAAATCCTCTGTGTCCACCAGGTAGAAATGCAGCATTTCTGTAGCCAACAGCTTGCAGATGGTGAAATTCAACCTCTTAGCTTTGTCATGGCGAGGAGGAAATGGTCTTTTACTTGTCCACATCTGAGGGACCAAGGGCTGGCTGCCGTGGTTAGACGGGGTTGAGCAGGGTGTCCCCGTCAAACTGCTGTTCTGTGATGAAGGTGCAGGCGGAGATATTATGTTGCCTTGATCAAAATGTGGTCTCTATGTTGGAGAGCAGCGCTCAACTTCAGCAGGTGTTTCCACTTGCAAATGTCCTGACGACCTGCCAATCACACTGGCTGTTGCGGGTAAAGAGGTGGAAGGTCTGCATCCAAAACTATGAGCGACTGCTGTCCCCACAGTCACAGAGGATGAAGAGGCCGCGGATGCACTTGATGGGGAAGACGGTGGTTGGCCGACCCACTAGACAGCATTGTAGCATAGTGAGCTTCCCACTGCAACTTATGCCTCATATCCATGTGACGATTCATGCATGAAGGTAAACACCGCTGATATGGAAATTTGGGTTGGATAAATCTACCCGTGTGTGCTGCCCAATTATTATTTCTGAGCCCTTAAAGAATGAGTCTGACACGTGGTGACAGCTTGACATTCAATCAAAGACTGGAGATTTATTTTCTGATACATAGTTTTTCTAATAACATATAGAAAGGAGTGGTTTGGGCGGTTAGTTAACCCCTTAGTGACAGAGCCAATTTGGTACTTAATGACCGGGCCAATTTTTGCAATTCTGACCACTGTCACTTTATGAGGTTATAACTCTGGAACGCTTCAATGGATCCCGCTGATTCTGAGATTGTTTTTTCGTGACATATTGTACTTCATGTTAGTGGTAACATTTCTTCGATATTACTTGCGATTATTTATGAAAAAAACGGAAATATGGCGAAAATTTTTAAAATGTTGCAATTTTCAAACTTTGTATTTTTATGCCCTTAAATCAGAGAGATATGTCACGAAAAATAGTTAATAAATAACATTTCCCACATGTCTACTTTATATCAGCACAATTTTGGAAACAAAATTTTTTTTTGTTAGGGAGTTATAAGGGTTAAAAGTTGACCAGCAATTTCTCATTTTTACAACACCATTTTTTTTAAAGACCACATCACATTTGAAGTCATTTTGATGGGTCTATATGATAGAAAATAATGAAGTGTGACACGATTATAAAAACTACACCCCTCAAGGTTCTCAAAACCACATTCAAGAAGTTTATTAACCCTTTACGTGCTTCACAGGAACTGAAACAATGTGGAAGGAAAAAATGAACATTTAACTTTTTTTTGCAAACATCTTAATTCAGAACCATTTTTTTTATTTTCACAAGTGTAAAAACAGAAATGTAACCATAAATTTTGTTATGCAATTTCTCCTGAATACGCCAATACCCCATATGTGGGGGTAAAACACTTTTTGGGCGCACCGCAGAACTTAGAAGTGAAGGAGCGCCGTTTGACTTTTCCAATGCAGAATTGGCTGGAATTGAGATCGGACACCATGTCACGTTTAGAGAGCCCCTGATGTGCCTAAACAGTGGAAACCCCCCACAAGTGACATCATTTTGGAAACTAGACCCCGTAAGGAACTTATCTAGATGTGTGGTGAGCACTTTGAACCCCCAAGTGCTTCACAGAAGTTTATAACGTAGAGCCGTGAAAATAAAAAATCGCTTTTGTTTACACAAAAATGATCTTTTCGCCCACAAATTCTTATTTTCACAAGGGTAACAGGAGAAATTAGACCACAAAAGTTGTTGTGCAATTTCTCCTGAGTACGCTGATACCCAATATGTGGGGGTAAACCACTGTTTGGGGGCACCACAGAGCTTGGAAGAGAAGGAGTGCCGTTTTACTTTTTCAATGTAGAATTGGCTGGAATTGAGATTGGACGCCATGTCGCGTTTGGAGAGCCCCTGATGTGCCTAAACAGTAGAAATCCCCCACAAGTGACCCCATTTTGGAAACTAGACCCCCCATGGAACGTATCTAGATGTGTGGTGAGAACTTTGAATGCCCAAGTGCTTCACAAAAGATTATAATGCAGAGTTGTGAAAATAAAAAATATTTTTTTTTCCACAAAAAAGATTTTTTAGCCCCCAAGTTTTTATTTTCACAAGGGTAACAAGAGAAATTGGACCCCAAATGTTGTTGTCCAATTTGTCCTGAGTATGCTGGTACCCCATATGTGGGGGTAAACCACTGTTTGGGCGCACGGCAGAGCTCGGAAGGGAAGGAGCGCCTTTTTGGAATGCAGACTTAGATAGAGTGGTCTGTGGCGTTATGTTTCGTTTGCAGAGCCCCTGATGTACCTAAACAGTAGTAACCCCCCACAAGTGACCTCATTTTGGAAACTAGACCCCCCAAGGAACTTATCTAGATGTGTGGTGAGAACTTTGAATGCCCAAGTGCTTCACAGAAGTTTAGAATGCAGAGTCATGAAAATAAAAAATATTTTTTTTTTCACAAAAAAGATATTGTAGCCCCCAAGTTTTTATTTTCACAAGGGTAACAGGAGAAATTGGACCACTAAAGTTGTTGTCCAATTTATCTTGAGTATGCTGATGCCCCATATGTGGGGGTAAACCACTGTTTGGGCGCACGGCAGAGCTCGGAAGGGAAGGAGCGCCGTTTTGGAATGCAGACTTAGATAGAGTGGTCTGTGGGCGTTATGTTTCGTTTGCAGAGCCCCTGATGTACCTAAACAGTAGTAACCCCCCACAAGTGACCCCGTTTTGGAAACTAGACCCCCCAAGGAACTTATATAGATGTGTGGTGAGAACTTTGAATGCCCAAGTGCTTCACAGAAGTTTATAATGCAGAGTCATAAAAAAAATATATATATATTTTTCCACAAAAAGGATTTTGTAGCCCCCAAGTTTTTATTTTCACAAGAGTATCAAGAGAAATTGGACCCCCGAAGTTGTTGTCCAATTTATCCTGAGTATGCTGATGCCAAATATGTGGGGTAACCCACTGTTTGGGCGCACGGCAGAGCTCAGAAGGGAGGGAGCACCATTTGACTTTTTGAGCGCAAAATTGGCTGTCGTGTTTGGAGACCCCCTGATGTACCTAAACAGTGGAAACCCCCCAATTCTAGCTCCAACCCAACTCCAACATACCCCTAACCCTAATCCCAACCCGATCCATAATCCTAATCACTAACCCTAACGATAATCCCAACTCTTACCCCAAAACAACCCTAATGTCAACCCTAACCATAACCCTAATCAAAACCCTAAATCCAACACACCCCTAATCCTAATCTCAACACTAACCTCAAACCTAACCCGAATCCCAATACACCCCTAAACACAACCCTAACCTTGGACACCGCGTGTATTCTAGTTTCATATACCAGTGGGCAGACTCCACTGTGCTTTGTGGCCCACAATTTTTCCAGGGCCTGTTGTCTTAGATGCAATTATCTCTTTAATTGGGGGCTCTATCATGACTTACAACTATCTCTAGTACACTGATGAAGGTCCTATATTGACCGAAACGTTTGATTACTGTATGTAAATAAACCCCCGTTTGCATCACGATATCTTGGAGTGTGCTAGTCACTTGCACTATATATACCGGGGTTTGGGAACCCATGATTATGCACCTCCTCCTCTAGGCTGTGCTGAAGTATTTTCTATACCACTGTATAATCCCAAACCTAACCCTAATCCCAAGCGTAACCCTAATGCCAACCCTAACCCTAATACCAACCCTAATCCAAACCCTAACCCTAATCCCAACTCTAACCCTAACTTTAACCCCAACCCTAACCCTAGCCCTAAGGCTACTTTCACACTTGCGTCGTTTGGCATCCGTCGCAATCCGTCATTTTGGACAAGAAACGGATCCTGCAAATGTGCCTGCAGGATGCGTTTTTTGCCCATAGACTTGTATTGCCGACGGATCGTGACGGATGGCCACACGTCGCGTCCGTAGTGCACTGGATCAGTGTTTTGGCGGACCGTCAGCACAAAAAAACGTTCAATGTAATTTTTTTTGTACGTTGCATCCGCCATTTCTGACCGCGCATGCGTGGCCGTAACTCCGCCCCCCCCTCCCCAGGACATAGATTGGGCAGCGGATGCGTTGAAAAACTACATCCGCTGCGACGTTGTGCACAATTTTAACAACGTGCGTCGGTATGTCGGGCCGATGCATTGCGACGGCCCCGTACCGACGTAAGTGTGAAAGAAGCCTAACCCTAAATTTAGCGCCAACCCTAACTCTAAATTTAGCCCCAACCCTAACCCTAAATTTAGCCCTAACCCTAGCCCTAACCCTACCCCTAACCCTAGCCCTAACCCTAGCCCTAACCCTACCCCTAGCCCTAACCCTACCCCTAGCCCTAACCCTACCCCTAGCCCTAACCCTAGCCCTAACCCTAGCCCTAACCCTACCCCTAATCCTACCCCTAGCCCTAACCCTAGCCCTAACCCTACCCCTAACCCTAGCCCTAACCCTACCCCTAACCCTACCCCTAACCCTAACCCTACCCGTAACACTAGCCCTAACCCTAGCCCTAACCCTACCCCTACCCCTGACCCTACCCCTAACCCTAACCCTACCCCTAACCCTATCCCTACCCCTAACCCTAATTTTAGCCCCAACTGCTCTTCTCCTGCCGGCCAGCAGATGGAGACAGGTGGCGGGCGCACTGCACATGCGCCCGCCATTTTCTTTTGCCCAGAAGATGCCGGCGGCCAGGAGGAGCAGCAGGAGGATCCAGGGACACAGGTGAGTATGGCAGGGTCCCCGAATCCCCCTATTTCTCTGTCCTCTGATGTGCGATCACATCAGAGGACAGAGAATTACACTTAGCTTTTTTTTTTTTTTTTTGCGGTCGCCGGTAAACAGTTAATTACCGGCGATCGCAAAACAGGGGTCGCTAAAACTGACCCCCGATCATGCTCTTTGGGGTCTCGGCTACCCCCGGCAGCCGAGATCCCAAAGATTCTCGCAGGGCCGGCCGGCGGGCGCACTGCGCATGCGCCCGCCATTTTCAAGATGGCGGCGCCCACCGGGAGCCACGAGAAGCATCGGGGGAGATAGGTAAGTATTGGGGGGCTACCTGGGACCCCTTTTCTCTATCCTCCGATGTGCGATCACATCGGAGGATAGAGAAATTAAAAAGAGATCGCGTTTTTTTTTTTTTTCGATCGACGGTAAACGGTTAATTACCAGCGATCGCAAATGCGGGGTGGGTTAAAAACCCTACGAATCATGTTCTCTGGGGTCTCGGCTACCCCCGGCAGCCGAGACCCCGGAGTAAATCCGACTCTGGGGGGCGCTATTTACTTTTTCCACAGCGCCGTTAATTAACGGCGCTGTGGTTTAAGTACCCTTAGCGGCCGCCGTTAAAAGGCGTATCGGCGGTCGCTAAGGGGTTAATTAACATACAATTCAGTTATTGGTTATCTGATATATATGGAATATTGTGATTAATGCGCATATGACTGCTGATTATGCAACTAAAATGTAGCTCTCGGTATGTAGGGCAAAGTTAAGACATCTGACCAGGACTTAGTACATTTGGCACTGTTGATCTGCCATTTCAGAAGACTCAGCGGTATCAGTCCCGAACATCTGGTCCAACTTCCCGTTTTTAAGGTGTTTGAGACATAGAGGAAAGTACCGAACACAATCTGGCCTAGCTCATGTGGTAAAATTGAGCAATTGATTATAAAGTAGCTGAGTAGATATATATATATATTTGCTTTGTGTAAGTATATGTGATTTAAAGGAATATATATATGATTTAAAGGAGTATACATGCAAGTGAGATCTACATGATATACATATTTCTATCACAAGCCCCCCTTAGATATCACTTGCCCTAAGCCTAGCCTCCTGTCCCAAAGCGCTGCAACTCTTTTGTGCTGCCGGCGAACTGACGCAAACCTAGTGCCTACGCCCTACACCGTACAGACTTTTGCAATGGGCGATCAGGAGATCTGTCCCTAAACGGGGGTAGAAACATGCATGGTCTCATATTGGCGACTCTGTTCGATCAGTTCCACATATTCGTCGTCATCATCAGGATTGGAGGAGCCATCAGGTGGGTGAAACTGAATTCGGATAGGTTCATCCAGGAGGAGATGCGGCATCAGGTTTGTTGTTTCCTTGACTGTCTTTTCCATCATCAGGATCATTTTGGCTTAGGCGTATCTTCTGGTACGGGAGCCTTCTTGCAGTGCGATGCGTGGATCCAAGTGGGCCTTCCCTCTAGTTTCACAGAGGTTGGTGTCGTCAGCAGCACTTGGAAGGGACCGTCAAATCTGGGGTCGAGCGTTCTCCTCACAATCTTCTTCACCAACAACCAGTCTCCTGGTTTCAGGGAGTGTGAACCGGGTACCGATCCTGGATCTGGTAATGAAGAGAAAACTCGAGAATGGATGTTAGCAAGTTTCTTGGTGAGTTCAATTACATAAGCAGACAAAGTATCATATTGCATTGTCAACTGCTGAGGGAAGAATACCCCTAACCGAGGGCTGGACCCAAACAGAATCTCATGAGGTGACAGCTTTTCTGGGCCCCGGGGAGTGTGCCTGACACTAAACAGTGCGATGGGGAGTGTTTCATGCCATGGTTTGCGTGTCTCTTGGGCAACTTTTAACATCCTGTTTTTGAGTGTCCCATTCAGTCTTTCTACTTTCCCGCTACTCTGGGGGTGGTAGGGAGTGTGTAGGCCTAAGTCTGACCCTACTGCTGACCAGATCTCCCTTGTGAGGTTTGCTGTGAATGCGGGCCCCTGATCACTCTCTATCACTTCTGGGACCCCGTATCTGCACACGATCTCTGAGAGTAGCTTCTTTGCAGTAGTCTTTGCTGACTGATTCCTCACTGGGAAAGCTTCTGGCCATCCTGAAAACACGTCCACGACCACAAGGGCATATTCGAATCCTCCACTTGGCGGCATCTGGATGTGGTCTATCTGGATCCTCTGGAAGGGGTACAGCGGTCTGGCGAGATGATGTGTGGGAACTTTCTCCATTCTTCCAGGGTTGCATTTGCCGCAGGTCAGACAGCTGCTAGTGAACTTGGCTGTTAGGGTGGAGATCCCTGGAGCGAACCAGTAAGCACCAATCAGATCATTCATCTGTGTCTTTGATCTGTGCGTGGGCCCATGTGCCCACTGGACCACCATAGGGTACATGCTTCGGGGTAAACAGGGTTTGTAGTCCATTGAGTATACCCTTCCTTCTTGATGTGTTGCACCCTTCCACATCCAATTCTCCTTCTCCTCCTTTGGGGCTTGTTCTTGCAACTTCTTGAATAGATCCCAAGACGTCATCTCATCTGGTGTCTTGTCCTCAGTTGCCACGTAGTAGCCGTCCGGCTCTACGACCTCTCCCATTTCTCCACACTGTCTTCCTTTGGCGGCTTCTTTGGCTGCCATATCCGCCATGTTGTTGCCCCGTGCCTCTACTGTGTTCAGTTTTCCATGTGCTTTGACCTTCAGTACTGCCACCATTTTTGGGAGTTGGAGTGCGCTCAGTAGGTCTTTAATAGCTCCATGATGCTTTACGGTTGTTCCGCTTGCTGTGATGAAGTCTCTTGCAGCCCAGATGGGTCCGAAGTCATGTGCTATGCCATGCGAATACCTTGAATTGGTGTAAATGTTCGCAGTTTTGCCTTCTGCAATCTGGCAAGCCTTCGTCAGCGCTATCAGTTCTGCTTCTTGGGCTGACAGGCTAGGTGGCAGACTCCTGGACCACAGGATTTCTTGATTGCTGGTCACTGCACATCCCGTGTGAAATCTTCCTTCATCATCTGCAAATCTGGAGCCATCTACATAGAGGATCAATTCTGGGTTGGCCAGTGGCTCTTCTGCCACATTGGGTAGTCCTGCTGTTTCCTGTTGCATGATGCTGAAGCAATCATGATCATCTGGTCGGAGCAAATCCAGATCCTTGTGGAAGGTATCATGCAGATTTTGATCTGGAGGGTTCGTATCTGTATCCCCCCTTGGGAGTGGGAGTAGAGTGGCCGGATTGAGGACTGTACATCTGGAGGTGGTGACGTTGACAGGCAGTAGTAGTGAGCACTGTAGACGAAGATGTCTTGCAGTGGAGAGATGTTTTGGCTGGGTTTGATTGAGAATTGCTGAGATGTCATGAGGAGCCAGGATTTCCAGTGGATGTCCAAGAATGATGTCAGCTGTTTTGTCCAGGAGGGCGTGTGCTGCAAATACTGCTCTCATGCAGTTGGGGGCTCCCCTTGCAACTGGATCCAGGCGAGCTGAAAAATAGCCTAGAGGTCTCTGTCTTCCCCCGTGAGTCTGTGTCAGGACTCCAGTAGCATGGCCTTCTTTCTCCATCAGGTAGAGACGGAATGGCTTCTCGTAGTCAGGTAGGCCTAGCGCTGGCGCTGAGACTACTGAGTCTTTTAGCTTCTTGAACGAACAGAAGGCCACATCTTTTAGCAGGAACGGGGTTACGTTAACGCAGTCATACAGAGGTTGCATTAGGACTGAGGCATCAGGGATCCAGGTTCTGCAGTACGATACTAGACCAAGAAAAGCTTGTAGTGCCTTTGGAGATGTTGGGCTAGCCATCCTCTCCACTGTGGTCTTCCGGTCATATGTCAGGTGTTTAGTCTGGTGAGCAATGCAGTGCCCAAGGAATGTAACTCGCTTCAGACACCACTGGACTTTTTTCCTTGAGACCTTGCAGTGTCGTTTCGCCAGGTAGAGTAGGAGAGACACGGAATGTGCTTTACACGTATCAAAGTCAACTGCACAAAGGAGTAGATCATCCACGTATTGTAGCAGGGTCACTTCTGCATGTTCTGTGATCCAGTTGGCGAGAACTGTGGACATTGCTTTGGTGAATTGCGAGGGGCTGTTATGGGCCCCCTGGGGCATCACCACCCATGTGTACTGTGCCCCCTGATGCGTGAAGGCAAACAGGAACTGGTCATCTGGATGGGGGGGAACACTGAAGAAAGCATTTGCCAGGTCGATCACCGTGAACACCGTTGCTGTGGAAGGCACATTTGAGAGCAGGGTGTGTGGATTCGGCACAATTGGAGTTTCAAATACTGTAGCGTCATTCACCACTCTTAGGCCATGTACCATTCTGAACTTGGCTGGCTCTCCTTTTACAGTCTTTTTCTTGATGGGGAAAAGCGGGGTATTGCAAGGAGAGGTGCAGGGGACAACGACCCCTATTTCCAGGAACACCTTCAATTGGTCTGAGACGGCTTGACTCTGTGCGATGGACAAGGGATACTGGGCCTTACGAGGATATGGAGTACCTGGCTTGAGCGATACCCGCACCGGGGCAACCTGAAGTTTTCCCACATCTTGGGGTCCCTTAGACCATAGACTTTCTGGTACTACGTCCAGTACCTCCTTGGGTAGGCCTTCATGGGTTGTTTGAGGTTCCTGTAAGGCTGCCAGCATGACTGAGTCTTCCTGGGTCAGAGGTGAAGAAAGGGTCACGGTCCCATCTTCCTGGAACACTATGGTTGCTTTTAGTTTCTGTAGAAGGTCTGCCCCCAGTAGGTTGAGTGGGCAGGTTCTTGACACCAAAAACTGGGACAGGATAGAGTGTCCTGGCTGAGTGCACACGCTCAGAGGCTTTGTAAGCTGAGAATTTCTGACTTGACCGTCGATGCCTACGCAAGACACAGAGGATTCTGATAGGCAGGTAGGTTCAGGGAGTTCCACATGTCTCGTCACACTTCTGGCTGCACCAGTGTCCACAAGAAAAAGATCTGACAACGCCATCCACTTTCAGGGCAATTTCAGGTATTGGTCCTGCAGACGGGGTTTTACATGTCAGGAGTGTAGTGTCTTGCAGACCTGGCTTGCTTACCCCTGTCCCATGGACGGGGTACTTCACTGCCTTCTGTACTTCTTCCTTGACCTGTTTCTCTGGACCAACTCTTGGGTTGCATGGGTACCCTGCACTGGTTCCAGAAATGGCCAAACTTGCCACAGTTGCAACACTTGACACTTCTTCTGTCTTTGTAGGGTGGTTCGCTTCCAGGTCAGTGGTCACCATTAGGGTTGAGCGAAACGGGTCGAAAATTTTCAAAAGTCGCTGACTTTTGGCAAGGTCGGGTTTCATGTAACCCAACCCGACCCCTGTGTGGGGTCGGCCATGAAGTCGGCGATCTTTTGAATCTGGAATCGCAATTCCGATACCGATTCCCGATATGTTTAAGATATCGGGAATTGGTATCGGAATTCAGATTTAAGTGTAAAATAAAGAATTAAAATAAAAAATATCGCAATACTTACCCTCTGACGCGCCCTGGTACTAACCGGGAATCTTCCTCCTACGAATCAGCGCTTCCAGGACCTTGCGGTGACGTCGCGGTGACGTCGCGGCTTGTGATTGGTCGCACGGCCGCCCATGTGACCGCTCGCGCGACCAATCAGAAGCCGTGACGTCACCGAACGTCCTTCAAGCGCTGATTCTTAGGAAGGAAGGCTGTCGGAAAGAAGCAGGGCGCGTCCGAGGGTGAGTATATACCTAATAGGAATATACTCACCCTCGGACGCGCGCTGCTTCTTTCCGGCAGCCTTCCTTCCTAAGAATCAGCGCTTGCAGGACCTTCGGTGACGTCGCGGTGACGTCGCGGCTTCTGATTGGTCGCGCGAGCGGTCACATGGGCGGCCGCGCGACCAATCACAAGCCGCGACATCACCGCGACGTCACCGCAAGGTCCTGGAAGCGCTGATTCGAAGGAGGAAGGTTCCCGGTTAGTACCAGGGCGCGTCAGAGGGTAAGCATTGCGATATTTTTTATTTTAATTCTTTATTTTACACTAAAATATGGATCGCAGGGCCTGAAGGAGAGTTTCCGCTCCTTCAGACCCTGGGAACCATGGAAACCCAATGCACTGCATTGGGTTTCGGGTTTCGGCCAACCCCGACCCCGACTTTTTTATAGGATCGGCCGATTTCACTCGACCCGACTTTTGAAAAAGTCGGGTTTCGTGAAACCCGACCCGATCCTATAAAAGTAAAGGTCGCTCAACCCTAGTCACCATGAGAGGGGCTGTCTTCTGCATTCCTGGTTGGGACTCAATCCCTTTGGCTACTGTGGACAACGGCATGATGGACACTGTAGCGGCAGCGGGGTCCGGCCTGCTGATTGAAGCTGCGGTGGTAAGAAGGGGCCTGCAGGTGCGTCCGTGGTGAGGCCCGGGGGTGCCATGAGACCGGTGGCTGCATCCAACCCAAGGTCTTGGAGCATTACAGGGGCTGCGGCTGCATCTGCCATCACTTCTTCCCCCTGCTTTGACATAGCTTCTCCCCTTTGCTATCCTTGAGGTTGGTGTCTCCTCTCCACAGCCTGCAGCGGTTCTTCCGGTGTGTCGTTCGGCACTTTGCAGCGTCTTCACTTCTGGCTCCCCTTCCGGCGTTCTCAACAGCACTGCACCCGTTTCCTTCTTCGCGCTCTTTGTGGTGCTATAATGGCAGCAGTTTTGGTGACAATTGACAATAAACAGTCTCCTAGGTGCACATAACCCGTTTTGCTGGGTCACTCCACTGCTATTGACCTGTTCTCGGGCCTAGCCACTATCAGTGGTTTCCTGATTGGCTGTCTCAGTCCATGCACAAAGGCCTGTGCCAACATTTGCGTGTGTATCTGGTGATGAATGGTGAAGCCCAAGTCCTGGAATACTTGCATTACTCTGCCATGAAACTTCTTCACAGACTCTGTCTTCTCCTGACTCATGTCATGTAAGCTGAGGGCCTGTCCGGCCAGCCTGCCTTTGGCCCACTCTCTGAGTTGTTCAATCAACTTCGGCCCTGACTCCCAGGCATGTACGTCTAAATCTGCTGAAAGCTTGAAGTGTTCTTTCATGATTGGCCAGAAGGCATCACCTGCCTTTATCTCCATCACGGCCCACAGATCATTCCAGGTGGCTGCATATGTGCGCTGGTTCTGCTGCATTCTTCTGTAGAATGGCATGGGGTGCATCTCTGGGTCTGGAAGATTGTTGAGGATACTGGTCACCTGACTTGGGGTGAAGTGCACATAGTGTAATGGTGGTGCTTCTATCTGCCCCTGTCTCCTAGGTGCCCGTGGGTTTTTCTTTCTAGTACTGGGTAGCATGTATGAAGTCCCCTCTTCATCCTCATCAGAGGAATAGTTGTGATAGAGTGCACTGGGGTCATGCAGTGGCTGATAAGCGGTCTTGGATATTGTCTTTTTGTGAGAGGATGTGCCTCCACCCTGCTGAGGCTGTGGAGGATTATAGTTCCATTGTGGTGTGAATGTTGGCTGCTCTGACCGGGGATACTGATCACCATCTGATGGTGATGCCTGTCTCCCCCCCCCCCCTGTCCCCGGATCTGAGCTGCCTGCTGCTGGGTTTGCCTGGGGGAAGCCTGCTGCGGCTTGGGGGGTGCCTTCTACTGAGGGATCTCCACCTTCCTCCCCCGATACCATGACTGTCAGAGGCTTAGCTGTATTGGGAACATAGAAAGTGCCTTGTGCTGTGAGCACTGGATACAGAGACACCACACTGCCTGGACTCGGCACCTGCCTGACAGGCAGCAGATCAGGAGAAGGAGAGTGTGGCACAGAATGAGATATGAGGTGCGCAGAAAGCGGAGATGAAGGGTGGGAGGGATTAACTGAGTGAGGAAAAGATGGGTGATTTAGAGGAGGGGGAGAGTGCTTCAGAGAGAGAGAGAGAGGAGGAGATGAAAAGTGTGAAGGAGGTGGGTGTGGTGTAGGAGGAGGAGATGAAGAAGAAGAAGAAGGAGGTGGCTGTGGTGTAGGAGGAGGAGATGAAGAAGAAGAAGAAAGAGGGTGTGGTGTAGGAGGAGGAGGTGCGGAATAATGAGAAGGGTGAGGAAGAGAAAGAGGAGGAGAAAGAGGTGGAGAAGAAAGAGGAGGAGAGGGCAGTGCAGAAGACGGAGAGGAAAAAGATGGAGGAGAAAGACAAGAAGAGAATTCCTTCTTCTTTGATGCAGCCCGTGCCGGCATTGTCGGAGTAACAGTGCCATCTCCCTGTACCAAGTTTGGGCGGGGCGCACCACATGCTGAGCAAGTCTCCCTGTACAATGGATTCTGCTGGGTGCAGACTGCACACACCCAATATTTTTCATCCCCATATGGGGGAGGTGCTGATGGTTTAACACCTTTCCCTACTTTGTACACATAAAAATCACTTCCTGACTCCTTCACATATCTTTCGGTGCTCCCCAAACGTTGCAAGTCTGTAGCCACCTTATACCATGCTGTTGCAGTGGGCAGCAAGTTAGTATCAACTAGCTTTCCTTTCTTTCTTTTTAAGACATCATGCCACTCTGCAGCTCTAAGTCTGCCTCCCTGATGGATTTCACATACTTTCATGAGCTGCCTGTAATTCTTCACATATCTGACACCTTCGTGCTCTGCTACTATTTGAGGAGCCGTTTTCTCATCAGGAAGCAAAAGGCTCTCCTGTTGCTTGGCCAATCTATTCCCCATTGCAAAAAGAGAAATAAAAAACACAACAATAAAAATCTCAAGGAGGTAAGTATATAAAAACACGAAAAATAGAAGAAAAAGGGAGCTTTCAAAAAACTGATGCAAGATGTTGAAATCAAAACATAAAAGAACCATAAAAAAAACTGGGTACACGATCCAAAACTCAGGATCCTCACAGAAAAGGAAGAATAATAAATAAATAAAAATCCCTTTTTAAACAAAAAGGTGAAGAGGCATAAAAACTTAAAAGAAAACAACTTCAAAATGCAACAAAAACAGAAAACAAAATAAAATTAAAACGGCTTCTCTTCTCCCCCCTGTGTTTTTGTTTCCTTGTACTCTGCGCTTAAATGCAGTCAGAGACACACTTCCCCTTTTTATCAGCAGCTGCTGTTATACCAAAAATCACGTATGTCACATCAAAAATGATAGATATCATTTAGTTTCACCTCTTCAAATAACTGTTATACCATAACCAGATATATGCCAAAACAGAAAACTTAGCAACAAAAAGAAGAGGAAAAAAAAGACAAAAAAAAAACGGTGGTGACCGTGTGATTTACAATGCATATATTTCTCCTAACTGCATGGAGGAGGGGAAGTTCTAAATAGAGAACAGATGGGGAGAGAGAGGAGGAAAAAAAACTTTCTTTTTCAATTCTATGCAGTTAAGCAACAATACGTGACATTAACAGACAAAGAACATTGACATCCAGGAGATTCGACACCCTCTTTATTATTCTGTGACACGTGCAGGGTGCCCTGGGAAACAGACTGCTGCCAATCTCACTGAGCACACCTATGCCCAGGCCACCTGAGTGAGAAACACAACAGGTGGGAATTCTACCACCCCGGTCCGACCTATCTAACTAGATAGTCGGCACTACGGGAATCTGCAGTAGCCCTCTATGTTATCACTACCCGTGCCTGGAGCCTGGGACCACCTGCCCCGGGACTACCTGTCCCTCCTATGCACGGGAATCCTGCAATAACTTATCGAGCGATTTGACTTCCTGCGGTCTGTTACCCAGCAACCACAAACAGTCACTGTTCCTTGCTTCTCCCGGATGTTACACAAACAAAGAACATATACACGGCACACAGCAGACACCTTGACTTATATCCCAGGGTTTAGGTTCAGGCTCGGACTTTTTACACTACCTGGGAATGCGGTGGTGACCGGCTAAAGATACAGACTCGGACTGGGCACAGGGGACATTCAGGTAAGATGATAGAATTTTCTTACCTTACTCTGATGGAGCTGCAGTCTCCGTCCCGTGGGCCAAGGCCGTGGCCCGCACCCTCTTCTGTCCGGTCAGCAGGATTCCCTCCTGTGATATCTTCGTCGAGCCGTTGGGCGCCACTTGATATGGAAATTTGGGTTGGATAAATCTACCCGTGTGTGCTGCGGCCACTCCCAATTATTATTTCTGAGCCCTTAAAGAATGAGTCTGACACGTGGTGACAGCTTGACATTCGATCAAAGACTGGAGATTTATTTCCTGATACATAGTTTTTATAATAACATATAGAAAGGAGTGGTTTGGGTGGTTAGTTAATTAACATACAATTCAGTTATTGGTTATCTGATATATATGGAATATTGTGATTAATGCGCATATGACTGCTGATTATGCAACTAAAATGTAGCTCTCGGTATGTAGGGCAAAGTTAAGACATCTGACCAGGACTTAGTACATTTGGCACTGTTGATCTGCCATTTCAGAAGACTCAGCGGTATCAGTCCCGAACATCTGGTCCAACTTCCCGTTTTTAAGGTGTTTGAGACATAGTGGAAAGTACCGAGCACAATCTGGCCTAGCTCATGTGGTAAAATTGAGCAATTGATTATAAATAGCTGAGTAGATAGATATATTTGCTTTGTGTAAGTATATGTGATTTAAAGGAATATATATATGATTTAAAGGTGTATACATGCAAGTGAGATCTACATGATATACATATTTCTATCATACCGCCTGATGTCATTGAGCCCTAGTGACAGCATAGTAAGGAGGTTTGCAGGATTCCTTCTGATCATAAAATTCAAAATAATATCTTTATTAACTAGTAGCAGCAATACAGAAAACAATATAAAAATAATGTAATAAACAGACTGTTGTGCGAGTCAGGACAGTTTATATAATAAAAGTAAACCCATAAACACAATTCATATAGGTGCCCCACCAATGGGCATGTGCAAGGCAATGAATCCCCCTTAAGAAATATGGACAATTCCCTGAAACTATTCTAAAAAGTGCAAAACAATGTAATATAACAAGTATTGCTACTACTAGTTAATATAGATATTATTTAGAATTTTATGATCCTGCCTGATCTCCCTGGTGCATCCGTAATACTGGTGTTTGGGTATGATTTTGGGGGTGACAAACTCCCTTTAATCTGTCACGTTTCATTCTGAATGACTAGAAAAAATACTGTCTTCCTGTCAATTACTGTACAATGCATCACTTCGAGATATGTATATCCTTAAACTAGAGATATTAGTGTATCTAAGATACCCTTTCTATATTTCTAAATCTAAATTACATATTGCCCAGCCATAGATCAGTGATTTATTCTGCAGTTTACTAAATAACTTGTTGCATGTGGATTGTCTGTAAACGTTGTTGTTCTAGATGACAATGACATAAGTTAAATTGAAAAATTGTCAATTAATATCTGCATTGTTTTCTGACCTGGTCTTGGCTTCTATCACTGGGACGCAATTTTTTCATTTGACATGAATTACTTTCCAATGACTGCCTTCCGTTGGCACACTTGTCTGTCAGGCTTGTTTCTCACACTTGTTTGTATAATGAAAAGGAGCTGTCATTTTAAAGAAGATGAACAGATTTCTTCCTCTATGGTAATCTGGTAATCTTTACAGATCATGATATCTCACGTGAGTGCCTAATAATTCTCCTTAAGGCTGGTTTCACATTTGCGTTTTTTTGGGTGCGTTTTTGAGGTAAAAAAAAAAAACGCATGGTGAAAAAACGCATGTAAACGCGTGCAAACGCTGCGTTTTTTTGATGCATGCGTTTTTGCATGTGGTGAAAAAAACGCGGCGTTTTGACGCGTTTGCATGCCTTTTTTCATGCGTTTGCGTTTTTTAAACGCATGCTGAGAAATGTGTGACAGCTGCCAATCATCAAAATAAAGTAAAAAACCCACTATAAACAGAAATAGTTAGGGTTAGGGTTAGGGGTAGGGGTAGGGTTAGGGGTAGGGATCATAACCCTAACCCTAACCCTACCTCTAACCCTAAGGGATCCTAACCCTAACCCTACCCCTAACCCTACCCCTAACCCTAACCTTAAAGGGATTAGGGTTAGGGTTAGGGTTAGGGGTAGGGGTAGGGTTAGGGGTAGGGTTAGGGTTAGGGGTAGTGTTAGGGGTAGGATCCCTTAGGGTTAGGGGTAGGGTTAGGGTTAGGGGTAGGTTTAGGGTTAGGATCCCTTAGGGTTAGGGTTAGGGGTAGGGTTAGGGGTAGGGTTAGGGGTAGGGTTAGGGTTAGGGTTAGGATCCCTTTATCACCTTTATGTTGGGGGTGGCATATCAGTGTGTTTTCTGGTTTCTTAATATAAAAACGCATGCGTTTTTAACGCAAAAAAACGCATACACAAAAAAACACATGCGTCCCCATTGACTCTAATGTATTTTTTGACCCCAAAAAAACGCATGAAAACGCATGCGTTTTTTTTGGTCCAAAAAAGGCCTCTCAAAAATACTACAAGTTGCATTTCTGAAAATGAACGCATGCAGTAAAAAAACACATGCGTTGCAAAAAGCGACCAAACGCGTACAAACAAAAACGTATGCATTTTCAATGTTAAATATAGGGAAAAAAACGCATGCGTTTTTTTGAAAAAAAATGCTGCAGACAAAAACTCAAGTGTGAAACCACCCTAACATGGAAACTGGGTACATCAAAAATCACCATCATTCTGGATTGAACCACTTATATGCAATTGTCAGAGATTAATCTGATTCACCATGTACAGTAAGATGTTCTATGCTTTGCATGGAGACTGCTGCATACACCTGTCCCATACATATATGTCATATGTCAAAAGGGGTTTAAACTTGATGAAAGTTCAATATTATTCTTGGTAATGCATTGTTAGCATATCTCTTTAAGTACACGATGTGAAGCGAATGATGGGATTTAAATTAATTCAACCTTAAACTGAATTTTCAGGCTTGCTTTAAAGGTACCGTCACACTAAGTGACGCTGCAGCGATACCGACAACGATGCCGGTAACCAGGGTAAACATCGGGTTACTAAGCGCAGGGCCGCGCTTAGTAACCCGATGTTTACCCTGGTTACCATCGTTAAAGTAAAAAAAACAACCACTACATACTTACCTACTGCTGTCTGTCCCCGGCGCTCTGCTTCTCTGCCCTGTGTAAGCACAGCGGCCGGAAAGCAGAACGGTGACGTCACCGCTGTGCTTTCCAGCTGCCCGGCGCTCACAGCCAGAGCAGAGAAGCACAGCGCCGGGGACAGACAGCGGTAGGTAAGTATGTAGTGGTTGTTTTTTTTACTTTAACGATGGTAACCAGGGTAACCATCGGGTTACTAAGCGCGACCCTGCGCTTAGTAACCCGATGTTTACCCTGTTTACCAGCGAAGACATCGCTGAATCGGCGTCACACACGCCGATTCAGCGATGTCAGCGGGAGAGCCAGCGACGAAATAAAGTCCTGGCCTTTCTTCCCCGACCAGCGATATCACAGCAGGGGCCTGATCGCTGCTGTGTGTTAAACTGAACGATATCGCTAGCCAGGATGCTGCAACGTCACGGATCGCTAGCGATATCGTCCAGTGTGACGGTACCTTAAGATGCTCCTCAGCTCAACAACAGTTAATCACTGATACACATGAAATTGCTAATCTTATAGATAGCCCACACATTCAACAAAGATTTAGACATGATTATTTTTATTGGCTTGCAAAGCATACTACTTTCATTTACTTCATTGACAGTCTGTCTTTGCTGAGATTTTCAGGACCTAGTTACTCAAGGTTATTCTCTCCATAAAAATGCCATCTATTGACTTTTTTTTTCTCAATGACTGGTTCCAGCTATATATTTTCCCTTCACTATTCACAGTAATGCTGTATTTCCTAAGCGATATTGAACATTTTCTTCATTTATTTAGAGGATGAGAATTTCAGTTTTCAGTCAGCTATTATTATTATTATTATTATTTATTTATATAGCACCATTGATTCCATGGTGCTGTACATGAGAAGGGGTTATATACAAGTTACAAATATCACATACAGTAAACAAACTAACAATGACGGACTGATACAGAGGGGCGAGGACCCTGCCCTTGCGGGCTTACATTCTACAGGATTATGGGGAAGGAGACAGTAGGTTGAGGGTTGCAGGAGCTCCAGTGTTGGTGAGGCGGTAGCTCCGGTGTTGGTGAGGCGGTAGCTATCATACATCCTCACAATCTCTTATAATTAGAAATGATAGGGTGGTCCTGTGAAGAATCGAGTTTGAGTCAAATTTACTGTACTTTGAAGTTTTATAGAGAAACATTACCCATTAGATCCCAGTCTTAAGCTTCTCACTTAGGGTACCGTCACACTAAAACGACGCTGCAGCGATACGACAACGATGTCGATCGCTGCAGCGTCGCTGTTTGGTCGCTGGAGAGCTGTCACACAGACAGCTCTCCAGCGACCAACGATCCCGAAGTCCCCTGGTAACCAGGGTAAACATCGGGTTACTAAGCGCAGGGCCGCGCTTACTAACCCGATGTTTACCCTGGTTACCAGCGTAAACGTAAAAAAAAAAAAAAAACCACTGCATACTTACATTCCTGTCGCGTCCCCCGGCGCTGTGCTTCTCTGCACTGACAGTGAGCGCCGGACAGCCGGAAAGAACAGCGGTGACGTCACCGCTGTACTTTACGGCTGGCCGGCGCTCACTAGTCAGTGCGGGAAGCTGAAGGCGAGGGACATGACCAGACACCGGGAAGGTAAGTATGTAGTGTTTTTTTTTTTTACATTTACACTGGTAACCAGGGTAAATATCGGGCTACTAAGCGCGGCCCTGTGCTTAGTAACCCAATGTTTACCCTGGTTACCAGTGAAGACATCGCTGAATCGGCATCACTCACGCCGATTCAGCGATGTCAGCGGGAGATCCAGCGACGAAATAAAGTTTCAAACGATCTGCTGCGACGTACGATTCTCAGCGGGGTCCCTGATCGCAGTAGCGTGACAGACACAGCGAGATCGTAAGGATATCGCTGGAACGTCACGGATCGTGCCGTCCTAGTGATCAAAGTGCCACTGTGTGATGGTACCCTTAGTCAAATCATATCTTCAAATCGAGATTCTGGTGTGGGTTTTATCCAGAGTCACATTGCAAGGCACGTTAAAGGGTCAATATTGACATTTAGGATTGCAACTTTCCAATATGTGACAATAGAGTTCTTATCCTCTTCCTCTCTGAAGGCCATTTGCATATTTAATTTCCCAAATTAGCATTCATGGCTTATAAGTCTCCTCACTGTGACATTCCAGGCCTGGCTTGTCATTCTCCACAAGGAGAAACATTACTCCATTGATCCATATGAAGAGTCACATGCCAGATAAGGAGGCTTATAGGAAATGCAATACTCTTCTGGAAAAATAAATATGTAAATTATCTCTTTTTGGATTGCTGTTTCCAATAGTTGTGCTAGACTTTGTCCTCTTCCTCTCTGAAGAGAAAATTAGCATATTTAATTTCCAAGAGGAGCATTGTACAGCCTATGAGACTACTTACCTTGACGTGTTATGTATGTCACTCTCTATAACAAGAAAAGTTACCAGGTAGATCCCAGTCAGAGGCCTCTCAAACATCCAAATCAGATCTCATGCTTTGCATTGAGGAGTGGCAACACCCTAAAACATAGGTCTACAAATTGAGATGCTGCTCTAGCTTTTATTCTAACTCATGTGGCAAGGAAAGATAAATGTTCAATATTGATTTTTCGGTTTGCTACTTTCAGTAGGTGGCACTAGAATTTGAGTTTTTTTCTTTAAAAAGACAATTTGCATTAAATTAAAAATATAATGCAAAAAATATGTCTTACCTGATAGGATTGGAACCTAGTGTGCTCTTTTGCTTTTACAGCTTTTACATTCCAGTATTGGATAATGTATATATTACATATTTAGAGATGATCTTGTGTATAGCACTCTGTAAGTAACTGGGAAAATAAAACTTGGGTAATTTTCCTCTTCCTATCAGTTCAGCCATTCTACTCTGAAATTTCTCATTAGAAATTTTTTTTTATCAAATAGAACTGACACTCACTAAGGGCTCGTGCACATGTCAGTAATTTTCTTGTACAAGAAATTTGGGTCTAGTTTTAGAAGAAGTCTCCAAACTCCTCTCTTCTTCTTGTTCTACTACATGCACTACTGACCCCACTCCATCATGTCTCCTCCAATCTCTCTTTCTAGTTGTCAGTACTCACCTAACTAAAATCTTCAATCTCTAAGTTTCTTCTGCTATTTTCCCCTCCTCCTTCAAACACTCTATCATTACTCCATTATTAAAAAAAACCCTCACTCGACCCATCCTGCACAAATAAACTAGAGACCAGCCTACAATCTCCCCTTCATCTCAAAATCTTGGAGCGATTGGTCTATTACCGCCTTACACGTTACCTCTTCACTCACTTTCTCCTAGATCCATCACACTCTGGCTTCCACCCTCTACACTCCACAGAAACTGAACTCATGAAAGGGACCCATGACCTTCTGACAGCAAAATGTAATGGTGACCACTCTTTGCTCATTCTCCTCGACCTCTCTGCAGCTTTCAACACTGTTGACCACCATCTCCTACTCTCTATGCTCCAATCAATAGGCATTAAGGACACTGCTCTTTTCTGATCCACTTTCTTCTCCTATACCTCTCTCCTTTACTTTCAATATCATATTTATGCTGATGACACACAAATTACACGTCATTTCCCAACTTTACTACCGCTGTACTACAGAACACCAGTGACTGACTGTCAGTTTCCAACATCATGTCCGCTCTATATCTCAAACTCAACGTTTCTAAAACTGAACTTCTTCTACTGCTGCCATCTGCTGACCTTCCTAAATCTGACATCTCCCTCTCTGTGTGTGACACCATAATAAAGCCTAGGCAGCAGGCCTGCTGTCTGGGTGTTATGTTTGACACCAATCTTTCCTTCACCTCCTATATACAATCTCTTGCTCACTCTTGTCACTTGCACCTAAAGAACATCTCCACAATCCACACCTTTCTCACCATGGAGACAACAAAACCCTCACTGTTGCCTTGATCCCCTCCTGCCTTGACTTCTGCAATGCTCTATTAGTTGGTCTCCTCCTCACGCAGCTTTTCCCTTTCAAGTCCATCCTTAACCCCTTTACCCCCAAAGGTGGTTTGCACGTTATGGACCGGGCCAATTTTGACAATTCTGACCACTGTCCCTTTATGAGGTTATAACTCTGGAACGCTTCAACGGATCCTGGTGATTCTGACATTGTTTTCTCGAGACATATTGTACTTCATGATATTGGTAAAATTTCTTTGATATTACCTGTGTTTATTTGTGAAAAAACGGAAATTTGGCAAAAATATTGAAAATTTTGCAATTTTCCAACTTTGAATTTTTATGCAATTAAATCACAGAGATATGTCACACAAAATAGTTAATAACTAACATTTCCCAGATGTCTACTTTACATCAGCACAATTTTGGAACCAAATTTTTTTTTTGTTAGGGAGTTATTAGGGTTAAAAGTTGACCAGCAATTTCTCATTTTTACAACACCATTTTTTTTAGGGACCACATCTCATTTGAAGTCATTTTGAGGGGTCTATATGAAAATAGCCAAGTGTGACACTATTCTAAAAACAGCACTCCTCTAGGTGCTCAAAACCACATTCAAGAAGTTTATTAACCCTTCAGGTGTTTCACAGGAATTTTTGGAATGTTTAAATAAAAATGAACATTTAACTTTTTTTCACAAAAAATTTACTTCAGCTCCAATTTGTTTTATTTTACCAAAGGTAACAGGAGAATTTGGACCCCAAACGTTGTTGTACAATTTGTCCTGAGTACGCTGATACCCAATATGTGGGAGTAAACCACTGTTTGGGTGCATGGCAGAGCTCGGAAGGGAAGGAGCGCCGTTTGACTTTTCAATGCAAAATTGACAGGAATTGAGATGGGACACCATGTTGCGTTTGGAGAGCCACTGATGTGTCTAAACATTGAAACCTCCCACAAGTGACACCATTTTGGAAAGTAGACCCCCTAAGGAACTTATCTAGAGGTGTGGTGAGCACTTTGACCTACCAAGTGCTTCACAGAAGTTTATAATGCAGAACCGTAAAAATAAAAAATCATTTTTTTCACAAAAATTATCTTTTCGCCCCCGATTTTTTATTTTCCCAAGGGTAAGAGAAGAAATTAGTAACATAGTAACATAGTAACATAGTTAGTAAGGCCGAAAAAAGACATTTGTCCATCCAGTTCAGCCTATATTCCATCATAATAAATACCCAGATCTACGTCCTTCTACAGAACCTAATAATTGTATGATACAATATTGTTCTGCTCCAGGAAGACATCCAGGCCTCTCTTGAACCCCTCGACTGAGTTCGCCATCACCACCTCCTCAGGCAAGCAATTCCAGATTCTCACTGCCCTAACAGTAAAGAATCCTCTTCTATGTTGGTGGAAAAACCTTCTCTCCTCCAGACGCAAAGAATGTCCCCTTGTGCCCGTCACCTTCCTTGGTATAAACAGATTCTCAGCGAGATATTTGTATTGTCCCCTTATATACTTATACATGGTTATTAGATCGCCCCTCAGTCGTCTTTTTTCTAGACTAAATAATCCTAATTTCGCTAATCTATCTGGGTATTGTAGTTCTCCCATCCCCTTTATTAATTTTGTTGCCCTCCTTTGTACTCTCTCTAGTTCCATTATATCCTTCCTGATCACCGGTGCCCAAAACTGGACACAGTACTCCATGTGCGGTCTAACTAGGGATTTGTACAGAGGCAGTATAATGCTCTCATCATGTGTATCCAGACCTCTTTTAATGCACCCCATGATCCTGTTTGCCTTGGCAGCTGCTGCCTGGCACTGGCTGCTCCAGGTAAGTTTATCATTAACTAGGATCCCCAAGTCCTTCTCCCTGTCAGATTTACCCAGTGGTTTCCCGTTCAGTGTGTAATGGTGATATTGATTCCCTCTTCCCATGTGTATAACCTTACATTTATCATTGTTAAACCTCATCTGCCACCTTTCAGCCCAAGTTTCCAACTTATCCAGATCCATCTGTAGCAGAATACTATCTTCTCTTGTATTAACTGCTTTACATAGTTTTGTATCATCTGCAAATATCGATATTTTACTGTGTAAACCTTCTACCAGATCATTAATGAATATGTTGAAGAGAACAGGTCCCAATACTGACCCCTGCGGTACCCCACTGGTCACAGCGACCCAGTTAGAGACTATACCATTTATAACCACCCTCTGCTTTCTATCACTAAGCCAGTTACTAACCCATTTACACACATTTTCCCCCAGACCAAGCATTCTCATTTTGTGTACCAACCTCTTGTGCGGCACGGTATCAAACGCTTTGGAAAAATCGAGATATACCACGTCCAATGACTCACCGTGGTCCAGTCTATAGCTTACCTCTTCATAAAAACTGATTAGATTGGTTTGACAGGAGCGATTTCTCATAAACCCATGCTGATATGGAGTTAAACAGTTATTCTCATTGAGATAATCCAGAATAACATCCCTCAGAAACCCTTCAAATATTTTACCAACAATAGAGGTTAGACTTACTGGCCTATAATTTCCAGGTTCACTTTTAGAGCCCTTTTTGAATATTGGCACCACATTTGCTATGCGCCAGTCCTGCGGAACAGACCCTGTCGCTATAGAGTCACTAAAAATAAGAAATAATGGTTTATCTATTACATTACTTAGTTCTCTTAGTACTCGTGGGTGTATGCCATCCGGACCCGGAGATTTATCTATTTTAATCTTATTTAGCCGGTTTCGCACCTCTTCTTGGGTTAGATTGGTGACCCTTAATATAGGGTTTTCATTGTTTCTTGGGATTTCACCTAGCATTTCATTTTCCACCGTGAATACCGTGGAGAAGAAGGTGTTTAATATGTTAGCTTTTTCCTCGTCATCTACAACCATTCTTTCCTCACTATTTTTTAAGGGGCCTACATTTTCAGTTTTTATTCTTTTACTATTGATATAGTTGAAGAACAGTTTGGGATTAGTTTTACTCTCCTTAGCAATGTGCTTCTCTGTTTCCTTTTTGGCAGCTTTAATTAGTTTTTTAGATAAAGTATTTTTCTCCCTATAGTTTTTTAGAGCTTCAATGGTGCCATCCTGCTTTAGTAGTGCAAATGCTTTCTTTTTACTGTTAATTGCCTGTCTTACTTCTTTGTTTAGCCACATTGGGTTTTTCCTATTTCTAGTCCTTTTATTCCCACAAGGTATAAACCGCTTACACTGCCTATTTAGGATGTTCTTAAACATTTCCCATTTATTATCTGTATTCTCATTTCTGAGGATATTGTCCCAGTCTACCAGATTAAGGGCATCTCTAAGCTGTTCAAACTTTGCCTTCCTAAAGTTCAGTGTTTTTGTGACTCCCTGACAAGTCCCCCTAGTGAAAGACAGGTGAAACTGCACAATATTGTGGTCGCTATTTCCTAAATGCCCAACCACCTGCAGATTTGTTATTCTGTCAGGTCTATTAGATAGTATTAGGTCTAAAAGTGCTGCTCCTCTGGTTGGATTCTGCACCAATTGTGAAAGATAATTTTTCTTGGTTATTAGCAGAAACCTGTTGCCTTTATGGGTTTCACAGGTTTCTGTTTCCCAGTTAATATCCGGGTAGTTAAAGTCCCCCATAACCAGGACCTCATTATGGGTTGCAGCTTCATCTATCTGCTTTAGAAGTAGACTTTCCATGCTTTCTGTTATATTTGGGGGTTTGTAACAGACCCCAATGAGAATTTTGTTACCATTTTTCCCTCCATGAATTTCAACCCATATGGACTCGACATCCTTATTCCCTTCGCTAATATCCTCCCTTAAAGTGGACTTTAGACAAGACTTTACATAGAGACAAACCCCTCCTCCTCTCCGATTTTTACGATCCTTTCTAAACAGACTGTAACCCTGTAAGTTAACTGCCCAGTCATAGCTTTCATCTAACCATGTCTCGGTTATTCCCACTATGTCAAAGTTACCTGTAGATATTTCTGCTTCTAGTTCTTCCATCTTGTTTGTCAGGCTTCTGGCGTTTGCGAGCATGCAGTTTAGAGGATTTTGTTTTGTTCCAATCTCCTCACTGTGGATTGTTTTAGAAATGTTCTTACCTCCCTTCTGAGTATGTTTTCCTGGGTCGTCTTTGTTCGAGTCTAATGTTTTTCTTCCCGTCCCCTCTTCTTCTAGTTTAACGCCCTCCTGATGAGTGTAGCGAGTCTTCTGGCGAATGTGTGTTTCCCAGGTTTGTTGAGGTGTAGTCCGTCTCTGGCGAGGAGTCCATCATACCAGTAATTCACACCGTGGTCCAGGAATCCAAATCCTTGTTGTCTGCACCATCGTCTTAGCCAGTTGTTTGCATCAAGGATCCTGTTCCATCTCCTGGTGCCATGCCCATCTACTGGAAGGATAGAAGAAAAAACTACCTGTGCATCCAGTTCCTTTACTTTCTTCCCCAACTCTTCAAAGTCCTTGCAGATTGTCGGTAGGTCCTTCCTTGCCGTGTCATTGGTGCCAACATGTATCAGAAGAAATGGGTGGACGTCCTTGGAGCTGAAGAGCTTTGGTATCCTATCGGTCACATCCTTGATCATCGCACCTGGAAGGCAGCATACTTCTCTTGCAGTTATGTCCGGTCTGCAGATGGCTGCTTCGGTGCCTCTCAGTAGTGAGTCTCCCACCACCACCACTCTTCGTTGCTTCTTGGCTGTACTTTTTGCTGTCACTTGTTGCTGTGTGCCCTTTTCTTTTTTGCTTGCTGGTATTGCTTCATTCTTAGGTGTGCCATCTTCATCCTCTACAAAGATTTGATATCGGTTCTTCAGTTGTGTGGTTGGTGATTTCTCCATGGTCTTCTTGCTTCTTTTGGTCACATGCTTCCACTCATCTGCTTTTGGAGGTTCTCTGACACTTTTTGCACCTTCTGTGACCAGTAGAGATGCTTCTGTTCTGTCTAGAAAGTCTTCATTCTCTTTGATGAGTTTCAAAGTTGCTATTCTTTCTTCCAGACCCCGCACCTTTTCTTCTAAAAGGGCCACTAGTCTACACTTCTGACAGGTGAAATTGGATTCTTCTTCTGGTCGATCTGTGAACATGTAGCACATGCTGCAGCTCACCATGTAGGTTGTCACATCTGCCATGTTGCTCCTAGATCCTGCTGACTTGCTGTGTGTTTTCCTTCTTGTGTAATCTACTCAGCCAAGCTCTCTTGCAATAATGTCCTACAGGCAAAAATTCGCGCGCCTTACGGCGCGCGGTTTGGTGATGCTTTCGAAGCAGCTGGTCCCGGCTGTACCCAACGATCTTCTAGCTTAGGGAGACTTCGCTTCTCCCAGAAGGCACCTGGAATATGCAAATTAGCCTCCTGAAGCTTGAATCCCTAAAGTTGTTGAACAATTTGTCCTGAGTACACTGATACCCCATATGTGGGGGTAAACCACTGTTTGTGCGCATGGGAGAGCTCGGAAGGGAAGGAGCGCCGTTTGACTTTTCAATGACAGGAATTGAGATGGGAGTGTTATGATTCGGTAATTCAGTACCACAATGGACATAGAAGTCAGAGCACATACAGTGACCTGACAATAACCCAAAAACATAGAACGAGCTCTGAGACGTGGGAACTCTGCTGACCGCAATCCCTAATCCTCTCCAACCACACTAGAAGCAGCCGTGGATTGCGCCTAACGCTCCCTATGCAACTCGGCACAGCCTGAGAAACTAGCTAGCCTGAAGAGAGAAAATAAGCCTACCTTGCCTCAGAGAAATACCCCAAAGGAAAAGGCAGCCCCCACATATAATGACTGTGAGTAAGATGAAAAGACAAACGTAGAGATGAAATAGATTTAGCAAAGTGAGGCCCGACTTTCTGAACAAAGCGAGGATAGGAAAGGTAGCTTTGCGGTCAACACAAAACCCTACAAACAACCACGCAAAGGGGGCAAAAAGACCCTCCGTACCGACTAACGGCACGGAGGTACACCATCTGCGTCCCAGAGCTTCCAGCAAGCAAGAAAACAAACCAAGCAAGCTGGACAGAAAAAAAACAGCAAACAAAAATAGCAAAAGCGGAACTTAGCTATGCAGAGCAGCAGGCCACAGGAACGATCCAGGAGGAAGCAAGTCCTATACTAGAACATTGACTGGAGGCCAGGATCAAAGCACTAGGTGGAGTTAAATAGAGCAGCACCTAACGACTTCACCACATCACCTGAGGAAGGAAACTCAGAAGCCGCAGTACCACTCTCCTCCACCAACGGAAGCTCATAGAGAGAATCAGCCGAAGTACCACTTGTGACCACAGGAGGGAGCTCTGCCACAGAATTCACAACAGTTGCGTTTGGAGAGCCACTGATGTGCCTAAACATTGAAACCCCCCACAAGTGACACCATTTTGGAAAGTAGACCCCCTAAGGAACTTATCTAGAGGTGTGGTGAGCACTTTGACCCACCAAGGGCTTCACTACAGTTTATAATGAAGAGCCATAAAAATAAAACAAACATTTTTTCCCACAAAAAATATTGTTTAGCCCCCAGTTTTGTATTTTCCCGAGGGTAACAGGAGAAATTGGACCCCAAAAGTTGTTGCCAATTTTGTCCTGAATACGCTGATACCACATATGTGGGGGGTAACCACCGTTTGGGGCATGGGAGAGCTCGGAAGGGAAGGAGCGCCATTGCGTTTGCAGAGCCCCTAATGTACCTAAACAGTGGAAACCCCCCACAAGTGACCCCATATTGGAAACTAGACCCCACAAGGAACTTATCTAGATATGTTGTGAGAGCTTTGAAAGTGTTTTACTACAGTTTATAACGCAGAGCCGTGAAAATAAAAAATCCTTTTTTTTCCCACAAAAATTATTTTTTAGCCCCCAGTTTTGTATTTTCCCAAGGGTAACAGGAGAAATTGGACCCCAAAAGTTGTTGTCCTATTTGTCCTGAGTACGCTGATACCCCATATGTTGGGGTAAACCCCTGTTTGGGCACACGGGAGCTCGGAAGGGAAGGAGCACTGTTTTACCTTTTCAACGCAGAATTGGCTGGAATTGAGATCGGACGCCATGTCGTGTTTGGAGAGCCCCTGATGTGCCTAAACAGTGGAAACCCCCCAATTATAACTGAAACCCTAATCCAAACACACCCCTAACCCTAATCCCAATGGTAACCCTAACCACACCTCTAACCCAGACACACCCTTAACCCTAATCCCAACCCTATTCCCAACCGTAAATGTAATCTAAACCCTAACCCTAACTTTAGCCCCAACCCTAACCCTAACTTTAGCCCCAACAATAACTGTAGCCTTAACCCTAACCCTAGCCCTAAACCTAGCCCCAACCCTAACCCTAGCCCTAACCCTAACCCTAGCCCTAACCCTAACCCTAGCCCTAACCCTAGCCCTAACCCTATCCCCAACCCTAACCATAGCCCCAACCCTAGCCCTAACCCTAGCCCCAACCCTAACCATAGCCCCAACCCTAGCCCTAGCCCTAACCCTAACCCTAGCCCTAACCCTAACCCTAGCCCTAACCCTAACCCTAATGGGAAAATGGAAATAAATACATTTTTTAAATTTTTTAATTTTTCCCTAACTAAGGGGGTGATGAAGGTGGGTTTGATTTACTTTTATAGTGGGTTTTTTAGCGGAATTTTATGATTGGCAGCCGTCACACACTAAAAGATGCTTTTTATTGCAAAAAATATTTTTTGCGTTACCACATTTTGAGAGCTATAATTTTTCCATATTTTGGTCCACAGAGTCATGTGAGGTCTTGCTTTTTGTGGGACGAGTTGACATTTTTATTGGTAACATATTCGGGTACGTGACATTTTTTGATCGCTTTTTATTCCGATTTTTGTAAGGCAGAATGACCAAAAACCAGCTATTCATGAATTTCTTTTGGGGGAGGCGTTTATACCGTTCTGCGTTTGGTAAAATTGATAAAGCAGTTTTATTCTTTGGGTCAGTACGATTACAGCAATACCTCATTTATATAATTTTTTTATGTTTTGGCGCTTTTATACGATAAAAACTATTTTATAGAAAAAATAATTATTTTTGCATCGCTTTATTCTGAGGACTATAACTTTTTAATTTTTTGCTGATGATGCTGTATGGCAGCTCGTTTTTTGCGGGACAAGATGACGCTTTCAGCGGTACCATGCTTATTTATATCTGTCTTTTTGATTGCGTTTTATTCCACTTTTTGTTCGGCAGTATGATAATAAAGCGTTGTTTTTTGCTTCGTTTTTTTTTTTTTCTTAAGGTGTTTACTGAAGGGGTTAACTAGTGAGCCAGTTTTATAGGTTGGGTCGTTACGGACGCAGGGATACTAAATATGTGTACTTTTATTGTTTCGTTTTTTATTTAGATAAAGAAATGTGTTTATGGGAATAATATATATATTTTTTTCATTATTTAGGAATTTTTATTTTTATTTTTTTTACTCGTGTGGAAATTTTTTTTTAACTTTTTTCCTTTGTCCCGGGGGGGGACATCACAGATCGGTGATCTGACAGTTTGCACAGCACTCTGTCAGATCACCAATCTGTCTGAGAGCTATGCAGGCTTACCAAGCCCTGCTCTGAGCAGGCACTTGGTAAGCCACTTCCCTCCCTGCAGGACCCGGATGCCGTGGCCATCTTGGATCCGGGCCTGGAGCAGGGAGGGAGGTAGGGAGACCCTCGCAGCAACGCGATCACATCGCGTTGCTGCGGGGGTCTCAGGGAAGCCCGCAGGGAGCCCCCTCCCTGCGCGATGCTTCTCTGTACCGCCGGCACGCCGCTATCATGTTTGACCGTGGTGTGCTGGGGGTTAATGTGCCAGGGGCGGTCAATGACCGCTCCTGGCACATAGCGCCGGATGTCAGCTGCGATAGGCAGCTGACACCCGGCCGCGATCGGCCGCGCTCCCCTCTGTGAGCGCGGCCGATCGCGCTGGACGTACTATTCCGTCCTTGGGAAGTAGGGCCCACCCCACATAGGCAGAATACTACGTCCAGTGGCAGAAAGGGGTTAATGCAGCAGCCAGGGTCATCTATCTGACTAATTGGCACTCAAACACATCTGCTCTTTGCCGGACATTGCACTGGCAGCCCATTCATTACAGGATCCAATTTAAACTGCTTGTTCTCACCCACAAAGCTCTGCACTGTGCGGCACTCCCTTACATCTCCTCCCTCATTTCTGATTAGAAGCCTACCCGCTCATTACGCTTCACAAGCGACTTTTGACTAATCTCAGAACAAAGCCGTATCTCTCACTCCTGGTTCCAAGACTTCTTCCTGAGTTGCACCAATACTCTGGAATGCTCTTCCCCAAGAAATTAGGACTAAACACAATTTATACAGTTTTAGACGCTCCATCAAAACATATCTGTTTAGAGCTGTCTATCACAGTCCCTAATCAAAGTGTGTGTGTCATTCACTAGTTATCTGAGAATAACTGAGAATCAAACCCCACTGCACCCAAAAGCACCACAAATACTGGCTGGTGACTAGGGTTGATCGAAACGGGTCGGTCATTTTCATAAGTCGCCGACTGTTGGCAAAGTCGGGTTTCATGAAACCCGACCTGATCCCTGTGTGGGGTCGGCCATGCGGTACGCGACTTTCGCGCCAAAGTCGCGTTTCAATGACGCAAAAAGCGCCATTTCTCAGCCAATGAAGGTGGACACAGAGTGTGGGCAGCGTGATGACATAGGTCTCAGTCCCCACCATCTTAGAGAAGGGCATTACAGTGATTGGCTTGCTTTCTGCAGCGTCACAGGGGCTATAAAGGGGCATTCCCGCCGACCGCCATCTTACTGCTGCTGGTCTGAGCATAGGGAGAGGTTGCTGCCGCTTCGTCAGAAGCAGGGATAGCGTTAGGCAGGGTACATTAACCCCCAAACCACTTGTGCTGTAGCGATTTCCACTGTCCAACACCACCTTTTGTTTGAAGGTACAGTGGAGGCTACATTTTTTTCCCTCAGCGCTGTAGCTCATTGGGCTGCCCTAGAAGGCTCCCTGATAGCTGCATTGCTGTTAGTACGCCGCTGTGCAAACCAACTGCTTTTTTCAAAGCACAAATCCTGTTGCTCCTTCCTTTCTGCGCAGCTATCTTGTTTGTTTGTCCACACTTTTGACTTTTTTGTGCAGCAGTCCACTCCTTGTTATTGCTGCCTGCCATACTTTGCTGAGATTACTGCAGGGAGATAGTAATTGTAGGACAGTCCCTTTTTTTTTGTTTCGTTATATCTCTTCAAGCCACTTTCTGCCACAGAAAATATACTCTAATACAGTGGCCCAGATTTATTCACAAGTCTCCCTGAAGAAAAAAAAAGGGTGCAGATTAAAATTGCCAAATCTACATCAGTGGCATTCCTGTGTGTAGCATCTGTGTCTCATTTTCTGGCACAGAAAACATACAGTCTAACAGTGGGCCTGATTTCTTGCCAATTCTCCCATAAATAAAAAGAAATAGTGGGGGATTAAGATTGGCAATTTTGCCTCAGTGCCAGTGCTGTGTGTGGCATCTGTCTCTAATTTTGTGCCACATTAAACCTAATGTGTAATACTGGGCCAGATTTCTTTTAAATTCTCCCAGGGAAAAAAAACAGTGGGAGATTAAGATTGGCATTTCTGCTTCAGTGCCAGTCCTGTGTGTGCCACCTGTCTCAAATTTTGTGCCACATTAAACCTAGTGTGTAATACTGGGCCAGATTTCTTTTCAATTCTCCCTGAAAAAAATAAATTGTGGGGGAATTAGGATTGGCATTTCTGCTTCAGTGCCACTCCTGTGTGTGCCACCTGTCTCAAATTGTGTGCCACATTAAACCTAGTGTGTAATACTGGGCCAGATTTCTTTTCATTTCTCCCTGAAAAAAAAATAGTGGGAGATTAAGATTGGCATTTCTGCTTCAGTGCCAGTCCTGTGTGTGCCACCTGTCTCAAATTGTGTGCCACATTAAACCTAGTGTGTAATACTGGGCCAGATTTCTTTTCAATTCTCCCTGAAAAAAAAAGTGGGAGATTAAGATTGGCATTTCTGCTTCAGTGCCAGTCCTGTGTGTGCCACCTGTCTCAAATTTTGTGCCACATTAAACCTAGTGTGTAATACTGGGCCAGATTTCTTTTAAATTCTCCCTGAAAAAAAAAATAGTGGGAGATTAAGATTGGCATTTCTGCTTCAGTGCCACTTCTGTGTGTGCCACCTGTCTCAAATTTTCTGCCACATTAAATCTAGTGTGTAATACTGGGCCAAATTTCTTTTCAATTCTCCCTGAAAAAAAATAGTGGGATTAAGATTGGCATTTCTGCTTCAGTGCCACTCCTGTGTGTGCCACCTGTCTCAAATTGTGTGCCACATTAAACCTAATGTGTAATACTGGGCCAGATTTCTTTTCAATTCTCCCTGAAAGAAAAAAGTGGGAGATTAAGATTGGCATTTCTGCTTCAGTGCCACTCCTGTGTGTGCCACCTGTATCAAATTGTGTGCCACATTAAACCTAGTGTGTAATACTGGGCCAGATTTCTTTTCAATTCTCCCTGAAAAAAAAATAGTGGGAGATTAAGATTGGTATTTCTGCTTCAGTGCCACTCCTGTGTGTGCCACCTGTCTCAAATTTTGTGCCACATTAAATCTAGTGTGTAATACTGGGCCAAATTTCTTTTCAATTCTCCCTGAAAAAAAAAATAGTGGGATTAAGATTGGCATTTCTGCTTCAGTGCCACTCCTGTGTGTGCCACCTGTCTCAAATTTTGTGCCACATTAAACCTAGTGTGTAATACTGGGCCAGTTTTTTAAAAAATTATCCCAGAAAAAATAAAATAGTGGGAGATTAAGATTGGCAATTCTGCCTCATTGCCAGTGCTGTGTGTGGCATCTGTCTCTAATTTTGTGCCACAGAGCATATACTGTATAAGAGTGGGCCACATTTCTTCAATATTCTCCCAGAAAAATAAAAAGGGGGAGATTTTTATTGGTAGTGTCTGCATCAGCGTCAGTCCTGTTGGTGGCATATCTGTCTGTCACTGAAGCTGTGTACTGTTATACATTGGGCCTGATTTTCCCTGCAGTCTCACCCACCTATGAAGGGATATATAAATCCAACAGAAGTTTGACTTCACCTTGTAACTGGTTTTACAGTAACAAATACCGTTAGTTTGGTTACGTTTTTCAAACAATGAGGAAGTCTGGTGGAAGAGGTCGTGGCCGTGGGCGGTCATTGCCAGCTGGTAATGATGGTAGTGGTGGTGGAGCATCAGGTGGTCGTGGGAAAAGCAATATAGCACCTAAGTCTCGAGTTGTTGAGCCAGGTTAGTCATCTGGCTACCCAAGGCCTCGAACGCTCCCTTTTCTGGGAGTAGGAAAACCGCTTTTAAAACAGGAGCAGCAAGAGCAAGTTTTGGCTTTCCTTGCTGACTCAGCCTCAAGCTCTTTCGCCTCCTCTTCTGAAACTGCTAAATGTAAAAGCAGCGCGTCGTTAGTGGATGTTCACGGTCAGGGACAAGTCGCTTCCTTGTCTTCTTCACCAAGAACAACAGAGAAGGATGCGTCAGGCGACACAATGGGTTACTCCATGGAACTCTTTACACATACCGTTCCTGGGTTAGAAAGTGAAACAGTTAACAGGCCATGCCCATACAAGTTGAATCGGACATGGAGTGTACAGATGCACAGCCACAGCCAGATTACTATGCTGTTCCTTTGACTCAAACCAGAACATTGCCAAAGCAGTGTACTGATCCAGATTCAGACCATGATGAGACTATGGTGCCCCGTCACGAACGCTATACCACAGGCTTACACGGTGACACAGACGAAGTTGCACACGAGATAGAAGAGGAGGTCATAGATGACCCTGTTCTTGACCCCGATTGGCAGTCATTGGGGGAACAGGGTGCAGGTGGCAGTAGCTCTGAAGCGGAGGAGGAGGAGCCACAGCAGGCTTCAACATCGCAACAGGTTCCATCAGCCGGGCCCGTATCTGGCCAAAAACGCGTGGCAAAACCAAAACCAGTTGTAGACAGCGTGGCCATCCGGTTAAAGAAGCTCAGTCTGCAATGCCTGAAAAGGTATCCGATAGTAGAAAGAGTGCAGTCTGGCATTTTTTTAAACAACATCCAAATGATCAGCGCAAAGTCATCTGTCAAAAATGTTCAACTACCTTAAGCAGAGGTCAGAATCTTAAAAGTCTAAATACAAGTTGCATGCATAGACATTTAAATACCATGCATTTGCAAGCCTGGACTAACTACCAAACGTCCCTTAAGGTTGTAGCACCCTCGGCCAATGAAGCTAGTCAGCATCGCTACATCCCTTCCCTCACTGTAAGCCCACCATTTCCCACACCACCTGCAGTAAATGTGCAGGTTTCGTCGCCAGGCCAAAGCAGTCAGGGAATCACCAGGTTCGTGGTAGGAAACACTGCATGTAGGGCACCAGCAACAATACCATCTCCAACCCTCTCTCAGTCTGCCATGTCCACCGGCACCCCCGCTAGTTCCACCATCTGCAGCTCTCCAGTCCAGCTCACCCTACATGAGACTCTCGTTAGGAAAAGGAAGTACTCATCCTCGCATCGCGTTCACAAGGTTTGAACGCTCACATTGCTAGACTAATCTCATTAGAGATGACGCCCTTCCGGTTAGTTGAAAGCCAAGCTTTCAAAGCCCTGATGGACTACGCTGTACCACGCTACGAGTTACCCAGTCGACACTTCTTTTCGAGAAAAGCCATCCCAGCCCTCCACCAGCATGTAAAAGATCGCATCGTCCATGCACTCAGGCAATCAGTGAGTACAAAGGTGCACCTGACAACAGATGCATGGACCAGTAGGCATGGCCAGGGACGTTACGTGTCCATCACGGCACACTGGGTTAATGTGGTGGATGCAGGGTCCACAGGGGACAGCAATATTGGGACAGTTCTGCCTAGCCCACGGTCTAGGAAACAGTTGGCTGTAGGTGTTCGCCCCCCTCCTCCTCCTCCTCGTCCTCCTGCAGAAGCGAGAGCTCGTCTGTTATGATCAGGTGACCTTGGAGCAGCATGAAAACTTTCACTGGAGTAGGTGGTAACTATATTGACCGCAAACCCTGATCTTATCACCGCAACTAGAAGTAGCCGTGGGGTGTACCTAACAAAACCTAGACACCTCGACACAGCCGGAGGACTAAATACCCCTATAGATGGAAATAGGAATTTCTACCTTGCCTCAGAGCAGAACCCCAAAGGATAGGCAGCCCCCCACAAATATTGACTGTGAGTAGTAGAGACAAAGACACACGTAGGCAGAAAACAGGATTTAGCAAATGAGGCACACACTAGCTAAATAGGAAAGGATAGGACAGGATACTAAGCGGTCAGTATTAAAAATCCTTCCAAAAATATCGACAGCAGAAAATACAAAAACTCCACCATCTAACTAAAGATGTGGAGCGTATATCTGCATCTCCAGAGAATCCAACAAGACCGAGAAAACACTGACACAGTCTAAGCTGGACAAGAGAAAAACAAATGAATAGCGCAGAATATAAGCACACTGCATGTGTGCCACAGGAACCAAATCCAGACACTTATCTTTGCTGAATTGACAGCTGAGCAGGAGAAGCCAGAAAGTGATCCAACACTTCAGAAGAAACATTGACAACTGGCAAGAGCTAATGAATCCTGCACATTTAAATATCCCAGTCAGAACAGCAATTAGCAGATACACCTGGCCAGGACTGTGACTCAGAGACAACTGCATTCCCACCTACAACCACTGGAGGGACCCCAAGAGCAGAATTCACAACACTCGTCCACAGACCGCAGTCGCACAACCACTCCATCCGCAGCTGCCACTGTTGCACACGAGGTGTCCCATTATGGGACAGCTAGTGGCAAGCGTCAGCAGGCTGTATTGGCAATGAAGTGTTTGGTCGACAACAGACACAACGCGGAAGTTCTGTCCGAGTTCTTGCAGAAAGAAACTCAGTCATGGCTGGGCACTGTACATCTTGAGGCAGGCAAGGTAGTGAATGATAAGGGAAGGAATTTTATGGCTGCCATATCCCTTACCCAACTGAAACACATTCCTTGCCTGGCTCACACGTTAAACCTGGTGGTGCAGTGCTTCTTGAAAAGTTATCCGGGGTTACCCGACCTGCTCCTCAAAGTGTGCAGACTTTGCACGCATATCCACCGTTCGCCCGTACACTCCAGCCGTATGCAGAACCATCAGCGGTCTTTGAACCTTCTCCAGCATCGCCTAATCATCGACGTTGCAACAAGGTGGAACTCCACACTGCACATGCTTCAGAGACTGTGCAAACAGAGGTGTGCTGTTATGTATTTGTGGGAGGATACACATACACGGGCAGGCAGTTGGATGGCAGACATGGAGTTGTCAGGTGTGCAGTGGTCGAAGGTACAAGACCTGTGTCAAGTCCTTCAGTGTTTTGAGGAATGCACACGGCTGGTTAGTGCAGACAACGCCATAATAAGCATGAGCATCCCCCTAATGCATCTGCTGATGCAAAGTTTGATGCACATAAAGGAGCAGGCGTCTGCAGCCGAGGAAGAGGAAAGTCTTGATGACAGTCAGCCATTGTCTGGTCAGGGCAATCTACGGGACGAGGTAGCGGGCGAAGAGGAGGAGGATGAGGAAGATGATGGGGATAAGTATTTTTTGAATGAGGAAGCTTCACCGGGGCCAATAGAAACTGGTGGCGTTGCAAGGCCGGGTTCAGGTTTCTTTAGGGAGACAAGTGACGTAGATTTGCCTGAAACTGCCCCTCAACCCAGCACAACCGCAGATTTGACAACTGGAACTTTGGCCCACATGGCGGATTATGCCTTACGTATCCTCAAAAGGGACCCACGCATTATTAAAATGATGAACGATGATGATAACTGGTTGGTCTGCCTCCTTGATCCTCGCTATAAAGGCAAATTGCAAAATATCATGCCACATGAGAACCTCAAACAAATATTAGCAACGAAACAAGCAACTCTGGTAGACCGTTTGATTCAGGCATTCCCAGCACACAGCGCCGGTGATGGTTCTCACACGAGCTGCAGGGGCAACAGGGCAGAGGTGTTAGAGGTGCACAAATCAGAAGTGGCATTGGACAGAGGGGTTTTCTGACCAGGTTGTGGAGTGATTTCGCAATGACCGCAGACAGGACAGGTACTGCAGCATCAATTCAAAGTGACAGGAGACAACATTTGTCCAGTATGGTTACTAACTATTTTTCATCCCTTATTGATGTTCTCCCTCAATCGTCATTCCCATTTGATTACTGGGCATCCAAAATAGACACCTGGCCTGAATTGGCAGAATATGCAGGAGCTTGCTTGCCAAGCAGCTAGTGTGCTATCAGAAAGAGTATTCAGTGCTGCTTGTTCAATATTGACCGAAAAAAGGACTCGTCTGGCTACCCAAAATGTTGATGATCTAACCTTCATTAAAATGAACCACTCATGGATTTCGAATTATTTTGCCCCACCTTTCCCGACTGACACCTAGCTTTCCTACAAAAAGGTCTTGCTTGTGGACTGGTCTTACTGACTGTTCCAATCTCTTAATTTGCAGCAGCTGTTTGTCCAGCACACGACATGTTTATACCTCCCTAAATGGGCTAACTCCCCCCACGGGGCCGTGGTCTCACCACTTGGCGCAAGCACCCATGAGAGTGACGTTTGTCTGAAGAGGTGGGTGTGCCCGCTTTTGGTCGACGGCACTGCCACTGGGTCCCTCATAGTACAATAAAGTGTCTCTGGTGGTGGTGGCGCGCAACCAATGTCAGACACACCGTTGTAACATGAGGGGCCCTGGGCCTGTACCGTCGACCACAAGAGAGTTTCCCCCCCCAGCTCAAACACTGTTCTACCACTTGCAAAATTATCTCTCACAGCTCCACCAATGTTTAATCTATGCGCTGACATCCTTCAATGCCTGGCACTGACAATACCAATTTGTTGACATGTATGATGCTAGTTAAAATAGTCAGGGTCAGTGTCCTATATTGACACCAGTAAATACTTAGCGCCAAATTACTATGTCTGAAACTCAGCAGAGGAGCCCACCCCTGTACCTAAGTATGCCACCCTTTTGTTTTTTGGTTTTGTTGTTTTGCGAGACATTAACATCTATTTATTTTTTGGGAGTACTAACTGTGTCAGACACTCCTTCCAATCGTCCTCCGCTGACCACACCAATGCTGCCTGTGTACCCCTGCAAGATAATTCAAACTGCTTTGAGCCTATTTTTTAAAATTTTAGGCCTACTAAGTCTGTCTGCGGTCCCTCCTTCCATTTGTCCTCCGATGAGCACAACAATGCCAACCGTGTACCCATGTAACTTTTTTTCAACCTGCAGTGAGCCTACTTTGTGGTGTAAGGCCTAGTAGCAGTGTCTGCCGCCACTTAATACAGCTGTCCTCCTCTTAAAAAAAAAAGGCTGATTTTCAGCTTGTCAGAATTATAAAACTGCATTGGGGCCACAAGTTTCGTTGTGGTCTACAAACTGAGTCTTCCGTTCCAAGGTGTTCTTTCTGTTGCCTCTCCCTCGCTTCTATCTTGAAGCTCTTGTTAAGTAGTTGTTGAAACAACACTGCATTAGGCCTACAAGTTGGGTCTGGGTTGTAGAGACAGTGTCTGCCGCTCCAAGGTGTTCTCCTGGTTGCCTTTCCTGAGCTTCAATCTTCAGGCTCTTGTTAAATAGTTTTTTAATCGAACAACTGCAGTGGGGCTACTAGTTTGGTTGGGGCCTACTAACAGTGTCTGCCACTCCAAGGTGTTCTTCTGGTTGCCTTTCCTGAGCTTCAATCTTCAGGCTCTTGTTAAATAGTTTTTTAATCGAACAACTGCAGTGGGTGTTATGATCCGGTGACCTTGGAGCAGCATGAAAACTTTCACTGGAGTAGGTGGTAACTATACTGACTGCAAACCCTGATCTTATCACCGCAACTAGAAGTAGCCGTGGGGTGTGCCTAACAAAACCTAGACACCTCGACACAGCCGGAGGACTAAATACCCCTATAGATGGAAATATGAATTTCTACCTTGCCTCAGAGCAGAACCCCCAAGGATAGGCAGCCCCCCCACAAATATTGACTGTGAGTAGTAGAGGAAAAGACACACGTAGGCAGAAAACAGGATTTAGCAAATGAGGCACACACTAGCTAAATAGGAAAGGATAGGACAGGACACTAAGCGGTCAGTATTAAAAAATCCTACCAAAAATATCCACAGCAGAAAATACAAAAACTCCACCATCTAACTAAAGATGTGGAGCGTATATCTGCATCTCCAGAGAATCCAACAAGACCGAGAAAACACTGACACAGTCTAAGCTGGACAAGAGAAAAACAAATGAATAGCACAGAATATAAGCACACTGCATGTGTGCCACTGAAACAAAAACCAGACACTTATCTTTGCTGAATTGACAGCTGAGCAGGAGAAGCCAGAAAGTGATCCAACACTTCAGAAGAAACATTGACAACTGGAAAGGGCTAATGAATCCTGCACACTTAAATATCCCAGTCAGAACAGCAATCAGCAGATACACCTGGCCATGACTGTGACTCAGAGACAACTGCATTCCCACCTACAACCACTGGAGAGAACCCAAGAGCAGAATTCACAACAAGTGGGGCTACTAGTTTGGTTGGGGCCTACTAACAGTGTCTGCCGCTCCAATGTGTTCTCCTGGTTGCCTTTCCTGAGCTTCAATCTTCAGGCTCTTGTTAAATAGTTTTTTAATCGAACAACTGCAGTGGGGCTACTAGTTTGGTTGGGGCATACTAACAGTGTCTGCCGCTCCAAGGTGTTCTCCTGGTTGACTTTCCTGAGCTTCAATCTTCAGGCTCTTGTTAAATAGTTTTTTAACCATTTCATTCAATTGGATTAATAATGAATAGGGGTCACAATTGACGCCTCTCCATTATTAATCTGGCATAATGTCACCTTACAATAGCAAGGTGACATTAACCTTTCATTACCCCATATCCCACAGCTACACGGGAATGGGAAGAGATTGGTCAAGTGCCAGAATAGGCGCATCTTACAGATGTGCCTTTTCTGGGGTGGCTGGGGGCAGATATTTTTAGCCAGGGGGGGCCAATAACCATGGACCCTCTCCAGGCTATTAATATCTGCCCTCAGTCACTGGCTTTACTACTCTGGCGGAAAAAATTGCGCGGGAGCCCACGCCAATTTTTTCCGCGATTTAACCCTTAAATTTAATCGCTACAGCGCCCAAATTTTGCACATACACAGTACTAACATTAGTAGTGTGGAATATGCAAAAAAATTGGGATATGACATGGTTTACTGTATGTAAACCATGTCTCATATCATGTCGGGTTTAGGAAGGAGAAATGAAAAGCCGGCAATTGAATTACTGGCTTTTCAACATTATCGTGCTGAAGTAAATATAAATATATAGAGATTTCCCAATGACTTGCATTGGGTTTCGTGTTTTGGCCGATCTCCCGACCCCGACTTTTTATGATAATTGGCCGATTTCACTCGACTCGACTTTTGAGAAAGTCGGGTTTTGCAAAACCCGACTCGACCTCAAAAAAGGAAAAGTCGCTCAACCCTAGTGAACACCAAAACAAATCAAATACGAGACTTGACAACAAGAAAATACAAACTTACACTATGTTCCAAATTATTATGCAGATGGCATTTTTCTCAGATTTTCCTAAATGGTCGGTGCAAATGACAGTCAGTCTAATAAAAGTCATCACCTGTTAGAGTATACATCGAATTTTATTGAAGAAACCTCCCAATGATAACAGTATAATCTCCAAAATGAATAAAAACTCAAAATGCACTGTTCCAAATTATTAGGCACTGTAGAATTTCTAAACATTTGATATGTTTTAAAGAACCGAAAATGCTCGTTTGTGGAATTTGCAGCATTAGGAGGTCACATTCACTGAACAAAAAGCTATTTAACTCCAAAACATCCTAACAGGCCAAGTTACATCTTAACATAGGACCCCTTCTTTGATATCACCTTTACAATTCTTGCATTCTTGAGTTTTTGGAGAGTTTCTGCTTGTACGTCTTTGCATGAAGTCAGAATAGCTTCCCAGAGCTGCTGTTTTGATGTGAACTGCCTCCCACCCTCATAGATCTTGTGCTGGATGATACTCCAAAGGTTTTCTATAGGGTTGAGGTCAGGGGAAGATGGTGGCCACACCATGAGTTTATCTCCTTTTATGTCCATAGCAGCCAATGACTCAGAGGTATTATTTGCAGCATGAGATGGGGCATTGTCATGCATGAAGATGATTTTGCTCCTGAAGGCACGTTTCTGCTTTTAGACCATGGAAGAAAGTTGTCAGTCAGAAACGCTATTTATTTTACAGAGGTCATTTTCACATCTTCAGGAACCTTAAAGGGCCCCACCAGCTGTTTCCCCATGATTCCGGCCCAAAACATGATTTCTCCACCTCCTTGCTGACGTCGCAGCCTTGTTGCGACATGGTGGCCATCCACCAACCATCCACTACTCCATCCATCTGGACCATCCAGGGTTGCTCGACACTCATCAGTAGTGTTGAGCGATACCGTCCGATACTTGAAAGTATCGGTATCGGATAGTATCGGCCGATACCCGAAAAATATCGGATATCGCCGATACCGATATCCGATACCAATACAAGTCAATGGGACATCAAGTATCGGAAGGTATTCTCATGGTTCCCAGGGTCTGAAGGAGAGGAAACTCTCCTTCAGGCCCTGGGATCCATATTAAAGTGTAAAATAAAGAATTAAAATAAAAAATATTGTTATATTCACCTCTCCGGCGGCCCCTGGACATCAGCGGGAGGATCCGGCGTCCGGCACGGCTTCTTTCTTCAAAATGCGCGCCTTCAGGACCTGTGGAATGACGTCCCGGCTTCTGATTGGTCGCGTGCCGCCCATGTGACCGCCACGCGACCAATCAGAAGCCGCGACGTCATTCCTCAGGTCCTAGAAGGCGCTCATTCTAGGACTTTAGCTGAGGAATGACGTCGCGGCTTCTGATTGGTCGCGTGGCGGTCACATGGGCGGCACGCGACCAATCAGAAGCCGGGACGTCATTCCACAGGTCCTGAAGGCGCGCATTTTGAAGAAAGAAGCCGTGCCGGACGCCGGATCCTCCCGCTGATGTCCAGGGGCCGCCGGAGAGGTGAATATAACAATATTTTTTATTTTAATTCTTTATTTTACACTTCCGATACCGATACCCGATATCACAAAAATATCGGATCTCGGTATCGGAATTCCGATACCGCAAGTATCGGCCGATACCCGATACTTGCGGTATCGGAATGCTCAACACTACTCATCAGTAAACAAGACTGTTTGAAAATTAGTCTTCATGTATGTCTGGGCCCACTGCAACCGTTTCTGCTCATGAACACTGTTTAGGGGTGGCCGAATAGTAGGTTTATGCACCACAGCAAGCCTTTTAAGGATCATACACCTTGAGGTTCGAGGGACTGCAGAGGCACCAGCAGCTTCAAATAACTGTTTGCTGCTTTGTAATGGTATTTTGGCAGCTGCTCTCTTAATCCAATGACTTTTTCTGGCAGAAACCTTCCTCATTATGCCTTTATCTGCATGAACTATGTCTGTGCTCTGTTTCAGTTACAAATCTCTTCACAGTATGATGATCACAAAGTTTTTGTGAAGTATCTAATTTTTTCATACCTTGTCCAAGGCATTGCACTATTTAATGCTTTTCAGCAGCAGAGAGATCCTTTTTATTTCTCATATTGCTTGAAACCTTTGGCCTGCTTAATAATGTGGAACATCATTTTTAAGTAGTTTTCCTTTAATTAGAATCACCTGGAAAACTAATTATCACATGTGTTTAAGATTGATTTCAGTTATCTATTGAGCCCTGAGACACAATACCATCCGCAAGTTTATTTGAAAAACAAAACAATTAAATCTTTATGACACAAATCCAATTTGCATAATAATTTAGAGCACAGTGTAATAACACCACTAATAAAGATTAGATTTTAAAGCAAATGCTTGCGTGCCAACACTCCACTGGAAAAACCCGAGGAAAAACCAGCAGGCTAAAACAGCATGTAAATACAAAAAGGCGTAGGGCACCGCTAAATATACAAATATTGGGTCTCACCATGGACTTGCAAAACTACAATCTGACCAGGAAAAAGAACAAAAGATCATGTCCACACGTATGGGCGCACCACAAACAAATATCGAAAATGCAAAAATTTTTTATTAATAAATCTCACAAGAAATATGTACAGCAAAATACAATTCACAAAGAAAACATGTCTAAAAAAATGACAAACCACATCCCGGCCCCCCAGAAAGTAGAAGTACACATACATATATGTGCACACACATATATATATGTATGACGTACTATCCCGTCGATGATTATACGGGCCCGGGTCACCTCAGGATAATACGTCTGATGTCAGGATGGGGGTTAATTGAAATAATGAAATAATGCTATCAAAGCCACAGGCCCACACCTTGCTCTCCTCCTTCTGCCATTCCTGCCATGTCTCCAGCGTCTGTGCTCTCTTCCTCCAACGCCAGCAGAGACGTCGACACATTCACAACCACACTCCCACACCCTGACCTCATCCTCCTGCGGCTGCCGGGCGTCTGCATACTGCTCGCAGATTTCCAGGCACTGTGCTTAGGGCTCATGTGTGGTCTCAACTGCTTCAATGGACAGCGTGCGCCGTCCTAAAGCACATATTATTTAAAGCATCTCCACCTCAGGGAGGTACCTGTGCAACATTATAAGATTGCTTCTTAACAATCTAGTTATTTATCACATCATAGTGCTCATATCCTGTATACTTGCCTGCTTATCAGTCATCGTTGCCAACCTATTTGTCACCCATGCCCACCTGCTTGTCTATCTACTCAACCTGCTGCATCTACCAGGGCTCATCTCTACAACCGTCAGGCCCATTGCACCTACCAGGCTTAACTCTACCTCAGCTGGTCGCATTGCACCTGCCAGTGCTCATTTCTATGTCAGCCACTCCTGCTGCACTTGCCACTGCCAGTTCTCATCTGTGTGTCAGCTGGGCCTATCTGCATCCATGGTTCCCGTATTCCTTCAGTGCCTGCCTGCATCTACCATACCTTCCTTCGTGCTGTCCAAGCTACCCATCTCTAGGGGGTCATCTTCCATCTACCCAAGATTAGTCCTTTCGTACTACCTGGTCTACCTCCTTGGTCTCTCGTATGTCGCTGAGTATCAGAGGTCAGCTTAGGTGAGGTTCCTAGTTCTGCCCCTCCAGGCTTTCCTTGGTCCACAGCATAGTGGTTCCCCCACTCAGCATGTTACAAAAATCAAATGTCATAGCACGTGCACTGATTGCATTACAAATTTAAATTAGAGTAACTGTGTACAGAGCAATATAAACAATAATGTTAGACTAAATATCAAAAAAGGTCTGCTTCTATAAGGCCGTTAGAAAGAGTCAGTCTGTTATCAACCATGTATATTCGTACTTCTTCTGCTGTTTTTCTAATTTCTTACAAATTTTCAAGGCGGGCAAAATCTGATAACAGGATTTCGAATTGTGAATGTTTGAGGGACATAGGAAAAAACAGATGTTTTTTTTCTCCATAACCTCAGACTCCAGGGAGGGGGACAGAACATATCCAAATATCAGATCCAGGATATTCAAGGAATGCAGAAGAAACACAAGTAGATTAATGGATCCTGTAGAAAAGCCAGAATGTACATATTTTTTTTTCGGTTTGTTATAGACCGTGTGGGTTCTTTATTTTTCTCTCTTCATTATGGGTTTCCAAGAAAGGAAGGCCAGATATCAGCATAGTCTAAGTGTTTAGAAAAGCACTGGGAATACACACATGCATTGTTCTCGCATTCTTCAGGATCCTGAAGAGGAGTAAGACACCAAACAGGCCCCAGAACATGGACATTATAATACCGGAAAAGCACACAAAAATCAGCTATAACAGTATGCAGATCTATAAGAGCACAATCAAAAATATAAAGTTAGAAGCAAAAAAAAATGGAGTTAAAACACAATTTTTTTTTAGGATGTAATGCTAAATGAGAGAAGTATGGGGATTCATAACTTCACAGAAAGGCACTATAAAACCCACATTTACATTAACGCCCTGTGGGGCAAGGGTTCTTAGTCTGTAGATCAACCTGTTCTCTGTCTGGGCCAGTATTCTCCCAAGGTCGACCCCCTCACACCGATATTAATTTGGTCTATAGCTTTAATTTTAAGGCCAGATGGGTTGCTTCTACGTATGGTATAGCTGGAAGATTTTAGGTAGTGTTTTGAGGGTACTTACGTCTTTTATCGAGATACACTTTTCAATGTCCCTCACGTATTCCCTCACTCGTACATTTAGTTCACTTGTGGTTAGCCCCACATAGACCTTACCACAAAGGCAAGGTTAATATAATCGCTACTGTTACCACTATCCAAATCATCCGGATCTTAATTGGAAAGTATGGATTATCTTCATATTGGACAGGTGAGAAATATGTTAATTTTATTATTTTTATTTTTCAAGGTGACATAGGCTTCAATGGATTAGGCATAAAGGCGAGTATGACTTTGATTTCTGATTTTTATTTTAAAAAAAAGGAATCTGTGTCATTATTTCAGGATTTAAATTTAAAGGATTTGATTCTGGCTTACTTTTTTTATAATCTTACAATCTAACTATGGGGTTAGTAATGGGGGCGTCTTATAGATGCCTATTCTTACTAACCTGTGGGCTTGATGTCAGCGGCCATACAGCAGCTGACATCAATCTCACAACTATTACCTCACTTGTCACCATAACATGGTAAGTTGGAAGAGCCGGGCAAAGCACCAGAAACGGCCCATCAAATATATGCGACTTTTCTGGGATGGATGCGGGCTGCTACTTTTAGGCTGGGTGGGGGCAATATCCATGGTTGCTTACCAGTCTGAAAATACCAGCCCCCAACTGTTTGCTTTAGCTTTGCTGGTTTTTCAGAAATGGGGGGAATCCCACGCTGTTTTGTTTAATTATTTATTTAAATAATTTTAAAAATGTTTAAGGACCCCTCTATTCTTGACAACCAGCCTTAATAAAACTGTTATCAGTGATGCAAGAAGTAGGCTTATAAGAGTAATACTCTGTCAGTAGCTGATGCCTGGGACCAAAAGTAACCTATTTATTGCTAGCCACAGCTGCTGGCTCATGCTGTCATCTGACATTGTGGGAACCGCAGCTTTCTGACTGGCGGTAATGATCTTACCGCCGATCAAAGCCCGTGTTTACCATGCTGTCAGGCAGACGACAGCGTGGGGCACAACAGATGTTCGGGGCCCCCCATTCATCTGAATGAGTTCCGTGTTTGGCCTCAGGTACTGCTCTGGTACCCAAACCAAACTTTTTTTAGATGTTCGGCCAAACCCCCTGGACCAGAACATCCACAGGTTCGCCAATCACTAATGACTACCCCATCATATAGAGTAAATAGACATTTTTGTGCTGTTTAATTTGATTAACATAAATTGAAGATCGTTCATAGCAGCATTCCCTCAATGAATTTAGATGGAACTTCACATTATAATGCTAGTTCCCTTCAGATATAGAGTTATCCACATTTGTGGTCAAGTTTTCCTCTTATTTAAATGCATGACTTTGGGTGCCAGTATCGTGTGGTATAAGTCAAATCCGACCAAAAAGTATATACAAATATGAAAAAGAAAGAGCACTCCAAATAACAAGTGAGCTTCTTTATCCTATGTCACACATATCACTATCAAGATAGACGACTTATACCATGGTATAGAGTGTCAGCCATTCCGGAGTCTTGCAGAAAACCAACGGTAAATGACACTTTTACATTGGTGAAGGGCACAGAAATATATCAATGACAAAATAAAGCATAAACTGAAAAGCAACAATAAATACAAGCTTCAAGAGTTGTATAATAGACAGCCGATGTTTTTAACCTGTGGAACATTGCCCCCTGGAAGGAGAGATTATACCGTAACACGTGCAGTACACCAGTACAGAGTGCGATCATGTCCTTGGTTTACATTGATGTAATTTAAACATTATTTATTCCAGATATAAGCATACTGCTGCTTCTAAGATGCCAAAGCTAGTGAAAAAATACAATTAGAGATCTGTGCATATGTCGCCTTGTTGTCTTCAATAGATATAAAGACAGATGGAAATGTTATCTGTTCCCATATTGTTAACATGGATTCTAAATGTCTTCTATGTGTACCTGTTTTTGTTTCTCTGCTTGGAAGCATTTAACCATGTCCTGCAGTCTTCAGTCTTAAATTATTTTATTATTCTTCACCCCCTGCAAGATATAGGAAATAAACAAAAGAGGAAAAAAATGATTGTCGTCCTGTGCTAATAACCACTAATAAATAGCTAAGTCTAGCAACACATCAATAGGAAATTATTAATTTCCTGCTCAGTTATCATGCAGAGAGCAAGAAAATGCGTTTTGTAATGTCTGAAATGTTAGGGGACGACCCCTTCCTGCAGCTACTATAACATTGACATTGTATGGAAGGGGAAGGGCTGGAGGGGCGAGCGGGAGCTCCTGCACTAGGTGCCAATGAAACACTGACAAAGGAGAGAGCTTTTCTCTTTTTTCCAGCTGTGATCATTTCTTTTCATTTCCTACAAGCAAACGGGATCCAGTGTTCAGCATATTAATGACTTAAGGGCAAAAGTTACTGTGTCTTTAAGTTCTATCAGACAAACGCTTCGCGAGCCGTTTCTGGGATAGATTGCGACAGCTATAACTGGATGCTATCGTTTGCACCTACATAAGTTGGGCAGTCCGCAGCAATTCATGTATTTTATCATCACGGATAAAGGATACACACTTATACCTGGAAAAGCATGCCAGGAACAAAACTTGATGGATTTCTCTATAGGAATTGGTCTGTTCAAGATCTAAACGTGACCAAGGAGCCACTTCTGAACCCATCTTCTGATTATGATGATGAGTTTCTGCGCTACCTCTGGAGGGAATATTTGCACCCTAAGGAATATGAATGGGTGCTTATTGCAGGCTACATTGCAGTATTCATTATTGCTCTGATTGGGAATATTTTAGGTAAGTGACCCTACAAAGGTTACATTCATTATAGTGAGTGGTACGGTATGCTATTTAAGGGGCAATTAGTGTTACATTAAGGTGTTGCATGATTCTTTAGCAGTTTGACAATGCTCGCAGCTGTCACTATAGAGAAGCCTCTAAATTTGTATCTTTGTGACAGTAATATTTGATTTCCCATGTATAGTAAGTAAAGTAAGTAAAAGCAAGCGGTGCTGTAAAGTGCTAGGCAGGTAAAAAGTCACTATTCTACTGTATATCTCCCATAATGGTTTCTTAAATTGAGTTTTGAAATATTGCTGATTGTATTTCTGAAGTTTATATTTTCTTACTATAGCAGTAGGTATCACTATTACTTACAGGAGTATAATTGCTTCTCTCCCTACATCATTTGGGTCCATAATACTAATATATCTAGCCCACTCTCTGAAAACATAAGTAGTAAATTAAAAGGTCTTATCCTATTCTTGAGGCTATATTTCAATGTAAATGCCTCTGATATACTGTCTGTCTGTAGATTGTTTCATTCATCACTATTAAACTACAAGGTATTTAAAATAATAGGGTTTTCAATCACTGTGTTATAGGTGTATAAATCATTACTTACTAGAATGTATCATTGTGTGATTGACCAAGTAGGTTTAATCTTACAAAAACTGTACACTATATTCAAATAATAATTTCAATTGGTTTATATACTTGTATTTCAGCATTATTAAACGTAAATGATCTTCAAGTTTGTTTAAGATGGAAGTGTCTATGATTTTGTACTGCATGTGTCAATTTGAGTCGTGGGTTAATATGCGGCAGCTTACTTTTCATACATTCATGGTAGTACAGAGCCATCTAGTGGACTTATGATGCAATACTTTTTTTATATAATGTATTTCTTTTAGCTTTTTTCAGTATATTTGTAATTATTTTGTCATAATATATCAAATTATCATTAAACTTTACATAAAAATTTGAACTGCAAGCAAAAGAAATAAAATGTAAATTACAGTACATCTGACATTCCAAATAAAATAAATACAAATTATACAAATCAGAAAAGTATAAAATAAGAAAAAAGAATATTGACAAAAATGACATACATATTGCATTATAGACTAATACACTAAGTTCACTTAAAGGTATTATTAAGTTTTTAAATTGCTTTACTTATTTAGACAGTCTGGAGATGAGCAAGTTTGAAATTGACATGTGATTTCTATCTGCTGTGCATCTTCTACAATTAGAGCTACTATCTTAGAGAGTGTACATTGAGATCCATAACCAAAACCTGGACATCAATGCTCAGTAGTTACATTCCAGGCTGAGGAGGTCACTCATGAGATGCTAACCAGCTCTCTCTCCTTCGCTTTCTACACAGAAATTATCTACTCACCTCCATCTTAATTCCACTCAGCTTTTGACCAGCTGCTGTTATCAGTCCTGCAATATCACCAGTCCTCAGCAATCAGCATCAATCTTTTACAGAGAAGTTCTTCTAATCAATGCACTCTTGTTCAAAAGCACTATCTCTATATGCAAATATAGTGATAACACTTGTAGCATAGCGCCTACTATGTCTTGGGGGACACTCGCTTGGCACGGGATTAACGCACTCAGGCACGGATTTCTTATAAAACAGAGTCTTTTAGGTTTATTTCACATGACATAAAGCACATCCTCAGGAACTTGGCAACAGCTTGAACACCATCTCGACATAATCAACTTATATTAATATTATTATTATTTATCATTATAGCGCCATTTATTCCATGGCGCTTTACATGTGAGGAGGGGTATACATAATAAAACAAGTACAATAATCTTGAACAATACAAGTCACAACTGGTACAGGAGGCGAGAGGACCCTGACCGCGAGGGCTCACAATCTACAAGGGATGGGTGAGGATACAGTAGGTGAGGATAGAGCTGGCCGTGCAGCGGTTTGGTCAATCGGTGGTTACTGCAGGTTGTAGGCTTGTCGGAAGAGGAGGGTCTTCAGGTTCTTTTTGAAGGTTTCGATGGTAGGCGAGAGTCTGATATGTTGTGGTAGAGAATTCCAGAGTAGGGGGGATGCACGAGAGAAATCTTGTATGCGATTGTGGGAAGAGGAGATAATAGGGGAGTAGAGAAGGAGATCTTGTGAGGATCGGAGGTTGCGTGGGGTCAGAGACTTCACCACAGTTCGTCTCTGACCCCAGTCAGCATAAGACACAGACCTCGTCTGTTACCTGCTGGCGACCTTCACAGGTTCCTGGACACCTCTTGACCTCAGAGGTGCCCCATACACAATTTCTCTCTCTTCTAACCCCAGTTAGCCACCCGCTTTACTGTGACTTCCTTAATGGACAGTATCACCAACTGTTTCGTCTCTGGTGCCCAGTTCACACTATGCGCTTCGACTCCCTTCTTAAAGGCCTCATGCACACCTTCACCGGTACTGGCTTCTTGCACATCTTCGGGTACATCTATCACACACTTGAAGAGCGGGGCCTCACTCTCTTCATGGACAGACGGCTCCCGTTTTGCCATGGACCTTTCCATCAAGACCTCTGCCGCGACCGGACGACTGTCTTGTTCTGCTTTTAGCGCCAATTCTTCCTCCACTTTACACTCTTCCAGACCCCTAGCCAGGCTAGGCATTGGCAGCTTCACCTCATTACCATTTTGGCACCGGCACGGTAAATCTGCAACCACCATCTTCTCCTCTTGCGAAAGACCTCTTAATGCTTCTCTGAGCACTTCCACATCTTCCCTTAAGGCCTTATTCACACTTAGCCACATTGACAGGTGACCTCTGAGTTCAGAGACTTCCTTCTCCAGCTCATCCACCCTGTGCTCAGCCACTTGTCTCAGGACCCTTTCTCGTTCAACATGGTCTTTCACTGTCTCTTTAATCATCTATATTTCGTGATCCTGTTCTCTTTTGGCTAGCACGTGTCGCACCATCACTTATTTAAATATACTTTCAGATGGGCCAACTTGCTCACCCACACTCTGCTGCTTCAGAGTTTTACCTATTTCTTCATTAACAGGTTCAATCACTTTGCCTCTTTTACGCCTCTGGCGATGGAAGGAAGACTTGCCATTTGTTCCTGAGTCAGCCTTAATGCACTCTTTTCTGCTGGCATCATCATCTGAATGGGAATCACCACCACCGAATCGGTCATCCTGTAACCCACAGTCGCCCCTTACACAGGTCAAACTTTCTGCTATGGCTGCTCCTGCCATCCTGACTTTACCTTGTGGAGCACTGTCATTCCCCTGTGTCAGTGTTTCTGTCATTCTGTCAGCACAACCTCGTACTAAGCTCTAGTGGCTGCTACTGGCCATGACAAGTCACAGTCACCCCCAGAGTCAGTCTCAGACCCCACAACATGGTGAACCTTCCAGTTGCTCTGTAACCGGGTGTCAGCTTCAGAGGCTTTATTAACCACGTCACTTATAGTCTTCTTGGGGTACCCACCAGGTGACATGTCCGTACGTTGGGCAGACGTTCCCTTACCACTGGTCAACCTGACGTCTGAACCTTCAAAAATGCTTTAAGGTACGCAACATTACCAGCCGAGAGCCCTCCATTCTCCTGCTGTAAAGAAGCTCCCTTCTCCCACAAGTCTGTGAATAGCCCAGAGTCCCGGCCAATTATTACCGGACAGGGTAAGTTTGAGACTATGACAACATCATATAATGCAATGTCCTTGTTTGTCTCGAGGGTCATCCTGGCCACTGGATAGTCCTTAGTGACCCCATGGATGCAGATAACCCCAATCTTCCTATTTGGTACTACCCATCCGCTGGGCGCAACCCTCACCAGAGTCACTGAGCTCTCAGAATCAACCATCCCAAATATCTCTTCAGCGTTTATCATCAGGACACACGGCCGTAAACTCTCGCCAGGTGAATAGCTCACATAGCAGACTGGACACACATAATTCATTTGCCCCAGACAACAACCCAACTGCATTACACCTTTGGGATGCACCGCCCCCTTTTGGGAAACCATCATACCCCGGGACTCCACTCCCTTTTGGGCTATTAACCCTATTTGGGTTACCGCCCCCTTTTTTCCTCCGCTGACCACACCAATGCTGCCTGTGCACCCCTGCAACATTATTGAACCTGCATTGAGCCTATTTTTTTATTTTAGGCCTACTAAGTCTGTCTGCGGTCCATCCTTCAAATTGTCCTCCGCTGACCACACCAATGCTGCCCGTGTACCTATGTAACCTTTTTAAACCTGCAGCGAGCCAACTTTGTGGTGTAAGGCCTACTAGCAGTGTCTGTCTGCACCACTCAATACAGCTGTCCTCCTCTTAAAAAAACTGTAACTGCAATTGTCAGGTTTTCAGCCTGTCGGAATTTTAAAACTGCATTGGGGCCACAAGTTTGGATGGGGTCTACAAACTGTGTCTGCAGCTCCAAGGTGTTCTCCAGGTTGCCTTTCCTTAGCTTCAATCTTCAGGCTCTCGTTAAGTAGTTGTTAATATAACACTGCATTAGGCCTACAAGTTGGGTTGGGTTCTAGAAACGGTGTCTGCCGCTCAAAGATGTTCCTCTGGTTGCATTTCCTGAGCTTCTATCTTGAGGCTCTCGTTAAAGAGTTTTTTAATTGACCAACTGCAGTGGGGCTACCAGCTTGGTTGAGTTCTAGAAATGGTGTCTGCCGCTCCAAGGTGTTCTCCTGGTTGCATTTCCTGAGCTTCTATCTTGAGTCTCTTGTTAAAGAGTTTTTTAATTGACCAACTGCAGTGGGGCTACTAGTTTGGTTGGGTTCTAGAAACGGTGTCTGCCGCTCCAAGGTGTTCTCCAGGTTGCCTTTCCTTAGCTTCAATCTTCAGGCTCTCGTTAAGTAGTTGTTAATATAACACTGCATTAGTCCTACAAGTTGGGTTGGGTTCTAGAAATGGTGTCTGCCGCTCCAATGTGTTCTCCTGGTTGCATTTCCTGAACTTCTATCTTGAGGCTCTCGTTAAAGAGGTTTTTAATTGACCAACTGCAGTGGGGCTACTAGTTTGGTTGGGTTCTAGAAACGGTGTCTGCTGCTCCAAGGTGTTCTCCTGGTTGCATTTTCTGAGATTCTATTTTGAGGCTCTCGTTAAAGAGTTTTTTAATTGACCAACTGCAGTGGGGCTACTAGTTTGGTTTGGTTCTAGAAACGGTGTCTGCCACTCCAAGGTGTTCTCCAGGTTGCCTTTCCTTAGCTTCAATCTTCAGGCTCTCGTTAAGTAGTTGTTAATATAACACTGCATTAGGCCTACAAGTTGGGTTGGGTTCTAGAAATGATGTCTGCCGCTCCAATGTGTTCTCCTGGTTGCATTTCCTGAACTTCTATCTTGAGGCTCTCGTTAAAGAGGTTTTTAATTGACCAACTGCAGTGGGGCTACTAGTTTGGTTGGGTTCTAGAAACGGTGTCTGCTGCTCCAAGGTGTTCTCCTGGTTGCATTTTCTGAGATTCTATTTTGAGGCTCTTGTTAAAGAGTTTTTTAATTGACCAACTGCAGTGGGGCTACTAGTTTGGTTTGGTTCTAGAAACGGTGTCTGCCACTCCAAGGTGTTCTCCAGGTTGCCTTTCCTTAGCTTCAATCTTCAGGCTCTCATTAAGTAGTTGTTAATATAATACTGCATTAGGCCTACAAATTGGGTTGGGTTCTAGAAACGGTGTTTGCCGCTCCAAGGTGTTCTCCTGGTTGCATTTCCTGAACTTCTATCTTGAGGCTCTCGTTAAAGAGGTTTTTAATTGAACAACTGCAGTGGGGCTAATAGTTTGGTTGGGTTCTAGAAATGGTATCCGCCGCTCCAAGGTGTTCTCCTGGTTGATTTTCCTGAGCTTCTATCTTGAGGCTCTCGTTAAAGTGTTTTTTAATTGACCAACTGCAGTGGGGCTACTAGTTTGGTTGGGTTCTAGAAACGGTGTCTGCCACTCCAAGGTGTTCTCCAGGTTGCCTTTCCTTAGATTAAATCTTCAGTCTCTCGTTAAGTAGTTGTTATTATAACACTGCATTAGGCCTACAAGTTGGGTTGGGTTCTAGAAACGGTGTCTGCCGCCCCAAGGTGTTCTCCTGGTTGCATTTCCTGAGCTTCTATCTTGAGGCTCTCGTTAAAGAGGTTTTTAATTGAACAACTGCATTAGGCCTACAAGTTGGGTTGGGTTCTAGAAACGGTGTCTGCCGCTCCTAGGCGTTCTCCTGGTTGCATTTCCTGAGCTTTTATCTTGAGGCTCTCGTTAAAGAGGTTTTCAATTGAACAACTGCAGTGGGGCTACTAGTTTGGTTGGGTTCTAGAAACAGTGTGTGCTGCTCCAAGGTGTTCTCCTCGTTGCATTTCCTGAGCTTCAATGTTCAGGCTCTCATTAAATTGTTTTTAATATAACACTGCATTTGGCTTACTTGTTTTGTTGGCCCTACTAACAGTGTCTGCCGCTCCTTGCTGTTCTCCTCCACTGAACAAACCAGGGCCGCCTGTTTACTTCTGTTACCAATTTTGAACTGCATTTAGCCTACTTACTGATTTCGGCCTAATCACTGTGTCAGCCTCTCATTACAGTTGTCCTCCACTGAACAAAGCAATGCAGCCTAGTTAGTCCTGTTACCAATTTTGAACTGCATTTAGCCCACTATATTATTTGGGCCTATATCTGTGTTTCCTCCTCATCCTGCCCATTGCCCAGCCAGTGATAGATGAGTCTGCTGGTACATTGACCCAGAACGCTACATTCCCTGTGCATGCTACACAGCCAGAATGTGACCCTGCTAAAAGTCAGGTTCCCCTTCCCGCATACCATACCACCTTAACCCCTTTCTGACATCGGACGTACTATTCCGTTGAGGTGGGGTGGGCCCCTATGAACACCGACGGGATAGTACGTCCAGCGCGATCGGCGGCGCTCACGGGGGGAGCGCGACCGATCGCGGCCGGATCTCAGCTGCCTATCGCAGCTGACATCCGGCACTATGTGCCAGGAGCGGTCACGGACCGCTCCCGGCACATTAACCCCCGGCACACCGCGATCAAACATGATCGCGATGTGCCGGCGGTGCAGGGAAGCATCGCGCAGGGAGGGGACTTCCTGCGGGCTTCCCTGAGCCCCCCGCAGCAACGCGATGTGATCGCGTTGCTGCGAGGGTCTTACCTCCCTCCCTGCTTGTTCCAGGCCCGGATCCAAGATGGCTGCGGATCCAGGTCCTGCAGGGAGGGAGGTGGCTTCACAGAGCCTGCTCAGAGCAGGCACTGTGAAGCAGCCTGCACTGCTCTCAGATCGGTGATCTGACAGAGTGCTGTGCAAACTGTCAGATCACCGATCTGTGATGTCCCCCCCTGGGACAATGTAAAAAAGTTAAAAAAAAATTTTCAAAATGTGTAAAAAAAAAAAAAAAAAAAATATTCCTAAATAATGAAAAATAATATATATTATTCCCCTAAATACATTTCTTTATCTAAATACAAAAAAAACCAATAAAAGTACACATATTTAGTATCGCCGCGTCCGTAACGGCCCGACCTATAAAACTGGCCCACTAGTTAACCCCTTCAGTAAACACCGTAAGAAAAAAAAAAAAACGAGGCAAAAAACAGCGCTTTATTATCATACCGCCGAATAAAAAGTGGAATAACACGCAATCAAAAAGACGGATATAAATAAACATGATACCGCTGAAAGCAACATCTTGTCCCGCAAAAAACGAGCCGCCATACAGCATCATCAGCAAAAAAGTAAAAAAGTTATAGTCCTGAGAATAAAGCGATGCAAAAATAATAATTTTTTCTATAAAATAGTTTTTATCGTATAAAAGCGCCAAAACATAAAAAAATGATATAAATGAGGTGTCGCTGTAATCGTACTGACCCGCAGAATAAAACTTATTTATCAATTTTACCAAACGCGGAATGGTATAAACGCCTCCCTCAAAAGAAATTCATGAATAGCTGGTTTTTGGTCATTCTGCCTCACAAAAATCGGAATAAAAAGCGATCAAAAAATTTAACGTGCCCGAAAATGTTACCAATAAAATCGTCAACTCGTCCCGCAAAAAACAAGACCTCACATGACTCTGTGAACCAAAATATGGAAAAATTATAGCTCTCAAAATGTGGTAACACAAAAGATATTTTTTGCAATAAAAAGCGTCTTTCAGTGTGTGACGGCTGCCAATCATAAAAATCAGCTAAAAAACCCGCTATAAAAGTAAATCAAACCCCCCTTCATCACCCCTAACTAAAAATTAAAAAAATGTATTTATTTCCATTTTTCCATTAGGGCTAGGGTTAGGGTTAGGGCTAGGGTTAGGGCTAGGGTTAGGGTTAGGGCTAGGGTTAGGGTTAGGGTTAGGGCTAGGGTTAGGGCTAGGGCTTGGGTTAGGGCTAGGGTTAGGGTTAGGGCTAGGGTTAGGGCTAGGGTTAGGGCTAGGGTTAGGGCTTGGGTTAGGCCTAGGGTAAAGGCTAAAGTTAGGGTTGGGGCTAAAGTTACGGTTAGGGTTTAGATTACATTTACAGTTGGGAATAGGGTTGGGATTAGGGTTAGGGGTGTGTCAGGGTTAGAGGTGTGGTTAGGGTTACTGTTGGGATTAGGGTTAGGGGTGTGTTAGGATTAGGGATTCAGTTATAATTGGGGGGTTTCCACTGTTTAGCACATCAGGGGCTCTCCAAACGCGACATGGCGTCCGATCTCAATTCCAGCCAATTCTGCGTTGAAAAAGTAAAACAGTGCTTCTACCCTTCCGAGCTCTCCCGTGTGCCCAAACAGGGGTTTACCCCAACATATGGGGTATTAGTGTACTCAGGACAAATAGGACAACTTTTGGGGTCCAATTTCTCCTGTTACCCTTGGGAAAATACAAAACTGGGGGCTAAAAAATAATTTTTGTGGGAAAAAAAAAGATTTTTTATTTTCACGGCTCTGCGTTATAAACTGTAGTGAAACATTGGGGGTTCAAAGTTCTCACAACACATCTAGATAAGTTCCATGGGGGGTCTAGTTTCCAATATGGGGTCACTTGTGGGGGATTTTTACTGTTTAGGTACATTAGGGGTTCTGCAAACGCAATGTGACGCCTGCAGACCATTCCATCTAAGTCTGCATTCCAAATGGCACTCCTTCCCTTCCAAGCCCTCCCATGCGCCCAAACAGTGGTTCCCCCCAACATATGGGGTATCAGCGTACTCAGGACAAATTGGACAACAACTTTTGGGGTCCAATTTCTCCTGTTACCCTTGGGAAAATACAAAACTGGGGGCTAAAAAATAATTTTTTGGGGAAAGATTTTTTTTTAATTTTCACGGCTCTGCGTTAAAAACTGTAGTGAAACACTTGGGGGTTCAAAGCTCTCACAACACATCTAGATGAGTTACTTAGGGGGTCTAGTTTCCAAAATGGTGTCACTTGTGGGGGGTTTCTACTGTTTCGGTACATTAGGGGCTCTGCAAATGCAATGTGACACCTGCAGACCATTCCATCTAAGTCTGCATTCCAAATGGAGCTCCTTCCCTTCCGAGCCCTCCCATGCGCCCATATAGTGGTTCCCCCCCACATATGGGGTATCAGCGCACTCAGGACAAATTGGACAACAAATTTTGGGGTCCAATTTCTCCTGTTACCCTCGGGAAAATACAAAACTGGGGGCTAAAAAATAATTTTTGTGGGAAAAAATTTTTGTTTTATTTTTACGGCTCTCCATTATAAATTCCTGTGAAGCCCTTGGTGGGTCAAAGTGCTCACGACACATGTAGATAAGTTCCTTAGGGGGTCTACTTTCCAAAATGGTGTTACTTGTGGGGGCTTTCTACTGTTTAGGTACATTAGGGGCTCTGCAAACGCAATGTGACACCTGCAGACCATTCCATCTAAGTCTGCATTCAAATGGCACTCCTTCCCTTCCGAACCCTCCCATGCGCCCAAACAGTGGTTCCCCCCACATATGGTGTATCATCGCACTCAGGACAAATTGGGCAACAAATTTTGGGGTCCACTTTCTCCTGTTACCCTCGGGAAAATACAAAACTGGGGGCTAAAAAAATAATTTTTGTGGGAAAAATTTTTTGTTTTATTTTTACGGCTCTGCATTATAAACTTCTGTGAAGCACTTGGTGGGTCAAAGTGCTCACCACACCTCTAGATAAGTTCCTTAGAGGGTCTACTTTCCAAAATGGTGTCACTTGTGGGGGGTTTCAATGTTTAGGCACATCAGTGGCTCTCCAAACGCAACATGGCGTCCCATCTCAATTCCTGTCAATTTTGCATTGAAAAGTGAAACGGCGCTCCTTCCCTTCCGAGCTCTCCCATCCGCCCAAACAGTGGTTTACCCACACATATGGGGTATCAGCGTACTCAGGACAAATTGTACAACAACTTTTGGGGTCCAATTTCTTCTCTTACCCTTGGGAAAATAAAAAATTGGGGGCGAAAAGATAATTTTTGTGAAAAAATATGATTTTTTTATTTTTACGGTTCTACATTATAAACTTCTGTGAAGCACTTGGTGGGTCAAAGTGCTCAACACACCTCTAGATAAGTTCCTTAGGGGGTCTACGTTCCAAAATGGTGTCACTTGTGGGGGTTTCAATGTTTAGGCACATCAGGGGCTCTCCAAACGCAACATGGTGTCCCATCTCAATTCCTGTCAATTTTGCATTGAAAAGTCAAACGGCGCTCCTTCCCTTCCGAGCTCTCCCATCCGCCCAAACAGTGGTTTACCCACACATATGGGGTATCAGCGTACTCAGGACAAATTGTACAACAACTTTTGGGGTCCAATTTCTTCTCTTACCCTTAGGAAAATAAAAAATTGGGGGCGAAAAGATAATTTTTGTGAAAAAATATGATTTTTTATTTTTACGGTTCTACATTATAAACTTCTGTGAAATGCCGCTCCTTCGCTTCCGAGCTCTGCCATGCGCCCAAACAGTGGTTTACCCCCACATGTCGGGTATTGGCGTACTCAGGACAAATTGTACAACAATGTTTGTGGTCCATTTTCTCCTGTTACCCTTGGTAAAATAAAACAAATTGGAGCTGAATTAAATTGTTTGTGAAAAAAAGTTAAATGTTCATTTTTATTTAAACATTCAAAAAATTCCTGTGAAGCACCAGAAGGGTTAATAAACTTCTTGAATATGGTTTTGAGCACCTTGAGGGGTGTAGTTTTTAGAATGGTGTCAAACTTGGGTATTTTCTATCATATAGACCCCTCAAAATGACTTCAAATGAGATGTGGTCCCTAAAAAAAAATGGTGTTGTAGAAATGAGAAATTTCTGGTCAATTTTAACCCTTATAACTCCCTAACAAAAAAAAAATTTGGTTCCAAAATTGTGCTGATGTAAAGTAGACACATGGGAAATATTACATATTAAGTATTTTGTTTGACATATCTCTGTGATTTAATTGCATAAAAATTCAAAGTTGGAAAATTGCGAAATTTTCATAATTTTCGCCAAATTTCCGTTTTTTTCACAAATAAACGCAGGTAGTATCAAAGAATTTTTACCATTGTCATGAAGTACAATATGTCACGAGAAAACAATGTCAGAATCACTGGGATCCGTTGAAGCGTTCCAGAGTTATAACCTCACAAAGGGACAGTGGTCAGAATTGTAAAAATTGGCCCGGTCATTAACGTGCAAACCACCCTTGGGGGTAAAGGGGTTAAACGGGGACAAAGAGGAAGGTGCAGATGAAAGTGCAGGTTCCGTCATCAGGTGGGGGGGATACTCGTTGGCGACGTCACTGGCACAGGGCCCCTCATAGTACGCAAAAGTGTTGCTACCGGTGGGAGGCGCCCCCGCTGTGCAAACACACCACCGTACTTTGAGGGGCCCTGTGCCAGTGCCAATGCCAACGTGTGGGCCCCCCCTGCTTGCAAATGATCACAGCACTTGCAAAGTTGAAATACTAAATACCCACTAAATACTTGAACCAGCCCTACCCCCCACAACTTTAGCCAAATGACCCCCAATTTCCAATGCCTAACTATTATTATAAGGTAAATTAAGATTGACAAGCTTCAGTAACAAGAATGGATGTTTTTGCCATTAAAATGGGCACTGTAGGTGTTTTCCTGGCGCCCACTCACTGCCGACTATGTTTCCCCATTGACTTGCATTAGGTTTCGTGTTTCGGTCGATCCCCGACTTTTCGAGATAATCGGCCGATTTCACTCGACTCGACTTTTGAGATAGTCGGGTTTCGCGAAACCCGACTCGACCTTAAAAAAGTAAAAGTCGCTCAACCCTAGTGATGAGCGAACATGCTCACCACTTCTCGTTACTCCCCCGAGTATCAGTGTACTCGCCGAGCACCGAGCATTTCCAGGATTATTCGGAGGTAATTGGTGTCTCCACGCAGCATTTTTGGTTGCCTTTAGAGACCCAATCACGCTGCAGGGATTGTCTGCCAGGCCTTGAAACGCCACAGCCATCTTTGTTGTGGTCATGCAGTGATTGGCTTGGCCGCACAGCATCATCCCCAGTATAAGAGACCGCGCGCCGCCCTGCTCATCGCATTCATCTCCGGATTCAGCAAGAGTAGGGAGAGCTGCTGCCGATATAGGGTCAGAATTGTGGTTTTTATAGTTAGTGTAGGTCTGCAACTGTTAAATCCACAACTCCTGAGAAACCAACAGTCCTTTTTGGGGCTAATTTGTGGGTCTCGATATTGCAGTGCTAGGTAGACAGGGCACAGCATATCCATATCAGTGCAAGGCCTGCAGGCACTGTATGTGCATACATTGATCCCACTGCATCCCTCTCAAAGCTCCATAAGAGTATGAGTCCATGGTCCGTAATCACGGCGCTTTAGATGGAGCGCAAAACCCGCTCCGCCCAAAGCGGCGCCCCATTCTAGATGCGCGGTGAATCCGGATGTGTTCATTGCACACATCCGGAATCGCCGCACCCTCTACATAGGGCCCTGTAATTTACCTTGCGGCGACGAAGCATCACTGCAAGGTAAACAGACATGCTGCAGTCTAAAAAGATGTGCCGCATGTCTGTTAATGCAGGGCTGCCGGATGCGTGTTCGCACGCATAGTGGAGACGGGATTTCATAAAATCCCCTCCACTATGCTGTAACATCTGGACGCTGCGGGTTGAACACTGTGGCTGTATGCAGCGTTCAATCCACAGCTAATCCGGATATTATACTGAACTTGGACACATACACTATCTGTTGCTGCAGCTTCTTTACAATATACCTAAATGCATTTTTTTTCCCAAAAATTCACCACAACAACAAAAAAATACAGTCTGTTCTGTCAGACTGAAGCCTGTTTAACCCCTTAGTGACAGAGCCAATTTGGTACTTAATGACTGAGCCAATTTTTGCAATTCTGACCACTGTCAATTTATGAGGTTATAACTCTGGAACGCTTCAACGGATCCCGCTGATTCTGAGATTGTTTTTTCGTGACATATTGTACTTCATGTTAGTTGTAACATTTCTTCGATATTACTTGCGATTATTTATGAAAAAAATGGAAATATGGCGAAAATTTTTAAAATTTTGCAATTTTCAAACTTTGTATTTTTATGCCCTTAAATCAGAGAGATATGTCATGAAAAATAGTTAATAAATAACATTTACCACATGTCTACTTTACATCAGCACAATTTTGGAAACAAAATTTTTTTTGTTAGGGAGTTATAAGGGTTAAAAGTTGACCAGCAATTTCTCATTTTTACAACACCATTTTTTTTAGGGACCACATCACATTTGAAGTCATTTTGAGGGGTCTATATGATAAAAAATAATGAAGTGTGACACCATTCTAAAAACTACACCCCTCAAGGTTCTCAAAACCACATTCAAGAAGTTTATTAACCCTTTACGTGCTTCACAAGAACTGAAAAAATGTGGAAGGAAAAAATGAACATTTAACTTTTTTTTGCAAACATCTTAATTTAGAACCATTTTTTTTATTTTCACAAGTGTAAAAACAGAAATGTAACCATAAATTTCGTTATGCAATTTCTCCTGAATACGCCAATACCCCATATGTGGGGGTAAACCACTTTTTGGGCGCACCGCAGAACTTAGAAGTGAAGGAGCGCCGTTTGACTTTTTCAATGCAGAATTGGCTGGAATTGAGATCGGAAGCCATGTCATGTTTAGAGAGCCCCTGATGTGCCTAAACAGTGGAAACTCCCCACAAGTGACACCATTTTGGAAACTAGACCCCTTAAGGAACTTATCTAGATGTGTGGTGAGCACTTTGAACCCCCAAGTGCTTCACAGAAGTTTATAACGTAGAGCCGTGAAAATAAAAAATCGCTTTTGTTTACACAAAAATGATCTTTTCGCCCACAAATTCTTATTTTCACAAGGGTAACAGGAGAAATTAGACCACAAAAGTTATTGTGCGATTTCTCCTGAATATGTCGATACCCCATATGTGAGAGTAAACCACTGTTTGGGCGCACCGCAGAGCTTGGAAGTGAAGGAGCGCCGTTTTACTTTTTCAATGTAGAATTGGCTGGAATTGAGATTGGACGCCATGTCGCGTTTGGAGAGCCCCTGATGTGCCTAAACAGTGGAAAACCCCCACAAGTGACCGCATTTTGGAAACTAGACCCCTTAAGGAACTTATCTAGATGTGTGGTGAGCACTTTGAACCCCCATGTGCTTCACAGAAGTTTATAATGTAGAGCCGTGAAAAAAAAAATCGCATTTTTTCTACAAAAATGATTTTTTGCCCACATATTTTTATTTTCACAAGGGTAACAGGAGAAATTAGACCATTAACGTTGTTGTGCAATTTCTCCTGAGTACGTCGATACCCAATATGTGGGGGTTAACCACTGTTTGTGCGCACCGCAGAGCTTGGAAGAGAAGGAGTGCCGTTTTACTTTTTCAATGTAGAATTGGCAGGAATTGAGATCGGACGCCATGTCGCGTTTGGAGAGCCCCTGATGTGCATAAACAGTAGAAATCCCCCACAAGTGACCCCATTTTGGAAACTAGACCCCCCATGGAACTTATCTAGATGTGTGGTGAGAACTTTGAATGCCCAAGTGCTTCACAGAAGTTTATAATGCAGAGTCGTAAAAATAAAAAATATTTTTTTTTTCCACAAAAAAGATTTTTTAGCCCCCAAGGTTTTATTTTCACAAGGGTAACAAGAGAAATTGGACCCCAAAATTTGTTGTCCAATATGTCCTGAGTATGCTGGTACCCCATATGTGGGGGTAAACCACTGTTTGGGCGCACGGCAGAGCTCGGAAGGAAGGAGCGCCGTTTTGGAATGCAGACTTTGATAGAATGGTCTGCGGGCATTATGTTGCGTTTGCAGAGCCCCTGATGTACCTAACCAGTAGAAACCCTCCACAAGTGACCCCATTTTGGAAACTAGACCCCCCAAGGAACTTATCTAGATGTGTGGTGAGAACTTTGAATGCCCAAGTGCTTCACAGAAGTTTAGAATGCAGAGTCGTGAAAATAAAAAATATTTTTTTTCCTCAAAAAAGATATTGTAGCCCCCAAGTTTTTATTTTCACAAGGGTAACAGGAGAAATTGGACTGCAATAGTTGTTGTCCAATTTATCCCGAGTACGCTGATGCACCATATGTGGGGGTAAACCACTGTTTGGGCGCACGGCAGAGCTCGGAAGGGAAGGAGCGCCTTTTTGGAATGCAGACTTTGATAGAATGGTCTGTGGGCATTATGTTGCGATTGCAGAGCCCCTGATGTACCTAAACTGTAGTAACCCCCACAAGTGACCCCATTTTGGAAACTAGACCCCCCAAGGAACTTATCTAGATGTGTGGTGAGAACTTTGAATGCCCAAGTGCTTCACAGAAGTTTAGAATGCAGAGTCGTAAAAATAAAAAATATTTTTTTTTCCACAAAAAAGATATTGTAGCCCCCAAGTTTTTATTTTCACAAGGGTAACAGGAGAAATTGGACTGCAATAGTTGTTGTCCAATTTATCCAGAGTACGCTGATGCGCCATATGTGGGGGTAAACCACTGTTTGGGCGCACGGCAGAGCTCGGAAGGGAAGGAGTGCCTTTTTGGAATGCAGACTTTGATAGAATGGTCTGTGGGCATTATGTTGCGATTGCAGAGCCCCTGATGTACCTAAACTGTAGTAACCCCCACAAGTAACCCCATTTTGGAAACTAGACCCCCAAGCAACTTATCTAGATGTGTGGTGAGAACTTTGAATGCCCAAGTGCTTCACAGAAGTTTAGAATGCAGAGTCGTGAAAATAAAAATAAAAAATTTTTTTCACAAAAAAGATATTGTAGCCCCCAAGTTTTTATTTTCACAAGGGTAACAGGAGAAATTAGACCACTAAAGTTGTTGTCCAATTTATCTTGAGTATGCTGATGCCCGATATGTGGGGGTAAACCACTGTTTGGGCGCACGGCAGAGCTCAGAAGGGAGGGAGCACCATTTGACTTTTTGAGCGCAAAATTGGCTGTCGTGTTTGGAGACCCCCTGATGTACCTAAACAGTGGAAACCCCCCAATTCTAGCTCCAACCCTAACCCCAACACACCCCTAACCCTAATCTCAACCTGATCCATAATCCTAATCACTAACCCTAACCATAATCACAACCCTTACCCCAAAACAACCCTAATGTCAACCCTAACCATAACCCTAATCAAAACCCTAAATCCAACACACCCCTAATCCTAATCTCAACCCTAACTTCAAACCTAACCCTAATCCCAATACACCCCTAATCACAACCCTAACCTTAACCCTAATCCCAAACCTAACCCTAATCCCAAGCGTAACCCTAATTCCAACCCTAACCCTAATACCAACCCTAATCCAAACCCTAACCCTAATCCCAACGCTAACCCTAACTTTAGCCCCAACCCTAGCCCTAACTTTAGCCCCAACCCTAACCCTATCCCTAAGGCTACTTTCACACTTACATCGTTTGGCATCCGTCGCAATACGTCGTTTTGTACAAGAAACGGATCCTGCAAATGTGCCCGCAGGATGCGTTTTTTGCCCATAGACTTGTATTGCCGACGGATCGTGACGGATGGCCACACGTCGCGTCCGTCGTGCACTGGATCAGTTGTGTTTTGGCGGACCGTCGGCACAAAAAAAGGTTCAATGAAACGTTTTTTTGTACGTCGCATCTGCCATTTCTGACCGCACATGCGTGGCCGTAACTCCGCCCCCTCCTCCCCAGGACATAGATTGGGCAGCGGATGCGTTAAAATACAGCCGCTGCCCACGTTGTGCACAATTTTCACAACGTGCGTCGGTATGTCGGGCCGACGCATTGCGACGGCCCCGTACCGACGTAAGTGTGAAAGAAGCCTAACCCTAAATTTAGCCCCAACCCTAAACCTAAATTTAGCCCCAACCCTAACCCTAAATTTAGCCCCAACCCTAGCCCTAACTCTAGCCCTAACCCTAGCCCTAACCCTAGCCCTAACCCTAACGCTAGCCCTAACCCTAGGCCTAACCCTAACCCTAGCCCTAACCCTAGCCCTAGCCCTAACCCTAGCCCTAACCCTAACCCTAGCCCTAACCCTAGCCCTAACCCAAGCCCTAACCCTAGCCCTAACCCTAGCCCTAACCCTAGCCCTAACCCTAGCCCTAGCCCTAACCCTAGCCCTAACCCTAGCCCTAACCCAAGCCCTAACCCTAGCCCTAACCCTAGCCCTAGCCCTAACCCTAGCCCTAACCCTAGCCCTAACCCTAGCCCTAACCCTAACCCTAGCCCTAACCCTAGCCCTAACCCTAACCCTAGCCCTAACCCTAGCCCTAACCCTAACCCTAGCCCTAACCCTAGCCCTAACCCTAAACCTACCCCTAACCCTACCCCTAACCCTAGCCCTAGCCCTAGCCCTAACCCTAGCCCTAACCCTAGCCCTAACCCTAGCCCTAACCCTAGCCCTAGCCCTAACCCTAACCCTAGCCCTAACCCTAGCCCTAACAATAATTTTAGCCCCAACTGCTGTTCTCCTGCCGGCCAGCAGATGGAGACAGATGGCGGGCGCACTGCGCATGCACCCGCCATTTTCTTTTGCCGGCGGCCAGGAGGAGCAGCAGGAGGATCCAGGGACACAGTTGAGTATGACAGGGTCCCCGAATCCCACTATTTCTCTGTCCTCTGATGTGCGATCACATCAGAGGACAGAGAATTACACTTTACTTTTTTTTTTTTTGCGGTCGCCGGTAAACAGTTAATTACCGGCGATCGCAAAACAGGGGTCGGTAAAACCGACCCCGATCCTGCTCTTTGGGGTCTCGGCTACCCCCGGCAGCCGAGACCCCAAAGATTCTCGCGAGGCCGGCCGGCGAGCGCACTGCGCATGCGCCCGCCATTTTGAAGATGGCGGCGCCCACCGGGAGCCACGAGGAGCACCGGGGGAGATAGGTGAGTATTGGGGGGCTACCTGGGACCCCTTTTCTCTGTCCTCCGATGTGCGATCACATCGGAGGACAGAGAAATTAAAAAGAGATCGCGGTTTGGTTTTTTTTGCGATCGCCGGTAAACGGTTAATTACCGGCGATCGCAAATGCGGGGTGGGTAAATAAAACCCCGAATCATGTTCTCTGGGGTCTCGGCTACCCCCGGCAGCCGAGACCCCGGAGAAAATCCGACTCTGGGGGGTGCTATTCACTTTTTCCACAGCGCCGTTAATTAACGCCGCTGTGGTTTAAGTACCCTTAGCGGCCGCCGTTAAAAGGCGTATCGGTGGTCGTTAAGGGGTTAAAAATCATAGTTTGTGTGGCATACGTAGCATAGTTGTCTGTGTTAGCCTTGTGTGTTACTGTTTTTTTTGTGTGTTTCAAATTCACCAAAAAAGGCCTCATATATCCTGTGTGTGCTCCAAGTTTGGGTATTTTAGGCCATTTTGCCACTGTTTTTGCTGTCTGTTACTCTACTTACATACAGCACTATTTTGCATTTTACAAAAAACATTCGACACATTTGGCAGCATGGTATTTTCGTAACAGGCCTCAAATATCTGCGTGCTCAAACTTTGGGCATTGTAGGCTGGTTTAACACTTTTTTCCTGTCTGTTACTCAGCTTAACCCCTTAGCGACCGCCGATACGCCTTTTAACGGCGGCCGCTAAGGGTACTTAAACCACAGCGCCGTTAATTAACGGCGCTGTGGAAAAAGTCCATAGCGCCCCCCAGAGGCCGATTTTCTCCGGGGTCTCGGCTGCCGGGGGTAGCCGAGACCCCAGAGAACATGATTCGGGGGGTTTTTAACCCACCCCGCATTTGCGATCGCCGGTAAACGGTTAATTACCGGCGATCGCAAATGCGGGGTGGGTAAATAAAACCCCGAATCATGTTCTCTGGGGTCTCGGCTACCCCCGGCAGCCGAGACCCCGGAGAAAATCCGACTCTGGGGGGTGCTATTCACTTTTTCCACAGCGCCGTTAATTAACGCCGCTGTGGTTTAAGTACCCTTAGCGGCCGCCGTTAAAAGGCGTATCGGTGGTCGTTAAGGGGTTAAAAATCATAGTTTGTGTGGCATACGTAGCATAGTTGTCTGTGTTAGCCTTGTGTGTTACTGTTTTTTTTGTGTGTTTCAAATTCACCAAAAAAGGCCTCATATATCCTGTGTGTGCTCCAAGTTTGGGTATTTTAGGCCATTTTGCCACTGTTTTTGCTGTCTGTTACTCTACTTACATACAGCACTATTTTGCATTTTACAAAAAACATTCCACACATTTGGCAGCATGGTATTTTCGTAACAGGCCTCAAATATCTGCGTGCTCAAACTTTGGGCATTGTAGGCTGGTTTAACACTTTTTTCCTGTCTGTTACTCAGCTTAACCCCTTAGCGACCGCCGATACGCCTTTTAACGGCGGCCGCTAAGGGTACTTAAACCACAGCGCCGTTAATTAACGGCGCTGTGGAAAAAGTCCATAGCGCCCCCCAGAGGCCGATTTTCTCCGGGGTCTCGGCTGCCGGGGGTAGCCGAGACCCCAGAGAACATGATTCGGGGGTTTTTTAACCCACCCCGCATTTGCGATCGCCGGTAATTAACCGTTTACCGGCGATCGCAAAAAAAAAAAAAAAAAAAGCGATCTCTTTTTAATTTCTCTGTCCTCCGATGTGATCGCACATCGGAGGACAGAGAAAAGGGGTCCCAGGTGGCCCCCCAATACTCACCTAGCTCCCCCGATGCTCCTCGTGTCTCCCGGTGGGCGCCGCCGTCTTCAAAATGGCGGGCGCATGCGCAGTGCGCCCGCCGGCCGGCACCGGGAGAATCTTTGGGGTCTCGGCTGCCGGGGGTAGCTGAGACCCCAAAGAGCACGATCGGGGTCGGTATTACCGACCCCTGTTTTGCGATCGCCGGTAATTAACTGTTTACAGGCGACCGCAAAAAAAAAAAAAAAAAGTAAAGTGTAATTCTCTGTCCTCTGATGTGATCGCACATCAGAGGACAGAGAAATAGGGGGATTCGGGGACCCTAGCATACTCACCTAGGTCCCTGGATCCTCTTGCTGCTCCTCCTGGCCGCCGGCAGCAGAACATGGCGGACGCATGCCCAGTGCGCCCGCCATCTGTCTCCATCTGCCGGCCGGCAGGAGAACAGCAGTTGGGGCTAAAATTAGGGTTAGGGGTAGGGGTAGGGTTAGGGGTAGGGGTAGGGGTAGGGTTAGGGGTAGGGTTAGGGTTAGGGGTAGGGTTAGGGGTAGGGGTAGGGTTAGGGGTAGGGGTAGGGTTAGGGGTAGGGTTAGGGGTAGGGGTAGGGTTAGGGGTAGGGTTAGGGTTAGGGTTAGGGGTAGGGGTAGGGTTAGGGGTAGGGTTAGGGTTAGGGGTAGGGTTAGGGTTAGGGGTAGGGTTAGGGGAAGGGTTAGGAGTAGGGTTAGGGATAGGGGTAGGGGTAGGGTTAGGGGTAGGGTTAGGGGTAGGGCTAGGGTTAGGGCTAGGGTTGGGGCTAAATTTAGGGTTAGGGTTGGGGCTAAATTTAGGGTTAGGGTTGGGGCTAAACTTAGGGTTAGGCTTCTTTCACACTTACGTCGGTACGGGGCTGTCGCAATGCGTCGGCCCGACATACCGACGCACGTTGTGAAAATTGTGCACAACGTGGGCAGCAGCTGTAGTTTTTCAACACATCCGCTGCCCAATCTATGTCCTGGGGAGGAGGGGGCGGAGTTACGGCCACGCATGCGCCGTCAGAAATGGCGGATGCGACGTACAAAAAAACGTTTCATTGAACGTTTTTTTGTGCCGACGCTCCGCCAAAACACAACTGATCCAGTGCACGACGGACGCGACGTGTGGCCATCCGTCACGATCCGTCGGCAATACAAGTCTATGGGCAAAAAACGCATCCTGAGGGAACATTTGCAGGATCCGTTTCTTGTCCAAAACGACGGATTGCGACGGAATGCCAAACGACGCAAGTGTGAAAGTAGCCTTAGGGTTAGGGTTAGGGTTGGGGCTAAAGTTAGGGCTAGGGTTGGGGCTAAAGTTAGGGTTAGAGCTGGGATTAGGGTTAGGGTTTGGATTAGGGTTGGTATTAGGGTTAGGGTTGGCATTAGGGTTACGCTTGGGATTAGGGTTAGGTTTGGGATTAGGGTTAAGGTTAGGGTTGTGATTAGGGGTGTATTGGGATTAGGGTTAGGTTTGAGGTTAGGGTTGAGATTAGGATTAGGGGTGTGTTGGATTTAGGGTTTTGATTAGGGTTATGGTTAGGGTTGACATTAGGGTTGTTTTGGGGTAAGGGTTGTGATTATGGTTAGGGTTAGTGATTAGGATTATGGATGAGGTTGGGATTAGGGTTAGGGGTGTGTTGGGGTTAGGGTTGGAGCTAGAATTGGGGGGTTTCCACTGTTTAGGTACATCAGGGGGTCTCCAAACACGACAGCCAATTTTGCGCTCAAAAAGTCAAATGGTGCTCCCTCCCTTCTGAGCTCTGCCGTGCGCCCAAACAGTGGTTTACCCCCACATATGGCGCATCAGCGTACTCGGGATAAATTGAACAACAACTATTGCAGTCCAATTTCTCCTGTTACCCTTGTGAAAATAAAAACTTGGGGGCTACAATATCTTTTTTGTGGAAAAAAAAATATTTTTTATTTTCACGACTCTGCATTCTAAACTTCTGTGAAGCACTTGGGCATTCAAAGTTCTCACCACACATCTAGATAAGTTCCTTGGGGGGTCTAGTTTCCAAAATGGGGTCACTTGTGGAGGGTTTCTACTGGTTAGGTACATCAGGGGCTCTGCAAACGCAACATAATACCCGCAGACCATTCTATCAAAGTCTGCATTCCAAAACGGCGCTCCTTCATTCCGAGCTCTGCCGTGCGCCCAAACAGTGGTTTACCCCCACATATGGGGTACCAGCATACTCAGGACAAATTGGACAACAACTTTTGGGGTCCAATTTCTCTTGTTACCCTTGTGAAAATAAAAATTTGGTGGCTAAAAAATCTTTTTTGTGGAAAAAAAAAATATTTTTTATTTTCACGGCTCTGCTTTTATAAACTTCTGTGAAGCACTTGGGCATTCAAGGTTCTCACCACACATCTAGATAAGTTCCATGGGGGGTCTAGTTTCCAAAATGGGGTCACTTGTGGGGGATTTCTACTGTTTAGGCACATCAGGGGCTCTCCAAACGCGACATGGCGTCCGATCTCAATTCCAGCCAATTCTACATTGAAAAAGTAAAACGGCACTCCTTCTATTCCAAGCTCTGCGGTGCGCCCTAACAGTTGTTTATCCCCACATATTGGGTATCAGCGTACTCAGGAGAAATCGCACAACAACTTTTTGGTCTAATTTCTCCTGTTACCCTTGTGAAAATAAGAATTTGTGGGGGAAAAGATCATTTTTGTGTAAACAAAAGCGATTTTTTATTTTCACGGCTCTACGTTATAAACTTCTGTGAAGCACTTGGGGGTTCAAAGTGCTCACCACACATCTAGATAAGTTCCTTAAGGGGTCTAGTTTCCAAAATGGTGTCACTTGTGGGGAGTTTCCACTGTTTAGGTACATCAGGGGCTCTCTAAACATGACATGGCGTCCGATCTCAATTCCAGCCAATTCTGCATTGAAAAAGTCAAACGGCGCTCCTTCACTTCTAAGTTCTGCGGTGCGCCCAAAAAGTAGTTTACCCCCACATATGGGGTATTGGCGTCTTCAGGAGAAATTGCATAACAAAATTCATGGTTACATTTCTGTTTTTACACTTGTGAAAATAAAAAAAATGGTTCTGAATTAAGATGTTTGCAAAAAAAAGTTAAATGTTCATTTTTTCCTTCCACATTGTTTCAGTTCCTGTGAAGCACGTAAAGGGTTAATAAACTTCTTGAATGTGGTTTTGAGAACCTTGAGGGGTGTAGTTTTTAGAATGGTGTCAAACTTCATTATTTTCTATCATATAGACCCCTCAAAATGACTTCAAATGTGATGTGGTCCCTAAAAAAAAATGGTGTTGTAAAAATGAGAAATTGCTGGTCAACTTTTAACCCTTATAACTCCCTAACAAAAAAAAATGTTGTTTCCAAAATTGTGCTGATGTAAAGTAGACATGTGGGAAATGTTATTTATTAACTATTTTTCATGACATATCTCTCTGATTTAAGGGCATAAAAATACAAAGTTTGAAAATTGCAAAATTTTAAAAATTTTCGCCATATTTCCGTTTTTTTCATGAATAATCGCAAGTAATATCGAAGAAATGTTACCACTAACATGAAGTACAATATGTCACGAAAAAACAATCTCAGAATCAGCAGGATCCGTTGAAGCGTTCCAGAGTTATAACCTCATAAATTGACAGTGGTCAGAATTGCAAAAATTGGCCTGGTCATTAAGTACCAAATTGGCTCTGTCACTAAGGGGTTAAATACAGCACTATTTTGCATTAAACTAAAAATACAGGCCACATATTTGACAGTGTGGAATTTCCGTGACAGGCCTCATATATCTGCGTGCTCCAAGTTTGGACATTGTAGTCCGGTTTCCCACTTTTTTGCTGTCTGTTACTCTAATTATATACATCACTATTTTGCATTTATTTTAAAAAAACTGGCCACATATTTGGCAGTGTGGTATATCCGTGACAGGTTTCATATATCTGCGTGCTCCAAGTTTGGCCATTGTAGACCGGTTTCCCACTTTTTTGCTGTCTGTTACTCTAATTATTACACCACTATTTTGCATTTTTTAAAAATAACAGGCCACATGTTTGGCAGTGTGGTATTTCCGTGACAGGCCTCATATATCTGCATGCTTCAAGTTTGGGCATTGTAGGCCAGTTTCCCACTTCTTTGTTGTCTGTTACTCTAATAATACACACCACTATTGTTAGGGTTGGCGGAACGCACCAAATATATATTTATTAGAAGAAGTTGGTGTGTTTGCAACCCGGGATCCACCGTGCAGAAAAGAACCTGCTGCTAGATATGGTGGTAAAATATACTAGTATAAACAGACTCTGTTACTTCACAGAGTCTGTTAGCAAAGATAACACTTTGCCCTGTTTAGCTCACAGAGGAACATAGCTACTTAGTAGATAGTGGTCATGTAGTCAAATGCAAACACGCAGCTCCTCTCTGGTACAACCGGAATTCTAATGGCTATACGCCAGCCCTGAATCCACTCACATGAAACTCCTCGCCGGAGGTGCCAGCATTCTAGGGGCTTATTTCAGCTGGGTCCCTGAATACACACACACGAAACTCCTTGCCGGAGATGCCAGCATTCTAGGGGCTTATTTCAGCCGGGTCCCTGACTGCATACAAATATGACCACACTGGCACTGAGCTCATACATAAATTGATACTAGTGCATGGCTGTGCGGTCATGCGCACCTTTTATAGCTGCAGCAAGTACAGGACCTTCCTAGAAGGACCAATGAGAGGCTGCCACAGACGTTGAACACCTTCAGGACCTTCCTAGAGGACCAATAGGATTTGCTGCAGTACCTGAGCTTGTGACTCTTGATCTGCAATGAGAGATCTTACCCTGGGCATGTTCAGAAGGAGAAAAGTGGGAATTAGTCCCAAAAATGTCTGCTTGCCGCTGACCAGTACTAGTGGCCACAATAGCAGAAGCTGGAAAGGAAGCCATAACCCTCTTCACAGAGTCAGACTGAGAAAGACGCTGGGACCGATGCCTCCGCTGAGCAGGCTCCACTGCGGCAGGAGAAGAATGGGAGACCGCAGCGGAGATGGCTTGAGATTCCCCTTGTACAGAGGTGGGAATTTGACCGCTAACAACTATTTTGCATTTTAAAAAAACAGGCCACATGTTTGGCAGTGTGGTATTTTCGTGACAGGTCTCATTTATCTGCGTGCTCCAAGTATGGCCATTGTAGGCCGGGTTATCACTTTTTTGCTGTCTGTTACTCTACTTATATACAGCACTATTTTGCATTCAGGAAATACAGGCCACATATTTGGCAGTGTGGTATTTCCGTGACAGGCCTTATATATCTCTGTGCTCCAAGTTTGTGTATTGTAGACCGGTTTCCCACTTTTTTGCTGTCTGTTACTGTTAGGTGTCGAGTTCCCGCGTCTGCACAGAGGGAATCTCAAACCAGCTCCTCTGCGATCTCCCATTCTTCTCCAGCTGCAGTGGAGTCTGCTCAGCGGAGACATCAGTCCCAGCATCTTGCTCAGTCTCACTCTGTGCATAGGGTTACGGCTGCTGTTCCAGCTTCTGCCATTGAAGCCAGTGCTGGGCAGCGGTGAGCAGACGCTTTTGGGACTAAGTCCTGCTTTTCCCCTTCTGAGCATGCCCAGGGCAAGATCTCCCATTGGAGATCGAGATTCACATGCTCAGATACTGCAGCAGATCCCATTGGTCCTCCAGGAAGGTCCTGAAGGTGCTCAACTTCTGTGGCAGCCTCCCATTGGTCCTTCTGGGAAGATCCTGTACATGCTGCAGCTATAAAAGGTTCGCATGACCGCACGGCCATGCGCTAGTGTAAACTTGTAAACGTGTGTGTGTTGATGTGTGAAAGTTGTTCATTAATATTCCCCTCCTTTGTGTATGACTACTCACGCAAGGTGGATAATTGCTATCTAGCGCCCGACTTAGCCATCAGTACGTAACACACAAAACAGCATCTATTGCTGTGACCACCAGTGCGGCGCCGTGCGCTTTCACAGCGCTTTCCTGACCCAAGCCTGGGTGGTTAGTGGCGTCCGCCAGTGCGTTACCGCACGCACTATCGTGCATCTTTATTAATATTATTTCTGTCACTCTGACACCCCAGTTGCAGTGTTGAGCGCAAGAGGTCTATATGAACTCAAATCCTGTGTCTTGGGATTGAGTTCTGAAACTCCTTGCTTGCGCTGTTGGCGCGGTATAATGGCCCTGTGACGCAACAGGGTTCACTTCCTTCACACAGGGTGAAGTTAACCCGTGTGTGTATCCACATTGTACCGCCATATAGTCCATCATTACTTGGCAGCAGGTTCCATCTCTGCACGGTGGACCCCGGGTTGCGAACGCACCTTACTCTATCTTTCTTATTATTTGGTGCATTCCGCTAGCCCTAACATTACTCTAGCGCTAGGGTCTGGCTAGTAATGACGGACAAACAGCAATCCTTGCGGTACATCCGGCAGCTGGAGGGTAGGCTGGCGGCTCTCGATCACACAACCTCAGCTGTGGATGTAACCACAGTTGCTGTTCAGGCTGCTAGCGTGGCTGCAGCGACCTTGTCTACTGCCACCCCTGTACCGACTCTATCTCGCCTCCCGCTGCCAGAAAAATTTTCTGGTGATAGGGTGATAGTAAGTCTTGTAGGGGTTTTGTAAGTCAGTGCTTTATACATCTCGAGCTTCTGGCCTCTCGTTTCCCTACAGAGCAGGCTAAGGTGGGGTTTATTGTGTCTCTCCTGTTGGACAGGGCATTGGAGTGGGCTACGCCGCTGTGGCAGCGTGGCGATCATGTGGTGCAGCGTGCCTCGTTGCTCCTGAGCACTCTGAAACAGGTCTTTTTAGGACCTCGTGTCACCCACGATACGGCGCTCCAACTGTTGGCATTGACTCAGGGCTCGTCCTTGGTCAGCCACTTTGCCGTCCACTTCTGCATCCTTGAATCTGAGCTGGAGTGGTCGGATAAAGCCCTTATTCCGATATTTTGGAGGGGGCTGGCTGACCACGTGAAGGTCACCCTGGCTACTAGCGAGATTCCTGCCACACTGGAGGAGTTAATAGCAATGTCCACTCGTATTGACCTCCGTTTTCACGAGCGGAGGTTAGAGCGAGCCAAGTGTAGGCAGAGGATTCGGCTGGCTCCCACCTTCGCCAAACCGTTGCAATCTCCAGTTCAGGCCCCTGAGTCACATGAGGCCATGAAAGTATCACAAGCGGGATCTAAGTCCCGGACCGCTCATGCACTCCAGGTTTGTCATGTTTGCCAGCAGTCAGGACATCTTGCCGCCAGATGTCCCCAGCAGTCGAGGAAACATCAGCATCTAGTGGTAGTAGGTGGAGGTACACTAGACACGGCGACGTTTGCCTCCAAATTGTCCTTTACGGGGACAATTTCTATAGGCTCATTCACTCACTCGGTAGAGCTCTGCATGGATTCTGGGGCGGAGGGCAACTTTATGTCTTCTACCTTCACCCAACATCATGCAATACCCCTGGTAATGCTAGCTCAACCACTAACTATTAGGGTTGAGCGACCTTTACTTTTATAGGATCGGGTCAGGTTTCACGAAACCCGACTTTTTCAAAAGTCGGGTCGAGTGAAATCGGCCGATCCTATAAAAAAGTTGGGGTCGGGGTCGGCCGAAACCCGAAACCCAATGCAGTGCATTGGGTTTCCATGGTTCCCAGGGTCTGAAGGAGCGGAAACTCTCCTTCAGGCCCTGCGATCCATATTTTAGTGTAAAATAAAGAATTAAAATAAAAAATATTGCAATACTTACCCTCTGACGCGCCCTGGTACTAACCGGGAACCTTCCTCCTTCGAATCAGCGCTTCCAGGACCTTGCGGTGACGTCGCGGTGACATCGCGGCTTGTGATTGGTCGCGCGGCCGCCCATGTGACCGCTCGCGCGACCAATCAGAAGCCATGACGTCACCGCGACGTCACCGAAGGTCCTGTAAGCGCTGATTTTTAGGAAGGAAGGCTGCCGGAAAGAAGCAGGGCGCGTCCGAGGGTGAGTATATTCCTATTAGGTAGGCTGTTCATCAAGATATGACACACATTATCTTTGCATCAGGCCTCCTGAGGAGCCCGTATGGGCGAAACGCGTAGAGGCGCGCTACATATTAAGGGCATATAGGAAACTACCGCCAACGCACAGGGAGATGAGTATCTATCTCTATATCGCATATGTTTTTGCATCTATGGAATTTGATCTTTTGGTATCAGAACCAAATTGGTTCCTACAAGGGATTTAACCACTGTGTTATACTAGTCCTGCATTGCACCGTAAGACACTTGTATCTAATCAGAATGGTACATTGTTTTGGTTTGCATTGGTTATGTGCTCCATACAGGCGAAGGTGTGACCCTTGTTTCATTTTTGAGACAATTATCAGAGTGATACCGAGATCATAAGGATGGATACATGAGTGATCCCCTAAAAAGCGGTGTGATATATATTTTTCCTCATTTCACATATGCCTATGTGTTCATACATGTTTTTAACTTTTGGGGTTCTAGATTCTCCCTAGCATAGAAAGTCTATTGTTTAGTGCTAGAGGATCCCTTAGCCTGTGGGTAGAGGTGCTCACTAGCGGCGGTAGGATTTATCAGGGCTAATAGGGATAGCCGTCGGTGAGCGGGGGCGCCATTGCGCTTCCCCCTGGGGTGCCGGCCTCCGCAGTTAGGTAGGGACGGGTATAGGTGCCGTTACCAGGGTGATCTAGTGGCTTTCCCCTATAATTTTTGTTGTGTTGAGCACTTTTTTGGTTTTTTGTTTTGTGTTGGGTTTTTTTTTTTTTACACGGCAGTCTGCCTTGGTTTTAATAATAAAGTTTATATTTTAAACGTTAGGGCATTTTTCTCTATGATTTATATATACTCACCCTCGGACGCGCCCTGCTTCTTTCCGACAGCCTTCCTTCCTAAGAATCAGCGCTTGAAGGACCTTCGGTGACGTCACGGCTTCTGATTGGTCGCGCGAGCGGTCACATGGGCGGCCGCGCGACCAATCACAAGCCGCAGACATCACCGCGACGTCACCGCAAGGTCCTGGAAGGCTGATTCTAAGGAAGGAAGGTTCCCGGTTAGTACCAGGGCGCGTCAGAGGGTAAGTATTGCAATATTTTTTATTTTAATTCTTTATTTTACACTTAAATCTGAATTCCGATACCAATTCCGGATATCATAAACATATCGGGAATCGGTATCGGAATTCCGATTCCAGATTCAAAAGATCGCCGACTTCATGGCCGACCCCACACAGGGGTCGGGTCGGGTTTCATGAAACCCGACCTTGCCAAAAGTCGGCGACTTTTGAAAATTTTCGACCCGTTTCGCTCAACCCTACTAACTATACGAGTGGTGAATGGGTCAACACTAGTGTTGAGCATTCCGATACCGCAAGTATCTGGTATCGGCCGATACTTGCGGTATCGGAATTCCGATACCGAGATCCGATACTTTTGTGGTATCGGGTATCGGTATCGGATCAATAGGGATGTGTAAAATAAAGAATTAAAATAAAAAATATTGATATGCTCACCTCTCCGGCGTGCCGCCCATGTGACCAATCAGAAGCCGCGACGTCATTCTCATTCACAAAACTCCTAATTCTAGGAATTAAGGACCTGCGAATGACGTCGCGGCTTCTGATTGGTCGCGTGCCGGTCACATGGGCGGCACGCGACCAATCAGAAGCCGTGACGTCATTCGCAGGTCCTGAAGGCGCTCATTTTAAACAAAGAAGCCGGCCGGTTACCAGCGTGAAGTCCAGGGGCCGCCGGAGAGGTGAGCATATCAATATTTTATATTTTAATTCTTTATTTTACACATCCCTATGGATCCCAGGGCCTGAAGGAGAGTTTCCTCTCCTTCAGACCCTGGGAACCATGAGAATACCTTCCGATACTTGATGTCCCATTGACTTGTATTGGTATCGGATATCGGTATCGGCGATATCCGATATTTTTCAGGTGTCGGCCGATACTATCCGATACCGATACTTTCAAGTATCGGACGGTATCGCTCAACACTAGTCAACACTGCCCTCACAGATAACACACCAGACCATCCATTTCACTCTGTCCTTGTCACCATCCCATCAGGAGATTATATCTCTGCTCGTCATTCCTGAGGGAATTGATGAGATCCTGTTAGGGATACCTTGGCTACGGTATCACCTTCCTCATATTGAGTCTAATGTTCCGGCCACATCCAGAGCGGCAGACATGCTCTAATGCTCCAGCCACATCCAGAGCTGCAGACATGCTCTAATGTTCCGGCCACATCCAGAGCGGCAGACATGCTCTAATGCTCCAGCCACATCCAGAGCTGCAGGCATGCTCTAATGTTCCGGCCACAGCCAGAGCGGCAGACATGCTCTAATGCTCCAGCCACATCCAGAGCTGCAGACATGCTCTAATGTTCCGGCCACATCCAGAGCGGCAGACATGCTCTAATGCTCCGGCCACGTCCAGAGCTGCAGATATGCACTAATTCTCCGGCCACAGCCAGGGCTGCAGACATGCTCTAATGCTCCAGCCACATCCAGAGCTGCAGACATGCTGTAATACTCCGGCCACAGCCAGAGACAGGCAGAATTTTAGGATGGGGTGAATCTTGTGAGGGTAGATGTCAGAGGGAGAGCGCTCAGGTTGCTACTACTGAGGTACCTGCAGATTTATCCTCTCTTCCCAAGCAATATTGGCCCTATGCGGACGTGTTCTCTAAAAGGGCTGCGGAGACCCTTCTGCTTCACAGCCCCTATGACTGTCCTACTGACCTCTTGCCTGGTGCTGAGCCTCCCCAGGGTCGAGTCTATCCTTTGTCTCTCCCGGAGACTGAGGCAATGTCACAGTATATCCGAGAGAATCTGGCAAGAGGATTCATTAGGAAGTCAGTGTCACCTGCAGGGGCTAGGTTCTTCTTCGTACAGAAGAAGAGTGGAGAAATGCGTCCATGCATAGACTACAGGGGTCTTAATGCCATCACCGTTAAAAATAAGTACCCACTACCCCTGATATCTGAGCTTTTTGATAGGCTATGGGGAGCAAGGGTATTTACTAAATTAGATCTGCGGGGTGCTTACAACCTGATTCACATCCGTGAGGGGGACGAATGGAAGATGGCTTTTAACACCAGGGATGGGCATTATGAATATCTGGTGATGCCCTTCGGGCTCTGTAATGCCCCAGCTGTTTTCCAAGACTTTGTAAACGGCATCTTCCAGGATATGCTTTCCACCCCAGTCGTAGTTTATCTGGATGATATTCTCATCTACTCTCCAGATATAGACTCCCACCGGAGAGATGTTTGCAAGGTCTTCGACCTCCTACGCGCTAACTCCCTCTACGCCAAGTTGGAGAACTGTGTATTTGAGCAGGAGTCCTTGCCTTTCCTTGGCTATATAATCTCTGCCCAGGGATTGGCTATGGACCCTGCCAAGCTTCAGGCTGTGATGGACTGGCAGGAACCCCATTCTCTCAAAGCAGTGCAGTGCTTTATAGGGTTCATTAATTACTATTGCCAGTTCATTCCCCACTTCTCAACTTTGGTAGCTCCTTTGGTTGCCCTCACCAAGAAGGGGTAAATCCCAAGTTGTGGTCGGAGGAGGTCTCCAAGGCATTTCTCTTGGTTAAGTCACACTTTGTTAGCGCTTCCATCCTACATCGCCCCGATATAGATAAGCCATTTGTCATGGAGGTGGGTGCCTCATCCGTTGGTGCTGGAGCAGTCCTTTTCCAAAAGGATGCTCAAGGTCGGAAGCATCCTTGCATCTTCTTCTCCAAGACCTTCACACCAGCAGAGAGGAATTATTCCATTGGGGACAGGGAGTTGCTAGCCATCAATTTAGCTTTTTCAGAGTGGAGACACCTTTTGGAGGGAGCTCGCTTTCCCTTCCAAGTGTTCACTCACCACAAGAACTTGGTGTACCTGCAGACAGCCCAGCGGTTAAATTCTCGCCAGGCCAGATGGTCCTTGTTCTTCTCCCGGTTTCATTTCACCCTCCATTTTCTTTCTGGGCAGAAGAACATTCGGGCCGACACTCTCTCTTGCTTAGTTGTGTCATCTGTGGAGGAGGAAGAGGAGCCTCGGCTTATTGTCCCCACCGAGAGCTTGAGAACTGTGGCCCCGGTTTTGCTATAGTCTGTGCCTCCGGGCAAGACTTTTGTACCATCCAGTTTGCGACCGAAGGTTCTCTCTTGGGCACATTAGTCCAGGGTGGGTGGACATTTTGGTTCCAAAAGGACATCTGAGTTACTGGCGAGGACATACTGGTGGCTGCATATGGCTCGTGATGTCGCAGAATATGTTCGGGCGTGTGTCTCTTGCGCCAAGAACAAGTCCCCTCAGTAACGGCCAGCTGATTTGCTTTACCCTCTGCCGGTGGCGGACAGGCCCTGGGAGATGGTCGGGATGGACCTTGTAGTGGGCTTACCCAAGTCTTGGAACTGCACCATTATCTGGGTGATCACCGACCATTTTTCCAAAATGGTGCACTTGATGCCTCTTTCACGGCTACCTTCTGCACGGGCTCTGGCTGTGTTTTTCATCAAACATATCTTTAGCCTACACGGTATGCCGGACAAAACTGTTAGTGACCGGGGTCCCCAGTTTGCGTCTCGATTCTGGAGAGAGCTCTGTCGTCTACTCAGTATTGAGTTGAATCTCTCTTCGGCATATCATCCTGAGACGAATGGGTTGGTAGAGAGGGCTAACCAGACCCTGGTCACATATTTGCAACATTTTGTTTCTGCCAGGCAAGATGACTGGGCATCCTTGGTACCGTGGGCAGAGTTTGCGCTTAACAATGCCGTAGCCGTCTCCACCGGTCAGACTCCATTCCTCCTAAATTACGGCCAGCATCCGTGTGTCCCTGTGCCCATGCCCGTGTCTTCCGCCGACTCCAGAGTGGCAGACTGGGCTGTGGAGGCACAGGACATTTGGCACAGCACTCAGGATGCCATTTGGGCCTCCAAGGAGGGAATGAGGTCCTCGCCAATGCACATCGGCGCCCCGCTCTGACCTTCGCTCTTGGGGACTTACTGTGGCACTCTGCCCGTAACATCAGGCTGTGTGTTGAGTCCACTAAGTTTGCACCTCGCTACTTGGGTCCCTTCAAGGTCCTCAAACAGGTTAACCCTGTGGTCTACCGTCTGGCCCTTCCTCCACACCTGGATATCACCGACACCTTTCATGTGTCCCTCTTGAAGCCCGTATACATGTCACGGTTTTCTGAGTCATCTACCGGGACATCGGGTTCGTCTACGGGCGATTACGAAGTGAACGCTATTTTGGGGTGCAAGGTGGTACATGGCAAAAAATTCTATTTGGTGGATTGGAAGGGTTATGGCCCAGAGGACAGGTCCTGGGAGCCTGCTGAACACATTCAAGTTCCACAGTTTATTGCTGCCTTCGAGCGTAGTGAGGTCCAAGAGGGGGGCCCTAGGAGGGGGGATAATGTTAGGCGTCGAGTTCCCTCCTCTGCACAGGGGGAATCTCAAAGCATCTCTGCTGCCATTTTCCATTCTTCTCCAGCTGCAGTGGAGTCTGCTCCGTGGAAACATCGGTCCCAGCGTCTTGCTCAGTCTCACTCTGTGCATAGGGTGACTGCTGCTTTTCCAGCTTCTGCCATTGAAGCCAGTGCTGGGCAACGGCGAGCAGATGCTTTTGGGACTAAGTCCTGCTTTTCCCCTTCTGAGCATGCCTAGGGCAAGAACTCCCATTGGAGATCGAGGGTTACATGCTCAGATACTGCAGAAGTTCCCATTGGTCCTCCAGGAAGGTCCTGAATGTGCTTAACTTCTGTGGCAGCCTCCCATTGGTCCTTCTGGGAAGGTCCTGTACATGCTGCAGCTATAAATGGTTTGCATGACCGCACGGCCATGCGCTAGTGTAAACGTGTGTGTGTTGATGTGTGAAAGTCGTTCAGTAATTATCCCCTCCCTTGTGTATGACTGCTCACGTAAGGTGGATGATTGCTATCTAACACCCAACTTAGCCATCAGCACGTAACACACAAAACAGCATCTATTGCTGTGACCGCCAGTGCGGCACCGTGCGCTTTCACAGCGCTTTCCTGACCCAAGCCTGGGTGGTTAGTGGCGTCCACCAGTGCGGCACCGCACGCACTCTCGTGCATCTTTATTAATATTATTTCTGTCACTCTGACACCCCAGTTGCAATGTCGAGCATAAGAGGTCTATATGAACTCAAATCCTGTGTCTTGGGATTGAGTTCTGAAACTCCTTGCTTGCGCTCTTGGTGCAGTACCACAGCCCTGTGATGCAGCAGGGTTCGCTTCCTTCACACAGGGTGAAGTTAACCCGTGTGTGTATCCACATCTTATTATTTGGTGCATTCCGCTAGCCCTAACAGTTACTCTAATTATATACACCACTATTTTGCATTCAGAAAAAAAGGCCACATAATTGGCAGTGTGGTATTTCCGTGACAGGCCTCATATACGGTATCTGCGTGCTCCAAGTTTTGGCATTGCAGTCCGGATTACCACTTTTTTTTGCTGTCTGTTAGTCTACTGATATACAGCACTATTTTGCATTACAAAAAATACAGGCCACATATTTGGCAGTGTGGTATTTCCGTGACATGCCTTATATATCTGCGTGCTCCAAGTTTGGGCATTCTAGGCCGTTTTGCCACAGTTTTTGCTGTCTGTTACTCTACTTATATACAGCACTATTTTGCATAAATTAAATTCACAAAAAAGCCTCAAAAAATTGAATACAGTCTGTTATGTCAGGCTGAGGCCTGCCTGGTGTTTGTGTTTGAAAAATCAAAGATTTACAGGCATACTGCTCACATATTATTTCGCACCTAATAAATACATTTGTGCTGAGCCTTTGAAATAGTGCAGTAGTCCATTTAACCCCTTCAAGACCCAGCCTATTTTGACCTTAAAGACCTTGCCGTTTTTTGCAATTCTGACCAGTGTCCCTTTATGAGGTAATAACTCAGGAACGCTTCAACGGATCCTAGCGGTTCTGAGATTGTTTTTTCGTGACATATTGGGCTTCATGTTAGTGGTAAATTTAGGTCAATAAATTCTGCATTTATTTGTGATAAACACGGAAATTTGGCGAAAATTTTGAAAATTTCGCAATTTTCACATTTTGAATTTTTATTCTGTTAAACCAGAGAGATATGTGACACAAAATAGTTAATAAATAACATTTCCCACATGTTTACTTTACATCAGCACAATTTTGGAAACAAAATTTTTTTTTGTTAGGAAGTTATAAGGGTTAAAATTCGACCAGCGATTTGTCATTTTTACAACGAAATTTACAAAACCATTTTTTTTAGGGACCACCTCACATTTGAAGTCAGTTTGAGGGGTCTATATGGCTGAAAATACCCAAAAGTGACACCATTCTAAAAACTGCACCCCTCAAGGTACTCAAAACCACATTCAAGAAGTTTATTAACCCTTCAGGTGCTTCACAGCAGCAGAAGCAACATGGAAGGAAAAAATGAACATTTAACTTTTTAGTCACAAAAATTATCTTTTAGCAACAATTTTTTTATTTTCCCAATGGTAAAAGGAGAAACTGAACCACGAAAGTTGTTGTCCAATTTGTCCTGAGTACGCTGATACCTCATATGTGGGGGTAAACCACTGTTTTGGCGCACGGCAGGGCTTGGAAGGGAAGGAGCGCCATTTGACTTTTTGAATCAAAAATTGGCTCCACTCTTTAGCGGACACCATGTCACGTTTGGAGAGCCCCCGTGTGCCTAAAAATTGGAGCTCCCCCACAAGTGACCCCATTTTGGAAACTAGACGCCCCAAGGAACTTATCTAGATGCATAGTGAGCACTTTGAACCCCCAGGTGCTTCACAAATTGATCCGTAAAAATGAAAAAGTACTTTTTTTTCACAAAAAAATTCTTTTAGCCTCAATTTTTTCATTTTCACATGGGCAACGGGATAAAATGGATCCTAAAATGTGTTGGGCAATTTCTCCTGAGTACACCAATACCTCACATGTGGAGGTAAACCACTGTTTGGGCACATGGTAAGGCTCGGAAGGGAAGGAGCGCCATTTGACTTTTTGAATGAAAAATTATTTCCATCGTTAGCGGACACCATGTCGCGTTTGGATAGCTCCTGTGTGCCTAAACATTGGCGCTCCCCCACAAGTGACCCCATTTTGGAAACTAGACCCCCCAAGGAACTAATTTAGATGCCTAGTGAGCACTTTAAACCCTCAGGTGCTTCACAAATTGATCTGTAAAAATGAAAAAGTACTTTTTTTTCACAAAAAAATTCTTTTCGCCTCAATTTTTTCATTTTCACATGGGCAGTAGGATAAAATGGATCATAAAATTTGTTGGGCAATTTCTCCCGAGTACGCCGATACCTCATATGTGGGGGTAAACCACTGTTTGGGCACTCGGCAGGGCTCGGAAGAGAAGGCGCGCCATTTGACTTTTTGAATGGAAAATTAGCTCCAATTGTTAGCGGACACCATGTCGCGTTTGGAGAGCCCCTGTGTGCCTAAACATTGGAGCTCCCGCACAAGTGACCCCATTTTGGAAACTAGACCCCCCAAGGAACTTATCTAGATGCATATTGAGCACTTTAAACCCCCAGGTGCTTCACAGAAGTTTATAACGCAGAGCCATGAAAATAAAAAATAATTTTTCTTTCCTCAAAAATGATTTTTTAGCCTGGAATTTCCTATTTTGCCAAGGATAATAGGAGAAATTGGACCCCAAATATTGTTGTCCAGTTTGTCCTGAGTACGCTGATACCCCATATGTGGGGGTAAACCACTGTTTGGGCGCACGGCAGGGCTCGGAAGGGATGGCACGCCATTTGGCTTTTTAAATGGAAAATTAGCTCCAATCATTAGCGGACACCATGTCACGTTTGGAGAGCCCCTGTGTGCCTAAACATTGGAGATCCCCCAGAAATGACACCATTTTAGAAACTAGACCCCCAAAGGAACTAATCTAGATGTGTGGTGAGGACTTTGAACCCCCAAGTGCTTCACAGAAGTTTATAACGCAGAGCCATGAAAATAAAAAAAAAAATTATTTTCTCAAAAATGATCTTTTAGCCTGCAATTTTTTATTTTCCCAAGGGTAACAGGAGAAATTTGACCCCAAAAGTTGTTGTCCAGTTTCTCCTGAGTACGCTGATACCCCATATGTGGGGGTAAATCACTGTTTGGGCACATGCCGGGGCTCGGAAGTGAAGTAGTGACGTTTTGAAATGCAGACTTTGATGGAATGCTCTGTGGGCGTCACGTTGCGTTTGCAGAGCCCCTGATGTGGCTTAACAGTAGAAACCCCCCACAAGTGACCCCATTTTGGAAACTAGACCCCCAAAGGAACTTATCTAGATGTGTGGTGAGCACTTTGAACCCCCAAGTGCTTCATAGAAGTTTATAATGCAGAGCCGTGAAAATAATAAATACGTTTTCTTTCCTCAAAAATAATTATTTAGCCCAGAGTTTTTTAATTTTCCCAAGGGTAACAGGAGAAATTTGACCCCAATATTTGTTGTCCAGTTTCTCCTGAGTACGGTGATACCCCATATGTGGGGGTAAACTACTGTTTGGGCACATGCCGGGGCTTGAAATTGAAGTAGTGACGTTTTGAAATGCAGACTTTGATGGAATGCTCTGCGGGCGTCACGTTGCGTTTGCAGAGCCCCTGATGTGCCTAAACAGTAGAAACCCCCCACAAGTGACCCCATTTTGGAAACTAGACCCTGAAAGGAACTTATCTAGATGTGTGGTGAGCACTTTGAACCCCCAAGTGCTTCATAGAAGTTTATAATGCAGAGCCGTGAAAATAATAAATACGTTTTCTTTCCTCAAAAATAATTATTTAGCCCAGAATTTTTTATTTTCCCAAGGGTTACAGGAGAAATTGGACCCCAAATGTTGTTGTCCAGTTTCTCCTGAGTACGCTGATACCCCATATGTGGGGGTAAACCACTGTTTGGGCACACGTCGGGGCTCAGAAGGGAAGTAGTGACTTTTGAAATGCAGACTTTGATGGAATGGTCTGCGGGTGTCACGTTGCGTTTGCAGAGCCCCTGGTGTGCCTAAACAGTAGAAACCCCCCACAAGTGACCCCATTTTAGAAACTAGACCCCCCAAGGAACTTATCTAGATATGTGGTGAGCACTTTGAACCCCCAAGTGCTTCACAGACGTTTACAACACAGAGCCGTGAAAATAAAAAATCATTTTTCTTTCCTCAAAAATTATGTTTTAGCAAGCATTTTTTTAGATTCACAAGGGTAACAGGAGAAATTGGACCCCAGTAATTGTTGTGCAGTTTGTCCTGAGTATGCTGGTACCCCATATGTGGGGGTAAACCACTGTTTGGGCACACGTCAGGGCTCGGAAGTGAGGGAGCACCATTTGACTTTTTGAATACGAGATTGGCTGGAATCAATGGTGGCGCCATGTTGCGTTTGGAGACCCCTGATGTGCCTAAACAGTGGTAACCCCTCAATTCTAACTCCAACACTAACCCCAACACACCCCTAACCCTAATCCCAACTGTAGCCATAATCCTAATCACAACCCTAACCCCAACACACCCCTAACCACAACCCTAACCCCAACACACCCCTAACCCTAACCACAACACTAATTCCAACCCTAACCCTAAGGCTATGTGCCCACGTTGCGGATTCGTGTGAGATATTTCCGCACCATTTTTGAAAAATCTGCGGGTAAAAGGCACTGTGTTTTACCTGCGGATTTTCCGCGGATTTCCAGTGTTTTTTTGTGCGGATTTCACCTGCGGATTCCTATTGAGGAACAGGTGTAAAACGCTGCGGAATCCGCACAAAGAATTGACATGCTGCGGAAAATACAACGCAGCGTTCCCGCGCGGTATTTTCCGCATCACGGGCACAGCGGATTTGGTTTTTCATATGTTTACATGGTACTGTAAACCTGATGGAACACTGCTGCGAATCCGCAGCCAAATCCGCACCGTGTGCACATAGCCTAATTCTAAAGGTATGTGCACACGCTGCGGAAAACGCTGCGGATCCGCAGCAGTTTCCCATGAGTGTACAGTTCAATGTAAACCTATGGGAAACAAAAATCGCTGTACACATGCTGCGGAAAAACTGCACGGAAACGCAGCGGTTTACATTCCGCAGCATGTCACTTCTTTGTGCGGATTCCGCAGCGGTTTTACAACTGCTCCAATAGAAAATCGCAATTGTAAAACCGCAGTGAAATGCGCAGAAAAAAACGCGGTAAATCCGCCATAAATCCGCAGCGGTTTAGCACTGCGGATTTATCAAGTCCGCAGCGGAAAAATCCGCAGAGGACCAGAATACGTGTGCACATTCCTAACCCTAACCCTAGCCCTAACCCTAACCCTACCCCTAACCCTACCCCTACCCCTAACCCTACCCCTAACCCTACCCCTACCCCTACCCCTAACCCTAACCCTACCCCTAACCCTACCCCTAACCCTAACCCTACCCCTAACCCTAACCCTATTCTAACATTAGTGGAAAAAAAAAATTTCTTTATTTTTTTATTGTCCCTACCTATGGGGGTGACAAAGGGGGGGGGGGTCATTTATTATTTTTTTTATTTTGATCACTGAGATAGATTATATCTCAGTGATCAAAATGCACTTTGGAACGAATCTGCCGGCCGGCAGATTCGGCGGGCGCACTGCACATGCGCCCGCCATTTTGGAAGATGGCGGCGCCCGGGAGAAGACGGACGGGACCACGGCTGGATCGGTAAGTATGATGGGGTGGGGGGGGACCACGGGGGGGGGATCGGAGCACGGGGGGGGGAATCGGAGCACGGGAGGGGTGGAACGGAGCGCGGGGGGCGTGGAACGGAGCACGGGGGGGCTGGAATGGAGCACGGGGGGGTGGAACGGAGCACCGGGGGGTGTGGATCGGAGTGCAGGGGGGGTGATTGGAGCACGGGGGGGTGATTGGAGCACGGGGGGAGCGGACAAGAGCACGGGGGGGAGCGGCGCACAGGACGGAGGGGAGCCGGAGCAGTGTACCGGCCAGATCGGGGGGGTGGGGGGGCGATCGGAGGGGTGGGGTGGGGGCACACTAGTATTTCCAGCCATGGCCGATGATATTTCAGCATCGGCCATGGCTGGATTGTAATATTTCACCCGTTATAATGGGTGAAATATTACAAATCGCTCTGATTGGCAGTTTCACTTTCAACAGCCAATCAGAGCGATCGTAGCCACGAGGGGGTGAAGCCACCCCCCCTGGGCTAAACTACCACTCCCCCTGTCCCTGCAGATCGGGTGAAATGGGAGTTAACCCTTTCACCCGATCTGCAGGGACGCGATCTTTCCATGACGCCGCATAGGCGTCATGGGTCGGATTGGCACCGACTTTCATGACGCCTACGTGGCGTCAAAGGTCGGGAAGGGGTTAATATGGGCAAGGCAAGGGAAGGGGAAGTGGACGTGATGCTGATGGTGCCTGCAGAGGACAAGGCCATGGCCAAGGTGAAAGTGGGCCACAACAAAGACCCACATCTTCTTGCTCGACCTTTCTGTCCCAGCTTCTAGGGGACCGCAGCACACCACTATTGAAGCCAGAGCAGTGTTAAACGGTTGTTGGTTGGATAGCGGATAATGCTTCCAGTCACTTAGCCACCACCACCACCATGTCTTCCACACAGTCAAGTCTGAGTAGCCGTGAGTGTGGTCTGGATATTCCTCACCCTGATCCTCCTTCCTTCCACCATGCCAAGTGCCCTGAGACAACTTATCCCACACTTGGACACTCTGAAGAGCTGTTCAGTTTTCGATTTCATGATTCCAGACTCTCGGCCTGTCAACTTGAAGTGGTGACAGCTGAGATTGCATGTAGAGATGCCCAAAGCTTTGACCAGCCCCAGTAACACAAAGGCGATGCTGGGAAAGTGTCAGAAGAGGTGGAATATGATGAGACACAATTGCCCGAAAGTCAGGAGGAGGAGCAGGGTTCGGATGTGGAAGAAGAGGTGGTGGCTGACTATGTGACTGACCCAACCTGGCAGGAGGACATGCAGAGCAAGGGCAGCAGCACACTTGGGGAAGGAGGCATATCACCCCTACAGGCAGGAAGATGCAGTGTGTGGCCACAGACAGAATGCGTGCATCCGCTTCCCGTAACACGAACATGAGTGAAGTTGCCATTCCAACTGTTAGATCTTCCCGAGTCTGGTTATTTTTTAAATTTCAAAAACCTGACCTGCACATTCAAACATAGACTCAGTGTGAACAGGTGCTGAACCTAGGGTCACCAACTCGTATATAGTTAAGTAAATAAGGCAGCACACTGCAGCGCTAAAACATGCAAACTTGAAAACACGAAATTTGAACTGCATTACTGCACTAGAAATATGAAAAATGAGAGCTTTTAGCGCATAAAAATGGCCAATTTTATGTGTACCTGGTAGCCTCTTTATGGCATCTCTCTTATACCAGGTCCTACGCTTGCCTTAAATCGCTGAGAATAAACGTCTCCATCTGAATGTGTGCATGTGAAACCTCTTCTTAGACTAAAATTCTCTCTCTGTGGAGGGGTATTGCTCCTGCTGTAATTAAAACACCTGAAGCTAGGAGGCGGAGTGCACGATCAGAAGGCTAGAGAATACATTTCAAAAACCTGACCTGCACATCCAAACATAGACTCAGTGTGAACAGGTGCTGAACCTAGAGTCGCCAACTCGTATATAGTTAAGTAAATAAGGCAGCACACTGCAGCGCTAAAACATGCAAACTTGAAAACACGAAATTTGAACTGCATTACTGCACTAGAAATATGAAAAATGAGAGCTTTTAGCGCATAAAAATGGCCAATTTTATGTGTACCTGGAAGCCTCTTTACGGCATCTCTCTTATACCAGGTCCTACGCTTGCCTTACCTCGCTGAGAATAAACGTCTCCATCTGAATGGGTGCATGTGAAACCTCTTCTTAGACTAAAATTCTCTCTCTCTGTGGAGGGGTATTGGACCTGCTGTAATTAAAACACCTGAAGCTAGGAGGCGGAGTGCACGATCAGAAGGCTAGAGAATACATTTCAAAAACCTGACCTGCACATCCAAACATAGACTCAGTGTGAACAGGTGCTGAACCTAGAGTCGCCAACTCGTATATAGTTAAGTAAATAAGGCAGCACACTGCAGCGCTAAAACATGCAAACTTGAAAACACAAAATTTGAACTGCATTACTGCACTAGAAAGATGAAAAATGAGAGCTTTTAGCGCATAAAAATGGCCAATTTTATGAGTACCTGGTAGCCTCTTTACGGCATCTCTCTTATACCAGGTCCTACGCTTGCCTTACCTCGCTGAGAATAAACGTCTCCATCTGAATGGGTGCATGTGAAACCTCTTCTTAGACTAAAATTCTCTCTCTCTGTGGAGGGGTATTGGACCTGCTGTAATTAAAACACCTGAAGCTAGGAGGCGGAGTGCACGATCAGAAGGCTAGAGAATACATTTCAAAAACCTGACCTGCACATGCAAACATAGACTCAGTGTGAACAGGTGCTGAACCTAGAGTCGCCAACTCGTATATAGTTAAGTAAATAAGGCAGCACACTGCAGCGCTAAAACATGCAAACTTGAAAATACGAAATTTGAACTGCATTACTTTACTTGGTTATTTTTTAAAGACTCTGCTGATAACTCCAAACAGGCCATTTGCAGTACTTGCCATGCCCGCATCAGCAGGGGTAGCCTGACAACCACCAGCATTATCAGGCACATGGCAGCAAAGCACCCACCTTTGTGGGCCGAACCCCAGGCTCCAGGACCACTGTCTGCAGGTCACACCACAGCTTCTTCCACTGTTTTGCATAGAAGCCAATCCCCAGTACACCGTGCATGTGAAGATGCCTCTAGCCCTGCACCTGTTGTTGCCCACAGTCAAGCAGCACCATCATCAAGCCTGTCCACGTCCTTGTCCCAGCACAGACTTCAGTTGTCATTATACCTCAGTCTTTGGAACACAAGTGGAAATACCCAGCCAATGCCCCACAGGCCACAGTCCTAAATTCTAATATTTCTCTTCTGCTTGCGCTAGAATTGTTGCCTTTTAGGCTCATTGAGACGGAAGCTTTCCGCAACCTGATGGCGGCGGCCGTCCCAAGGTACATGGTCCCCAGTCGCCACTATTTCTCTCGGTGTGCCGTCTCAGGATTACACCAGCATGTGTCCCACAACATTACCTGTGCCCTCAACAATGCTGTTACAGGGAAAGTCCACCTAACCATGGACACGTGAACAAGTGCTTCTGGGCAGGAACGGTACTTCTCACTGATGGCACACTGGGTTAACATAGTAGAAGCCAGGACCCAGTTGGACCTTGGGATGGAACGCATCCTCCCCACGCCGAGGATTTCTGGCCCTATGTCAATCAGGGTTGCCCCCACAGTCTATAGATCCTGCACCTCCCACTCCTCCTCTTCATCCTCCATCTCTGAAATCAACACATCAGTCAGAAGCTGGAAGCACTGCTGCACTGCCTCAGCCAAGTGGCAACAGGCTGTGCTGAAGCTAATCTGCCTAGGTGACAAACCGCACAATGCAGAAGAGTTGTGGACAGCGCTGAAAGAGCAGTCAGATGTTTGGATGACACCGCTGAACCTACAGCCAGGCATGGCATGTGTGACAATGGCTGTAAACTGGTGGCGGCTCTGAGGCAAGGTGAGCTCACACACATACCTTGCTTGGCCCATGTGCTTAATCTCGTGGTTCAATGTTTTCTGAAAAGCTACCCAGAGCTGCCGGATCTGCTAGTGAAAGTACGCCATCTGTCTGCCCATTTTAGAAAGTCAGCTACAGCTTCAGCCGCCCTTGCCGTACTTCAGCAGTGTTTGCAGCTTCCAGCTCACCGACTGGTGTGTGATGTCCCCACACACTGGAATTCAACACTGCATATGTTGGAAAGGATTTGTGAACCGTTGAGGACAGTTGTTGACTACCAACATCAACAAGGCTGTCACTATTCAGTTCAGACTCCACCCATAAGACCTCAGGAGTGAACATGGATGTCAGACATATGTACCATCTGCCAAAACTTTGAGGACTGCACGAAGAGGGTGAGCGGCGATGATGCCATAATTAGCGTCACCATCCTGCTTATCAGCATTCTGAAAACCTCTCTGCTCACAATTAAAGAGGATACATTGCAGGCAGAGCACTAGGACATGGAGCAAGGAACCATACATGGGGATTACACTCAGCCCAGCCTCATGTCTTCTCAATGTGGAATGGTAGGCAATGAGGAGGAGGATGAACAGGTGCTACTTTCAAGCGCTATAGACAGTATTACAAGCACAGCTGTCATAACGTCTGTTCAGTGTGGATGGCATGACGACAGGAAGGAGGAGGATGAAGAGAAGGAGGACAGCATGGTCAGCTGTGCCATTGGTGAGGACACCGAAGTCGTGCCTGCTAGCAGTCTGGCACACATGGCTGACTTTATGCGCTACGTTTCATGTGACCCTTGCATTATAAAAAATTTGGGTGACTCTCATTACTGTTTGGTGACACTTCTAGACCCACGCTACAAGGAGAACTTTCAATCTCTTCTGAGTCAGAGAGGTGTACTAAAATGTTGCAGTAACAGAGGGCCCTTGTAGTAGAATTACTTAGAAAATTAGCATTTGAGAACGCTGGCAGCAGACGTCAGCGTTTGTTGTACAACCAAGGAGTGCAAGCAAGAGAGACAGAAGTACAATCCAGCTCAGGCAGGGGAACAATGGCAAAGTTCTGGGACAGTTTTCACAGACCTTCCCATAGTGATGGCACAGGGGCAAGGGTTGCTGTCACAAGAAGTGCAATGTTTGGGAAGATGGTGAGGGAGTACCTTGCAGATCGTACAAATGTCCTCCGTGATTCCTCTGTGCATTTTAATTATTGGGTATCCAAGCTGGACACGTGGCATGAACTGGCTCTCTACGTCTTGGAGATCCTGGACTGCCCTGCGGCTAGCGTTCTGTCAGAGCGGGTTTTTAGTGCCTCTGGTGGAATTATAACTGATAAGTGCATCCACCTGTCAACTGAAAAAGCTGACAGGCTGACTCTTATACAAATGAACAAGGGCTGGATTGGGAAAGACTTCTGTATACCACTAAGTAAAAACAGCAAAACATAACCTCAAATACATTTTCTGTTTTGGGGAGGTGTATTCTCATGCACCTCTTCATAGCAACACATGGGTATACACTTCCAGATATCGACTGTTTGTCCTTCTCCTCCTTATCCTCATCCTCATCATCCAGAACCACTAGATGACCAGGGTGAATGTGCTCTGTACTGTTATAGGCCGGTGAATTTTGAACAAGGGGGCTGTGATGGCCCTATTTTATTTAGTAAAAAAAGGACCCCCATTGGGGAATTGTTTGTCAGCTCTCTACTTCTTAACTCTGTCTCCTGCAATGTGTCCTTTAACTGCCACTAGATGACCAGGGTGAAGGTGCTCTGTGCGGTGAATTTTGGGCAAGGGGGCTGTGATAGCACTGTTTTGTTTAGTAAAAAAGGACCCCACATTGGGGAATTGGGCATTACATTACATTGGGCCTACTTCTTAACTCTGTCTCCTTTAACCGCCACTAGATCACCAGGGTTAACGTGCTCTGTACTGTGTTTGTCAGCTCCCTACTTCTTAACTCTGTCTCCTGCAATGTGTCCTTTAACTGCCACTAGATGACCAGGGTGAACGTACTCTGTACTGTTAATTTTGGGCAAGGGGGCTGTGATGGCACTACTTTGTATAGTAAAAAAAAGGACCCCACATTGGGGAATTGTTTGTCAGCTCATGCCCTCCATTACAAGTCTCAGAAACCCACACCCCTACATTGGGCCTACTTCTTAACACTGTGTCCTGCAATGTTTCTCCCTTATCTCCGACGACATGACCTGGGTGAACGTGTTCTGTACTTTTATAGGCCACAGAGTTTTGAGGAAGGGGGACTGTGATGGCAATAGAAACATCTAAACAAAGGCGCCCTCTCGACTAGCAGAGAGCATACCTCTAGGTCACAACATATAAACCTATAAGATCACACTGAGATGTGGAGCGATGACAAATGTCAGCGGGTCTAAATGACAATAATTTATAGTAAAATCAATTATTGACCAGAAAATCCACACCAAAGCGATAGAGGTATCAAAATCAATCAGAAGAAATTTATTAAGGTATCAAATATACATAAACAACCGTTATATGCTACTGTTAAACAAGGTAGAAGGTGTATATTAACTATTGGAGAATTTATATCTCCCTTTTTTGGCGGGAAGACAGCAGGAAAAAACAGGCCCTGTGTATTACCCAACACAATGTACAAGGCAGAACGTGGCTAGCAGATATACGCCAAACAGAACTCACGTAGATCCACTTAGTGGCTATTTAAAGCTCCCTTTTATTTTTGTTGGGGGGAGACTGCAGGAAAAAACAGGCCCTGTGTATTACACCACACAATGGACAAGGTAGTACATGGGTGGCAGATATACGCCAAACAGAACTCACGTTAATCCAATTAGTGGCAATTTAAAGCAGCCTTTTTTTTGTTTTTGTGGGAGACTGCAGGAAAAAACAGGCCCTGTGTGTTAAACTACACACACTGTACAAAGTAGAACATGGGTGGCAGATATACGCCAAACAGAACTCGCGTTAATCCACTTAGTGGCAATTTAAAGCAGCCTTTTTTTCTTTTTTTGGGTGGGAGACTGCAGGTAACAACAGGCCCTGTGTGTTAAACTAAACACACTGTACAAAGCAGAACGTGGGTGGCAGATATACGCCAAACAGAACTCACGTTAATCCACTTAGTGGCAATTAGGGTTGAGCGAAACGGGTCGTTCATTTTCAAAAGTCGCCGACTTTTGGCAAAGTCGGGTTTCATGAAACCCGATCCGACCCCTGTGCGGGGTCGGCCATGCGGTACGCGACTTTCGCGCCAAAGTCGCGTTTCAATGACGCGAAAAGCGCCATTTCTCAGCCAATGAAGGTAAACGCAGAGTGTGGGCAGCGTGATGACATAGGTCCTGGTCCCCACCATCTTAGAGAAGGGCATTGCAGTGATTGGCTTGCTGTCTGCGGCGTCACAGGGGCTATAAAGGGGAGTTCCTGCCGACCGCCATGTTACTGCTGCTGATCTGAGCTTAGGGAGAGGTTGCTGCCGCTTCGTCAGAAGCAGGGATAGCGTTAGGCAGGGTCCATGAACCACCAAACCGCTTGTGCTGTAGCGATTTCCATTGCCCAACACCACCTTCGGTGTGCAGGGACAGTGGAAGCTACATTTTTTTTTTTTCCCCCCTCAGCGCTGTAGCTCATTGGGCTGCCCTAGAAGGCTCCCTGATAGCTGCATTGCTGTGTGTACGCCGCTGTGCAAACCAACTGCTTTTTTCAAAGCACAAATCCTCTGGTTCCTTCCTTTCTGCACAGCTATCTTTTTGGTTTGTACACACTTTTTATTTAATTTGTGCATCAGTCCACTCCTTATTGCTGCCTGCCATACCTGGCTGAGATTACTGCAGGGAGATAGTAATTGAAGGACACTCCCTGTTTTTTTTTTTTTTTTGTGGGAGATTAAGATTGACATTTCTGCTAGAGTGCCATCCCTGTCTGTGTCATCTCTCACTCAGTGGGCCATAGAAAGCCTATTTATTTTTTTGCTTGATTTGGGTTATAAAATCTACCTGAAAAAATCACTACATCAATCAGTGGGAGAAAAATATTGGCCTCAGGGCTTGTGTGCCACTCCTGACTCCTGTGTGCATCATCACTCACTCAGTGGGCCATAGAAAGGCCATTTTTTTTTTTTTTGCTTTATTTGGGTTCTAAATTCTACCTGAAAAAATCCATAAATCAATCAGTGGGACATTAATATTGGCCTTTGGGCTTGTGTGCCAGTCCTAAGCATGCCATCTCTCTCTCTCAGATAGTGGGCCATAGAAAGCCTATTTATTTATTTTTTTTTTATTGGGTTTATAAATTTTCCCTGGAAAAAAAAAAAAAAGTGGGAGATTAATATTGGCCTCTGGGCTTGTGTGCCAGTCCTGAGCGTGCCATCTCTCTCACAAATAGTGGGCCATAGAAAGCCTATTTATTTTTTTTTTTTTGGTTTTATAAATTCTCCCTTAAAAAAAAAGGGAGATTAATATTGGCCTTTGGGCTTGTGTGCCAGTCCTAAGCGTGCCATCTCTCTCTGTCTCTCAGATAGTGGGCCATAGAAAGCCTATTTATTATTTTTTTTATTGGGTTTATAAATTTTCCCTGGAACAAAAAAAAAAAAGTGGGAGATAAATATTGGCCTCTGGGCTTGTGTGCCACTCCTGACTCCTGTGTGCGTCATCTCTCACTCAGTGGGCCATAGAAAGCCTTTTTTTGTTTTATTTGTTTTCTAAATTCTCCCTGAAAAAATCATTTTATTTTATTTGGTTTCTAAATTCTTCCTGAAAAAATCATTTTATTCTATTTTTTTTTTCCTAAAGTCTCCCTGAAAAAAAAAAAAAAAAAAATCAGTGGGAGATTAATATTGCCCTTTCTGCTTGTGTGCCAGTCTTGACTCCTGGGTGTGCCATCTCTCTCTCTCTCTCCAATTGTGGGCCATAGAAAGCCTATTATTTTTTTAGCTTGATTTGGGTTCCAAAATCTACCTGAAAAAATCACTACATCAATCAGTGGGAGATAAATATTGGCCTCTGGGCTTGTGTGCCACTCCTGACTCCTGTGTGCGTCATCTCTCACTCAGTGGGCCATAGAAAGCCTTTTTTTGTTTTATTTGTTTTCTAAATTCTCCCTGAAAAAATCATTTTATTTTATTTGGTTTCTAAATTCTTCCTGAAAAAAATCATTTTATTCTATTTTTTTTTTCCTAAAGTCTCCCTGAAAAAAACAAAAAAAAAAACAAATCAGTGGGAGATTAATATTGCCCTTTCTGCTTGTGTGCCAGTCTTGACTCCTGGGTGTGCCATCTCTCTCTCTCTCTCCAATTGTGGGCCATAGAAAGCCTATTTTTTTTTTAGCTTGATTTGGGTTCCAAAATCTACCTGAAAAAATCACTACATCAATCAGTGGGAGATAAATATTGGCCTCTGGGCTTGTGTGCCACTCATGACTCCTGTGTGCGTCATCTCTCACTCAGTGGGCCATAGAAAGCCTTTTTTTGTTTTATTTGTTTTCTAAATTCTCCCTGAAAAAATCATTTTATTTTCTTTGGTTTCTAAATTCTTCCTGAAAAAATCATTTTATTCTATTTTTTTTTTTCCTAAAGTCTCCCTGAAAAAAAACAAAAAAAAACAAATCAGTGGGAGATTAATATTGCCCTTTCTGCTTGTGTGCCAGTCTTGACTCCTGGGTGTGCCATCTCTCTCTCTCTCTCCAATTGTGGGCCATAGAAAGCCTATTATTTTTTTAGCTTGATTTGGGTTCCAAAATCTACCTGAAAAAATCACTACATCAATCAGTGGGAGATAAATATTGGCCTCTGGGCTTGTGTGCCACTCCTGACTCCTGTGTGCGTCATCTCTCACTCAGTGGGCCATAGAAAGCCTTTTTTTGTTTTATTTGTTTTCTAAATTCTCCCTGAAAAAATCATTTTATTTTATTTGGTTTCTAAATTATTCCTGAAAAAATCATTTTATTCTATTTTTTTTTCCTAAAGTCTCCCTGAAAAAAAAAAAAAAAAAAAACAAATCAGTGGGAGATTAATATTGCCCTTTCTGCTTGTGTGCCAGTCTTGACTCCTGGGTGTGCCATCTCTCTCTCTCTCTCCAATTGTGGGCCATAGAAAGCCTATTATTTTTTTTAGCTTGATTTGGGTTCCAAAATCTACCTGAAAAAATCACTACATCAATCAGTGGGAGATAAATATTGGCCTCTGGGCTTGTGTGCCACTCCTGACTCCTGTGTGCGTCATCTCTCACTCAGTGGGCCATAGAAAGCCTTTTTTTGTTTTATTTGTTTTCTAAATTCTCCCTGAAAAAATCATTTTATTTTCTTTGGTTTCTAAATTCTTCCTGAAAAAATCATTTTATTCTATTTTTTTTTTCCTAAAGTCTCCCTGAAAAAAAAAAAAAATCAAATCAGTGGGAGATTAATATTTACATTTGTGCTTCAGTGACAGTCCTGCGTGTGTGGCATCTCTCTCATTTGTTGCCACCAACAACAGAGTGTGTAACATTGTGCCTGATTTTCGTTGTGGTCTCACTCACCTGTAAAGGGGTAGCTAAATCATACTGAAGTTATAGCTCACCGTGTAATTTGTGTGACAGCAACAAATACCGTTAGTTTGTTTACGTTTTTAAAACAATGAGGAAGTATGGTGGAAGAGGTCGTGGCCGGGGGCGTTCATTGTCAGCTGGTAATGAGGGTAGTGGTAGTGGTGGAGCATCAGCTGGTCGTGGGAAAAAAAATATTGCACCTAAGTCTGGAGCTGTGGAGCCAGGTTCGTCGTCTGGCTACACAAGGCCTCGAACGCTCCCTTTTCTGGGAGTAGGAAAACCGCTTTTAAAGCCGGAGCAGCAAGAGCAAGTTTTGGCTTATCTTGCTGACTCAGCCTCTAGCTCTTTTGCCTCCTCTCGTGAAACTGGTAAATGTCAAAGCAGCGCGTCGTTAGTGGATGTTCACGGTCAGGGACAAGTCGCTTCCTTGTCCTCTTCAGCAAAAACAACAACAGAGAAGAATGCAGCAGGCGACACAACGGGATACTCCATGGAGCTCTTTACACATACCGTCCCTGGCTTAGAAAGTGAAGCAGTTAACAGTCCATGCCCATTACAAGTTGAATCTGACATGGAGTGCACTGATGCACAGCCACAGCCAGACTACTATGCTGGTCCTTTGACTCAGACCACAACATTGCCCTCGCAGGGTGCTGATCAAGAATCAGACCCTGATGAGACTATGTTGCCCCATCACGAATGCTATACCACCGACCGACACGGTGACACAGACGAAGTTGCACACGAGCTACAAGAAGAGGTAATAGATGACCCAGTTCTTGACCCCGATTGGCAGCCATTGGGGGAACAGGGTGCAGGCGGCAGCAGTTCTGAAGCGGAGGAGGAGGGGCCGCAGCAGGCATCAACATCGCAACAGGTTCCATCTGCCGGGCCCGTATCTTGCCCAAAACGCGTGGCAAAGCTAAAACCTGTTGGAGGACAGCGTGGCCATCCGGTTAAAGCTCAGTCTGCAATGCCTGAAAAGGTATCCGATGCTAGAAAGAGTGCAGTCTGGCATTTTTTTAAACAACATCCAATTGATCAGCGCAAAGTCATCTGTCAAAAATGTTCAACTACCTTAAGCAGAGGACAGAATCTGAAAAGTCTCAATACAAGTTGCATGCATAGACATTTAACCACCATGCATTTGCAAGCCTGGACTAACTACCAAACGTCCCTTAAGGTTGTAGCACCCTCGGCCAATGAAGCTAGTCAGCAACGCAACATCCCTTCCGGCAGTGTAGGGCCACCATTTTCCGCACCACCTGCAGTATCTGTGCAGGTTTCTTTGCCAGGCCAAAGCCGTCAGGGTCAGGGAATCACCAGTTTCGTAGTAGGAAACACTGCATCTAGGGCACCGGTGGCAACAATACCATCTCCCACCGTCTCTCAGTCTGCCATGTCCACCGGCACCCCCGCTAGTTCCACGATCTCCAGCTCTCCAGTCCAGCTCACCCTACATGAGACTATGGTTAGAAAAAGGAAGTACTTAGCCTCGCATCCGCCTACACAGGGTTTGAACGCACACATAGCTAGACTAATCTCGTTAGAGATGATGCCCTACCGGTTAGTTGAAAGCGAAGCTTTCAAAGCCCTGATGGACTACGCTGTACCACGCTACGAGCTACCCAGTCGACACTTTTTTTCCAGAAAAGCCATCCCAGCCCTCCACCAGCATGTTAAAGAGCGCATCGTCCATGCACTCAGGCAATCTGTGAGCACAAAGGTGCACCTGACAACAGATGCATGGACCAGTAGGCATGGCCAGGGACGTTACGTGTCCATCACGGCACACTGGGTAAATGTGGTGGATGCAGGGTCCACAGGGGACAGCAAGTTTGGGACAGTTCTGCCTAGCCCACGGTCTAGGAAACAATTGGCTGTAGCCGTTCGCACCCCCTCCTCCTCCTCTTCGTCCTCCTGCAGAAGCGAGAGCTCGTCCACAGACCGCAGTCGCACAACCACTCCATCCACAGCTGCCACTGTTGCACACCAGGTCTCCCATTATGGGGCAGCTACTGGCAAACGTCAGCAGGCTGTATTGGCTATGAAGTGTTTGGGCGACAACAGACACACCGCGGAAGTTCTGTCCGAGTTCTTGCAGAAAGAAACGCAGTCGTGGCTGGGCACTGTAGATCTTGAGGCAGGCAAGGTAGTGAGTGATAACGGAAGGAATTTCATGGCTGCCATCTCCCTTTCCCAACTGAAACACATTCCTTGCCTGGCTCACACCTTAAACCTGGTGGTGCAGTGCTTCCTGAAAAGTTATCCGGGGTTATCCGACCTGCTCCTCAAAGTGCGTGGACTTTGCTCACATATCCGCCGTTCGCCCGTACACTCCAGCCATATGCAGACCTATCAGCGTTCTTTGAACCTTCCCCAGCATCGCCTAATCATAGACGTTGCAACAAGGTGGAACTCAACACTGCACATGCTTCAGAGACTGTGTGAACAGAGGCGGGCTGTTATGTTTTTGTGGGAGGATACACATACACGGGCAGGCAGTAGGATGGCAGACATGGAGTTGTCAGGTGTGCAGTGGTCGAAGATTCAAGACATGTGTCAAGTCCTTCAGTGTTTTGAGGAATGCACACGGCTGGTTAGTGCAGACAACGCCATAATAAGCATGAGCATCCCCCTAATGCGTCTGCTGATGCAAAGTTTGACGCACATAAAGGATCAGGCGTCTGCAGCTGAGGAAGAGGAAAGCCTTGATGACAGTCAGCCATTGTCTGGCCAGGGCAGTGTACAGGACGAGGTAGCGGGCGAAGAGGAGGAGGAGGACGAGGAGGATGATGGGGATGATTATATTTTTAATGAGGAAGCTTTTCCGGGGCCACTGGAAATTGGTGGCGCGGCAAGGCCGGGTTCTGGTTTTTTGAGGGACACAAGTGACGTGGATTTGCCTGAAACTGCCCCTCAACCAAGCACAACCGCAGATTTGAGAACTGGAACTTTGGCCCACATGGCGGATTATGCCTTACGTATCCTCAAAAGGGACACACGCATAACTAAAATGATGAATGATGACGATTACTGGTTGGCCTGCCTCCTTGATCCTCGCTATAAAGGCAAATTGCAAAATATAATGCCACATGAGAACTTGGAACTAATATTAGCAACCAAACAATCAACTCTTGTTGACCGTTTGCTTCTGGCATTCCCTGCACACAGCGCCCATGATCGTTCTCACACGAGCTGCAGGGGCCAGCAGACCAGAGGAGTTAGAGGGGCAGAAATCAGAAGTGGCGTTGGCCAGAGGGGTTTTCTGACCAGGTTGTGGAGTGATTTTGCTATGACCGCAGACAGGACAGGTACTGCAGCATCAATTCAAAGTGACAGGAGACAATATTTGTCCAGTATGGTTACAAACTATTTTTCATCCCTTATCGATGTTCTCCCTCAACCGTCATTCCCATTTGATTACTGGGCATCAAAATTAGACACCTGGCCAGAATTGGCAGAATATGCATTGCAGGAGCTTGCTTGCCCGGCAGCTAGTGTCCTATCAGAAAGAGTATTCAGTGCTGCAGGTTCAATACTAACAGAAAAAAGGACTCGTCTGGCTACCCAAAATGTAGATGATCTAACCTTCATTAAAATGAACCACAACTGGATTTCGAAATCTTTTGCCCCACCTTGCCCGGCTGACACCTAGCTTTCCTATGAAAAGGTCTTGCCTGTGGACTATTCTGAATGCCTTTTCCAATCTCGTAATTTTCTGCACCTGATTGTCCAGCATACGACATGTTTACACCTCACTAAATGGCCAAACTCCCCACACGGGGCCGTGGTATCGACACTTGGCGACAGCACCCGTGAGAGTGCAGTTTGTCTGAAGAGGTGGGTGAGCCCGCTTTTGGTCGACGGCACTGCCACTGGGTCCCTCCTAGTACAATAAAGTGTCTCTGGCGGTGGTGGTGCGCACCCAACGTCAGACACACCGTTGTAATATGAGGGGCCCTGGGCCTGTACCGCCGGCCACAAGACAGTTTCCCCCCACCCCAGCTCAAACAGTGCTCTACCACTTGCAAAATTATCTCACAGCTCCACCAATGTTTAGTCTATGCGCTGACATCCTTCAATGCCTGCCACTGACAATACCATTGTATTGACATTTTTGTTATGTTAGGCCTTCGATGCCTGTCTGTGGTCACTCCTTCCACTAGGCCTCCACTGACCACACCACTGCTGCCCGTGTACCCCTGGAACCAATTTAAAATTGCCTACAGCCATGTGTTATTATTTTAGGCCTGCGATGCCTGTCTGCGGTCACTCCTTCCACTAGGCCTCCACTGACCACACCACTGCTGCCCGTGTACCCCTGTAACCAATTTAAAATTGCCTACAGCCATGTGTTATTATTTTAGGCCTTCGATGCCTGTCTGCGGTGACTCCTTCCACTAGGCCTCCACTGACCACACCACTGCTGCCCGTGTACCCCTGGAACCAATTTAAAATTGCCTACAGCCATGTGTTATTATTTTAGGCCTTCGATGCCTGTCTGCGGTCACTCCTTCCACTAGGCCTCCACTGACCACACCACTGCTGCCCGTGTACCCCTGTAACCAATTTAAAATTGCCTACAGCCATGTGTTATTATTTTAGGCCTTCGATGCCTGTCTGCGGTCACTCCTTCCACTAGGCCTCCACTGACCACACCACTGCTGCCCGTGTACCCCTGTAACCAATTTAAAATTGCCTACAGCCATGTGTTATTATTTTAGGCCTTCGATGCCTGTCTGCGGTCACTCCTTCCACTAGGCCTCCACTGACCACACCACTGCTGCCCGTGTACCCCTGGAACCAATTTAAAATTGCCTACAGCCATGTGTTATTATTTTAGGCCTTCGATGCCTGTCTGCGGTCACTCCTTCCACTAGGCCTCCACTGACCACACCACTGCTGCCCGTGTACCCCTGGAACCAACATCAGAAAATATAAAAATAAGTATTTTGCTTATAAAAAAGAAAATACTGGAGAGATATCAAATGCAGACATTTTAACATTAAAAACAAACACATACAACAAAAATCTGGTACAGTACTAAAAATGGCCACCAGCTACAATAACTTTCTCCTGCAAGTAGTTAACTGAAAGGTTTTTTCAATTTTAAACACAGATATGGCATCCACCGAGTGTTGTCCTGTCGCGTCTTCTTTATATTATTGCCAAGAAGATGCAAAACAATGAAAATAATAAAATCATTATTTACCAAAAAAATTGAGTAAGTCAAAACCACATTGCAAATAAACATTCATTACAAATAAAGAAGCAGGGCGCGTCCGAGGGTGAGTATATACCTAATAAGAATATAATCACCCTCGGACGCGCCCTGCTTCTTTCCGACAGCCTTCCTTCCTAAGAATCAGCCCTTCTGTGGTGTAGAGAGAGGGTTTGTTACACTCCAAGGTGTTCCCCAGGTTGCCTTTCCTGAGCTTCGATCTTCCGGCTCTCGTTTAGTAGTTGTTGGAAACTACGCTGCATTGGGCCTACAAATTGGGTATGGGGTGTAGAGAGATGGTGTGTTCCACTCCAAGGTGTTCCCCAGGTTGCCTTTCCTGAGCTTCGATCTTCCGGCTCTCGTTTAGTAGTTGTTGGAAACTACGCTGCATTAGGCCTACAAATTGGGTATGGGGTGTAGAGAGATGGTGTGTTCCACTGTAGAGAGATGGTGTGTTCCACTCCAAGGTGTTCCCCAGGTTTCCTCTCCATTGCTTCGATCTTCCGGCTCTCGTTTAGTAGTTGTTGGAAACTACGCTGCATTAGGCCTACAAATTGGGTATGGGGTGTAGAGAGATGGTGTGTTACACTCCAAGGTGTTCCCCAGGTTTCCTCTCCATTGCTCCGATCTTCCGGCTCTCGTTTAGTAGTTGTTGGAAACTACGCTGCATTAGGCCTACAAATTGGGTATGGGGTGTAGAGAGATGGTGTGTTACACTCCAAGGTGTTCCCCAGGTTTCCTCTCCATTGCTTCGATCTTCCGGCTCTCGTTTAGTAGTTGTTGGAAACTACGCTGCATTGGGCCTACAAATTGGGTATGGGGTGTAGAGAGATGGTGTGTTCCACTCCAAGGTGTTCTCCAGGTTGCCTTTCCTGAGCTTCGATCTTCCGGCTCTCGTTTAGTAGTTGTTGGAAACTACGCTGCATTAGGCCTACAAATTGGGTATGGGGTGTAGAGAGATGGTGTGTTACACTCCAAGGTGTTCCCCAGGTTTCCTCTCCATTGCTTCGATCTTCCGGCTCTCGTTTAGTAGTTGTTGGAAACTACGCTGCATTAGGCCTACAAATTGGGTATGGGGTGTAGAGAGATGGTGTGTTCCACTGTAGAGAGATGGTGTGTTCCACTCCAAGGTGTTCCCCAGGTTTCTTTGCCAATGCATCGATCATCATGCTCTCGTTTAGTAGTTGTTGGAAACTACGCTGCATTAGGCCTACAAATTGGGTATGGGGTGTAGAGAGATGGTGTGTTCCACTCCAAGGTGTTCTCCAGGTTGCCTTTCCTGAACTTCTATCTTCAGGCTCTCATTAAATTGTGGTTAAACGGAACAACTGCATTTGGCGTACTAGTTGGTTTGGGGCCTACTATCGGTGTCTGCCGCTCCTTGCTGTTGTCCTGGTTTCCTGTCCTGAAATTCCGTTTTCAGGCGCTCGTTAAGTAGTTGTTAATGTTAGACTGCATTTGGCCTACTAGTTGGGTTGGGGCCTACTATCGGTGTCTGCCACTCCTTGCTGTTCTCCTCCACTGAACAAAGCTGTGCCGCCTGTTTACTACTGTTGCCAATTTTGAACTGCATTTCGACTACTTACTGATTTGGGCGTACTCTCTGTGTCAGCCTCTCATTCCAGTTGTCCTCCACTGCAATGCCCCCTGATTAGTCCTGTGTTACCAATTTTGAACTGCATTTAGCCCACTTTATTCTTTGGGCCTATATCTGTGTTTCCTCCTCATCCTGCCCATTGCCCAGACAGTGATAGATGAGTCTGCTGGTACATTGACCCATAACGCAACATTTCCCGTGCACGCTACACTGCAAGATTGTGACCCTGCTGAAAGTCAGGTCCCCCTTCCCACATACCATACCACCTTACACGGGGACAAACAGGAAGGTGCAGATGAAAGTGCAGGTTCCTTCATCAGGTGGGGGGAGGAATACTAGTTGGCGACGTCACTGGCACAGGGCCTCTCATGGTACGCAAAAGTGTTGCTGCCGGTGGGAGGCGCCCCCGCCGTGCAAACACACCGCTGTACTTTGAGGGGCCCTGTGCCAGTGCCAATGCCAACGAGTGGGCCCCCCCTGCTTGCTCAGGTTCACAGCACTTGCAAAGTTGAAATCCTTACCTCTCCCTTCTCCACTGCCGTGACGTGGTCCAGATTTCCTGGGCCCACTAATTACTTGAACCAGCCTTACCCACCACAACTTTAGCCAAATGACCCCCAATTTCAAATGCCTTCCAATTATTATAAGGTAAATTACGCTTGACAAGCTTCATTAAGAAGAATGGATGGTTTTGACATTAAAATGGGCACTCTAGGTGTTTTCCTGGCCCCCACTCACTGCCGACTATGCTGCCCCATTGACTTGCATTGGGTTTCGTGTTTCGGTCGATCCCGACTTTACGTCATAATCGGCCGATTTCACTCGACCCGACTTTTGAGATAGTCGGGTTTCGCGAAACCCGGCTCGACTCTAAAAAAGGTCAAGGTCGCTCAACTCTAGTGGCAATTTAAAGCACCCTTTTTTTTTGTTTTTGTGGGAGACTGCAGGAAAAAACAGGCCCTGTGTGTTAAACTACACACACTGTACAAAGCAGAACATGGGTGGCAGATATACGCCAAACAGAACTCACGTTAATCCACTTAGTGGCAATTTAAAGCAGCCTTTTTTTTGTTTTTGTGGGAGACTGCAGGAAAAAAACAGGCCCAGTGTATGACAACACACAATGTGCAAGGCAGAACGTGGCTGCCAGATATATAAAAAAATACAAGGGCTGTAGTAGAATTTCAATCTCCCTACAATGATCAAAGGACAAGTATGGCAGCAATAAAAAGGACTGCTGCACAGTGCACACAAAAGACTGTGGACAAAGAAACAAGAGAACTGTGCAGAAAGAAGCAACAGGATTTTTGCTTTGAAAAAAGCAGTTGGTTTGCACAGCGGCGTACACACAGCAATGCAGCTATCAGGGAGCCTTCTAAGGCAGCCTAATAAGCTACAGAGCTGATGCACCCAAAAAAAAACCCACTGTCCCTGCAAAGAAAAGGTGGTGCTGGACAGTGGAAATCGCTACAGCACAAGCGGTTTGGGGGTTAATATTCCCTGCCTAAGTATATCCCTGCTTCTGATGAAGCTGCAGCAACCTCTCCCTATGCTCAGATCGGCAGAAGTAAGATGGCGGTCGGCGTACACGCCCCTTTATAGCCCCTGTGACGCAGCAGAAAGCAAGCCAATCACTGCCATGCCCTTCTCTAAGATGGTGGGGACCGAGACCTATGTCATCACGCTGCCCACACTCTGCGTGCACCTTCATTGGCTGAGAAATGGCGCTTAAAGCATCATACAAAACGCAACTTTGGCGCGCAGATCGCCGACCTCGTGGCCGATCCCACAGTGGGATCGGGTCGGGTTTCACGAAACCCGACTTTGCCAAAAGTCGGCGATTTATGAAAATGTCCGATCCGTTTCGCTCAACCCTAGTGGTACATTCTCTAATATGACAACACAGAGCACTGTCCCTCTCAACTCTACATCGCAAATGAATCCCACTGAAACTACAACTCGAAACAAAAACTTAAAGGGGTATTCCCATCTTCAAGATCCTATTCCAAAATAAGTTAGGCGTAATAATATTATTAGAAAAATACCTTCTATTAGAAATTATAGTATAGTTCTTTGATTTACTATGTCGCTTACTCCATGTGCAGGGCATTGCAGTTGCTTATATATTCATGGTTACTATTAGGGATGAGCAGACCCATGGATGTTCGAGTCCATTGGCTTTAGCTGAACTTTATAAAAAAGTTAAATTTAGGTACCAGAATGGTATCGAAACTTGATACAGAACCCGGAACACATTCAAATGAATGGGGGCCAAAATATCCGGCTCTGACCGCTGGTAACCTTCCTGAACTCTCCACCAGCCACAGCCACTGAATAGCATAGACCACAAAGGGTATGTGTCCACGTGCAGTAAACGCTGCATGTTTGATGCTGCATAGAGACGCAGCATCAAACACGCAGCATCCAGATGTTACAGCATAGTGGAGGGGATATAATGAAATCCCGTCTCCACTATGCGTAGTAACACGCACATGGCGGCCCTGCGACTCCCGACATGCTGCCCGTCTTTTCAGATCGCAGCATGTCCGTATATCTTGCGGCGATGCTGCATCGCCGAAAGATATAGCACAGGGCCCTATGCAATGGGTGTGATGATCCCGGATGTGTGCTATGAACACATCCAACATCATCGCGTCCCCAGAAGTGGCGGAGCTTAGCGCAGAGCGGCAAAGCCGCTCCGACTAAACCACCGGCCATCCTGAAGGTGGACACATAATCTGAGGGTTCTCATGCTGTCACACAGAGGACAGAGGTCACAGCCAGCAGCTGTGACCAGCAGTGAAAAGGTTATCGCCACTCACGCATTGGCAGAGTTCTACTCTCATTGTTCCCCTGGCCTCACTGATAGCAGCAAGAGCAGGCGATGCTGATGAGAGTATTCACAAGCCGGTGCTTCTGCGTGGTAAGAAATATGTCAGTGATATATAAAATTAGTGACATCAACCCCAAGGGTAGTAATAGAGAGGCATCAATAAGACACCCCCATTACTAACCCCATAGCAAGTTGTTAAAAAATCACAGACACCCAGTAAAAAATCTTTGAATTGAAATAAAGACACAGACTTCTTTAATATTCTAAATTAAACTATACTTACTGTCACATCTAATTCCCCAGACGCCCTCAGTCTTCTGTAATATAAGTAAAATAATAAACCAACAATATACCCATAACTGTCCATCGTTGTATCCCATGCAGTAATCCATATCTGGGGGATATACAGTTTTCAACCAGGCCAGTGCCAAGATGCGACCCATCCCAGCTGAATACCACTGGTGAATGAGCTGCTGAGAGCGGAGCTTCAGTGACTAGTGGTGACATCACTGAAGCTGTGCTCCCTCACAGCCTCAACTGTGATGAACTCTGGACCATGGGAAAATGACAGTGCATTTTCCCATGGTCCAGAGTTCATGCACTTGCAATGATAACACCCAGGTGCCTGCCTTTCACTCTCCCTCATTTTAAATCTCTCCCTAATCCCTATGCTAACTCCCCCTAACAAGGAACTAATCTTCACCCTCAGTAGCTCTTAGAAGAGCTTTTTGGAATCACAAAGTCTTCTCTCCCTATATGCTGCTTTTACTCTCCCCATGCTCACACTAACTACCCGCTCACTGCACTGTTTCGGCTACAATGTGCGCTAGATGGCGCCGGCAGGCATTAAATAACCCCTATGATGCTGGAAGGCCAGCCAATCACAGTAATGCCACACCAAAGAAGATGCCGGCATTACTTTGATTGGCAAGCAAGCCCACCATGTTCATTGGCTGCAAATAAATCACCAAACCTGCTTGGCGGGTCACTTGAATATACAGAGGCAAATAGCGAATATCAACGAATAGCCCGAATAACGTACTATATGTGCGCGTAATGAATAGTGCCAAATGTATTTGCTCATCACTACTTGTTATTTAAAAATAGGGGGACCCACATCATTTTTTTAGGGTTCCCCCTATTTTTAATAACCATCTAAGGGATATCAGACTGCTGCAGGCTGACATTAGTAGCCTGGGAAGCTGCAAGGATATTGGCTCTTCCCAGGCTACAAATACCAGCTCCCAGCTGGCTGTTTTCCCTCGGCTAGTTTTTAAAATGAATGGGACTGAATGACATTTATTTTTTTTTTTATTTATTTATTTACTTTCAGGCTGGATCATGTGTTGCATCGGCCAATTTACAGCCATGCCATTACTTGACATGGCTGTGATAGAGCCAGAAGTGCCCACATCCTTAAAGCTTGTTGATTGGCTGCACTGCAGTCTTTCAACATGCTTTATTAGACTTCTGGAATCAAACAGGAAACTGAACATACAGTAAGTAATCTGGGGTTGGGGTCTGGTACAGAACACTGGAAGTCAGGTACAAATCCTGAACTTTCCAGGTCAGGTTTGCTTATCCCTAATTATAATCACTAACAGCTAACTAACCAATGGTCACTATAAGAGTGGTTGTAACCATGGATAACCTAAGCTATTACAGTGCATTGCACATTGGATAATAGACATAGAGAATCATAAGATCCATACTACATTTCTAATTGGAGGTATTTCATAGTATTTTTATTATCATACCTAATACATATGTGGATATGATCTTGGATATGGGAATACCCCTTAAAGCATTTAAGCATAATTAACAGTGATGAGTGAGTATACTCATTGCTCAGGTTTTCCCGAGCACGCTCAGGTGATCTCTGAGTATTTGTTGGTAGGGTTGAGCGAAACAGATCGGCCAATTTCAAAAGTCGCTGACTTTTGGCAAAGTCGGGTTTTGTGAAACCCGACACGATCTCACTGTGGGATCGGGTCGGCGGCCGGCGATCTTCGCTCCAAAGTTGTTTTTTACATATATATATATATATATATATATATATATATATATACAGTGGGGCAAAAAAGTATTTAGTCAGTCAGCAATAGTGCAAGTTCCACCACTTAAAAAGATGAGAGGCGTCTGTAATTTACATCATAGGTAGACCTCAACTATGGGAGACAAACTGAGAAAAAAAATCCAGAAAATCACATTGTCTGTTTTTTTAACATTTTATTTGCATATCATAGTGGAAAATAAGTATTTGGTCAGAAACAAACAATCAAGATTTCTGGCTCTCACAGACCTGTAACTTCTTCTTTAAGAGTCTCCTCTTTCCTCCACTCATTACCTGTAATAATGGCACCTGTTTAAACTTGTTATCAGTATAAAAAGACACCTGTGCACACCCTCAAACAGTCTGACTCCAAACTCCACTATGGTGAAGACCAAAGAGCTGTCAAAGGACACCAGAAACAAAATTGTAGCCCTGCACCAGGCTGGGAAGACTGAATCTGCAATAGCCAACCAGCTTGGAGTGAAGAAATCAACAGTGGGAGCAATAATTAGAAAATGGAAGACATACAAGACCACTGATAATCTCCCCCGATCTGGGGCTCCACGCAAAATCCCACCCCATGGGGTCAGAATGATCACAAGAACGGTGAGCAAATATCCCAGAACCACGCGGGGGGACCTAGTGAATGAACTGCAGAGAGCTGGGACCAATGTAACAAGGCCTACCATAAGTAACACACTACGCCACCATGGACTCAGATCCTGCAGTGCCAGACGTGTCCCACTGCTTAAGCCAGTACATGTCCGGGCCCGTCTGAAGTTTACTAGAGAGCATTTGGATGATCCAGAGGAGTTTTGGGAGAATGTCCTATGGTCTGATGAAACCAAACTGGAACTGTTTGGTAGAAACACAACTTGTCGTGTTTGGAGGAAAAAGAATACTGAGTTGCATCCATCAAACACCATACCTACTGTAAAGCATGGTGGTGGAAACATCATGCTTTGGGGCTGTTTCTCTGCAAAGGGGCCAGGACGACTGATCCGGGTACATGAAAGAATGAATGGGGCCATGTATCGTGAGATTTTGAGTGCAAACCTCCTTCCATCAGCAAGGGCATTGAACATGAAACGTGGCTGGGTCTTTCAACATGACAATGATCCAAAGCACACCGCCAGGGCAACGAAGGAGTGGCTTCGTAAGAAGCATTTCAAGGTCCTGGAGTGGCCTAGCCAGTCTCCAGATCTCAACCCTATAGAAAACCTTTGGAGGGAGTTGAAAGTCCGTGTTGCCAAGCGAAAAGCCAAAAACATCACTGCTCTAGAGGAGATCTGCATGGAGGAATGGGCCAACATACCAACAACAGTGTGTGGCAACCTTGTGAAGACTTACAGAAAACGTTTGACCTCTGTCATTGCCAACAAAGGATATATTACAAAGTATTGAGATGAAATTTTGTTTCTGACCAAATACTTATTTTCCACCATAATATGCAAATAAAATGTTAAAAAAAACAGACAATGTGATTTCCTGGATTTTTTTTTCTCAGTTTGTCTCCCATAGTTGAGGTCTACCTATGATGTAAATTACAGACACCTCTCATCTTTTTAAGTGGTGGAACTTGCACTATTGCTGACTGACTAAATACTTTTTTGCCCCACTGTATATATATATTTATATTTACTTCAGCGCGATATAGCAGAAAAGCCGGTAATTCAATTGCCGGCTTTTCATTTCTCCTGCCTAAACCCGACATGATATGAGACATGGGTTACATACAGTAAACCATATCATATCCCCCTTGTTTTGCATATTCCACACTACTAATGTTAGTAATAATTACAGCCTGTAGCTATTAAATTTAAGGGTTAAATGTTTCTGAATATTTTCCCATGCTCGAGGTCATATGAGGACATCCAGCAGAGGGGGCATCACCGCTACTGAAGGTAACTATAGGTCATTGACCTACATTACCTTCATTCCCCGGGGTTTTACAGGCAAGAGCACAGCTGCATTATAGCAGAGCTCCTGCCTGTAAAATATTTTAACCCCTTCAGATGGATTTACATCGTGGGACGTTACAGATCTACGGAAGGTATGTATATTGTTGGTTTATTATTTTTAATTTGTTACAGATCGAGGGTCTTCAGGTGGATTGGGAGAGTAATAAAATATTACAACAACCTGTGTGTTTATTTCTTTAAAAGACTTTGTAATAATGTGTGTGTGTGTTTTTCAACCATTTCAGACAATTGGATTAATAATGGATAGGTGTCATAATTGACGCCTCTCCATTATTAATCTGGCTTAATGTCGATTTAACCCTTAAATTTAATAGCTACAGTGCCGAAATTTTGCACATACACACTACTAACATTAGTAGTGTGGAATATGCAAAAAAAGGGGGACATAACATTGTTTACTGTATGTAAACCATGTCTCATATCATGTCGAGTTTAGGCAGGAGAAATGAAAAGCCGGCAATTGAATTACCGGCTTTTCTGCTATATCGCGCTGAAGTAAATATAAAAATATATAGATTTCCCATTGACTTGCATTTGGTTTCGTGTTTCGGACGATCCCCCGACCCCGACTTTTCAAGAAGATCGGCCGATTTCACTCGACTTGACTTTTGAGAAAGTCGGGTTTCGCGAAACCCGACTTGACCTCAAAAAAGGAAAAGTCGCTCAACCCTATTTGTTAGTGTTCGGAGATATAGTTTTCATCGCCTAAGCTGAATGATTTACAGCTACTAGCCAGGCTGAGTACATGTGAGGGTTGCCTGGTTGCTAGGGAATCCCCATATGTAATCAAGCTGGCTAATAGCTGTAAATCATTCAGCTGAGGCGAAGAAAACTATATCTCCGAATACTAACAAATAGGGTTGAGCGAAACGGGTCGAGATTTTTCAAAAGTCGCCGACTTTTGGCAAGGTCGGGTTTCATGAAACCCGACCCGACCCCAGTGTGGGCGGCCATGAAGTCGGCGATCTTTTGAATCTGGAATCGGAATTCCGATACCGATTCCCGATATGTTTAAGATATCGGGAATTGGTATCGGAATTCAGATTAAAGTGTAAAATAAAGAATTAAAATAAAAAATATCGCAATACTTACCCTCTGACGAGCCCTGGTAGTAACCGGCAGTCTTCCTTCCTTAGAATCAGCCTTCCAGGACCTGGCGGTGACGTCGCGGTGACGTCGCGGCTTGTGATTGGCCGCGCGGCCGCCCATGTGACCGCTCGCGCGACCAATCAGAAGCCGTGACGTCACCGAAGGTCCTTCAAGCGCTGATTCTTAGGAAGGAAGGCTGTCGGAAGGAAGCAGGGCGCTTCCGAGGGTGAGTATATACCTAATAGGAATATACTCACCCTCGGAAGCGCCCTGCTTCCTTCCGACAGCCTTCCTTCCTAAGAATCAGCGCTTGAAGGACCTTCGGTGACGTCACGGCTTCTGATTGGTCGCGCGAGCGGTCACATGGGCGGCCGCGCGGCCAATCACAAGCCGCGACTTCACCGCGACGTCACCGCCAGGTCCTGGAAGGCTGATTCTAAGGAAGGAAGACTGCCGGTTACTACCAGGGCTCGTCAGAGGGTAAGTATTGCGATATTTTTTATTTTAATTCTTTATTTTACACTAAAATATGGATCGCAGGGCCTGAAGGAGAGTTTCCGCTCCTTCAGACCCTGGGAACCATGGAAACCCAATGCACTGCATTGGGTTTCCAGTTTCGGACAACCCCGACTTTTTTATAGGATCGGCCGATTTCACTCGACCCGACTTTTGAAAAAGTCGGGTTTCGTGAAACCCGACCCGATCCTATAAAAGTAAAGGTCGCTCATCCCTACTAACAAATACTCGGAGATCACCCGAGCGTGCTCAGGAAAACCCGAGCAACGAGTATATTCGCTCATCACTAATAATTAACATAAAGCACAAGATATGCTTCCTGCAGTTGTCCAGTGAAGCTCTACAGAAGAAAGAAAAAGGTCAAATAAAATCAACTCATATCGGGTGGTTGCACACTAGAAATATGAGGTTCACAAAGCACATCAAGATTGCTCACAAAACCCTCTTCAAACCACTGGAGAGATAATGGTGTGACTGCCCAGCACAAAATGCAATTGTACCCCTTATCCAGATGTTTCATCCAGTTCATCCAAGTCTATGATTTCCTTTGATTTCACTAGCTTCACACAACAAACAATGGCCTTATATCTCTGGAATATTAGAAATGAACATACTTACATTCTAATGTACAAAAAGTGAATGTATTTGTGAGAGTGAAAGCATTCTCAGATTTTACAGAAAAGACATCAATGCCTGTTGCATTAAACTTTTGAGTTGAAAGGAAACGCTATACTTGATTTAGCTAGACAAAACATTTAGTTGAGGAGAACAAGTGTATAATGAGCTTAGCTGTCTCTTTCTGTGCTGTGACCTAAAGGAATGGAAAGTAACTTTCATGGTTTTTTTTGTTTATACACGAATAGCAATCAAGTATAGTAGTCTACCAAAATTATCTGAAGACTTTGGTCACATTGACTCTATCGGCTCTGCATTTAATTGAAGCTGTAATGAACCCTATCAAGTTATAATTTTGTCTGAAGTTCTGTTGAGCATTTCATAGTTTTGACAGCAACAATACTTGCCTATGCTGTAAAAAAAATATAAAAAAACATAAATAGAAATCTGTAATGCAAATGTAAACAACGTCAGTCCTATTCTTTTACTTATTACCTATTCCCATTACTGTAGCTGCTACAGAAACAATGAAAGCGGTTATATAAAATGACAATATACGACTTTATGTAATCCATCAGACTCATCATATAGTATTTATTTATCACTTTTATTTCATTTGCATTAAAATATGTATATCTTTTTAGTTTGTCTTGCAGTTTGGAAGAATCATCACATGAGGACTGTCACCAACTATTTTATAGTCAACTTGTCACTTGCAGATGTGCTTGTTACTATCACTTGTCTTCCAGCAACATTGGTAGTTGACATAACTGAAACTTGGTTCTTCGGGAAAACTCTTTGCAAAGTAATTCCCTATTTACAGGTACAGTAATCTTGTTGTCCTACAATTTGTTTATTTACCACGACCTTGCACTAAAAAATAATAAAATGTAAAACATATTAAAATATACTTGATACAAATGGACATGTTCAAGCTAATTAAAGAAATATGATCTATACTCTTGTCATTATGATCAGGTGACCATGCTACAATAGTTATAATACTTTTATAAGTTTAGTATGGTTTTATTATACTTAGGAATAAAATGGAAGAGTTCATTAATTATAAATGCATTTTATAGTGAAGCTCAATACATGAAAGGATACTGCATAAATCATAAATAAACTCACAACGAAAAAACCCGAACAAATATCCAGTGTTTTAAATAAAGAAAATATTTATTTAAGGATACATAAACCATAGGAAGGGGCGGGAAGGTACCAAAGGAAAGAAGGGGGCAACGTGGGGGACACTGATTGACTGAAACTCAATATAAATATACACAATGTGGCCCAGAAAAAAATATTATTACATCATGGTACGTGTTCCCCACGTTGCCCCCTTCTTTCCTTTGGTACCTTCCCACCCATCCCTATGGTTTATGTATCCTTAAATAAATATTTTCTTTATTTAAAACACTGGATATTTGTTCAGGTTCTTTTTTTTGTTGTGAGTTAGTTTAATTTCCGAGTTGTCCCTGTTGCATTGTCCAATAGTGCACCCATTTAAACATTATTTAGTATTTTGGATTTTATGTATTTAATAAATCATAAATGGTACATCAGTTCATTTAATAGTGGGCACTCATAAACAATGTTGTAATCTCACATGCTTTGCCATTTGATGGAGAAAGTGTGAAAGTAAAATAACAGTAAGAACCAGTAACTAAAGTTAAGATCAGCATTATTGGTAGTTTTATTGTTTATTAGAAAAAAAATTAATGCAGGGAATTTATTAACAATGGCATTCTTTATTCAAGCCTTAATAAAAAAGCATGCTAATCAAAGATGTGCATAAGTTATCAAGAAGCAAATGCCTTGCAATAAGTCAGGAGCACTAAAATCAAATTTGGACAAGCCATAAAGTTTGGCTATAATTAGAAATGGGCAAACTTGAACAGGAAACAACTACTGTTTGGGCACGGACCCGAACATGGACTTCTTCAGGAATTCCATGTTACTGTTTTGGGTTTGGCACCCCGAACATCGGGTACTTTCACGCTGTCATCTATATGACAATGTGAGAAACACTGGCGGCTCTTATCGGCAGTAAGATTATTACCACCGGTCAGAGTGTTGTGGCTCCCACACTGTCAAATGACAGCGTGAGCCAGCTGCTGTGACCAGAGGTAAAAAGTATAACAGCAAAAGCATGCGCTGGCTGATGGGAGAATTCACCAGCTGGCACCGGCACTATAAATAAATAGATAAATTAAGAAAACGGAGTTGGATCTGTTCCATTTTTAATAACCAGCATGGCAAAACTGACAGCTGCGGGCTGCAACCCCAAGCTGTCAGCTTTATCATAGCTAATTGTCAAGAAAAGAGGGGTCCCCATGCCTTATTTTAAAATAAATAAATAAATAATTAAAAAAAACAGCTTGGGGTCCCCCCCCATTTTTGACAACCACCCAAGCTAAAGCAGTAGGCTGGGGTCTGGTATTCTCAGGCTGTTATTCTTAGGTTGGTAAGGGACCATGGATATTGGGCCCAGCAGCCTAAAAATAACAGCCTGCATCCGACCCAGAAATGGCGCATCTATTAGATGCACAAATTCTGGCTGTTTGCATGGCTCTATAAGACACCTCTCCATTACTAAAACTATAGTGAGATTGTAAATAAACATACAGCCAGAATAAAGTCCTTAATTTGAAATAAAAATACACACTGTTTTATTTTTTTGTTTAAAAATAAAAAACAATGTTTTGCTTACCTTATGCTCATTCCATTTAAGCCCCCTGGTCTCCTGTAAAAAACAACAACCATATCCCTCACCTGTCCGACATACTGTCCCATGCCATAATACATGTCTGTGGTTCTCAACCTGGACGTTGCCAAGATTCGAGCATTCGGCTGAAAACCATGGGAGAATGATCTGCCACATTGTCCAGTCTCACTAGCCGAGAGTCTGGACAACATAATTCTCACTCTGATCCAACTTCCTCCCTCCATGCCATGTCCCAGGAGACAAGAGATTCTGCACTTGAACACTTCAAGGAGCTCTTTACTTTTCCATTTATTGATTCTGGCTTCTCATCCTACACATTTCAAAAGGAAAATGAGGAGCTTATGTGTAGTGATACCCAAATATTTGAGCAACCATGGTCACAAGAAGATGACGGTGGGGAACGGCAATTAGTTCATGAAAAGGTAAATGATGACTTTACCAGCGTAGGAGTCCTACTCCTTAAAAATAGTTAAACATGCTTCCTGAGGCCCTCCTTAAGGTGTCTCCCAGTGCGTTCTGAAGTCCCTCCTTTTAACTCCTTTCTGCCATCCGACATACGGGGGAGTGTGGCCGATCGCGGCCAGGTGTCAGCTGATTATCACAGCTGACACCCGGTACTAAGTGCCAGGAGCGATCACAGACCACTCCCGGCATTTTAACCCCAGGAACACTGCAATCAAACAAGATCGCAGCCTTCTGGTGGCATAGGGAAACTTCCCTGAGACCCTCAGAACAAGGCAATGTGATTGCGTTGTTTCAAGGGTCTCCTCCCTGCAGGCCCCTGGATCCAAGACCTTTTGGGTCCTGCAGGGAGGTGGCTCTTCAGTGCCTGCTGAGAGCAAGCGCTGAGAAGCTTCCTACATTGCCAGTCAGATCGCTGATCTGACACCGTGCTGTGAAAAGTGTCAGAACAGCAATCTGACTTTATACAGTAGTGTCCCTCCCTGGGACAATGTAAAAAAAAGTTAAAAAAAATATTATACTGTATAAAAATATATTTTTTAAAATTCCTAAATAAAGATACAGAAAAAAATAAATATTGTTCCAATAAATACATTTCTTTATGTAAATAAAAAAAACAATAAAAGTACACATATTTAGTATCGCCATGTCCGTAACGACTCGACTGTCCCACTAATTAACCCCTTCAGTGAACACCATAAAAAAATTAAAACGAGGCAAAAAATAATGGTTTATCATCATATACCACCAAACAAAAAGTGGAATAACACGCGATCAAAAAGACAGATGTTAATAAACATTGTACCGCTGAAAACATCATCTTGTCCTGCAAAAAATGAGCCGCAAGACAGCATCATCAGCCAAAAATAAAAAAGTTATAGCTCTCCGAATAAAGCGGTGAAAAAAGCTATTATTTTTTATTTAGAATAGTTTTTATTGTATAAAAGCGCCAAAACAGAAAAAATTATATAAATGAGGTATCGCTGTAATCATACTCTACCTGGACGTAGATCTGGGGATTTATTATGATGGAATATAGGCTGAACTGGATGGACAAATGTCTTTTTTCTGCCTTACTAACTATGAATAAAACTGCCTTATCAATTTTACCACACGCGGCACAGCATAAATGCCCCACCCAAAAGATATTCATGAATTGCTGTTTTTTGTTCATTCTGCCTCCCAAAAATTGTAATAAAAAGCGATAAAAAAAAGTCATGTGCCCAAAAATGGTATCAATAAAAATGTCAACTTGTCCTGCAAAAAACAAGACCTCACATGACTCTGTGGTACAAATATAGAAAAATTATAGCTCTCAAAATGTGGTAATGCAAAAACTATTTTTTTTTTAAAAAAAGCATCTTTTAGTGAGTGACAGCTGCCAAACATAAAAATTGCTATAAAAACCCACTATAAATAGTAAATCAAACCCCCTTTGTCAACCCCTTGGTTAGGGAAAAACAATAAAATAAAAAATGTATTTATTTCAATTTTCCTGTTAGAGTTAGGGTTGAGGCTAAAGTTAAGGTTAGGATTGGGGCTAAAGTTAGGAATAGGGTTGGAGCTAAATTTAGGGTTAGGGTTTGGATTAGGGTTAGGGTTGGGATTATGTTTACTGCTGGGTTTAGGTTAGGGGTGTGTCAGGGTCTGGGGTGTGGTTATTGTTATGCTGAGGGTTAGGGCTGTGTTGGGATAGGGTTGTGTTGGGCTTAGGGTTGTGGTTAGGGTTCAGATCAGGGTTAGGGGTGTGTTCGGGTTAGGGTTGGGATTAGGATCATTGGTGTGTTGGGGATAGGGTTGGAGCTAGAATTGGGGGGTTTCCACTGTTTAGGCACATCAGGGGCTCTCCAAACTCGACATGGTGTCCGATCTCAATTCCAGCCAATTCTCCCTTGAAAAAGTGAAACGTTGCTCATTCCCTTCCGAGCTCAGCCATGCACCCAAACAGAGGTGTACCTCCACATATGGGATATCATCGTACTCAGGACAACTTGGACAACAACCTTTGAGGTCCAGTTTCTCCCGTTACCCTTGTGAAAAATAAAATTTGGGGGCTAAAAAAATCATTTTTGTGCGGGAAAAAAATGATTTTTTTATTTTCATGGCTTTGCGTTATAAACTTTAGTGAAACACTTGGGGGTTCAAAATTCTCACAACACATCTAGATAAGATCCTTGAGAGGTCTAGTTTCCAAAATGGCATCACTTATGGCGGTTTCCACTGTTTAGGCACATCAAAATAAAAAAGGGATGAAGACAGTGCTGCTTATGGTCAGAATGCAATACATAAAGTGCACAAGCACATATTGATTTCTAACTGTATTTCAAAATGAGACATTTAGCAAACAATTTATGAATTCTTTGAGCTACCCGCCACGCCAAGCCATTCTCATAACGGGGCAGTCCTATCCTACTTTACGTTTTTTATATTTGCTGTGCCATTAAAGCCTTCTAAATGTATTGGAAGCAAGACCACATTAGCCCTACTCTACGTTTTTTATATTCGCTGTGCCATTACGGCCTCTTAAATGTATTAAAAGCAAGACCACATTATATACAAACTGTACCTGAAGCATTTCTGAATCACTCCCATGGCGCCAGAAAGGGAAAGCGCAGATAAAGGTTGACCAGGTCCGAACATAGACACTTCAGGTCCAACCTCCACACTGCCTAACCAGCACCACAGATGAAGGGTGAGACAGGCCCAAACACAGGTGCACAATCAAACAGAGCCTAGTCCAGGGCTGCTGTGTGTGTGTAAAGCAGCCTAGATCAATCACAATGAACACAGAAAGAATGGTGTACATAACCCAGCGTGCATGGCAACAGTGGTGGTCAGCCCCAAACCAATATTAAAATAAAAAAGGGGAGAAGCCAGCGCTGCTAATGGTCAGAACACAATACATAAAGTGGGAATGCACATATTGATTTCTAACTGTATTTCAAAATGAGACATTTAGCAAACAATTGATCAATTCTTTGAGCTACCCCGCCACGCCAAGGCATTCTCATAATTGGTCAGACCTACTCTACGTTTTTTATATTCGCTGTGCCATTACGGTCTGCTAAATGTATTGGAAGCAAGACCACATTAATCCTACTCTACATTTTTTATATTCGCTGTGCTATTACGGCCTCCTAAATGTCTTAAAAGCAAGACCACATTAAATGCAAACTGTACCTGAAGCATTTGTTAATCACTCCCATGGCGCCAGAAGGCGTAAGCGCAGATAAAGGTTGACCAGGTCCGAACATAGACATTTCAGGTCCAACCTCCACACTGACTAACCAACACAACAGATGAAGGGTGAGACAGGCCCAGACACAGGTGCACAATCAAACAGAGCCTAGGGCAGGGAAGGGCTGCTGTAAGTGTGTACAGCAGCCTAGATCAATCACAATGAACACAGAAAGAATGGTGTACATAACCCAGCGCGCATGGCAACAGTGGTGGTCAGTCACAAACCAATATTAAAATAAAAAAGGGGAGAAGCCAACGCTAATGGTCAGAACACAATACATAAAGTGGGAATGCACATATTGATTTCTAACTATATTTCAAAATGAGACATTTAGCAAACAATTGATCAATTCTTTGAGCTACCCCGCCATGCCAAGGCATTCTCATAATTGGTCAGTCCTACTCTACGTTTTTTATATTCGCTGTGCCATTACGGTCTCCTAAATGTATTGGAAGCAAGACCACATTAATCCTACTCTACATTTTTTATATTCGCTTTGCTATTACAGCCTCCTAAATGTCTTAAAAGCAAGACCACATTAAATGCAAACTGTACCTGAAGCGTTTGTGAATCACTCCCATGGCGCCAGAAGGGGTAAACGCAGATAAAGGTTGACCAGACATAGACATTTCAGGTCCAACCTCCACACTGACTAACCAACACAACAGATGAAGGGTGAGACAGGCCTAGACACAGGTGCACAATCAAACAGAACCTAGGGCAGGGAAGGGCTGCTGTATGTGTGTACAGCAGCCTAGATCAATCACAATGAACACAAAGAATAGCGTGCATAACCCAGCGCGCACGGCAACAGTGGTGGTCAGCCACAAACCAATATAAAAAAGGGGGAGAAGCCAGCACTGCTTATAGTCAGGCACATAGGCATATCAATGGCTCTGCAAATGCAACATGATGCCCGCAGACCATTCCATCAAAGTCTGCATTCCAAAATGTCGCTAATTTCCTTCCGAGACCCAATGTGTGCCCAAACAGTAGTTTTCCTCCACATATAGTGTATTAGCATACTCAGGACAAATTGCACAACAATTTTTGGGGTCCAATTTTTTTCATGTTACCCTTGTGAAAATACAAAAATGGGGCTAAAAAATCATTTTTGTGGAAAAAAAATGATTTAATATTTTCACGGTTCTGTGTTATAAACTTTAGTGAAACACTTAAGGTACCTTCACACTCAGCGACGCTGCAGCGATACCGACAACGATGTCGATCGCTGCAGCGTTGCTGTTTGGTCGCTGGAGAGCTGTCACACCGACAGCTCTCCAGCGACCAACGATCCCGAGGTCCCCGGGTAACCAGGGTAAACATCGGGTTACTAGTGCTTAGTAACCCGATGTTTACCCTGGTTACCAGCGTAAAAGTAAAAAAAACAAACACTACATATTTACCTACCTGTTGCGAATTCTGTGGCCAAGCTCCCTCCTGTGGTCGTGAGTGGTACTGCGGCTGGTTCTGTCTATAAGCTTCCTTTGGTGGATGAGAGTGGTACTGCGGCTTCTGAGTTTCCTTCCTCAGGTGATGAGGTTAAGTCGTTAGGTGCTGCTCTATTTAACTCCACCTGGTGCTTTGATCCTGGCCTCCAGTCAATGTTCTAGTATTGGTCTTGCTTCCTCCTGGATCGTTCCTGTGGCCTGTCTATCCTGCATAAGCTAAGTTCTGCTTATGTTATTTTTGTTTGCTATATTTTCTGTCCAGCTTGCTATATTGGTTTTTCTTGCTTGCTGGAAGCTCTGAGACGAAGAGGGAGCACCTCCGTACCGTTAGTCGGTGCAGAGGGTCTTTTTGCCCCTCTGCGGGGTTGTTTGTAGGTTTTTGTGTTGACCGCAAAGCTATCTTTCCTATCCTCGGTCTATTCAGAAAGTCGGGCCTCACTTTGCTAAATCTATTTCATCTCTGTGTTTGTATTTCATCTTTACTCACAGTCATTATATGTGAGGGGCTGCCTTTTCCTTTGGGGAATTTCTCTGAGGCAAGGTAGGCTTATTTTTCTATCTTCAGGGCTAGTTAGTTTCTCAGGCTGTGCCGAGTTGCATAGGGAGCGTTAGGCGCAATCCACGGCTACCTCTAGTGTGGTGTGATAGGATTAGGGATTGCGGTCAGCAGAGTTTCCACGTCTCAGAGCTCGTCATATGTTTTTGGTAAATGTCAGGTCACTTTGTGTGCTCTGAACTTCAAGGTCCATTGTGGTTCTGAATTACCTGTTCATAACAGTACTGGACGCCCAAAGTACTAATGCTTCTCAATAGAGGGAAAAGAGAAGTTCTGAGACCATTTTTTTTTCTTTGCACTGTGTTCTGTCTTTCTTTTCCCCTTTACATCAGGGTGGTTCAGAACACAGGTGTGGACATGGACATTCAGGGTCTGTCCTCTTTGATGGATAATCTCACTATAAGAGTACAGAACATTCAAGATTTAGTGGTTCAGAATCCTATGTTAGAACCTAAAATTCCTATTCCTGAGTTATTTTCTGGAGATAGAGCTAAGTTTTTGAATTTTAAAAATAATTGTAAACTATTTCTGGCTTTGAAACCCCGCTCCTTTGGTGACCCAGTTCAACAAGTTAAAATTATTATTTCTTTATTACGTGGCGACCCTCAAGACTGGGCATTTTCCCTTGCGCCAGGAGATCCTGCATTATGTAATATTGATGCGTTTTTTCTGACGCTCGGATTGCTGTACGACGAACCTAATTCAGTGGATCAGGCAGAGAAAAATTTGCTGGCTCTGTGTCAGGGTCAGGATGAGATAGAGATTTATTGTCAGAAGTTTAGAAAGTGGTCCGTGCTCACTCAATGGAATGAATGTGCGCTGGCAGCTATTTTCAGAAAGGGTCTCTCTGAAGCCCTTAAGGATGTCATGGTGGGATTTCCTATGCCTGCTGGTCTGAATGAGTCTATGTCTTTGGCCATTCAGATCGGTCGACGCTTGCGCGAGCGTAAATCTGTGCACCATTTGGCGGTATTATCTGAGCATAAACCTGAGCCTATGCAGTGCGATAGGACTTTAACCAGAGCTGAAAGGCAAGAACACAGACGTCAGAATGGGCTGTGTTTCTACTGTGGTGATTCCACTCATGCTATCTCCGATTGTCCTAAGCGCACTAAGCGGTTCGCTAGGTCTGCCACCATTGGTACGGTACAGTCGAAATTTCTTTTGCCGTTACTTTGATCTGCTCTTTGTCTTCCTATTCTGTCATGGCATTTGTGGATTCAGGTGCTGCCCTGAATTTGATGGACTTGGAGTTTGCTAGGCGCTGTGGGTTTGTCTTGGAGTCCTTGCAGTGTCCTATTCCATTGAGAGGAATTCATGCTACGCCTTTGGCCAAGAATAAGCCTCAGTATTGGACCCAGCTGACCATGTGCATGGCTCCTGCGCACCAGGAGGATATTCGCTTTCTGGTGTTGCATAATCTGCATGATGTGGTCGTGTTGGGGTTGCCATGGCTACAAGTCCATAACCCAGTATTAGATTGGAAATCTATGTCTGTGTCCAGCTGGGGTTGTCAGGGGGTACATGGTGATGTTCCATTTCTGTCTATCTCATCATCCACCCCTTCTGAGGTCCCAGAGTTCTTGTCTGATTACCGGGATGTATTCGATGAGCCCAAGTCCAATGCCCTACCTCCGCATAGGGATTGTGATTGTGCTATCGATTTGATTCCTGGTAGTAAGTTTCCTAAGGGTCGACTGTTTAATTTATCTGTACCTGAGCACGGCGCTATGCGGAGTTACGAGAAGGAGTCTTTGGAGAAGGGTCATATTCGCCCGTCATCGTCGCCATTGGGAGCGGGGTTCTTTTTTGTGGCCAAGAAGGATGGTTCGCTGAGACCTTGTATTGATTACCGCCTTCTAAATAAAATTACGGTCAAATTTCAGTACCCCTTGCCGCTGCTGTCTGATTTGTTTGCTCGGATTAAGGGGGCTAGTTGGTTCACCAAGATAGATCTTCGTGGTGCGTATAATCTTGTGCGTATTAAACGGGGCGATGAATGGAAAACAGCATTTAATACGCCCGAAGGCCATTTTGAGTACCTGGTTATGCCATTCGGACTTTCTAATGCTCCATCAGTGTTTCAGTCCTTTATGCATGACATCTTCCGAAAGTACCTGGATAAATTCCTGATTGTATACTTGGATGATATTTTGGTCTTCTCGGATGATTGGGAGTCTCATGTGAAGCAGGTCAGAATGGTGTTCCAGGTCCTGCGTGCTAATTCTTTGTTTGTGAAGGGGTCAAAGTGTCTCTTTGGTGTTCAGAAGATTTCATTTTTGGGGTTCATTTTTTCTCCTTCTACTATCGAGATGGACCCTGTTAAAGTTCAGGCCATTTATGATTGGACTCAGCCAACATCTCTGAAGAGTCTGCAGAAGTTCCTGGGCTTTGCTAATTTTTATCGTCGCTTCATCGCTAATTTTTCTTGCATTTCTAAACCGTTGACTGATTTAACCAAGAAGGGTGCTGATGTAGTCAATTGGTCTTCTGCTGCTGTGGAAGCTTTTCAGGAGTTGAAGCGTCGTTTTTCTTCTGCCCCTGTGTTGTGCCAACCAGATGTTTCGCTTCCGTTCCAGGTCGAGGTTGATGCTTCCAAAATTGGAGCAGGGGCTGTTTTGTCGCAGAGAAGTTCTGATTGCTCGGTGATGAAACCATGCGCCTTCTTTTCCAGGAAATTTTCGCCTGCTGAGCGAAATTATGATGTTGGCAATCGAGAGTTGCTAGCCATGAAGTGGGCATTCGAGGAGTGGCGTCATTGGCTTGAAGGAGCTAAGCATCGCGTGGTGGTCTTGACTGATCACAAAAACTTGACTTATCTTGAGTCTGCCAAACGGTTGAATCCTAGACAGGCTCGTTGGTCGCTGTTTTTCTCCCGTTTTGACTTTGTGGTTTTGTACCTTCCGGGCTCTAAAAATGTGAAGGCGGATGCCCTGTCTAGGAGTTTTGTGCCCGATTCTCCGGGTTTGTCTGAGCCGGCGGGTATTCTCAAAGAGGGGGTAATTTTGTCTGCCATCTCCCCTGATTTGCGGCGGGTGCTGCAAAAATTTCAGGCTAATAGACCTGACCGTTGCCCAGCGGAGAAACTGTTTGTCCCTGATAGGTGGACGAATAATGTTATCTCTGAGGTTCATTGTTTGATGTTGGCTGGTCATCCTGGAATCTTTGGTACCAGAGATTTGGTGGCTAGATCCTTTTGGTGGCCGTCTCTGTCGCGGGATGTGCGTTCTTTTGTGCAGTCCTGTGGGATTTGTGCTCGGGCTAAGCCCTGCTGTTCTCGTGCCAGTGGGTTGCTTTCGCCCTTGCCGGTCCCGAAGAGGCCTTGGACACATATCTCTATGGATTTTATTTCGGATCTCCCCGTCTCTCAAAGAATGTCGGTCATTTGGGTGGTTTGTGATCGCTTCTCTAAGATGGTCCATTTGGTGCCCTTGTCTAAATTGCCTTCCTCCTCTGATTTGGTGCCGTTGTTTTTCCAGCATGTGATTCGTTTACATGGCATTCCAGAGAACATCGTTTCTGACAGAGGTTCCCAGTTTGTTTCGAGGTTTTGGCGAGCCTTTTGTGCTAGGATGGGCATTGATTTGTCTTTTTCCTCGGCTTTCCATCCTCAGACAAATGGCCAGACTGAACGAACCAATCAGACCTTGGAAACATATCTGAGATGTTTTGTTTCTGCCGATCAGGATGATTGGGTGTCCTTTTTGCAATTGGCTGAGTTCGCCCTTAATAATCGGGCCAGCTCGGCTACTTTGGTTTCGCCGTTTTTCTGCAATTCTGGGTTCCACCCTCGTTTCTCTTCAGGGCAGGTTGAGTCTTCGGACTGTCCTGGTGTGGATACTGTGGTGGATAGGTTGCAGCAGATTTGGACTCATGTAGTGGACAATCTGACTTTGTCCCAGGAAAAGGCTCAACGTTTCGCTAACCGCAGGCGCTGTGTGGGTCCCCGACTTCGTGTTGGGGATTTGGTTTGGTTGTCATCTCGTTATATTCCTATGAAGGTTTCCTCTCCTAAATTTAAGCCTCGTTTCATTGGTCCATATAGGATTTCTGAGGTTCTTAATCCTGTGTCTTTTCGTTTGACTCTTCCAGCTTCTTTTTCCATCCATAACGTGTTCCATAGGTCATTGTTGCGGAGATACTTGGCACCTGTGGTTCCATCTATTGATCCTCCTGCTCCGGTTTTGGTTGAAGGGGAATTGGAGTATATTGTGGAGAAGATTTTGGATTCTCGTGTTTCGAGACGGAAACTCCAGTATTTGGTTAGGTGGAAGGGTTATGGTCAGGAAGATAATTCCTGGGTCTTTGCCTCTGATGTCCATGCTGCCGATCTGGTTCGTGCCTTTCATGTGGCTCATCCTGGTCGGCCTGGGGGCTCTGGTGAGGGTTCGGTGACCCCTCCTCAAGGGGGGGTACTGTTGTGAATTCTGTGGCCAAGCTCCCTCCTGTGGTCGTGAGTGGTACTGCGGCTGGTTCTGTCTATAAGCTTCCTTTGGTGGATGAGAGTGGTACTGCGGCTTCTGAGTTTCCTTCCTCAGGTGATGAGGTTAAGTCGTTAGGTGCTGCTCTATTTAACTCCACCTGGTGCTTTGATCCTGGCCTCCAGTCAATGTTCTAGTATTGGTCTTGCTTCCTCCTGGATCGTTCCTGTGGCCTGTGTATCCTGCATAAGCTAAGTTCTGCTTATGTTATTTTTATTTGCTATATTTTCTGTCCAGCTTGCTATATTGGTTTTTCTTGCTTGCTGGAAGCTCTGAGACGCAGAGGGAGCACCTCCGTACCGTTAGTCGGTGCGGAGGGTCTTTTTGCCCCTCTGCGTGGTTGTTTGTAGGTTTTTGTGTTGACCGCAAAGCTATCTTTCCTATCCTCGGTCTATTCAGTAAGTCGGGCCTCACTTTGCTAAATCTATTTCATCTCTGTGTTTGTATTTCATCTTTACTCACAGTCATTATATGTGGGGGACTGCCTTTTCCTTTGGGGAATTTCTCTGAGGCAAGGTAGGCTTATTCTTCTATCTTCAGGGCTAGTTAGTTTCTCAGGCTGTGCCGAGTTGCATAGGGAGCGTTAGGCGCAATCCACGGCTACCTCTAGTGTGGTGTGATAGGATTAAGGATTGCGGTCAGCAGAGTTTCCACGTCTCAGAGCTCGTCATATGTTTTTGGTAAATGTCAGGTCACTTTGTGTGCTCTGAACTTCAAGGTCCATTGTGGTTCTGAATTACCTGTTCATAACACCCACCGCTGTCTGTCCCCGGCTCTCAGCTTCTCTGCACTCCTCCTGCACTGGCTGTGAGCACAGCGGCCGGAAAGCACAGCGGTGACGTCACCGCTCTGCTTTCCGGCTGACCGACGCTCACAGCCAGTGCAGGAGGAGTGCAGAGAAGCAGAGCTCCAGGGACAGACAGCGGTAGGTAAGTATGTAGTGTTTGTTTTTTTAACTTTTACGCTGGTAACCAGGGTAAACATCGGGTTACTAAGCGTGGCCCTGCGCTTAGTAACCCGATGTTTTCCCTGGTTACCAGTGAAGATATCGCTGGATCGGTGTCACACACGCCGATCCAGCGATGTCTGCAGGGAGTCCAGCGACGAAATAAAGTTCTGGACTTTCCTCAGCGACCAACGATCTCCCAGCAGGGGCCTGATCGTTGGTCGCTGTCACACATAACGATATCGTTGCTACGTCACAAAAAGCAACGATATCGTTAACGATATCGTTATGTGTGAAGGTACCTTTAGGGGTTCAAAGTTCTCACAACACATCTAGATATGCTCATTCGGGGTCTAGTTTCCAAAATGGGACTACATGTGGGGAGTTTCTACTGTTTAGGTACATCAGGGGCTCTCCAAACGAATTCCAGCCAATTCTGCATTGAAAAAGTCAAACAGTGGTTTACTCCCACATATGGGGTATCAGCATACTCAGGACTAATTGCGCAATAACTATTGGGGTCCAAATTCTCCTGTTACCCTTAGGAAAATAAAAAAATGGTGGTGAAAAGATCATTTTTGTGAAAAAAAAATGATTTCTTATTTTTATGACTCTACATTATAAACTTCTGTGAAGCACTTGGGGGTTTAAAGTGCTCACTGCACATCTAGATAAGTTCCTTAGGGGGTCTGTTAGGTCTCGGGTTCCCACTTCTGCACAGGGGGAATCTCGAGCCATCTCCGCTGCGGTCTCCCATTCTCATCCAGCCGCAGTGGAGACTGCTCAGCAAGGACGTCGGTCCCAGTGTCTTGCTCAGTCTCACGCTGTACAGAGAGTTACTGCTGCTTCTTCAGCTTCTGCCATTAAAGTCAGTGCTGGTCAGCAGCAAGCGGACTTCTCTGGGACTAAGTCCTTGTCTGCACACACTGAGCATGCCCAGGGCAAGATCTCCCGTTGGAGATCAAGGGTCATGTGCTCAGGCTCTGCAGCACATTCCATTGGTCCTCTTGGCAGGTCTTGGAAGGGCAAAGTTTCTGTGGCCACTTCCTGTGCTGCAACTATATAAACTGTGCATAACCGCACGGCCATGCGCTAGTGTACAATTGCTAATGTGTGTATGTTGTGAGTGCAAGTCGTCCTTGGATACCCTTACCCTATTGAATGTCTGTTCGCGAAAGGTGTATGGTTGCTATCTAGCACCCGACTTAGCCTACAGCACGAATCACACATTACAGCGTCCAGTTGCTGTGACCACCAGTACGGCGCCGTGCACTTCCTCTGTGCTTTCCTTACCCAAGCCTGGGTGGTTAGTGGCGTTCGTCAGTGCGGCACCGCATGCACTCTTGTGCCTTAAAATCGTTATCTAGTTTCCTTACACACCCAGTTGCGGTGTTATGCCAGCAAGGGTCTAATCGGACTTCAATCCTAGTTGGGGTTGAGTTCGCTGACTACTTGCTCGCGCTCTATGTGCGGTACCGCGGTCCTGTGACGCAACAGGATCGCTTCCTTCACGTTGGGTGAAGTTTAACCCACGTGTGTATACTTATGAGTACCGCCATATAGTCCGTCGTTACTTGGCAGCAGGTTCCATCTCTGCACGGTGGACCCCGGGCTGCGAACGCACCATACTCTATCTGTCTCAATATTTGGTGCGTTCTGCTAGCCCTAACATTACACTAGCGCCAGGGTCTGGCTAGTAATGATGGACAAACAGCAATCCTTGCGGTATATCCAGCAGCTGGAGGGTAGGTTGGCGACTCTTGAGAGCGCAACCTCAGCTGTGGATGCTACCGCGGTTGCTGTACAGGCTGCTAGCATGGCTGCAGCAACCCTGTCCATTGCCACCCCTGCTCCGATATTTTCTCGCCTCCCGCTGCCAGAAAAATTTTCTGGTGATAGCAAGTTTTGTAGGGGATTTGTGAGTCAGTGCTCTATTCACCTCGAGCTCCTGGCTGCACGTTTTCCCACAGAGCGGGCTAAGGTGGGATTTATAGTGTCTCTCTTGTCGGACAGGGCGTTGGAATGGGCTATGCCGCTGTGGGAGCGTGGCGATCATGTGGTGCAGAGTGCTCCGCTGTTTCTGAGCACTCTGAAACAGGTCTTTTTAGGACCTCAAGTCACCCATGATACGGCGCTCCAACTGCTGGCATTAACTCAGGGTGAGTCCTTGGTCAGTTATTTCGCCGTCCAATTCCGCACTTTAGCTTCTGAGCTGGATTGGTCGGATAAAGCTCTTATCCCCATATTTTGGAGGGGCCTGGCTGACCACGATAAGGACGCTCTGGCCACTAGGGAGATTCCTGCCACACTGGAGGAGTTAATAACTGTCTCCACTCGAATTGACCTCCGTTTTAACGAGCGGAGGTTAGAGCGAGCCCAGTGTAGGCAGAGGTTTCGGCTGGCTCCTACCTTCGCCAAACCTCTGGAATCTCCGGTCCTGGTTCCTGAGTCACATGAGGCCAGGGAAGTGTCACAAGCGGGATCTAAGTCCCGGACCGCTTGTGCACTCAAGGTCTGTCATGTTTGCCAGCAGTCAGGACATCTAGCCACCAGATGTTCTCAGCGATCGAGGAAACGTCAGCGTTTAGTGGTAGTAGGTGGAGGTACACTAGACACGGCGACGTTTGCCTCTAAATTGTCCTTTAAGGGGACAATTACTATAGGCTCATTCTCCCACTCGGTAGAGCTCTGCGTGGATTCTGGGGCGGAGGGCAATTTTATGTCTTCTGCCTTCGCCCAACGTCATGCAATACCCCTGGTTATGCTAGCTCAACCAGTAACGGTACGAGTGGTGAATGGGTCGGCACTGCCCTCACAGATAACACACCAGACCATCCCTTTTACTCTGTCCATGTCGCCATCTCATCAGGAGATTATATCTCTGCTCGTCATTCCTGAGGGAATTGATGAGGTCCTGTTGGGAATACCTTGGCTACGGTACCACTCTCCTCATATCGAGTGGTCCTCTGGCAGAATCCTGGGATGGGGCGAATCTTGTGGGGGTAGGTGTCAGAGGGAGTGCGTTCAGGTTGCCACTACAGAGGTACCCGCAGATCTTTCCTCTCTCCCCAAGCAGTATTGGTCTTATGCAGACGTGTTCTCCAAAAAGGCGGCGGAGATCCTTCCGCCCCATCGCCCCTATGACTGTCCTATTGATCTCCTGCCTGGTGCTGAGCCTCCCCGGGGTCGAGTCTATCCGCTATCTCTCCCGGAGACGGAGGCAATGTCACAGTACATCCAGGAAAATCTGGCAAGAGGATTCATTAGGAAGTCAGTGTCACCTGCTGGGGCAGGGTTCTTCTTCGTGCAGAAGAAGAATGGAGAATTGCGTCCATGCATAGACTACAGGGGTCTTAACGCCATCACCGTTAAGAACAAGTATCCTTTGCCCTTGATATCTGAGCTCTTCGATAGGCTTCGGGGAGCAAGGGTATTTACTAAATTAGATCTGCGGGGTGCTTACAACCTGATTCGCATCCGTGAGGGGGACGAATGGAAGACGGCTTTTAACACCAGGAATGGGCACTATGAATATCTGGTGATGCCCTTCAGGCTCTGTAATGCCCCAGCCGTTTTCCAAGACTTTGTGAATGATATCTTTCGGGATATGCTTTCCACCTCGGTCATAGTCTATCTGGATGATATTCTCATCTACTCTCCAGATATTGACTCCCACCGGAGAGATGTTTGCAAAGTCTTCGACCTCCTACGGGCAAACTCCCTCTATGCCAAGTTGGAGAAGTGTATGTTTGAGCAGGAGTCCTTACCTTTCCTAGGCTACATCATCTCTGCCCATGGATTGGCTATGGATCCTGCCAAACTACAGGCTGTGATGGACTGGCAGGAACCCCATTCTCTTAAAGCGGTGCAGCGCTTTATGGGGTTCATTAATTATTATCGCCAGTTCATTCCGCACTTCTCAACTTTGGTAGCTCCCTTGGTTGCCCTCACCAAGAAGGGGGCGAATCCCAAATTGTGGTCTGAGGAGGTCTCCAAGGCCTTTAACTCTATAAAGTCACACTTCGCTAGCGCTCCCATCCTACATCGCCCCGATGTTGATAAGCCATTTATCATGGAGGTGGATGCCTCTTCTGTTGGTGCTGGAGCAGTCCTCTTCCAAAAGGATGCTCAAGGTTGGAAGCATCCTTGCTTCTTTTTCTCCAAGACCTTCTCACCAGCAGAGAGGAATTATTCCATCGGGGACAGGGAGTTGCTAGCCATGAAGTTGGCTTTCTCGGCGTGGAGACATCTCTTGGAGGGTGCACGCTTTCCCTTCCAAGTCTTCACAGACCATAAAAATTTGGTGTACCTGCAGACAGCCCAGCGGTTGAATTCTCGCCAGGCCAGATGGTCCTTATTCTTCTCCCGGTTTCATTTCACCCTCCATTTTCTTTCTGGGGAGAAGAACATTCGGGCCGATGCTCTCTCTCGCTCCGTTGTGTCATCTGCGGAGGAGGAGGAGGAGCCTCGGCTTATTGTCCCCACCGAGAGCTTGAGAACTGTGGCCCCGGTTTCGCTAGAGTCTGTGCCCCTGGGCAAGACTTTTGTTCCATCCAATTTGCGACCGGAGGTTCTCTCTTGGGCACACTCGTCCAGGGTGGGTGGACATTTTGGTACCAAAAGGACATCTGAGTTACTGGCGAGGACGTACTGGTGGCCGCATATGGCTCGTGATGTCGCAGAGTATGTTTGGGCGTGTGTCTCTTGCGCCAAGAACAAGACTCCTCGGCAACGGCCAGCTGGTTTGCTTTATCCTCTGCCGGTGGCGGACAGGCCCTGGGAGATGGTCGGGATGGACTTTGTGGTGGGCTTACCCAAGTCTCGTAACTGCACCATTATCTGGGTGATCACCGACCATTTTTCCAAAATGGTGCACTTGGTGCCTCTTTCACGGCTACCTTCTGCACGGGCGTTGGCTGTCTTGTTCGTCAAGCATATCTTTCGCCTACACGGTATGCCAGACAAAATTGTTAGTGACCGGGGTCCCCAGTTTGCGTCTCGATTCTGGAGAGAGCTTTGTCGTCTACTCAGTATTGAGTTGAATCTCTCTTCGGCATATCATCCCGAGACGAATGGGTTGGTAGAGAGGGCCAACCAGACCTTGGTCACATATTTACGACATTTTGTTTCTGCCAGGCAGGATGACTGGGCATCCTTGCTACCGTGGGCAGAGTTTGCACTTAACAATGCCGTAGCCGACTCTACCGGTCAGACTCCATTCCTCCTAAATTACGGCCAGCATCCGCGTGTTCCTGTGCCCATTCCTGTGTCTTCTGCTGACTCCAGGGTGGCAGACTGGGCTGTGGAGGCACGGGACATTTGGGACCGCACGCAGGATGCCATTCGGGCTTCCAAGGAGAGAATGAGTTCCTCCTCCGATGTTCATCGGCGTCCCGCTCCGACCTTTGCTCCTGGCGACTTGGTGTGGCTCTCCGCCCGTAACATCAGGCTGCGAGTTGAGTCCACTAAGTTTGCTCCTCGCTACTTGGGTCCCTTCAAGGTTCTCGAACAGGTTAATCCTGTGGTCTACCGTTTGGCTCTTCCTCCACGCTTGGGTATCACCGACACCTTTCATGTGTCCCTCTTGAAACCCGTCTACATGTCCCGGTTTTCCGAGTCATCTGCCGGGACATCGGGTTCGTCTACGGACGATTACGAGGTGAACGCTATTTTGGGGTGCAAGGTGGTACGCGGCAAAAAGTTCTATCTGGTGGATTGGAAGGGTTATGGCCCAGAGGACAGGTCAAGGGAGCCTGCTGAAAACATTCGGGCCCCACAGCTCATTGCTGCCTTCGAGTGTAGCGAGGCCCAAGGAGGGGGGGGGCCCTAGGAGGGGGGGTAATGTTAGGTCTCGAGTTCCCGCTTCTGCACAGGGGGAATCTCGAGCCATCTCCGCTGCGGTCTCCCATTCTCATCCAGCCACAGTGGAGTCTGCTCAGCAAGGACGTCGGTCTCAGCGTCTTGCTCAGTCTCACGCTGTACAGAGAGTTACTGCTGCTTCTTCAGCTTCTGCCATTAAAGTCAGTGCTGGTCAGCAGCGAGCGGACTTCTCTGGGACTAAGTCCTTGTCTGCACACACTGAGCATGCCCAGGGCAAGATCTCCCGTTGGAGATCGAGGGTCATGTGCTCAGGCTCTGCAGCACATTCCATTGGTCCTCTTGGCAGGTCACTTCCTGTGCTGCAACTATATAAACTGCGCATTACCACACGGCCATGCGCTAGTGTACAATTGCTAATGTGTGTATGTTGTGAGTGCAAGTCGTCCTTGGATACCCTTACCCTATTGAATGTCTGTTCGCGGAAGGTGTATGGTTGCTATCTAGCGCCCGACTTAGCCTACAGCACGAATCACACATTACAGCGTCCAGTTGCTGTGACCGCCAGTACGGCGCCTGTTATGTTTGCTAATGACAGGTGTTATGAAGGCAATCCAGAAACACAGTGTGCTTAGCGATCAGAGCGCACACAGTGATCTGACAAATACCCAAAAATACAAGAACGAGCTCTGAGACGTGGAAACTCTGTAGACTGCACACCTGATCCTATCCTAAACACAACTAAAAGCGGCTGTGGATTGCGCCTAACAACTACCTAGGCAACTCGGCACAGCCTAAGAAACTAGCTAGCCTGAAGATAGAAAAATAGGCCTGACTTGCCCCAGAGAAATTCCCCAAAGGAAAAGGCAGCCCCCCACATATAATGACGGTGAGTAAGATCAAAAGACAAAACGTAGGGATGAAATAGATTCAGCAAAGTGGGGCCCGATATTCTAGGACAGAGCGAGGACAGTAAAGCGAACTTTGCAGTCTACAAAAAACCCTAAAGCAAAACCACGCAAAGGGGGCAAAAAAAACCCACCGTGCCGAACTAACGGCACGGCGGTACACCCTTTGCGTCTCAGAGCTTCCAGCAAAACAAAAGACAAGCTGGACAGAAAAAAAGCAACAAAAAAGCAAAAAGCACTTAGCTATACAGAGCAGCAGGTCACGGAACAATCAGGAGAAGCTCAGATCCAACACTGAAACATAGACAAGGAGCAAGGATAGCAGCATCAGGCGGAGTTAAGTAATGAAGCAGTTAACGAGCTCACCAGAACACCTGAGGGAGGAAGCTCAGAAGCTGCAGTACCACTTGTGACCACAGGAGTGAATTCAGCCACAGAATTCACAACAGTACCCCCCCCTTGAGGAGGGGTCACCGAACCCTCACCAGAGCCCCCAGGCCGACCAGGATGAGCCGCATGAAAGGCACGAACAAGATCGGAAGCATGAACATCAGAGGCAAAAACCCCGGAATTATCTTCCTGAGCATAACCCTTCCATTTAACCAGATACTGGAGTTTCCGTCTAGAAACACGAGAATCCAAAATCTTCTCCACAATATACTCCAATTCCCCCTCCACCAAAACCGGGGCAGGAGGCTCAACAGATGGAACCATAGGTGCCACGTATCTCCGCAACAACGACCTATGGAATACATTATGTATGGAAAAGGAGTCTGGGAGGGTCAAACGAAAAGACACAGGATTGAGAACCTCAGAAATCCTACACGGACCAATAAAACGAGGTTTAAATTTAGGAGAGGAAACCTTCATAGGAATATGACGAGAAGATAACCAAACCAGATCCCCAACACGAAGTCGGGGACCCACACGGCGTCTGCGATTAGCGAAAAGTTGAGCTTTCTCCTGGGACAAGATCAAATTGTCCACTACCTGAGTCCAGATCTGCTGCAACCTATCCACCACAGAATCCACACCAGGACAGTCCGAAGACTCAACCTGTCCTGAAGAGAAACGAGGATGGAACCCAGAATTGCAAAAAAATGGAGAAACCAAGGTAGCCGACCTGGCCCGATTATTAAGGGCGAACTCAGCCAACGGCAAAAAGGACACCCAATCATCCTGGTCTGCAGAAACAAAACATCTCAGATATGTTTCCAAGGTCTGATTGGTTCGTTCGGTCTGGCCATTAGTCTGAGGATGGAAAGCCGAGGAAAAGGATAGGTCAATGCCCATCCTACCACAAAAGGCTCGCCAAAACCTTGAAACAAACTGGGAACCTCTGTCAGAAACAATATTCTCAGGAATGCCATGCAACCGAACCACATGCTGAAAGAACAAAGGTACCAAATCAGAGGAGGAAGGCAATTTAGCCAAGGGCACCAGATGGACCATTTTAGAAAAGCGATCACAGACCACCCAAATGACTGACATCTTTTGAGAAACGGGAAGGTCAGAAATGAAATCCATCGAAATATGTGTCCAAGGCCTCTTTGGGACCGGCAAGGGCAAAAGCAACCCACTGGCACGAGAACAGCAGGGCTTAGCCCTAGCACAAATCCCACAGGACTGCACAAAAGTACGTACATCCCGTGACAGAGATGGCCACCAGAAGGATCTAGCCACTAACTCTCTGGTACCAAAGATTCCAGGATGACCAGCCAACCAGAGATAAGTTTATTAGTCCACCTATCAGGGACGAACAGTTTCTCTGCTGGACAACGATCAGGTTTATTCGCCTGAAATTTTTGCAGCACCCGCCGCAAATCAGGGGAGATGGCAGACACAATGACTCCTTCCTTGAGGATACCCGCTGGCTCAGATAAACCCGGAGAGTCGGGCACAAAACTCCTAGACAGAGCATCCGCCTTCACATTTTTAGAGCCCGGAAGGTACGAAATCACAAAGTCGAAGCGGGCAAAAAATAACGACCAACGGGCCTGTCTAGGATTCAAGCGCTTGGCAGACTCGAGATAAGTCAAGTTCTTATGATCAGTCAATACCACCACGCGATGCTTAGCTCCTTCAAGCCAATGACGCCACTCCTCGAATACCCACTTCATGGCCAGCAACTCTCGATTGCCCACATCATAATTACGCTCAGCGGGCGAAAACTTCCTGGAAAAGAAAGCACATGGTTTCATCACTGAGCAATCAGAACCTCTCTGTGACAAAACCGCCCCTGCTCCAATCTCAGAAGCATCAACCTCGACCTGGAACGGAAGAGAAACATCTGCCTGACACAACACAGGGGCAGAACAAAAACGACGCTTCAACTCCTGAAAAGCTTCCACAGCAGCAGAAGACCAATTAACCAAATCAGCACCCTTCTTGGTCAAATCGGTCAATGGTTTGGCAATGCTAGAAAAATTACAGATGAAGCGACGATAAAAATTAGCAAAGCCCAGGAACTTTTGCAGACTTTTCAGAGATGTCGGCTGAATCCAATCCTGGATGGCTTGGACCTTAACTGGATCCATCTCGATAGTAGAAGGGGTAAAGATGAACCCCAAAAATGAAACTTTCTGCACACCGAAGAGACACTTTGATCCCTTCACAAACAAAGAGTTAGCACGCAGGACCTGAAAAACCATTCTGACCTGCTTCACATGAGACTCCCAATCATCTGAGAAGATCAAAATGTCATCCAAGTAAACAATCAGGAATTTATCCAGATACTCACGGAAGATGTCATGCATAAAAGACTGAAACACAGATGGAGCATTGGCAAGTCCGAACGGCATCACTAGATACTCAAAATGACCCTCGGGCGTATTGAATGCAGTTTTCCATTCATCTCCTTGCCTGATTCTCACCAGATTATACGCACCACGAAGATCTATCTTAGTGAACCAACTAGCCTCCTTAATCCGAGCAAACAAGTCAGATAACAATGGCAAGGGATACTGAAATTTAACAGTGATCTTATTAAGAAGGCGGTAATCAATACACGGTCTCAGCGAACCATCCTTCTTGGCTACAAAGAAGAACCCTGCTCCCAGTGGTGATGACGATGGGCGAATATGTCCCTTCTCCAGGGATTCCTTCACATAACTGCGCATAGCGGCGTGTTCGGGCACGGATAAATTAAATAATCGACCTTTAGGGAATTTACTACCAGGAATCAAATTGATAGCACAATCACAATCCCTATGCGGAGGTAGAGCATCGGACTTGGGCTCTTCAAATACATCCTGATAATCAGACAAGAACTCTGGGACCTCAGAAGGGGTGGATGACGAAATCGACAAAAATGGAACATCACCATGTACCCCCTGACAACCCCAGCTGGATACCGACATGGAATTCCAATCCAATACTGGATTATGGGTTTGTAGCCATGGCAACCCCAACACGACCACATCATGCAGATTATGCAGCACCAGTAAGCGAATAACTTCCTGATGTGCAGGAGCCATGCACATGGTCAGCTGGGCCCAGTATTGAGGCTTATTCTTGGCCAAAGGTGTAGCATCAATTCCTCTCAAAGGAATAGGACACCGCAAAGGCTCCAAGAAAAACCCACAACGTTTAGCATAATCCAAATCCATCAGATTCAGGGCAGCGCCCGAATCCACAAACGCCATGACAGAAAACGACGACAAAGAGCATATCAAGGTAATGGACAGAAGGAATTTGGACTGTACAGTACCAATGACGGCAGACCTAGCGGACCGCTTAGTGCGCTTAGGACAATCAGAAATAGCATGAGTGGAATCACCACAGTAGAAACACAGACCATTCAGACGTCTGTATTCCTGCCGTTCAACTCTAGTCATAGTCCTATCGCACTGCATAGGCTCAGGTTTAACCTCAGGCAGTACCGCCAAATGGTGCACAGATTTACGCTCGCACAAGCGTCGACCGATCTGAATGGCCAAAGACAAAGACTCATTCAAACCAGCAGGCATAGCAAATCCCACCATGACATCCTTAAGAGCCTCAGAGAGACCCTTTCTGAACAAAGCTGCCAGCGCAGATTCATTCCACTGAGTGAGTACTGACCATTTCCTACATTTCTGACAATATACTTCTATATCATCCTGACCCTGGCACAAAGCCAGCAAATTTTTCTCAGCCTGATCCACTGAATTAGGCTCATCGTACAGCAATCCGAGCGCCAGGAAAAACGCATCGACACTACTCAATGCAGGGTCTCCTGGCGCAAGAGAAAATGCCCAGTCTTGAGGGTCGCCGCGCAAATAAGAAATAATAATCAAAACCTGTTGAATAGGATTACCAGAAGAATGAGGTTTCAAGGCCAGAAATAGCTTACAATTATTTTTGAAACTTAGAAACTTAGTTCTATCTCCAAAAAACAAATCAGGAATAGGAATTCTTGGTTCTAACATAGATTTCTGATCAATAGTATCTTGAATTTTTTACAAAAAAACCCTGTTTGGGAGAGAAGAACAGACAAATCGCGGCGCCCTAAGTGCGTAAACACAATATTATAGTCTTTAAAGGGTGCACAATTTTATGCACTCACCTGATAAAAGACTAAAATGGCTTTAGATCGTGTATCCTCCAAATTCCCTCTGAGATACTTTTCAATATACAGGGCTTGCAGCTTGCCTCGGGTGGATCCAAGTGAGAGAGCCAGAGTAAGGCTCACACAGGATGAGTAGTTCAAGAAAAGCACATCCAGCCCATGAATGGCAGCGCTTCCCAGGACTCACATTCAAAGATGATATTTCATATTTTTTTATTTCATAACTTAAAATAGAAGAGATACAACGCGTTTCGGATACAGTATATATCCTTCTTCAGGTATCATAAAAACACAGTACAAATCCTACTAGTATAAAATTCAATTTTGAATTTTATACTAGTAGGATTTGTACTGTGTTTTTATGATACCTGAAGAAGGATATATACTGTATCCGAAACGCGTTGTATCTCTTCTATTTTAAGTTATGAAATAAAAAAATATGAAATATCATCTTTGAATGTGAGTCCTGGGAAGCGCTGCCATTCATGGGCTGGATGTGCTTTTCTTGATCTTGAATTTTTTGTACATTTATAACGAGATTATCCATTGAAGAGCACAGACCCTGAATATCCATGTCCACACCTGTGTCCAGAATCACCCAAATGTCTAGGGGAAAAAAAAAGTGAACACAGAGCAGGAAAAAAAAAAAAAATGATGTCAGAACTTTTTCTTTCCCTCTATTGAGAATGATTAGTTTTGGCTTCTTGTACTGTTATGTTTGCTAATGACAGGTTTTATGAAGGCAATCCAGAAACACAGTGTGCTTAGCGATCAGAGCGCACAAAGTGATCTGACAAATACCCAAAAATACAAGAACGAGCTCTGAGACGTGGAAACTCTGTAGACTGCACACCTGATCCTATCCTAAACACAACTAAAAGCGGCTGTGGATTGCGCCTAACAACTACCTAGGCAACTCGGCACAGCCTAAGAAACTAGCTAGCCTGAAGATAGAAAAATAGGCCTGACTTGCCCCAGAGAAATTCCCCAAAGGAAAAGGCAGCCCCCCACATATAATGACGGTGAGTAAGATGAAAAGACAAAACGTAGGGATGAAATAGATTCAGCAAAGTGGGGCCCGATATTCTAGGACAGAGCGAGGACAGTAAATCGAACTTTGCAGTCTACAAAAAACCCTAAAGCAAAACCACGCAAAGGGGGCAAAAAAAAACCACCGTGCCGAACTAACGGCACGGCGGTACACCCTTTGCGTCTCAGAGCTTCCAGCAAAACAAAAGACAAGCTGGACAGAAAAAAAGCAACAAAAAAGCAAAAAGCACTTAGCTATACAGAGCAGCAGGTCACAGGAACAATCAGGAGAAGCTCAGATCCAACACTGAAACATAGACAAGGAGCAAGGATAGCAGCATCAGGCGGAGTTAAGTAATGAAGCAGTTAACGAGTTCACCAGAACACCTGAGGGAGGAAGCTCAGAAGCTGCAGTACCACTTGTGACCACAGGAGTGAATTCAGCCACAGAATTCACAACAGGCGCCGTGCACTTCCTCTGTGCTTTCCTTACCCAAGCCTGGGTGGTTAGTGGCGTTCGTCAGTGCGGCACCGCATGCACTCTTGTGCCTTAAAATCGTTATCTAGTTTCCTTACACACCCAGTTGCGGTGTTATGCCAGCAAGGGTCTAATCGGACTTCAATCCTAGTTGGGGTTGAGTTCGCTGACTACTTGCTCGCGCTCTATGTGCGGTACCGCGGTCCTGTGACGCAACAGGATCGCTTCCTTCACGTTGGGTGAAGTTTAACCCACGTGTGTATACTTATGAGTACCGCCATATAGTCCGTCGTTACTTGGCAGCAGGTTCCATCTCTGCACGGTGGACCCCGGGCTGCGAACGCACCATACTCTATCTGTCTCAATATTTGGTGCATTCCGCTAGCCCTAACATTGTCCACTTTCCAAACTGGTGTCACTGGTGTGGGGTTTCCAGTGCTCAGGCACATCAGAAGCTCTCCAAACGCGACATGGTGTCCAATCTTGATTCTAGCCAGTTTTGCATTGAAAAGTCAAACGGCACGCCTTCCCTTCCGAGCTCTTCTGTGCACCCAAACAGTAGTTTGCCCCCACATATTGGGTATTAGCATACTCAGGAAACATTGTACAACAAGTTTTGGGGTCCAATTTCTTTTGTTACCCTTGGGAAAATAAAAAATGTGGGGCGAAAAGATCATTTTTGTGAAAAAAATATGATTTCTTATTTTTATGACTCTACATTATAAACTTCTGTGAAGCTCTTGGGGGTTTAAAGTGTTCACCACACATCTAGATAAGTTCCATATCGGGTCTACTTTCCAAAATGGTGTAACTTATGGGGGATTTCCATTTTAGGCACATTAGGGACTCTCCAAATGCAACTCCAGACAATTTTGGATTGAAAACTCATTGAAAAGTCAAACAAAGCTACTTCCCTTCTGAGCTCTGCCATGCACCCAAAGAGTGGTTCTCCCCCACATATGAGAATCTGCATAATCAGGACAAATTTCACAGTAACATTTGGAGTCCAATTTCTCCTGTTACCATTGCTAAAATAAAAAAAATTTGGATCTGAAGTAATTTTTTGTGTGAAAAAAGTTAAATGTTCATTTTTTTAAACATTCCAAAAATTCCTGTAAAGCACTTGAAGGGTTAATACACTTCTTGAATGTGGTTTTGAGCACCTTGAGGGGTGCAGTTTTTAGAATGGTGTCACTTTTAGGTATTTTCTATCATATGGACCCCTCAAAGTGACTTCAAAGGTGATGTGGTCCCTAAAAAAATGGTGTTGTAAAAATGTGAAATCACTGGTCAATTTTTAACCATTATAACTCCCCAACAAAAAAAACGTTGGTTCCAAAATTCTGCGGATGTAAAGTAGACATGTGAGAAATGTTACTTATTTAGTATTTTGTGTGACATATCTGTGTGATTTAAGGGCATGAAAATTCAAAGTTGGAAAATTCTGAAATTTTCAAAATTTTTGCCAAATTTCCATTTTTTTCACAAATAAACGCAAGTCACATCAAATAAATTTTACCACTACCATTAAGTACCATATGTCTTGAAAAAAGCCTGTCAGGATCACTGGGATCCATGGAAGTATTCCAGTGTTATAACCTCATAAAGGGACAGTGGTCAGAATTGTAAAAATTGGCCTGGTCATTAACATGCAAACCACTCTTGGGGTTAAATTGACAGCCCTTGCACTTAGTGCATAGACTTTAACAGTCTATGCGTCCCACTCCTTACATTTGTGAAAAAATGTTTTCTGAGGCCCTTGTCTACTTGTCTTCTAGGGTGCAATGCAGTTGTCTTTTAAATTTTGGAAATTCATGCACTTAGTGCATAGGCTTTATGAGTCTAGGAGTCCCACTACCTAACAATTTTAACAGAATGTGTATGAGGCCCTCTTTTATGTCTAATACAGGGTGTATTGGAGCCCCTGTTCCTCCTAATTTTTGGCAGCTCTTGCATTTTCCCTCCTTTATAAATTAAATAGGATGTGTCTGACCATGTCACACACATCACATGCTCAGATAAGGAATAAAATGTTAAAATTACATGTTAAATTAATCATCCATACACTATTATGTGATTTGTGGTACATACAGTGGGGCAAAAAAGTATTTAGGCAGTCAGCAATAGTGCAAGTTCCACCACTTAAAAAGATGAGAGGCGTCTGTAATTTACATCATAGGTAGACCTCAACTATGGGAGACAAACTGAGAAAAAAAAATCCAGAAAATCACATTGTCTGTTTTTTAACATTTTATTTGCATATTATGGTGGAATACTTATATACTTATTTTCCACCATAATATGCAAATAAAATGATTAAAAAAACAGACAATGTGATTTTCTGGGTTTTTTTTTCTCAGTTTGTCTCCCATAGTTGAGGTCTACCTATGATGTAAATTACAGACGCCTCTCATCTTTTTAAGTGGTGGAACTTGCACTATTGCTGACTGACTAAATACTTTTTTGCCCCACTGTATCAGTACTATATAACAATCCAGAAAAGCATTAAAACATTTTTCTGTATTCAATTACTCATCCATATACTATTAAATAGTCTGCTATCTCTTTTTAGGTGTTAAACAAAAGTCCAAAAAAGAGTTGAAAATGTTTGTGTGCTCAATTACTCATCCATACATTTGTACGTGGTTTATGTTACATTTTGATGTTATATAACACTCCCAAAAAGCGCTGACTAATTTTTGGGGGTTCATTTCAGTGTTAGATGACACTGCAAAAAAAGCATTCAAAAATATTTCTGGTTTTAATTACTCATCCATTAGCAGTTGACCATTTTTAAAAAAAATGTTATAAATAAACTTGGTTTCAAGTGACTTAGCAATTAGAAAATGCATAAGGCATGTGGTAAGGGATGAGGATATGGAAGTGTGATGATCACAGACACCGATCTCCCCCCATTATACTTACCGGGCCTCCCGGTGTCCGTCCGTCTTCTCCCTGGGCGCCGCCATGTTCCAAAATGGCGGGCGCATACGCAGTGCGCCCGCCGAATCTGCCAGTTGGCAGATTCGTTCCAGGTATATTTTGATCACTGTGATATAACCTATCACAGTGATCAAAATAAAAAAAATAGTAAATGACCCCCCCTTTATCACCCCCATAAGTAGGGACAATAATAAAATAAAGAAAATATTTTTTTTTTCCACTACAGTTAGAACTAGGGTTAGGGTTAGGGTTTAGGGTTATGTGCACACGTATTCTGGTCCTCTGCGGATTTTTCCGCAGCGGTTTTTATAAATCCGCAGTGCAAAACCGCTGTGGATTTATCGTGGATTTACCGCGGTTTTTCTGCGGATTTCACTGCAGTTTTCTATTGGAGCAGTTGTAAAACCGCTGCGGAATCCGCAGAAAGAAGTGAAATGTGCGGAATGTAAACCGCTGCGTTTCTGCACAGTTTTTTCCGCAGCATGTGGCAGCATTTTTGTCAACTCATGGGAAACTGCTGCGGACCCGCAGTGGCGGAAACGCTGTGGATCCGCAGCATTTTCCGCATCGTGTGCACATAGCCTTAGAATTAGACTATGTGCACACAATGCGGATTTGGCTGCGGATCTGCAGCAGATTTGGCTGTGGATCCGCAGCGGATTGGCCGCTGCGGATTCGTAGCAGTTTTCCATCAGCTTTACAGTTTCATGTAAACCTATGGAAAATCAAATCCGCTGTGCCCATGGTGCGGAAAATACCGCGCGGAAACGCTGTGTTGTATTTTCCTCAGCATGTCAATTCTTTATGCGAATTCCACAGCATTTTACACCTGTTCCTCAATAGGAATCCGCAGGTGAAATCTGCACAAAAAACACTGGAAATCCACAGTAAATCTGCAGGTAAAACGCAGTTCCTCTTACCCGCAGATTTTTCAAAAATGGTGCCGAAAAATCTCACACGAATCCGCAACGTGGGCACATAGCCTTAGGGTTAGGGTTGGAATTAGGGCTAGGGTTGGAAATAGGGTTAAGATTAGGCTTGTGGTTAGGGTTATGGTTAGGGGTGTGTTGGGGTTAGGGTTGTGGTTAGGGGTGTGTTGGGGTTAAGGTTTGGATTAGGGTTAGGATTATGTTTAGGGTTGGGATTAGGGCTAGGGTTGGAAATAGGGTTAAGATTAGGCTTGTGGTTAGGGTTATGGTTAGGGGTGTGTTGGGGTTAGGGCTGTGGTTAGGGGTGTGTTGGGGTTATGGTTGTGATTAGGGTTATGGCTAGAGTTGAGATTGGGGTTAGGGGTGTGTTGGGGTTAGTGTTGGAGTTAGAATTGAGGGGTTTCCACTGTTTAGGCACATCAGGGGTCTCCAAACGCAACATGGCGCCACCATTGATTCCAGCCAATCTTGCGTTCAAAAAGTCAAATGGTGCTCCCTCCCTTCCGAGCCCCGACGTGCGCCAAAACAGTGGCTTACCCCCACATATGGGGTACCAGCATACTCGGGACAAACTGTGCAACAACTATTGGGGTCCAATTTCTCCTGCTACCCTTGTGAAAATAAAAAACTGCTTGCTAAAACATCATTTTTGAGGAAAGAAAAATTATTTTTTTATTTTCACGGCTCTGCATTGTAAACTTCTGTGAAGCACTTGGGGGTTCAAAGTGCTCACCACATATCAATATAAGTTCCTTGGGGGGTCTAGTTTTCAAAATGGGGTCACTTGTGGGGGTTTCTACTGTTTAGGCACATCAGTGGCTCTGCAAACGTAACATGATGCCCGCAGACCATTCCATCAAAGTCTGCATTCCAAAACGTCACTACTTCCCTTCTGAGCCCCGACGTGTGCCCAAACAGTGGTTCCCCCCACATATGGGGTATCAGCGTACTCAGGACAAACTGGACAACTACTTTTGGGGTCCAATTTCTCCTGTTACTCTTGTGACAATAAAAAATTGCGGGCTAAAAATAATTTTTGAGGAAAAAAATGATTTTTTATTTTTACGGCTCTGCGTTATAAACTTCTGTGAAGCACTTGGGGGTTTAAAGTGGTCACCGCACATCTAGGTTAGTTCCATGGGAGGTCTAGTTTCCAAAATGGGGTCACATGTGGGGGAGCTCAAATGTTTAGGCACACAGGGGCTCTCCAAACGCGACATGTGTCAGCTAACGATTAGAGCTAATTTTTCATTCAAAAAGTCAAATGGCGCTACTTCCCTTCCAAGCCCGGCCGTGTGCCCAAACAGTGGTTTACCCCCAAATGTGAGGTATCACTGTACTCAGGAGGAATTGCCCAATAAATTTTAGGATCCATTTTATCCTGTTGCCCATGTGGAAATGAACAAATTGAGGCCAAAATAAATTTTTTGTGAACAAAAGTACTTTTTCATTGTTAAGGATCAATTTGTGAAGCACCTGGGGGTTCAATGTGCTCACTATGCATCCAGATAAGTTCCTTGGGGGGGTCTAGTTTCCAAAATGGGGTCACATGTGGGGGAGCTCCAATGTGTAGGCACACAGGGGCTCTCCAAACGCGACATGGTGACCGCTAACGATTGGAGCTAATTTTTCATTCAAAAAGTCAACTGGTGCTCCTTCCCTTCTGAGTCCTGCTGTGTGCCCAAACAGTGGTTTACCCCCACATGTGAGGTATCAGTGTACTCAGGAGAAATTGCCCAATAAATTTTAGGATCCATCTTATCCTGTTACCCATGTGGAAATGAACAAATTGAGGCTAACCTAAATTTTTTGTGAAAAAAAAAACTTTTTCATTTTTACGATCAATTTGTGAAGCACCTGGGGGTTCAAAGTGCTCACTATGCATCTAGATAAGTTCCTTGGAAGGTCTAGTTTCCAAAATGGGGTCACTTGTGGTGGAGCTCCAATGTTTAGGCACACAGGGGCTCTCCAAACGCGACATGCTGTCCGCTAAAGATTGGAGACAATTTTTCATTGAAAAAGTCAAATGGCGCTCCTTCCCTTCCGAGCCCTGTCGTGCACCCAAACAGTAGTTCCCCCCCACATATGGGGTATCGGCGTAATATGGACAAATTGTACAATAACTTTTGGGGTCCAGTTTCTCTTTTTACCCTTGGTAAAATTAAAAAATTGTTGCTAAAAGATCATTTTTGTGACTAAAAAGTTAAATGTTCATTTTTTCCTTCCATGTTGCTTCTGCTGCTGTGAAGCACCTGAAGGGTTAATAAACTTCTTGAATGTGGTTTTGAGCACCTTGAGGGGCACAGTTTATAGAATGGTGTCACTTTGGGGTATTTTCAACCATATAGACCCCTCAAACTGACTTCAAATGTGAGGTGGTCCCTAAAAAAATGGTTTTGTAAATTTTGTTGTAAAAATGAGAAATCGCTGGTCAAATTTTAACCCTTATAACTTCCTCTAAAAAAAAATGTTGTTTCCAAAATTGTGCTGATGTAAAGTAGACATGTGGGAAATGTTATTTATTAACTATTTTTTGTCACATAAATCTCTGGTTTAACAGAATAAAAATTCAAAATTTGAAAATTGCGAAATTTTCAAAATTTTAGCCAAATCTCCATTTTTTTCACAAATAAACGCAAAAATTATTGACCTAAATTTACCATTACCATGAAGCCCAATATGTCTCGAAAAAACAATCTCAGAACCATTAGGATCCGTTGAAGCATTCCCGAGTTATTACCTCATAAAGGGACACTGGTCAGAATTGCAAAAAACGGCCAGGTCATTAAGGTCAAAATAGGCTGGGTCATGAAGGGGTTAAATATGGTTAAGCAATACCTAGCTGCATACTTCCTAATTCATCTGTTACTTTCAACTATTGGGTCTCCAAACTGTACACCTGGCATGAGCTGTCCCTTTATGCCTTGGAGGTCTTGTACTGCCCTGCCAGTAGCATCTTATCCGAGAGGGATTTTAGTGCCATCGTGAGGGTCAAAAAAGACAGTCGCTTTCACCTGTCAACAATGTCAATAACAATGAACAAAGCCTGAATTAGACCCGACTTTTCCACACCACCAGATGACAGCAGCACATAAAGTTCTTTTTAATATTCAAGATTTGAATGAGGCCCTCCAGTTGTTGATTTCAAGGGTGTATGGTTGACACTTCCTTATTATTTTTTCCTGGCTTTGCACTTTGTGTAAAACCTTTATGAGTGAAGATGTATAGGAGTACAATAACTACACTTTAAAAATATTTGAATGAGGCACGTCTCTCCTTATAAATTGTTCCTGGCTTTGTACTTTCTGAAAAATCTATGAGTGTAGTAGTAGTTCATCAACTACACTTTCAAAATAACTACATTTCAATTTTTTGGGATTCAATTAATCATCCACACAGTTTACCGTGGTCATTACTGTTATATGTAAAACTCTGAAAAAGCTTTGAATTTTTTTTCTAAATTCAATTACCCATAGAGTAACATGTGCTTTGTGGTACAAGTCTGTGGTATATAGCACTCCAAAAAAGTGTTAAAAATAGATCTGGAATCAATTAGTCACCCATATTGTATTGTATTTGCTGCTTTTTGTGACATTTTGGTGGTATATAACACTCCAAAAAGGCATTTAAATAGTTGTATGTTTTCAATTAGTCATCTGTATAGTATTTGCTGCTTTCTGTGACATTTCGTCATATATAACACTCCAAAAAAGTTTAAAAATTTGCCTGTATTCAAATAGTCACCCTTACAGTATTAGGTGTTTTCTGTTAATTTTTGGTGTTATATAAGACTCTAAAAAGCATTAAAATGTTGTTTATATTCAATTAGTTATCCATTGAGTATGAGGTACTCTCTGTTACATTTTGGTGGTACATAAGACTCCAAAAAAGTATTGAAAAAGTTGCCTGTATTCAATTAGTCATACATAGATTATTAGCTGCTTTCTGTTACATTTTGGTGGTAAATAAGACTCAAAAAAAGCATTTAAAAACTTGCCTGGATTTAATTAGTAATCCGTAAAGAATCTGGTGCATTCTGTGACATTTCGGTGGTATAAAAGACTTCAAAAAATTGTTTCAAATTTGTCTGGATTCAATTAGTTACCAATACAGTATTAGGTGCTTTCTATAATACACTGCTCAAAAAAATAAAGGGAACACTTAAACAACAGAATATAAGCCCAAGTAAATCAAACATATGTGAAATCAAACTGTCCACTTAGGAAGCAACACTGTTTGGCAATCAAGTTCACATGCTATTGTGCAAATGGAATAGACAACAGAGTGGTTCTGCAGGTGGGGACCACAGACCACATCTCAGTACCAATGCTTTCTCGCTGATGTTTTGGTCACTTTTGAATGTTGGTTGTGCTTTCACGCTCATGGTAGCATGAGACAGACGCTACAACCCACACAAGAGGCTCAGGTAGTGCAGCTCATCCAGCATGGCACATCAATGCGAGCTGTGACAAGACGATTTGCTGCATATGTCAGCGTAGTGTCCAGAGGCTGGAGGTAGAGTTGAGCGACCTTGACCTTTTTAGAGTCGAGCCGGGTTTCGCGAAACCCGACTATCTCAAAAGTCGGGTCGAGTGAAATCGGCCGATTATGGCGAAAAGTCGGGATCGACCGAAACCCGAAACCCAATGCAAGTCAATGGGGCAGCATAGTCGGCAGTGAGTGGGGGCCAGGAAAACACCTAGAGTGCCCATTTTAATGTCAAAACCATCCATTCTTCTTAATGAAGCTTGTCAAGCGTAATTTACCTTATAATAATTGGAAGGCATTTGAAATTGGGGGTCATTTGGCTAAAGTTGTGTGGGGTAGGGCTGGTTCAAGTAATTAGTGGGCCCAGGAAATCTGGACCACGTCACGGCAGTGGAGCAGGGAGAGGTAAGTATTTCAACTTTGCAAGTGCTGTGATCCTGAGCAAGCAGGGGGGCCCACTTGTTGGCATTGGCACTGGCACAGGGCCCCTCAAAGTACAGCGGTGTGTTTGCACGGCGGGGGCGCCTCCCACCGGCAGCAACACTTTTGCGTACTATGAGAGGCCCTGTGCCAGTGACGTCGCCAACTAGTATTCCTCCCCCCACCTGATGAAGGAACCTGCACTTTCATCTGCACCTTCCTCTTTGTCCCCGTGTAAGGTGGTATGGTATGCGGGAAGAGCAACCTGACTTTCAGCAGGGTCACAATGTTGTTGTGTAGCATGCACGGGGAATGTTGCGTTATGGGTCAATGTACCAGCAGACTCATCTATCACTGGCTGGGCAATGGGCACGATGAAGTGGAAACACAGATATAGGCCCAAAGAATAAAGTGGGCTAAATGCAGTTCAAAATTGGTAACACAGGAATAACCAGGGGGCATTGCAGTGGAGGACAACTGGAATGAGAGGCTGACACAGAGAGTAGGGCCAAATCAGTAAGTAGTCGAAATGCAGTTCAAAATTGGCAACCGTAGTAAACAGGCGGCACAGCTTTGTTCAGTGGAGGAGAACAGCAAGGAGTGGCAGACACCGATAGTAGGCCCCAACCCAACTAGTAGGCCAAATGCAGTCTAACATTAACAACTACTTAACGAGAGCCTGAAAATGGAATTTCAGGACAGGAAACCAGGAGAACAGCAAGGAGTGGCAGACACCGATAGTAGGCCCCAAACCAACTAGTACGCCAAATGCAGTTGTTCCATTTAACCACAATTTAATGAGAGCCTGAAGATAGAAGCTCAGGAAAGGCAACCTGGGGAACACCTTGGAGTGTAACACACCATCTCTCTCCACCCCATACCCATTTTGTAGGCCTAATGCAGTGTACTTTTCTACAACTACTAAACGAGAGTCGGAAGACCGAAGCAATGGCAAGGAAACCTGGGGAACACCTTGGAGTGTAACACACCATCTCTCTCCACCCCATACCCAATTTGTAGGCCTAATGCAGTGTAGTTTCCAACAACTACTAAACGAGAGCCGGAAGATCGAAGCTCAGGAAAGGCAACCTCGGGAACACCTTGGAGTGTAACACACCCTCTCTCTACACCCCATACCCAATTTGAAGGCCTAATGCAGTGTAGTTTCCAAGAACTACTAAACGAGAGCCGGAAGATCGAAGCTCAGGAAAGGCAACCTGGGGAACACCTTGGAGTGTAACACACCCTCTCTCTACACCCCATACCCAATTTGAAGGCCTAATGCAGCGTAGTTTCCAACAACTACTAAACGAGAGCTGGAAGATCGAAGCTCAGGAAAGGCAACCTGGGGAACACCTTAGAGTGTAACAAACCCTCTCTCTACACCCCATACCCAATTTGTAGGCCTAATGCAGCGTAGTTTCCGACAACTACTAAACGAGAGCATGAAGATCGAAGCTCAGGAAAGGCAACCTGGGGAACACCTTGGAGTGTAACACACCCTCTCTCTACACCCCATACCCAATTTGAAGGCCTAATGCAGTGTAGTTTCCAAGAACTACTAAACGAGAGCCGGAAGATCGAAGCTCAGGAAAGGCAACCTGGGGAACACCTTGGAGTGTAACACACCCTCTCTCTACACCCCATACCCAATTTGAAGGCCTAATGCAGCGTAGTTTCCAACAACTACTAAACGAGAGCCGGAAGATCGAAGCTCAGGAAAGGCAGCCTGGGGAACACCTTGGAGTGTAACACACCCTCTCTCTACACCCCATACCCAATTTGAAGGCCTAATGCAGTGTAGTTTCCAAGAACTACTAAACGAGAGCCGGAAGATCGAAGCTCAGGAAAGACAACCTGGGGAACACCTTGAAGTGTAACACAACGTCTCTCTACACCACGGAAGGGCTGATTCTTAGGAAGGAAGGCTGTTGGAAATAAGCATTGCGCGTCCGAGGGTGATTATATTCTTATTAGGTATATACTCACCCTCGGACGCGCCCTGCTTCTTTATTTGGAATGAATGTTTATTTGCAATGTGGTGTTGACTTTCTCTATTATTTTGGTAATTAATGATTTTATTATTTTCATTGTTTTGCATCTTCTCGGCAATAATATAAAGAAGACGCGACAGGACAACACTCGGTGGATGCCATATCTGTGTTTTCAATTTAAAAAACCTTTCAGTTAAATACTTGCAGGATAAAGTAATTGTAGCTGGTGGCCATTTTTAGTACTGTACCAGATTTTAGTTGTGTGTTTGTTTTTAATGTTAAAATGTCTGCATTTGATATCTCACCAGTATTTTCTTTTTTATAAGCAAAATACTTTTTTTTTTATTTTATGATGTTGGTTCAAGGGGTACACGGGCAGCAGTAGACAGGTCAGTGGAGGCCTAGTGGAAGGAGGGACCGCAGACAGGCTTCGAAGCCCTAACATAATAAATTGGGCTGCCTGTAGGCAGTTTAAAATTGGTTCCAGGGGAACACGGGCAGCAGTAGACAGGTCAGTGGAGGCCTAGTGGAAGGAGGGACCGCAGACAGGCTTCGAAGCCCTAACATAATAAATTGGGCTGCCTGTAGGCAATTTAAAATTGGTTCCAGCGGAACACGGGCAGCAGTAGACAGGTAAGTGGAGGCCTAGTGGAAGGAGGGACCGCAGACAGGCTTCGAAGGCCTAACATAATAAAATGGGCTGGCTGTAGGCAATTTAAAATTGGTTCCAGGGGAACACGGGCAGCAGTAGACAGGTAAGTGGAGGCCTAGTGGAAGGAGGGACCGCAGACAGGCTTCGAAGGCCTAACATAATAAATTGGGCTGCCTGTAGGCAATTTAAAATTGGTTCCAGGGGAAGACGGGCAGCAGTAGACAGGTAAGTGGAGGCCTAGTGGAAGGAGGGACCGCAGACAGGCTTCGAAGGCCTAACGTAATAAAATGGGCTGGCTGTAGGCAATTTACAATTGGTTCCATGGGAACACGGGCAGCAGTAGACAGGTCAGTGGAGGCCTAGTGGAAGGAGTGACGGCAGACAGGCATCAAAGGCCTAACATCATAACATTGGGCTGTTGGCAATTTAAAATTGGTTCCAGGGGTACACGGGCAACAGTGGTCTGGTCAGTGGAAGTCTAGTGGAAGGAGTGACAGCAGACAGGCATCAAAGGCCTAACATAATAACATTTGGCTGTTGGCAATTTAAAATTGGTTCCAGGGGTACACGGGCAACAGTGGTCTGGTCAGTGGAAGTCTAGTGGAAGGAGTGACGGCAGACAGGCTAAGAAGGCCTAACATAACAAAATTGGGCTGGCTGTAGGCAAGTTTAAATTGGTTCCAGGGGAACACGGCCAGCAGTGGCCTGGTCAGTGTAGTAGTTGTAGAAAGAACGGACCGCAGACAGGCTTCGAAGGCCTAACATAACAAAAATGTCAAAACAATGGTATTGTCAGTGCCAGGCATTGAAGGATGTCAGCGCATAGACTAAACATTGGTGAAGCTGTGAGAGATAATTTTGCTAGTGGTAGAGCACTGTTTGAGCTGGGGGGGGGAACTGTCTTGTGGCCGGCGGTACAGGCCCAGGGCCCCTCATATTACAATGGTGTGTCTGACGTTGGGTGCGCACCACCATCGCCAGAGACACTTTTTTGTACTATGAGGGACCCAGTGGCAGTGCCGTCGACCAAAAGCGGGCACACCCACCTCTTCAGACAAACAGCACTCTCACGGGTGCTGGCGCAAAGTGGCGATACCACGGCCCCGTGTGGGGAGTTTGGCCATTTTGTTAGGAGTAAACATGTCGTATGCTGGACAATCAGGTGCAGAAAATTACGAGATTGGAAAAGTCATTCAGAAGAGTCCACAGGCAAGACCTTTTCATAGGAAAGTTAGGTGTCAGCCGGGCAAGGTGGGGCAAAAGATTTTGAAATCCAGTTGTGGTTCATTTTAATGAAGGTTAGATCATCTACATTTTGGGTAGCCAGACGAGTCCTTTTTTCAGTTAGTATTGAACCTGCAGCACTGAATACTCTTTCTGATAGGACACTAGCTGCCGGGCAAGCAAGCTCCTGCAATGCATATTCTGCCAATTCTGGCCAGGTGTCTAATTTGGATGCCCAGTAATCAAATGGGAATGACGGTTGAGGGAGAACGTCGATAAGGGATGAAAAATAGTTTGTAACCATACTGGACAAATGTTGTCTCCTGTCACTTTGAATTGATGCTGCAGTACCTGTCCTGTCTGCGGTCATAGCAAAATCACTCCACAACCTGGTCAGAAAACCCCTCTGGCCAACGCCACTTCTGATTTCTGCCCCTCTAACACCTCTGGTCTGCTGGTCCCTGGAGCTCGTGTGAGAACGATCACGGGCGCTGTGTGCAGGGAATGCCAGAAGCAAACATAACATAATAAATTGGGCTGCCTGTAGGCAATTTAAAATTGGTTCCAGGGGAACACGAGCAGCAGTAGACAGGTCAGTGGAGGCCTAGAGGAAGGAGGGACCGCAGATGCGCCAATGTTTCCCCCATACCAAATTTGTAGGTGATTATATTCTTATTAGGTATATAAGAATAGATGCTCATGCTTATTATGGCGTTGTCTGCACTAACCAGCCGTGTGCATTCCTCAAAACACTGAAGGACTTGACACATGTCTTGAATCTTCGACCACTGCACACCTGACAACTCCATGTCTGCCATCCTACTGCCTGCCCGTGTATGTGTATCCTCCCACAAAAACATAACAGCCCGCCTCTGTTCGCACAGTCTCTGAAGCATGTGCAGTGTTGAGTTTCACCTTGTAACAACGTCTATGATTAGGCGATGCTGGGGAAGGTTCAAAGAATGCTGATAGGTCTGCATACGGCTGGAGTGTACAGGCGAACGGCGGATATGTGCGCAAAGTCCACGCACTTTGAGGAGCAGGTCGGATAACCCCGGATAACCTTTCAGGAATCACTGCACCACCAGGTTTAAGGTGTGAGCCAGGCAAGGAATGTGTTTCAGTTGGGAAAGGGAGATGGCAGCCATGAAATTCCTTCCGTTATCACTCACTACCTTGCCTGCCTCAAGATCTACAGTGCCCAGCCACGACTGCGTTTCTTGCTGCAAGAACTCGGACAGAACTTCCGCGGTGTGTCTGTTGTCGCCCAAACACTTCACTACGCGGATGTGAGGCTAAGTACTTCCTTTTTCTAACCATAGTCTCATGTAGGGTGAGCTGGACTGGAGAGCTGGAGATCGTGGAACTAGCGGGGGTGCCGGTGGACATGGCAGACTGAGAGACGGTGGGAGATGGTATTGTTGCCGCCGGTGCCCTAGATGCAGTGTTTCCTACTACGAAACTGGAGATTCCCTGACCCTGACTGCTTTGGCCTGGCAAAGAAACCTGCACAGATACTGCAGGTGGTGCAGAAAATGGTGGCCCTACACTGCCGGAAGGGATGTTGCGTTGCTGACTAGCTTCATTGGCCGAGGGTGCTACAACCTTAAGGGACGTTTGGTAGTTAGTCCAAGCTTGCAAATGCATGGTGGTTAAATGTCTATGCATGCAACTTGTATTGAGACTTTTCAGATTCTGCCCTCTGCTTAAGGTAGTTGAACATTTTTGACAGATTACTTTGTGCTGATCAATTGGATGTTGTTTAAAAAAATGCCAGACTGCACTCTTTCTAGCATCGGATACCTTTTCAGGCATTGCAGACTGAGCTTTAACCGGATGGCCACGCTGTCCTCCAACAGGTTTTGACTTTGCCACGCGTTTTGGCCAAGATACGGGCCCGGCAGATGGAACCTGTTGCGATGTTGATGCCTGCTGCGGCCCCTCCTCCTCCGCTTCAGAACTGCTGCCGCCTGCACCCTGTTCCCCCAATGGCTGCCAATCGGGGTCAAGAACTGGGTCATCTATTACCTTTTCTTGTAGCTCGTGTGCAACTTTGTCTGTGTCACCGTGTCGGTCGGTGGTATAGCGTTCGTGATGGGGCAACATAGTCTCATCAGGGTCTGATTCTTGATCAGCACCCTGCGAGGGCAATGTTGTGGTCTGAGTCAAAGGACCAGCATAGTAGTCTGGCTGTGGCTGTGCATCAGTGCACTCCATGTCAGATTCAACTTGTAATGGGCATGGACTGTTAACTGCTTCACTTTCTAAGCCAGGGACGGTATGTGTAAAGAGCTCCATGGAGTAACCCGTTGTGTCGCCTGCTGCATTCTTCTCTGTTGTTGTTTTTGCTGAAGAGGACAAGGAAGCGACTTGTCCCTGACCGTGAACATCCACTAACGACGCGCTGCTTTTACTTTTACCAGTTTCACGAGAGGAGGCAAAAGAGCTAGAGGCTGAGTCAGCAAGATAAACCAAAACTTGCTCTTGATGCTCCGGCTTTAAAAGCGGTTTTCCTACTCCCAGAAAAGGGAGGGTTCGAGGCCTTGTGTAGCCAGACGACGAACCTGGCTCCACAGCTCCAGACTTAGGTGCAATATTTTTTTTCCCACGACCACCTGATGCTCCACCACTACCACTACCCTCATTACAAGCTGACAATGAACGCCCCCGGCCACGACCTCTTCCACCAGACTTCCTCATTGTTTTAAAAACGTTACCAAACGAACGGTATTTGTTGCTGTCACACAACTTACACGGTGAGCTATAACTTCAGTATGATTTAGCTACCCCTTTACAGGTGGGTGAGACCACAACGAAAATCAGCCACAATGTTACACACTCTGTTGTTGTTGGCAACAAATGAGATGGCACACACGCAGGACTGTCACTGAAGCGCAAATGTAAATATTTATCTCCCACTGATTTGTGTTTGTTTTTTTTAAAAGGGAGACTTCAGAAAAAAAAAAATTAAAAAAAAATTATTTTTTACAGGAGAATTTATAAAACAAATAAAATGAAATGATTGTTTCAGGGAGAATTTAGAAAAAAAAAAAGGCTTTGTAGGGCCCACTGAGTGAGAGAGGACGCACACAGGAGTCAGGAGTGGCACACAAGCCCAGAGGCCAATATTAATCTCCCACCGATTGATTTAGTTATTTTTTTGGGTAGATTTTGGAACCCAAATCAAGCAAAAAAATTAATAGGCTTTCTATGGCCCACAATTGGGGAGAGAGAGAGAGATGGCACACCCAGGAGTCAAGACTGGCACACAAGCAGAAGGGGCAATATGAATCTCCCACAGATTTTTTTTTTTTTTTTCAGGGAGACTTTAGAGAAAAAAAAATACAAAAAAAATGATTTTTTTCAGGAATAATTTAGAAACCAAAGAAAATAAAATGATTTTTTCAGGGAGAATTTAGAAAACAAATAAAACAAAAAATAGGCTTTCTAGGGCCCACTGAGTGACAGATGACGCTCACAGGAGTCAGGAGTGGCACACAAGCCCAGAGGCCAATATTAATCTCCCACTGATTGATTTAGTGATTTTTTTTGGTAGATTTTGGAACCCAAATCAAGCAAAAAAATTAATAGGCTTTCTATGGCCCACTATTTGTGAGAGAGATGGCACGCTCAGGACTGGCACACAAGCCCAGAGGCCAATATTAATCTCCCATTTATTTTTTTTTCCAGGGAAAATTTATAAACCCAATAAAAAAAATAATAATAAATAGGCTTTCTATGGCCCACTATCTGAGAGAGAGAGATGGCACGCTTAGGACTGGCACACAAGCCCAAAGGCCAATATTAATCTCCCACTGATTGATTGATTGATTTTTTCAGGTAGAATTATGAACCCAAATCAACCAAAAAAATAAATAGGCTTTCTATGGCCCACTATTTGTGAGAGAGATGGCACGCTCAGGACTGGCACACAAGCCCAGAGGCCAATATTAATCTCCCACTTTTTTTTTTTTCCAGGGAAAATTTATAAACCCAATAAAATAATAAAAAAATAGGCTTTCTATGGCCCACTATCTGAGAGAGAGAGAGATGGCACGCTTAGGACTGGCACACAAGCCCAAAGGCCAATATTAATCTCCCACTGATTGATTTATTGATTTTTTCAGGTAGAATTTAGAACCCAAATCAAGCAAAAAAATTAATAGGCTTTCTATGGCCCACTGAGTGAGAGATGGCACACACAGGAGTAAGGAGTGGCACACAAGCCCTGAGGCCAATATTTTTCTCCCACTGATTGATGTTGTGATTTTTTCTGGTAGATTTTGGAACCCAAATCAAGCAAAAAAATAAATAGGCTTCCTATGGCCCACTGAGTGAGAGATGACACAGACAGAGATGGCACTCTAGCAGAAATGTCAATCTTAATCTCCCACAAAAAAAAAAAAAAAAAAAAGGAACTGTCCTTCAATTACTATCTCCCTGCAGTAATCTCAGTCAGGTATGGCAGGCAGCAATAAGGAGTGGAATGATGCACAAATTAAATAAAAAGTGTGGACAAACAAACAAGATAGCTGTGCAGAAAGGAAGGAACAAGAGGATTTGTGCTTTGAAAAAAGCAGTTGGTTTGCACAGCGGCGTACACACAGCAATGCAGCTATCAGGGAGCCTTCTAGGGCAGCCCAATGAGCTACAGCGCTGAGGAAAAAAAAAAAAAAAGGAGCTTCCACTGTCCCTGCACACCGAAGGTGGTGTTGGGCAGTGGAAATCGCTACAGCACAAGCGGTTTTGTGGTTAATGGACCCTGCCTAACGCTATCCCTGCTTCTGACGAAGCGGCAGCAACCTCTCCCTAAGCTCAGATCAGCAGCAGTAACATGGCGGTCGGCGGGAACTCCCCTTTATAGCCCCTGTGACGCCGCAGACAGCAAGCCAATCACTGCAATGCCCTTCTCTAAGATGGTGGGGACCAGGACCTATGTCATCACGCTGCCCACACTCTGCGTTTACCTTCATTGGCTGAGAAATGGCGCTTTTTGCGTCATTGAAACGCGACTTTGGCGCGAAAGTCGCGTACCGCATGGCCGACCACGCACAGGGGTCGGATCGGGTTTCATGAAACTCGACTTCGCCAAAAGTCGGCGACTTTTGAAAATGTTCGACCCGTTTCGCTCAACCCTAGCTGGAGGTGCTACCAGGAGACAAGACAGTACACAAGGAGACATGGAGGGGGCCATAGGAAGGCAACATCTCAGCAGCAGGACCGCTAACTCAGCCTTTGTGCAATGAGGAAAAGGAGGAGCACTGCCAGAGCCCTGCAAAATGACCTGCAGCAGGCCACAAATGTGCATGTGTCTGCACAAATGGTTAGAAACTGACTCCATGAGGATGGTCTGAGTGTCTGATGTCCACAGATGGGGGTTGTGCTCACAGCCCAACACTGTGCAGGACGCTTGGCATTTGCCACAGTACACCAGGATTGGCAAATTTGCCACTGGTGCCCTGTGCTCTTCACAGATGAAAGCAGGTTCACACTGAGCACATGTGACAGATGTGACAGAGTCTGGAGATGCCATGGAGAGCGATCTGCTGCCTGCAACATCCTTCAGCATGATTGGTTTGGCAGTGGGTCAGTAACAGTGTGGGGTGGCATTTCTTTGGAGGGCCGTACAGCACTCCATGTGCTCACCAGAGGTAGCCTGACTGCCATTAGGTACTGAGATGAGATGCTCAGACCCCTTGTGAGACCATATGCTGGTTCAATTGGCCCTGGGATCCTCCTAATGCAGGACAATGCCAGACCTCATGTGGCTGGAGTGTGTCAACAGTTCCTGCAAGATGAAGGCATTGAAGCTATGGACTGGCCCACCTGTTCCCCAGACCTGAAACCGATTGAACACATCTGGGACATCATGTCTCGCACCATCCACAAATGTCACGCTGCACCACAGACTGTCCAGGAGTTGGTGGATGCTTTAGGCCAGGTCTGGGAGTAGGTCCCTCAGGAAACCATCCACCGCCTCATCAGGAGCATGCCCAGGCATTGTAGGGAGATCATACAGGCACGTGGAGGTCACACACACTACTGAGCATCATCTCCTTGTCTTGAGGCTTTTCCACTGTAGTTGGAAATTACAGCCTGAAACTTAATTTTCCACTTTGATTTTGAGCATCATTCCAACTCCAGACCTCTGTTTGAGATTAGTTGTGATTTACGTTGATCATTTTTAGGCTTTATTGCTCTCAACACATTCCACTATGTAGTGAATAAAGATTTACAACTGGAATATTTCATTCAGTGATATCTAGGATGTGGGATTTTAGTGTTCCCTTTATTTTTTTGAGCAGTGTATATACAGGGTGGGCCATTTATATGGATACACCTAAATAAAATGGGAATGGTTGGTGATACCATCTTTCTGTTTGTGGCACATTAGTATATGGGAGGGGGAATCTTTTCAAGATGGGTGCTGTGGCACCATGGCGGCCATTTTGAAGTTGTCCTTTTTGGATCCAACTTAATTTTTTTCAATGGGAAGAGAGTCATGTGACACATCAAACGTATTGAGAATTTTATGGTGTGCTTGGTTTTAATGTAACTTTATTCTTTCATGAGTTATTTACAAGTTTATGACCACTTACAACTAGTGTTGAGCGATACCATCCGATACTTGAAAGTATCGGTATCGGATAGTATCGGCCGATACCCGAAAAGTATCGGATATCGCCGATACCGATACCCGATACCAATACAAGTCAATGGGACACCAAGTATCGGAAGGTATCCTGATGGTTCCCAGGGTCTGAAGGAGAGGAAACTCTCCTTCAGGCCCTGGGATCCATATTAATGTGTAAAATAAAGAATTAAAATAAAAAATATTGATGTGCTCACCTATCCGGAGGCCCCTGGACATCACCGCTGGTAACCGGCAGCCTTCTTTGCTTAAAATGAGCATGTTTAGGACCTGAGAATGACGTCGCGGCTTCTGATTGGTCGTGTGCCGCTCATGTGACCGCCACGCGACCAATCAGAAGCCGCGACGTCATTCTCAGGTCCTAAATTCCTAGAATGAGGCGTTTAGGACCTGAGAATGACGTTGCGGCTTCTGATTGGTCGCGTGGCGGTCACATGAGCGGCACGCGACCAATCAGAAGCCGTGACATCATGGAAGTCTCTAAACGCGCTCATTTTAAACAAAGAAGGCTGCCGGTTACCAGCGGTGATGTCCAGGGGCCTCCGGAGAGGTAAGTATATCAATATTTTTTATTTTAATTCTTTATTTTACACATTAATATGGATCCGATACCGATTCCCGATACCACAAAAGTATCGGAACTCGGAATCGGAATTCCGATACCGCAAGTATTGGCCGATACCCGATACTTGCGGTATCGGAATGCTCAACACTACTTATAACTTGTGTTCAAAGTTCTGCCCATTGTGTTGGATTGCCAATGCAACCCTCTTCTTCCACTCTTGACACACTAATAGCAACACTGCAGAAGAAATGCTAGCACAGGTTTCCAGTATCCGCTGTTTCTGAGGTTGCACATCTCGTATCTTCACAGCATAGACAATTGCCTTCAGATGACTCCAAAGATAAAAGTTTAAGGGGGTAAGATAAGGAGACCTTGGTGGCCATTCAACTGGCCCATGATGACCAATCCACCTGACACTCAAGATGGTGCACCACCTCATTATGTCAGTGACACACATATATATGTATTACACAGACAGATAGAAGGAAAGCCGGTAACTCAGCAGCCGCGGTAGTGTAAAATCACAGCTGGAGCCCACAGAAGCGATGGATTACACACAGTAAATACAAATAGAATAGGTAGATATATAGATGTCAGCAGTGACAAATACAATCAGTACAGTGTGTGTGCAAATTGCCACATAAATTTATTAATAAAAGATTATTTTTCTGAAAAAAAATGGCGTGGACTCCTGCATAATTTTTGCAACTAGCAGAGGGAAAGCCGTGGCTGGGGGCCGATGTTTATAGCCTGGGAAGGGGGTGATACCCATGGAGCTTTCCAGGCTATTAATATCAGCTCACAGCTGTAAACTTAGTATTTGCTGGCTATTAAAATGGGGGACCCTAAAAAAATGACGTAGGGTCCCCCTATAACTAATAACCAGCAAAGGCTATATAGACAGCTGCAGACTGATATTAATAACCTAAGAAGGTGCCATGGATACTGCCCCCCAGGCTAAAAACATCAGCTCTCAGCCACCCCAGAAAAGGCGCATCTCTAAGATGCACTAATTCTGGCACTTAGTCTTGCTCTTCTCACTTGCCCTGTAATGTTGGCAAGTGGGGTAATAGTTGGGGGAATTGATATCACTGTCAGCCAACCATCCAGGCTGAAAACCCACTGGTGAGTGAACAGCTGCAAGTACAGCCTCAGTGATTAGTGGTGATGTCACTGAGACTCTGTTCCCAGTCGGGATGAACTGTGGTGACCTTGGTGAGATCCCCTCTAGCACCGTGTGAAAGTCACAAGGTGCAGAGGCGAGTTCACTGCAGTGAAATTCTCCTGGTGAGATTCACCCGGTGAACTCGCCTCTGCACCATGTGACTTTCACACGGTGCTAGAGGGGATCTCACCAAGGTCACAACAGTTCATCCCGACTGGGAACAGAGTCTCAGTGACTCTTTACTAAGAAAGGTCAATGCAAAATCCATGAAATATGAATTTCATAATGGCTTCTGAAATTTATGAAAAAACACATGAGTTGCTTAGCACAAAATTTAGCCAAAAATTGTGAGCCCATCCACCAGCATCAAGGTAATTTCAAGGATTGGATAGGTCCCTGACCTAACTGCCTAGTGTGAACACTTACCTCTGGCTAATGTCTTGGTAAAGCTATATTTATAGGTAGGTTGGAACAAAGTGTGATTGGATGTAATTTAAATCACAGCATAGTGAAGGGGGTGGTATCCAAGTCAGAAAAAATGGTACATGAGTAAGTATGGAAAACAGACTGAACAAAGAACTAGTCTGAACTAGTGCATACCAAAAAACTCACATAGCATATAAAGAAAAAGGTTGCACTAAATTGTACTAAGAAAGGTCCATGTGAAATCCATGAAGTGTGAACATCATAATAGCTTTTGAAACATATGAAAAACACATGAGATGCTTAGCACAAAATCTGGCCAAAAATTGTGAGCCCATCCACCAGAGTGAAGATAATCTCATGGATCGGAAGGGTCCCTGACCTAACTGCCTAGTGTGAACACTTACCTCCGGCTAATGTCTGGGTAAAATATAATAAAGACATCCCACAATGGAAAACAGTATCCCGGATCTCACACACATACTACTAGTGTAATGTTTGGGAAAGTACCCGTGCTAGAGATCCATCAGATATATCTAGGACACTCCCATACAACATAAAGAAAACCCGGAGAGAGACACATGGAGTACAAGTTCCATATTAGAAAGGTAAAAATACACATTTTTATTTAACAATATTTAAAAACACAAAGTTTTTAAGCCGACGCGAAACGCGCGTTGGGGCTGCGGCGGTGACCCCTGTAGACCGACTGTATGGGTAAGGATTTTTACCCTTAGATTTCCGGTTGCTGTGGCATCATTGCCTTTAAATATGCACTAATGGCACTTTGTTGTGAAACTGTATCAGTGGTTTATGGGGGATACCGTTGCGCTGACTTTTCAGTGCTATCCAGAGTTTCCCTTACTGTACATTCTGTATCTGTTATGACTTTGTGTTTTTAAATATTGTTAAATAAAAATGTGTATTTTTACCTTTCTAATATGGGACTTGTACTCCATGTGTCTCTCTCCGGGTTTTCTAATGTCTTGGTAAAGCCTATATTTATAGGTAGGTCAGAACAAAGTGTGATTGGATGTAATTAGAATCACAACATAGTGAAGGGTGGGGTGTTCAAGTCAGAAAAAATGGTCCATAATTAAGTAATAGAAACTGACTGAACAAAGAACTAGTCTGAACTAGTGCATACCAAAAAACATGCATAGCAAATAAAGAAAAAGGTTGCACTAACGGTGCAAGCGGGGATTTCACCGATGTCACTGCAGTTCAATCCTGCTGGGAAAGGAGCCTCAGTAATGTCACCGCTAGTCTCTGGGGCTGCACTCATAGCTATTCATTCACCAGTGGTTTTCAGCCTGGACGGTCACATCTTGGCACCATCCAGGTTGAAAACTAATTATCCCCCAGACATGGATTAAGGCTTTTTTTATTTTATTTTTATTACAGGAGATCGGGGGCTTCACTGGAAATAGACTATGCAGTAAGTATGGTTTAATTGAGAATATTAAAGGAGTCTGTGTCTTTTAAAGGACTTTATTCTGGCTGTGTCTTTATTTAACATATAACTATAGGATTACTAATGGATAGATGTCTTATAGTCACCTTTCCATTACTAAGCCATGAGCTTGATGTCACCTGACAATACAAAGGTGACATCAACCCCACAAATATGAACCCTACTTTCCACCACTATAGGGCAAGTGGGAAGAGCCGAGCAAAGCGCCAGCTTTAGCGCATCTAATAGATGCCCCTTTTCTGGGCAGCTGCATGCTGCTGTTTTATGGCTGGGGGGCCTATATCAATGGCCCCTTATCAACCTGAGAATACCAGCCCCCAGCTGTGAGCTTTTGCAAGGCTGGTTGTCACAAATGGGGGGACCCCTTGCTATTTTTTTAAATTATTTATTTAAGCAATTAAAAAAAAACAGCATGGGACCCCTCTATTCTTGATAACCAACCTTGCTGAAGCTGACAGCTGAGAGTTGCAGCCCCCCGCTGTGAGTTTTGCCTGGTTGGTTCAAAAAAATGAGGTGAACCCATGCTGGGTTTTTCATTCATTTATTTAGTTATATCACAGGCAGCAGCTGAAGAATACCTTAATCATCCGCTCCTGCTCTCACTGTTATTAGCGCAGCAAGTGTCAACTGATGGGAGCTGTAGCCCCATCAGCTGACACCAATGACCAGATGTAAACTTTTTACCTCCAATCACAGCTGTGGGCTCACGCTGTCTTTTGACGATGTGGAAACTGTGGCTCTCTGACCGGCGGGATGATTTCACCGCTGATCAGAAGCGCTACGCCAGGGGTTTCCCATGCTGTTTCACAGCTTGGGAAACACCAGCTTTTGTACTGTATATGTTGACTATATTCGGCGATTTAATCAACGGAGATCGTGAGCCGAACTGAACATTGAAGTATTTACTCATATCTAAATACCATCTTTTTCAAGCATAAATTTCATAAATTGTAAAACAGCTTGACAGCTCTTAGGGTATGTGCACACATTGCAGATTTCCTGCAGAACTGCAGCTTTTTTTTCCAAGCAAGAAACGCTGAAGATCTGCAAGTGATTTACAGTACAATGTAAATCAATGGCAAAAAAAATGCAGTGCAGATGGTGCAGAAAAATCTGCACAGAAAACGCCTCAGATTCATAAAAGGACTATGGGCAGCACGGTGGCTTAGTGGTTAGCACTGCAGCCTTGCAGCGCTGGAGTCTTGGGTTCAAATCCCACCAAGGACAACATCTGCAAAGAGTTTGTATGTTGTCTCTATGTTTGCGTGGGTTTCCTCCTGAATCTCTGGTTTCCTCCCACATTACAAAGACATACTGAAGGGGATTTTATATTGTGATCCCCATTGGGGACAGCGATGATAATGTCTGTAAAGCGCTGCGGAATATGTTAGCGCTATATGAAATAAAGATTATTATTATTTGTGCAGAACTGCTGCGTTTCTGCACCCATTCCATAATAGAAATCTGCAGGGGTAAAAAAAGGAAGAAATCTGCACAAAAATCTGCAACGTGTGCACATACCAAAAAAAGGCGCAGATTCTGACTTGCGTTTTCTGCCAAGAAATGCAGAATCTGCACAGAAAATTCCACAGTCAAATCAGCAACGTGTGCACATAGCCTTAAACTTACAAGAGGACAAGGATTAGATGCACTACAGATTTTAGAAACTTGTGATGATTGTCTACCAATGAGAATGTGGAGGCACAATGCTGTTGGAACCAGTACCAGTGCCCCACAATGGATGGCTCACCACCTGTCTTTGTGTAATGGTGCATTGCTTCCACAAAAACATTGTCCTAATATGCTGTGGAGAACATGTATTGTCCCTGTCTATAATTGTGCTTCATACATCAATGATAACAGTACACTTTACAGCGCAACGTCAAGTCCAAGGAGCGGCCCACGTTCTATTGCATATTAGAACATAGATATATCTTTCTTCGAAACTGAGGACAAAATATAATTTACAGAAAGGCAGTGGAATACTCTAAGTAGTAAAGCAGTAGCTAGTGAGCAGCAGATGTTTTAATATTGGAATATCTATATTTGCCAAATTTTAACTTAATGCAAATATTGTTTCAAACTCTGCCTATGGATAAACAGATGGTAAATGGTTGTAATCAGCAGCCCATTTAAGCGCACTCAGCAGTTTCTTTGTAGGCTACATACTGTATATTATATTAAAATAATCTTCCGAACATAGAAAGTAATGTTAAGGAAGTGAGGGGCCATGAGCCTCTTGAAAATAGATGTGAACATACATAAGAAAAATCTCCCAGCCAAAACACGAATCCTACAATAAATGGTGTCACATATCCTTATAATAAAAAGTATAAAACATGTCACTTTATTAAATAGCAAAAAATATGTACCATATATCAGTACAATTTTAAAAAGGATAAGGGGAAGTGAGAGCTCAAATAGAAATAGACACAAATAGAGATTGTATAAAGGGGCTGCAATAGGTACTCAAAAATTGCGAAAATGTAATGTTAATAGTATGCAAAATAGTAGTAACAAGACAGTGCAAGAATATAAAAAAGTGCAGTAAAGACATGAATTGTATATGGAAAGCAATTTCAATTTCAGTTGCTTATACAGAGGTAAAGCAAAATAAATTTTTAGCTGTGGCATTTTCACACAGTTGGGTGCAAAGATTATCCCTTTTTGTGGAGTGTTAAGAGCTTAGCAATTTGTAAAACAAAGAAGCAATAGGTTTTTTACAAGCCATGCAAAATTATCCCTTCAAGTAGTGAGACAAAACTGGTTTACTTTTTAAATTTGATGAAGTTATTGTTTCTCAACTATAAGTGAAAAACATTCTCCCTTATTTGCGGTTTGCAACTGGTTTGCTATTTAAAAAATGATTAGTCAATAACAAAGGTTTTTTTAATAAAGTTTTCTCAGAATTGTCCCCTTTTTTTCTGGAGATCAACACAGCTGTATCATTTTGAACATGAAGAAGCTATTGTTTTTTTTTATCTAGGAGTGAAAATTATCCATTTTTAGGCCCACAACAAGTTTACAAATCACAAAACGACTAGGCTATAACAAAAATGTTTTTATTAAGCCATCCAAAAATTATGGCCATTTTTGGGACACAAAATGGGAACCCTAAGCTATGGCTTAGTGTTATAAAGCCTTTTTAAAACTAAATTCTATTTTGGTAGCTGTTTACCTGTTTCATGTTCGTGTACCCTCAAGGGAGTACATTTCCCAGCATTAGTGGTACTCTAGCCTAATGAAAGACAGTGGGCAGCCAGGAGATGTGCGGTGTGCGTATCTGTGCAGAGACTGCAGCATAAGCAGCATGATTGAGAGCTAGGACAGGGTGGTGTAGGAGATGTGTGGCAATTTAGGGCTTCGAACAGCTACCTTGGCAGCAGCAATACAGTATAACGTCATGAAACACAGTGAACAGCCAGGACTTGTGCAGCTGACGTGGCTGTGCAGTGACTGCAACAGGAGCATGGTAGAGAGTCAGGATGGGGCAGGCAAGTAGATGTGTGGCAGTTTAGGTTCAGCAACGGCAGTCCCAGCTGTAGCAGTACAGCATAGTATTGTGAAACTGAGTAGATAGCAAGGAGAAGTGTGGTGGTGTGGCTGCAGCTCGAGCAGCATGGTAGTTAGGATGGGGCAGACAAGGAGATGTTGTGGTATTTTAGTGCCAGCCACAACATCCCAGACAGCAGCAGTGCTACAGTATAGGTGACATGATGGGCAAGGAGTAGATGCCTGACTGAGTGTGGTCCATTGGCACTGGTGGCAGCAAATGGTGTTGAAAGCCATGAATGAACAGTCAGACAAGTAGACAGATATATTGCCATTTTAAGCATTGGCACCAGCTGTCAGACCATGCAAATAGATCCATTCATGATTAATTTTGACAAATGTTCGATTCTCCATGCTTTTTGCACATAATCTGGCCCTTTTTAATATAACAATCAACTGGAAGCAATAAATAAACTCACTGACACAATACTAATGAGTGGATAAGACAGTACACACATACAGTAGAAAACTCAGGCAGTTCTTACTACTGGTCCAATTTGTTGACCCAAAAGTCCATGAGTTTGACGCTCATGGGGTTTTCTTGAGAAAGCCAGTGTGTCTAGGTTTGCTGAAATGTGACATTTTGTTACAATGCCAGATAAAACATCTTATCCATTATGTCAAGTACATTGCAGGAGTTGTTGTTGCTTCTGACTCAGCAATTTGTTTTAGCCGCAATGCTGGCACAGGAAAATAAATGTTGTGTCTGCATGGATCACAAAGAGGTCTACTAGTTATTTATGCTAATAGCAGGAATTTGCTGAGGCAAGTATCAATGCTTATCCTATCATTAAGCCAAATTAGATTCCCTTTTGGAAGGTGTTAAAAATTTCTTAATTTTTCTTTTATAACAAGGGGCTAAAAGTATCACTAATCAATAGTCATCTATTGCATTCATATTAACAATATGCCATCCCACTCCTAAGCATTGCATTATACAGCTTGCCATGCTCACCAGCACTACTTAGGGCCCCATAGTTCAAGGTCATCAACCCACTGTTAGCTGTCATGGCCATCATCGTCTTTATCATTATTTTCACTCCATCTGCATTGTGCCCTGTCTGCACCAGATCTATGTTCTCCTACAAAACCATTAGCTGTAGATCATCATCTACTTCCTTTTCCTCCTCCGTCAAATCCTGCTGCATGGGACATGGATCTAGAGAGTCACCAACAGACATAAGGAGGTGTGGAAAGTTAAAGTAGACAAATAAATCTGGTATAAAAAAATGAAAAGAGTCTTTTAATATCAAAGTTGAAAAATAAAACACATGTGCCTTTATTAAATAGGATGGGGCCAGAAAATCTAGGTATAGTCAAACTTGCAATGCAACTGGCCACTATATTCAGGTGCTATGTATGTGCATTTAATATTAGATGCATTTTTTTAACCAATGCACACACTTTGGAAAGTAAACAGTTTAAGTTTCAGGATTTTGAAGTTTTTTCTTTAAAAAATAAAAAACAAAAATTGGCTTTTGAGTCTCAAAATACAAAATTCACATTTTCAATGACACAAGCTATGAATTCAGAATTTGGTTTGGTTGCAAAATTCCTTGGTGTAATACCCCCTGAGCTAACCCATGTGATCTGATTCCCACAGGACACTACAGGGAAGCCCACTCAGTTGCCCCTGATATTAATAGCGTGCTCACTGAATCATCAGCAGTGTGTGACATGGTGCTGGGCAATTTTTTTTGTATCAGGAATCGAATTGTAGAGTGTTAAAAATCGAGTAGAACCACAAATTTCAGGAAATTTGGCTGAATGTCGATCGTAGATCGATCCTCTCATCTCTAACAGCAAATGCATCACCAGCAACCTGATAAAATTCAAGTTGAGTTTGCCTCATTATTTTGTGCTTCTAGGTCACTTAATCAGATAAGTTAATTTGCAGTGCATTGGAGTAGAAGGAGAAAAAACAAACAGTCAATGATGATTATAGCACCAACTATTTTAGGTTGTTGTCTGGCTACCAGAAAAAATGACCATGAGGACAAAGAGGGGGAGGAGTAGGTCAATGACAGCTTGAGCCTTGTTTATTTTGATAGTTTGCTTGAGTTCAACTTGAGTGGGTGGTGTTATTTAATGCCTTAATAGAGTCATGTTTATAATTCTAGTTGTGCAGAAACATCCATGACTTTTTTTCACCTGAACTGGCACACTGGAAAAGATTTATGTGCTATTTACATGAAAAAATATTCTCACAACTGATACGATTGCGCAAAGGACTCGCCAACACGTTGACTGCAGCAAGAGCTTTCAGGCATTGTGGAGACCCTGCAGTAGAAATAGATTCTCTCCTGGAAGATATGTTGGCTAGAAATTGGCCAGAGAAACATTTTTTTCCTCTGATAATATCACATCCTTAACCCCTTGATCTGGTTCCTAGCTTCTGTCCACCACACAATCATCATAATCCCTGATTCAGTTGGTAGTAGCCCCAGTATAGGGAATGTGCTGAGCTCCTTGCCCTATTCGGATTCCTACCTCAAGATTTTCCTTGATTCAGAATTCCACTAACATATTGGCTGTTACTGACAGTGTCTCTCCCACTAGTGGTGCCAGGGCAATCACTAATAGCTCTATAAACACAGGTAATTAATTTATGTCCTTTACCGCCTTCACCACCATCTCATCTAAGCTCAAGTGCTGACTGTTCTCATCCAATGCATAAACTAAAATTTATGGCTTAGAGAATTAGGGGTCATAAGATATGGAGATGTTATTAATAAAATTGTAAGCTCACAATTGAAAAGATTGATGTTTATGTCAGCAAAGAAGGAAAATTGGCCAGAATGCTGTCTCAAACAGAGAGTGTCATTGTCAGGTGTAATATCAGCTTACGGTGACCAAGCTGAGTAATTTGATATGTAGTCAAAAAATCCATATTCTTTATTTTCACTTATATACTTGCCATAGGCAAAATAGGCTAATTGTGACAGCTGTTTGTGACAGCTGGTGCTGGTAGTGGTGTTGCTGCTTTTACTTGTGGCTCATACATTCTTATCACCAAATGCCATGGTATTTTTTTTGTACATTTCAATTTACGTCAAATTAGGCTTATATAATGTGTGAAAAAAACATCAGTAGAAGAATTTGTGAGAAACCTGTCAATCAATGGGATCAGTACAGGGAGAAGCTTTTTGGTGACCGGTCTCAGACTAGTCAACAGCGCGACATAGTCCCTGCTTGGCATTTCTATAATTGTTTTGTCTGAAATACCCCAGCGTATTAGAATAAAATATTCAAAGCGGCAATCGTGCAGCCATTTTTGCTAATCCAGAATAACAACTTTATTATTTGCATAGATACAACTTAAATCACAGAATCATGTAGCGCCATGGATGTTTTGCTAAAAAGTATAGACTTTCCATTGCTACCAGACTTTTCCTTGGGTTGACAGGGCCCATAGACCTTATTGAACTATAAACCACTATATTGGTTTGACTAATGAATAGACAATAGCCTCCTGTGTAAATTAGTTGTAAATCAGCTGATCTATACACAAAATAATTGACTCTAATTGAAGTAATTTTCAACAAGGGAGAAGACATGTCAGGGATGTTCTTTATTTTATCTGTAGGGTTTATTACTGATATAGTCAATTCCAATACCAGAAGATGAGGAACAAGGGCTTAATTACAGCAATGGAACATAAAAAGGTAGGACATTTAATGTGTTTAAAGTATATATCCTATTATATTTGCAATGTTACCAACTTGAAGAAAGAGTAGTTAAAATATGATGAAACAAACATTAAAAATCATGACTCTTAAAATCAGGCCAGAGTAATGAAAAGTGTTTAACAGAAATAGAGCCCAATATATTCCTATCAGTGGAATAATTGGTCAAATAAAACATTTTGTCATCAGAAGCAACGTTTTAATATAATTTTCCGCTGATGATCTGATCAGCCTGGTCCTGCTCCCTGCAGCATTAAGTGCTGGCTTTAAATCTGTAATTCAAGGATGGCTCAAGTCCTGAATAATGGGAGTACAAAGTGACTTCTTGAGAAAACCTCTTTCACTTAGATTAAAATTAAACGACATTTAGCAATCAGAAAAATCAGAACTTTTAGACTTTGCTCCATGGGAACAAATCAATCAGTTAATTAAAGTTTATCAATCTGTTTTAAAAAAAATCAGCTTTAAAATTTTTTAGATTATTCCTTGGTAGAAATAAAATAGGGACATATTTTTCTATATTTCTACAATAAGTAAATTACAGTGCCTTGCGAATGTATTCGGCTCCCTAGAACTTTTCAAACTTTTCCAACATATCATGCTTCAAACATAATGATAGCAAATATAAATTTTTGGTGAAGAATCAACAACAAGTGGAACACAATTGTGAAGTTGAACGAAATGTATTGGTTATTTTAAATTATTGTGGAAATTCAAAAACTTGCAATATTATTTGGCCCCTTTAACTTTTAACTTAATACTTTGTTGCGCCACGTTTTGCTGCGATTACAGCTGCAAGTCGCTTGGGGTATGTGTCTATCAGTTTTGTACATCGAGAGACTGAAATTCTTGCCTATTCTTCCTTGGCAAACAGCTCGAGCTCAGTGAGGTTTGATGGAGATCATCTGTGAACAGCAGTTTTCAACTCTTTCCACAGATTCTCGATTGGATTGAGGTCTGGACTTTGACTTGGCCATTCTAACACCTGGATACATTTATTTGTGAACCATTCCATTGTAGATTTTGCTTTATGTTTTTGATTATTGTCTTGTTGAAAGACAAATCCCTGTCCCGGTCTCAGGTCTTTTGCCAACTCCAACAGGTTTTCTTCAAGAATGGTTCTGTGTTTGGCTCCATCCATCTTTCCATCAATTTTAACCATCCTCCCTGTCCCTACTGTAGAAAAGCAGGCCCTAACCATGATGCTGCCACCACCATGTTTGACAGTAGAGATGGTGTGTTCAGGGTGATGAGCTGTGTTGCCTTTACGCCAAACACATCGTTTGGCATTGTTGCCAAAAAGTACGATTTTGGTTTTATCTGACCTGAGCACCTTCTTCCACATGTTTTGTGTGTCTCCCAGGTGGCTTGTTGCAAACTTTTAAAGACACTTTTATAGATATCTTTGAGAAATGGCTTTCTTCTTGCCACTCTTCCATAAAGGCCAGATTTGTGCAGTGTACGACTGATTGTTGTCCTATGGACAGACTGTCCCACCTTACCTGTAGATCTTTGCAGTTCATCCAGAGTGATCATGGGCCTCTTGGCTGCATCTCTGATCAGTCTCCTCCTTGTTTGAGATGAAAGTTTAGAGGGTTGGCAGGGTCTTGGTAGATTTGCATTGATATGTTGCTCCTTCCATTTCAATATGATCGCTTGCACAGTGCTCCTTGTGATGTTTAAAGTTTTGGAAATCAGTTTGCATCCAAATCCAGCTTTTAACTTCTCCACAACAGTATCACGGACCTGCCTGTTGTGTTCCTTGGTCTTCATGATGCTCTCTGTGCTTCAAACAGAACCCTGAGACTATCACCGAGCAGATGCAATATACAGAGACTTGATTACACACAGGTGGATTATATTTATCATCATTAGCCATTTAGGACAACATTGGATCATTCAGAGATCCACAACGAACTTCTGGAGTGAGTTTGCTGCACTGAAAGTAAAGAGGCCAAATAATATCGCACGCCCCACTTTTCAGTTTTTGATTTTCCACAAAAATTTTAAATAATCAATACATTTTGTTCAACTTCACAATTGTATTCCACTTGTTGATTCTTAGCCAAAATTTTACATTTGGTATCTTTATGTTTGAAGCATGATATGAGGGAAAAGGTTGAAAAGTTCCAGGGAGCCGAATACCTTCGCAAGTCACTGTATATGCTAATAACATTAAATTAAACTATATATTCAATGAATATACAAATAAGCAACTATACACAATGGCCCCGATTAATCAGTGCCTTTTGCTCCTGTATTCGGTGTAGTTTAGTGTCCTTTTTTGGTTGCAACCAATTCATTGTTTTATTTCTTTTTTTATATCTATTTTATATGTGCTTTTTTTTAGTTTTTTGCTTTGTGGGCGGAGTCTAGCAGTTCCGAATGTTTTAATTTGATTAATCAATTGCAACTTTTTAAAAATTACCAAAATTTGGCACAACTTTATTACAGTCCCCCTGTTGTATTTTTCAGTGCGCCAGTTATTTTGGCAAAATGTTGTGACTAATGGCGCCAATGTGCAACTTTTAATTCAAAAAGTCATAAAAACGGTTCAAGACAAGAAAAATAATCAGTTTTGATTTTGAGCCAAATTAATGAATCATGTGAGCTATTTTGATGAATTTGGCATCAAAAATGGCAACTAATAACGCATGACAAAAATGAAAAAAACTTAAAAAAGGAAATAATGACTTTGGTGCCTTAAAGTTTAGTTTTGTTGTTAAGCTTAATTTAAAGTGAATTCATTAAATGCATTACTTTAAACACCACTCCAGTTTTCCTTTTTTTCCTGTTCTGCAGTGGTGCTACTATCTTAATGTCCCTGACCCCTGTCTTATATTCACCCACTGCTGTCTTCACCTTTTTTGGTGCTGTACCAGACCCACAGTGCCATCTTGTGACTGCAGATTCTGATTGGCTGGAAGTCAGAAGCTACATCACAAGCTCACATTACAAGTCTATCACAGCCAGAATTAGGCTGTCATTGACTTGTATACAGTTGTTACCTCCTACTTCCCCAGCAAACACTGAAGTGAGCCAACAGGTCACAAACCGCTGGAGTGGTGATTTCATTGCAAATCCATTATATTATTAGTTAGGACTGATTATGTAATAGCATGCTCTAACTTTTTTGTATTATAATTTTAGTTGTCCATTTTAGAAATGAATTATAAAAGTAAAATTAAAAAAATTTGCTCAGATGATTTTGTAAGATTTTCTTTGCACTGAAATACTTTACAGGTGGTTGAGTTTTATGAGTGGTATTTTTATAGTCACCTATCTTTGTGGCTGCATGGGCTATGTCAAATTTTTAAGTATTGCACAATCTTTAACAAGTTTGATACATACCTGTAGTACGATCTTAAGATGTCTGTTCTCCGTTTTTATATCACTCTTGTGGAGTGAGATTTTGACTTTTTAGAAAGATAAAAATTATTCTGTCTTAACTCTAATTTTCAAAAGTAATGATGACAACTTTTAAATATGGTAGTTTATAGATAGGCATAAAAATACCAAAGTTTTCAAATGTTTGCACAAAAAAAGGCTTCAAGAAAACTGGTACAAAAGCCTTGATACACTCCCCACACAGTTCTGTAGAAATCCTGCTCTGATCGGTTAATTTCCTTTTGACATCAGTCAGCTACACTTCTGAGGAACATAATTTAGTTAATCTGAATCTGGCATAAGAATCAACCCTCCTACGCCATCAAAATGAGCATGTAGACTATAGAAAATTAAAGAAAATGATACTTTAATATCTTCAGTTTAATGTTTTAGTTCAGAGAAATCCATGACTGACAGTCTCCTCTCATGATCTCACTTCAAAGCTATGTGTGATTATAGCTACCTTTTTACACCAGAGTGGAACTTGTCATATTACAAACATATCTGCAGCTCTCGTATCATAATGCTGTGAGCTCGGCTGTACTGCCATCCTCCCACACTGGCTGCCTGTATGATGGGAGCTGAAAAATTGAGTTTGCATCTCGGCTTTGGGAAAATGGCCGCCGCGATCTCTTCTGCGCATGTGTGGCATCCCGCGGCCATTTTCCTGAAGCCCCGTGCAGCAGAGCACTCCATCTGCGCACGCGCGGCCCCAGGAAGATGGCCGCCCCCACCGATGACAGGGGGTAATAGCGCAGATCGCGCGCTGCTTCTTCACGTGCGCGCAGTGGATTCGTCACTGCAACATGCGCACACCACTACGCCACCAACGGAAAGCTGGGGAAGAAAAGAGCGATGTCACCACGCCCACCTGACCTGACCAGTCTGATTGACAGGCGAAAACGGCGACTTTGGTAATGTATTTCTCAGCATAGGTGGGGAATCAGGGTACACTACATACACTATAGTAACGCACAGCGCAGGCCCTATTTAACAGTATTTATATCTCAATCTGAAAAAACGGGGTGACAGGTTCCCTTTAAAACTATGAGAGCTACAGCTGCAGATGTGTTTGCAATAAGACAACGTCAATCTCTGCTGTACTGCTCTAGTTTTTAATGAAGCACAGTGAGATCAGGAGAGAAGACTCAGTTATTATATATCTCACACTGGTTAAGCTCTCTTTTAATTTAAAATAAGCTCTCTACTCAGAATCTTGGGAAGACTGTGTTTGGCCCCAGAATGCTTTAAAAAATAAATGTTAGCATTTTATTTTTACCAACTTACAAAATGTAAATTGAATGAACAAAAGAAAAATCTAAGCCAAATCAATATTTGATGTGATCAGTATGTATACGTGCACACAGTTTTTCAAAGAACTCAGCAGGGAGGTTGCACCAAAAATCTTAATGAATTAACCACAGATCTTCTGTGGATATATGCATGTGCAAATCCTTCTGTCTCTTTGTGTAATTCAACACAGACTCAATGATGTTGAGGTCAGGGTTCTGTGATCATCATATATCATATCATGTGTGTTTGAAGTAATTGTCCTTCTGCAGAACACAGTTACAACCAATCAATTGTTTCTCTGATGGTATAGTATGATTTATAAGTTGCTGTTTTTATTTCTTAAAAAATTGAGGACACCAAGAAATAGACAACGTTGAGGACCATAGCATCAGTAGATGATCAAAGAAACATAATGCATCAGATGAAGGACACATGAAGATATTAAGCAGAACCATCAGCTCAGAACTGGCAGAAACCAGCGGGACCTCTTTACACTCATCTACTGTTTAAAAAAATCTGGCCAGAAGTTGTCTTTATGGAATAATTGCGGCAAAAAGCCATACTTTCTACATGGAAACAAGGCCAATCGACTAAACTATGCATTAGGCCGAGTCACACTAGCAAGAAATACGGACGAGTGCTATGCGATAAAAAATCGTGCATATTATGCGAGCAAGAGAAATTACAGCATACTGCGATTTGCACCTCATTACGGCCGAATCACAGCAATGCAAGTCTATTGGTGCAAAAAAAAAACCGGATTACACATGGACCATGCAGGTGACTTGCGAGAAATATGCACCGGTGTCCTTTAGAAAAGCTGGCAATTCAGGGAGCTGTAATTCAAAATCACTCTGAATGGTTAAAATACAATAGATAGTGTGTTAAAGTTTCTGAACTTTTTCTCAAGCTGCCAAGTTCAACTGTACAGCCTCAGTGACTACCACTGATGTCGCTCAGCTTGCGTAGACTCACAGGCTGACCTGAGGTGAACTCGGCAGCATGGGGAAAAGTTCAGAAACTTTCCCACGCTACAGAGTTCATGTCCTATCATGTGGGGTAGCTCAGCAGGCAGCTTTTCATTCATTACACAGTGGTTTACAGCTGGGGTGGAAGCATTAGCAGAGCACCCGGTTGTAAATTATTTAACCCCTTGAGATGGATTGCAGCATGGGACTTGACTGTACGGCGGACAGGTATGGGATATTGTTGCTTTTTTATTTTGTTTTTTTATTACATGAGAATGAGGGCTTTGCTTGGATTGGGAGTGTAATAGAGCCTGTGTGTTTATTTCATTAAAATACTTTATTCTTAATGTGTGTGTATTTTTTTAACCCTTTCATACTATTAGATTAATAATGGATAGGTGTCTTATTTACACCTCTCCATCTTTAACTGGGCTTAATGTCACTTTACAATAGCAAGGTGACATTAACCCCTTATTACTCCATATGCCACCATTACAGGGCAGTGGTATGAGAGAGATGTGAAGTGCCAGAATTGGCACATCTTATAGATACGCCTTTTCTGGGGTGGCTGGGTGCTGGTATTTTTAGCCAGGGGAAATATCCTTTGCCCCTCCCTTGGCTATGAATATCAGCCACAGCTGTATCTGTAGCCTTTCTGGCTATTAATTACAGAGGGACCTCAAGTAATTTTTTGGGAGTCCCCCTGTTAGAATAGCCAGTAAAAGCTAAATATACAGCTGTGGGCTGATATTTACCGCCCCCCAGGGTCAGCCACCACCTTCTTTGACCACTTCACCACCTGGCTACTTCATTTCCTTTCTGCGGACATCCCCACTATCATCATGGGCAACTTCAACATCCCCATTGACACTTCCCTCTCAGCTGCCACTAAACTTCTATTTCTCACTTCCTCCTTCGGCCTCACTCAATGGTCTTCTGCAGCCACTCACAAAGATGGTCACACATTGGACCTCATCTTCACCTGCCTCTGCTCCCTATCTAACCTCTCTAACTCACCTCTTCTTCTTTCTGACCACAATCTACTCACATTATCTTCCCTCTCCATTCCTTGTCTACAATCCCCACCCCACAAACTTGCACACCCTCGCAGAAATCTTAAACACCTTGATCTACATTCAGTCTCTGAATCCCTCCTCCCTCTCAGAGACATAAGTTCCCTACACAATGCGGATGATGCTGCCGCTCTATATGACACCACAATAGTTGCAGCTTTGGAATCTCTTGCCCCTCTCACACATACCAAAGCTCGCAAAATCAACAGACAGCCCTGGCACACCAGCCTGACCAAAGAACTGAGGTGAGCTTCCAGGGCTGCAGAGCGGAGATGAAAAAGATCCCACTCCAATGAACACTTTATCGCATTCAAACAGTCCCTCACTACCTTCAACACCACACTCACCACAGCTAAACAAACCTACTTCTCATCTCTCATATCCTCCCTGTCTCACAACCCTAAACAGTTATTCAACACCTTCAAGTTTCTCCTCCGTCCCCCAGCACCTCCTCCCTCCCCACTCATCTCAGCTGAAGACTTTGCCTCATTTTTCAAGCAGAAGATTGAGAACATCAGACACAGTTTTAGTCGACCACCCCTAGAGCCCTTACTCCAAATTACGCAGCCTTCCACCTCTAAAACCAACTTCTCCACTATTACAGAAGATTGACTCTCCACTCTACTCTCAAGATCGCATCTCACCACCTGTGCACTTGACCCGATCCCTTCCCACTTCATCCCAAACCTTGCCACAGTCTTCATCCCAACTCTAACCCATCTCTTCAACCTATCACTAACAACTGGTGTTTTCCCCTCAAGCTTTAAACATGCCTCAATCACATCTATCCTCAAAAAGCCCTCTCTTGACCCATCCTCTGTTTTTAGCTATCGCCCTATATCACTTCTCCCCTATGCCTCAAAACTACTGGAACAACACGTCCATCTTGAACTGTCCTCCCATCTATCTTCCTGCTCCCTTTTCGACCGCTTACAATCAGGCTTCCGGTCACACCACTCCACTGAAACTGCCCTAACTAAGGTCAACAATGACCTATTAACCGACAAGAGCAAGCGACACTACTCTATCCTCCTCTTCCTGGACCTGTCCTCTGCCTTTGACACAGTGGACCATTCCCTATTACTACAGACCCTCTCATCCCTTGGCATCACAGACTTGGCCCTATCCTGGATCTCGTCATACCTAACTGACTGAACATTCAGCATCTCTCATTCACACACCACCTCCTCACCTCACCCCCTATCTGTTGGAGTCCCGGCAAGGTTCAGTTCTAGGGACCCTGCTCTTCTCAATTTACACCTTTGGCCTGGGACAGCTCATAGAATCTCACGGTTTTCAGTATCATCTCTATGCTGATGGCACACAGATCTACATCTCTGGACAAGATATCACCACCCTACTAACGAGAATCCCTCAATGTCTATCCGCTACTTTATCCTTCTTCTCCGCTAGATTTCTAAAACTTAACATGGACATAACAGAATTCATTGTCTTTCCCCCATCTCATCCGACTCCCCCAATGAACCTATCCATTACAGTAAATGGCTGCCCACTCTCCCCAGTCCCACAATATCGCTATCTCGGGGTAATCCTTGACACTGGTCTCTCCATCAAATCACATATTCAAGCCCTTTCCACTTCCAGCCATCTTCAACTCAAAAATATTTCATGGATCCGTACATTCCTAAACCAAGAATCTGAAAAAACCCTAGTCCATGCCCTCATCATCTCCCGCCTCGACTACTGTAACCTCCTGCTCTGTGGCCTCCCTTCTAACACTCTCGCACCCCTCCAATCTATTTTAAACTCAGCTGCCCGACTAATCCACCTCCCCCTCCCGCTATTCCCTGGCCTCTACCTTCTGTCAATCCCTTCACTGGCTCCCCGTTACCCAGAGACTCCAGTACAAAAGCCTAACCATGACATACAAAGCCATCCACAACCTGTCTCCTCCATACATCTGTGACCTCATCTCCCGGTACTTTCCTGCACGCAACCTCCGATCCTCACAAGATCTCCTTCTCTACTCCCCTCTTATCTCCTCTTCCCACAATCGCATACATGATTTCTCTCACTCATCACCCCTACTCTGGAACTCTCTACCACAACAAATCAGACTCTCACCTACCATCGAAACCTTCAAAAAGAACCTGAAGACCTACCTCTTCTGGCAAGCCTACAACCTGCAGTAATCACCGATCGACCAAACCACTGCACGACCAGCTCTATCCTTATCTACTGTATCCTCACCGATCCCTTGTAGATTGTGAGCCCTCACGGGCAGGGTCCTCTCTCCTCCTGTACCAGTTGTGACTTGTATTGTTCAGGATTATTGTACCTGTTTTTATTATGTATACCCCTCATCACATGTAAAGCGCCATGGAATAAATGGCGCTATAATAATAAATAATAAAATAATAATAATAATAATATTCATAGCCTGGGAAGATCCATGGGTATTAACCCCTTCCCAGGTGACAAATATCATCCCCGGCCATCGGCTTTCCCTCTCTGGTGAAGAAAATTGCGCTGGAGACCACGCAATTTTTTTTGCTTGTGGGATGGAACTTGTGGAGCCAATAAATAGGCTTCCACATTATTTATTCATGATTTTCTGGGCCGGGATCCATTCTATGTCGATTTTGCCAGCTGGCAAGAAAATCTCACCATAAGGATGCCATACGGATGTCACAAGAATGTCACACGGATGCTTAGATGTGAGAAAATCATATCCTCGCATTGCACATGGATGACATATGGATCACTGTTCAGGGAACATTTCTGAGATTCTCGGCCACCAAAACGGACCGATTTTTTATACGTTATGTGTGACTCCAGCCTTAGAATATAACTAGGGTGCAGAAAAATGGCAGCAGGCGCTCTGGATTGATGAGACAAAATTTGAAATACTTGATTTCAACAAAAAACAGTTTGTTTTCCGAATGTCTGGAGAGCTCTACAATAGTGATTGTTTGTAGGCAAGCTGAGGTGGGACAGTCTGTCCATAGGACAACAATCAGTCGCACACTGCACAAATCTGGCCTTTATGGAATAGTGGCAAGAAGCAAGCCATTTCTCAAAAATATCCATAAAAAATGTTGTTAAAGTTTGCAATAAACCCCATGGGAGACACACCAAACATGTGGAAGAAGGTGCTCTGGTCAGATGAAACCAAAATCGTAATTTTTGGCAACAATGCCAAATGATATGTCTGGAGTAAAGGCAACACAGCTCATCACCCTGAACACACCATCCCCACTGTCAAACATGGTGGTGGCAGCATCATGGTTTGGGCCTGCTTTTGTTCAGCAATGACAGGGAGGATGGTTAAAATTGATGGGAAGATGGATGGAGCCAAATACAGGACCATTCTTGAAAAAAACCTGTTGGAGTCTGCAAAAGACCTGAGACTGGGACGGAGATTTGTCTTCCAACAAGACAATGATCCCAAACATAAAGCAAAATCTACAATTGAATGGTTCACAAATAAACGTATCCAGGTGTTGGAATGGCCAAGTCAAAGTCCAGACCTCAATCCAATCATGAATCTGTTGAAAAAAATTTAAAATAACCAATAAATTTCGTTCAGCTTCACAATTGTGTTCCACTTGTTCTTGATTGTTCACCAAAAATTTACATTTGGTATCTTTATGTTTGAAGCATGATATGTGGGAAAAGGTTGAAAAGTTCCAGGGGGCTGAATACTTTCACAAGGCACTGTAAGGCATCTTGTGGAAGTGCCGTTATTCTCAGGGGTTGGGCATGCACAGTATGGTCTGGATGATGTTGTGGCAGTTGGACTATCAATCTGCACATGCATAAAACCTGAGAACAACATCGCCTGCATTATATCTCTCATGGAGTCACAGAGAAGAAGGTCCTGTCAGTCACAGATAGTACTCAGATGGTGGGAGAGAAAGCTACTGAAATTCCAGAAAGTTGTAAGTGCAGGTCAATACCCTACACTTGCAAGCTCATTTGTGTAAATATTCACAAACTGATTCCTAGAAAAAGGAGTTGCAAACTTTTAATATAAAAGTATGGACATCTTCAACATTTCAGATTCTTTACATGGATAATGTAAATTTAGGGCCTAAAAAAAGCCTCTTACTAAAGACTGTTCTTATTCAAATGCCTTGTTATCTCCATGTGCAATAATTATAACAGGGTACGCTCTAAATGAGTGCTCACCAGGCCCAAAACCAGGAAGTGAAGAAGACTGGAAAGCTCTTTACTGCTCAAGAGACAACTTGAGAATAACTCTTTTATAGATGTGCCAGTATTATGCCTATCTCAAGGGCTATGCATCACATATTATCTCCAAGCTTCATGAGGCGCTGTCTTTAATCATATCAGGCTCAGTCACCAGGAGTTATGCACTCTTGTGTATTTGCAAGTGAATTTATACACTTAACTTGTGAAATAAATGTGATTTTTCAATAAAGATTGCATACATATTTTTTCTAAACAAGTTGTGTTGGAAATTCTTATTAATTTGCACTGTAGTGTTAGTTTATGTGACTTTGAATTTGTAGCAAGTCGTAATCTAAGATATGAATGTATTGCAACTTTTTTTTTAAAGGCCTAATCTAAATTAAATTTGAATTAACGAAAATGTGCTGTGTGATATGCTAGAATAAAAATGCAGAAAAATGTATCTAAAAAAGAAAAATAATTGACAAAAAAAAGTAAAAAAATATACTTTAAGTTTAAAAAAATATCAGAACGGAGTTGCCAGGTAATGATTTCTGCATGATCATACACAGAAAGATAGCAAAATGTGTTAAAACTAGTGTTGAGCGATACCGTCCGATACTTGAAAGTATCGGTATCGGATAGTATCGGTCGATACCCGAAAAATATCAGATATCGCCGATACCGATATCCGATACCAATACAAGTCAATGGGACACCAAGTATCGGAATGTATCCTGATGGTTCCCAGGGTCTGAAGGAGAGGAAACTCTCCTTCAGGCCCTGGGATCCATATTTATGTGTAAAATAAAGAATTAAAATAAAAAATATTGATATATTCACCTCTCCGGCGGCCCCTGGACATCACGCTGGTAACCGGCAGGCTTCTTTGTTTAAAATGCGCGCCTTTAGGACCTGCGAATGACGTCCCGGCTTCTGATTGGTCGCGTGCCGCCCATGTGACCGCCACGCGACCAATCAGAAGCCGTGACGTCATTCGCAGGTCCTAAATTCCTAGAATTAGGAGTTTAGTGCGGTATCGGAATGCTCAACACTAGTTAAAACGCAAAGGCTTAAATAAGCTGCAATCGTTTTATGTTTTATGAATACTATCATTCCAAATATCATAAGCTTTAATGACAGTTGTATAATTTTTGCATTTTTTTTATAGACCGTGTCAGTTTCTGTGTCTGTGCTTACACTCAGTTGTATCGCCTTGGATAGATGGTACGCAATTTGCCATCCATTGATGTTTAAAAGTACTGCAAAGAGAGCAAGAAACAGCATTATCATTATATGGATTGTGTCCTGTGTTATAATGATCCCACAGGCAATCGTCATGGAGCGTAACAGTGTATTTCCAGATTTAGCCAACAAAACAGTATTATTCACTGTCTGTGATGAGCGCTGGGAAGGTGAGTGCCACAAATTATTCAGATTCTTTCTAATTGAGCCATAGATTTCAAAATGACTTTCTGTATTTGTTTAACATCTTTTGTATGATGTTTTTTTAACAAATCCTTATTACTTATCCTATATACAGTACAGAAATAAATTTTCATCATGTCACACATTTTCTAAGTAAATATATTTGTAAAGGTGCTATTGACATGAAATTCTCACCAGATGTCAGTAACGACACATCCAATCCACACAGGCAAATCAAATGATAGATGTCCATAAATAAAGTAGTCCAAAAAAAGGAAACAGCACACCACTGTCTGTGAATAAGGAGAAACCCCACATGTAATCAATCATTTATACATCCTAAAATCTTGTTTGCTTTAGCAGCTGCTGCTTGACATTGAGTACTGCTGCTCAGCTTACTTGTAACAAGAATACCCAAGTCCTTCTCTTAATCTGTAGTCCTGAGTATACTCCCATTGAATATATATGCAGCAATAGGATTACTCCATCCTAGGTGCATTACTTTACATTTATCTATATTAAATCTCACTTGCCAATTGTTTGCCCATTCAGTCATCTTATTCAGATTGTTTTGCAATATTGTAATGTCAAGTTCAGAATATAATATCCTACATAGTTTGGTGTCGTCAGCAAATACTGGCACTTTACTCTCAATCCCATCCACAAGGTCATTAATAAAGAGGTTAAAATAAACAGTCCTAGCACAGGTCCCTGCTGTACCTCACTGCTGACTATATCCCATTTAGAGAATGTACCATTTATGACGACTCTTTGTTTACGGTCAGTTAGCCAATTCCTTGCCCATCTGCATATAGTTTCCCCCAGTCTTTGCATGTGTAGCTTAAGTATAAGTCTGTTATGTGGAACTGTATCAAACGCCTTTGCAAAGTCCAGATAAATCACATCAGCTGCATTACCTACATCCAGATTTGCAATCACCTCCTCATAAAAACTCAACATGTTAGTTAGACACGACTTATTCTTCATAAATCCATGCTGGTTGTCAGTTATTATATTTTTCTCTGGAATATATTTCTGCAGGTCATCTCTTATAATGCCCTCAAAAATGTTGCACACTACTGATATCCAATATCTAATCTTGTGGCACCACACCTGTTACATGCGAGTCTAAGAATATGAGATACAGCGGTCTGTCAATTGTTGAGCTCAATTTCCTCAGTATCCGTGGATGAATACCATCTTGGCAAGATGATTTGTCAATGTTTAAATTGCTCAGATGTAATTGCACTTCTTTTTGTGATAAAATAGCTATATCAGGTTGTGAATTTTGATTTTTGCCTTGTTGAATGATCCCTGTAACAGACAGTTCATTGATGAACACGGATGAAAAGTGCCTGTTTAATATCTCTGCCTTTCCTTTGTCCTCTGTGATTATCTTGTTATTGTCATTTTTTTTAATGGGTCAATACCATCTATTTTTTTCTTTTTGGCATTGATGTATGTTTTAAAAAAATTGGAATTTATTTTAATGTCATCGTTTGCGATTTGGTTCTCTGTAGATAACTTTTCCAGCTTGATTTCTTTTTACATTTCTTATATAGATCTTACACTGCTTAAATTCTATATCAGTAATCTCAGCTTTCAAGATTTTGAATGCCCTTTAATTGTCTTATTAAACTTTGTACTGTCCTGTTCATCCATAATGGTTTATTTTTATTGCTTGATAATTTATTTCCAGAGGGTATCAGTTTTTCTACTTACAGATTAGTGCTCACTGGAACCTTCAATAGTTTAGAAATTCTTTGGTAACCAATACCATCAGTATGTTTTGCAACATTAATGTTGCAATGGTCTTGAGACACTTCACTCGTTTTACTTACCATGAGATGTTTCTTGTGTGGCACCTTGGTAATGAGACACCTTTCTATAGACCACCAGTTTAACCAGCTGATGTTATTTTTTGCTAAGTGGCAGGATTGATTTCTAATTGCTGATAGATTTCAGCTGGTGTCATGACTTTCCATGGCTGTATTCACCTCTCTTTCTTGATGTGTTCAATACATTTTCCCTGAGTAATTTTTCATTATTACACATAACTTAACTTCTGAACATCTATATTTTCATTTATTTGCCTGTGTGGATTGGATAGGTTGTTACCGACATTTGGTAAGAATTTCAAGTCAATAGCACTTTTAGAAATATATTTACTTAGAAAATAGGTGATGTGTTCAATAATTATGTTACCCAATATATGATAAATCAATTTTTCATTGTCTAGTTCTAAGGCTAAAGTATATTCTGCAAACAGATGTAATCAGTTCATAAATGAGGATTTACTAAAACATACATAAGCATCTTTTGCCACACGTTTGGCCAATATGCAAGTCACAATTGTACTGAGGAATAAGCAAAAGTATCTTTGTTTAATTTTTCTCTTGGCTTAACATATCCAAAGACATGTAGACTATGAATTTAGATTGTGAGCCCCAATAGGAATATTGATGATAATTTCTGAAAAGTGCTGTGGAAGACAATATCTCTATGTACTGTATTTTTCGGGCTATAAAATGCACCGGACCATAAGACGCACCCCAAATTTTGGGAAGGAAAATAGGAAAAGAAAAAGATTTCTTTTTAAGATGATGGTCCGTCTTGTAGTCCGAATTTAAAGTGTCTTACCTCGGGAGCGGTGGCAGTGGAGCGGGGTCACAGGAGGCATGGTCCCGTTCGCAGGATTGCAGCTAAGCCAGAAGTAGGGCAATGCTGTGGGCACTGGGTGGGATAAGGGAGTGCTTCAGCAGTACAATGCTGTGTTCCCAGTGTCGGCAGTGAGGCAGAGCAGAGGGCATTGCTTACCCACCAGCCATTTTCTTGAATCCGTGGGCAGCCAGACATGGTGCATGCACAGACTTGAATTTCAGCATGGCTCCAGTCACCTTCAACTTCAGGAAAATGGCCCGCGGGAAAGCAATGCACTCCGCTCTGCTTCACAACCAACATCGGGCCCGTTGCAGCATCACACCATTTCTGTCGCTGCATCCTGTGATTCTGTTCCACCACTGCCGCAATCACCCGGTAAGCTACATTCCGACTATAATATTTTGTGAAAAAGTGCATCTTATTAGTTCGAAAAATATGGGAGGCAGGGCCGGCGTCAGCACCCGGGCAAGTGCCGGGGCCCTGAGCAGGCGCGCTATAGTGCCGGCCCCCGCAAGTAGACCCCCCACGAGCTTTGGGCCCCAGGACTTGCGATACTTACCTCTCCCAGTTCCAGCGCTGCAGCCTCTTCCATCCTCTGACTGTGAAGTTCACGTCAGAGGGTGCGATGACATCACTAGTACGCACCCTCTGCCTGAGCAGTCGCAGCGCAGAGAGCAGGAAGACGCCGATGCTGAGGAGTCCAGAGCAGAGCAGCATCAAGCAACGAGAGGTGAGTATTTCATTTTCTTTTTAAATATTTGGAGCAATTTATGGGGCTAATTCTATACGGAGTACCTTATGGGGCCAATAATATAGGGAGAATATTATGAAGCCAATTCTATAGGGAGCATTATATGGGGCCAATTTAATATGGAGCATCTTATGGGGCCAATTTAATATGGAGCATCTTATGGGGCCAATTCAATATGGAGCAGTATATGGGGCCAATTACATATGGAGCAGTATATGGGGCCAATAATATATGAAGCATCTTATGGGACTAATTATATATGGAGCATTTTATATGGCCAATTATATATGGAACATTATATGGGGTCCATTATACATGGAGCATCTTATGGGGCCAATTATTTTTGGAGCATTATATGGGACCCATTCTGTAAGGAGCATCATATGGGGCCAATCTGTATGGAGCAATATATGGGACTCAGTATACTGCATGGGGCCGATCATATACTGTATGGCGCATTATATGAGGCCCATTGTATATGGAGCAATAGATGGGGCCCATCATATACTGTATGGAGAATGATATGTGGCTCACTATACTGTATGGAGCATTATATTTGGTCAATTCCGTATGGAGCAATATATGCTGCTCATTCTGCATGGAGCACTCTGTGGTGCCCATTATACTGTACAGAGCATTATATGAGGCTCATTATTCTGTATGGAGCATAATATCGGGCTCATTATTCTGTTTGGAGCGATATATGGAGCTCATTATTCTGTATAGAGGACTATGTGGTGCCAACTATACTGTGTGGAGCACTATATGGGGCCATTATACTGTATGGGGCAATATATGGGGATCATTATTCTGTTTGGAGCAATATATGGGGCTCATTATTCTGTATAGAGGACTATACTCTCCAGTTTCTGAGCTAATGTAGAAGGCACAGTAGATATCACTCATGTAATGTAAGACGTAAGTGAAATCTTTGGCATTGTACTATACCTATATTTCTCTGCCGTATCCGTGCATTATGAATTGTGGTATGTGTTAAAGGGGCCCACCGGGACTCTTTACCCCAGGGCCCATGAAAACCTGGAGCCGGCCTTGATGGGAGGCAAAATAAAGTTGAATATTTCTGATGAATATGTTTGGAGATACTCTTCAATTGTTCTTGCAAATTTGAATTCCTAAATGCAGTGTGAAACTAACAATAGAAAAGCAAGCAAGACTGTAAGGAATGTGTGTTGTCTTATATAGAAATTTTTCATTGTTAAATCCCAATGTCTTCCATTGACTCCTGTATGTATAATACAGATTATAAAATGTATCCCACGTTCTATCTTTTGGTAACACAATTAGAACATGACTTCTACAAGGGGCAACTCACTCACCATCATTATGATGGTAATTCTGCATGTAATCTAGTGGAAACAAATGGCTCAACCTGAAATGAGCTACATTCTGTGACTCTACCATATTTCTACAAGGTTGATATTCATCAGTGCGATCTTATATTCAATGCTTTAAAGGGTTAATGGACAGTGTGCATGAACAATGAAGCACCCTCCCCATTAGTGGACCCATGAAGGAGAAGGACTATACGTATCCCCAATAATGGACTGTATAATAACCTTTGGTGGCAGAAGTTGGGGACCCAAGCCAATTGGATTTTTGTACACTTTTGCCCATCTCCCTACGAGACGAAAAGGATTCTCTTACCAGATTGTTAAGTATAGGAATGTTCTGATTTTTCCCCTTGTTATTTTTCTAACTGTTCTTGCATACGTTATCTATATCCATTATTTCCTTATTTTTTATTCATTAGCACTATATATTTTATTTATTAAAGTCTAAATCTTTAATGGTTTTGCCTTTATACCATAAAGAACCTCTGTAAAGACTAAAGGGTATTTGTACATGTGACATTTGTATGACCTGCGGGTAATGAGTACATGGTATAGGGCAGCCAATAAGCAGAAACTTTAAAATTCTGTATAAAAGTGGTGGCAGGGAATGCAGCAGCCATATTACATTGACTTAGGATAGTGAGATAGTGTCAGAGGTCCCAGCTCAGCAATACAAAAAAGAAGGCAAAGCCCTGAAACTTGGACAATTATTCTAGTTGACCAACTGCAGCAGAAAAGAAGTTAAGGGTAATAGTCTTCAAAAAAATATAGAAATTAAATTAATAGAGGGAGAAAGAGAAATAGGAAAGGTGCCAATAGTAGCTACAGTGTGATTGATCAGTAACATGGTATACCTCGCATCTCTCCTGCTGTGTTTGAATTGCATTTACACATTTTTTTTCTTTATTCTAAATGCAATAAAATCAGAAGCAAGATAGCACCACAAAAATGACCAAGAGTGGTCTGTGCCAGCTGGATACAGAGATAAATACCAACCAGACCAGTCTATGAATAACAGGGGCTGACCGAATGCTGGGGGTTTCAGCGCCATACCTTGCATTTAAACACCTATTGTCTTATCACTATTTATAAGATGTTATTATGATGTGAATGAAGATGAATTAACGCAAGGTACAATATGGCTGAGGTACCCGAGCTGTGCAACAAGGTCAAAAGACAGAATGAGGTGCAGAGGAAGGCTACAAATTGTGTAAGAATACAGATGCTAAGGAGCAAATCTGTAGGCTGTATACAGATGCTGAGGAGTAGGGTTGAGCGACCTTGACCTTTTTAGAGTCGAGCCGTGTTTTGCGAAACCCGACTATCTTAGAAGTCGAGTCGAGTGGAATCGGCCGATTATCGCGAAAAGTCGGGTATCGCCCGAAACACGAAACCCAATGCAAGTCAATGGGGCAGCATAGTCGGCAGTGAGTGGAGGCCAGGAAAACACCTACACTGCCCATTTTAATGGCAAAAACATCCATTCTTGTTAAAGAAGCTTGTCAATCGTAATTTACCTTATAATAATTGGAAGGCATTTGAAATTGGGGGTCATTTGGCTAAAGTTGTGGGGGGTAGGGCTGGTTCAAGTAATTAGTGGGCCCAGTAAATCTGGACCACGTCACGGCAGTGGAGCAGGGAGAGGTAAGTATTTCAACTTTGCAAGTGCTGTGATCCTGAGCAAGCAGGGGGGGCCCACTCGTTGGCATTGGCACTGGCACAGGGCCCCTCAAAGTACAGCGGTGTGTTTGCACGGCGGGGGCGCCTCCCACCGGCAGCAACACTTTTGCATACTATGAGAGGCCCTGTGCCAGTGACGTCGCCAACTAGTATTCCTCCCCCCACCTGATGAAGGAACCTGCACTTTCATCTGCACCTTCCTCTTTGTCCCCGTGTAAGGTGGTATGGTATGCGGGAAGAGGAACCTGACTTTCAGCAGGGTCACAATCTTGCTGTGTAGCGTGCACGGGGAATTTTGCGTTATGGGTCAATGTACCAGCAGACTCATCTATCACTGGCTGGGCAATGGGCAGGATGAGGAGGAAACACAGATATAGGCCCAAAGAATAAAGTTGGCTAAATGCAGTTCAAAATTGGTAACACAGGACTAACCAGGGGGCATTGCAGTGGAGGACAACTGGAATGAGAGGCTGACACAGAGAGTAGGCCCAAATCAGTAAGTAGTCGAAATGCAGTTCAAAATTGGCAACCGTAGTAAACAGGCGGCACAGCTTTGTTCAGTGGAGGAGAACAGCAAGGAGTGGCAGACACCGATAGTAGGCCCCAACCCAACTAGTAGGCCAAATGCAGTCTAACATTAACAACTACTTAACGAGAGCCTGAAAATGGAATTTCAGGACAGGAAACCAGGAGAACAGCAAGGAGTGGCAGACACCGATAGTAGGCCCCAAACCAACTAGTACGCCAAATGCAGTTGTTCCGTTTAACCACAATTTAATGAGAGCCTGAAGATAGAAGTTCAGGAAAGGCAACTTGGAGAACACCTTGGAGTGGAACACACCATCTCTCTACACCCCATACCCAATTTGTAGGCCTAATGCAGCGTAGTTTCCAACAACTACTAAACGAGAGCCGGAAGATCGAAGCTCAGGAAAGGCAACCTGGAGAACACCTTGGAGTGGAACACACCATCTCTCTACACCCCATACCCAATTTGTAGGCCTAATGCAGTGTAGTTTCCAAGAACTACTAAACGAGAGCCGGAAGATCGAAGCTCAGGAAAGGCAACCTGGAGAACACCTTGGAGTGGAACACACCATCTCTCTACACCCCATACCCAATTTGTAGGCCTAATGCAGTGTAGTTTCCAAGAACTACTAAACGAGAGCCGGAAGATCGAAGCTCAGGAAAGGCAACCTGGAGAACACCTTGGAGTGGAACACACCATCTCTCTACACCCCATACCCAATTTGTAGGCCTAATGCAGTGTAGTTTCTAACAACTACTAAACGAGAGCCAGAAGATCGAAGCTCAGGAAAGGCAACCTGGAGAACACCTTGGAGTGGAACACACCATCTCTCTACACCCCATACCCAATTTGTAGGCCTAATGCAGTGTAGTTTCCAAGAACTACTAAACGAGAGCCGGAAGATCGAAGCTCAGGAAAGGCAACCTGGAGAACACCTTGGAGTGGAACACACCATCTCTCTACACCCCATACCCAATTTGTAGGCCTAATGCAGTGTAGTTTCCAAGAACTACTAAACGAGAGCCGGAAGATCGAAGCTCAGGAAAGGCAACCTGGAGAACACCTTGGAGTGGAACACACCATCTCTCTACACCCCATACCCAATTTGTAGGCCTAATGCAGCGTAGTTTCCAAGAACTACTAAACGAGAGCCGGAAGATCGAAGCTCAGGAAAGGCAACCTTTAGAACACCTTGGAGTGGAACACACCATCTCTCTACACCCCATACCAAATTTGTAGGCCTAATGCAGTGTAGTTTCCAACAACTACTAAACGAGAGCATGAAGATCGAAGCATTGGCGAGGAAACCTGGGGAACACCTTGGAGTGGAACACACCATCTCTCTACACCCCATACCCAATTTGTAGGCCTAATGCAGCGTAGTTTCCAAGAACTACTAAACGAGAGCCGGAAGATCGAAGCTCAGGAAAGGCAACCTTTAGAACACCTTGGAGTGGAACACACCATCTCTCTACACCCCATACCTAATTTGTAGGCCTAATGCAGTGTAGTTTCCAAGAACTACTAAACGAGAGCCGGAAGATCGAAGCTCAGGAAAGGCAACCTGGAGAACACCTTGGAGTGGAACACACCATCTCTCTGCACCCCATACCCAATTTGTAGGCCTAATGCAGTGTAGTTTCCAAGAACTACTAAACGAGAGCCGGAAGATCGAAGCTCAGGAAAGGCAACCTGGAGAACACCTTGGAGTGGAACACACCATCTCTCTACACCCCATACCCAATTTGTAGGCCTAATGCAGTGTAGTTTCCAACAACTACTAAACGAGAGCCGGAAGATCGAAGCTCAGGAAAGGCAACCTGGAGAACACCTTGGAGTGAAACACACCATCTCTCTACACCCCATACCCAATTTGTAGGCCTAATGCAGCGTAGTTTCCAACAACTACTAAACGAAAGCATGAAGATCGAAGCATTGGCGAGGAAACCTGGGGAACACCTTGGAGTGGAACACACCATCTCTCTACACCCCATACCCAATTTGTAGGCCTAATGCAGCGTAGTTTCCAACAACTACTAAACGAGAGCCGGAAGATCGAAGCTCAGGAAAGGCAACCTGGAGAACACCTTGGAGTGGAACACACCATCTCTCTACACCCCATACCCAATTTGTAGGCCTAATGCAGTGTAGTTTCCAAGAACTACTAAACGAGAGCCGGAAGATCGAAGCTCAGGAAAGGCAACCTGGAGAACACCTTGGAGTGGAACACACCATCTCTCTACACCCCATACCCAATTTGTAGGCCTAATGCAGTGTAGTTTCCAAGAACTACTAAACGAGAGCCGGAAGATCGGAGCTCAGGAAAGGTAACCTGGAGAACACCTTGGAGTGGAACACACCATCTCTCTACACCCCATACCCAATTTGTAGGCCTAATGCAGTGTAGTTTCCAACAACTACTAAACGAGAGCATTAGGATCGAAGCAATGGCGAGGAAACCTGGGGCACACCTTGGGGAGGCAGACACCGTTAGTAGGCCCTGCCAAAGTTGTACCCCCAATGCAGTTTTAAAATTCCTAGAGGCTGAAAACAAGACTATTGACGCTCAGCTTTTTTCAAAGGAACACAGCTGAATTGAGTGGCGAAGACAGACACAGGTAGTAGGACTTAACCCAAAAATGTGGCTCACTTTAGCTTAAAAAAGTTACAGGGGTACACAAGCAGCAGTGCTCTGGGCAGTGGAGGACAATTTCAATAGTGGACCGCAGACAGACTTTGTACGCCTACTATTAAAAAAAGGATGCTCAATGCAATTAAAAATAGGTTCCAGGGGTCCACGGGCAGCAGTGGTGTGGTCAGTGGACGAGTATTGGAAGGAGGGACTGCAGACAGGCGTAGTAGGCCTAACATAACAAAATTAGGCTGTAGACACTGTAGAATTGGTTCCAGGGGTACACGGGCAGCAGTGGTGTGGTCAGCGGAGGAAAATTGGAATTAGGGACTGCAGACAGACTTTGTAGGCTGTCCCCTGTGGACCATGCATCCAACACATTAACCCAGTGCGCCGTAATGGACACGTAACTTTTTGTGGACATGCCTACTGGTCCATGCGTCTCTTGTCAGGTGCACCTTTCTACTGTTTGATTGCCTGAGTGCTATGACAATGCAGACTTTTTCATGCCGGTGGAGGGCTGGGATGGCTTTTCTCGCAAAAGAAATGTCGACTGGGTAGCTTGAACCGTTGCACAGCGTAGTTCATCTGGGCTTTCTAAATATAAAACAAAGAAAAAATGGAGGCTACATGCACTTTCAGCTGGGTTCCAGGGGTACACGGCCAGCATTGGTCTGGTCAGTGGAGAACTATTGGAAGGAGTGACCGCAAACAGGCATCGAAGGCCTAACATAATAACACATTGCTGTTGGCAATTTTAAATTGGTTCCAGGGGAACACGGGCAGCAGTGGCCTGGTCAGTGTAGTAGTAGTAGAAAGAACGGACCGCAGACAGGCATCGAAGGCCTAAAATAAAAAAATTGGGCTGGCTGTAGGCAATTTTAAATTGGTTCCAGGGGTATACGGGCAGCAGTGGTGTGGTCAGTGGAGGCCTAGTGGAAGGAGTGACCGCAGACAGGCATCGAAGGCCTAACAATAATAACACATTGCTGTTGGCAATTTTAAATTGGTTCCAGGGAAACACGGGCAGCAGTGGCCTGGTCAGTGTAGTAGTAGTAGAAAGAACGGACCGCAGACAGGCATCGAAGGCCTAAAATAAAAAAATTGGGCTGGCTGTAGGCAATTTTAAATTGGTTCCAGGGGTACACGGGCAGCAGTGGTGTGGTCAGTGGAGGCATATTGTAAGGAGTGACCGCAGACAGGCATCGAAGGCCAAAAATAATAACACATGGCTGTAGGCAATTTTAAATTGGTTCCAGGGGTACACGGGCAGCAGTGGTGTGGTCAGTGGAGGCCTAGTGGAAGGAGTGACCGCAGACAGGCATCGAAGGCCTAAAATAATAACACATGGCTGTAGGCAATTTTAAATTGGTTCCAGGGGTACACGGGCAGCAGTGGTGTGGTCAGTGGAGGTCTAGTGGAAGGAGTGACCGCAGACAGGCATCGAAGGCCTAAAATAAAAAAATTGGGCTGGCTGTAGGCAATTTTAAATTGGTTCCAGGGGTACACGGGCAGCAGTGGTGTGGTCAGTGGAGGCATATTGTAAGGAGTGACCGCAGACAGGCATCGAAGGCCAAAAATAATAACACATGGCTGTAGGCAATTTTAAATTGGTTCCAGGGGTACACGGGCAGCAGTGGTGTGGTCAGTGGAGGCCTAGTGGAAGGAGTGACCGCAGACAGGCATCGAAGGCCTAAAATAATAACACATGGCTGTAGGCAATTTTAAATTGGTTCCAGGGGTACACGGGCAGCAGTGGTGTGGTCAGTGGAGGCCTAGTGGAAGGAGTGACCGCAGACAGGCATCGAAGGCCTAAAATAATAACACATGGCTGTAGGCAATTTTAAATTGGTTCCAGGGGTACATGGGCAGCAGTGGCCTGGTCAATGTAGTAGTAGTAGAAAGAATGGACCGCAGACAGGCATCGAAGGCCTAAAATAAAAAAATTGGGCTGGCTGTAGGCAATTTTAAATTGATTCCAGGGGTACACGGGCAGCAGTGGTGTGGTCAGTGGAGGCATATTGTAAGGAGTGACCGCAGACAGGCATCGAAGGCCAAAAATAATAACACATGGCTGTAGGCAATTTTAAATTGGTTCCAGGGGTACACGGGCAGCAGTGGTGTGGTCAGTGGAGGCCTAGTGGAAGGAGTGACCGCAGACAGGCATCGAAGGCCTAAAATAATAACACATGGCTGTAGGCAATTTTAAATTGGTTCCAGGGGTACACGGGCAGCAGTGGTGTGGTCAGTGGAGGCCTAGTGGAAGGAGTGACCGCAGACAGGCATCGAAGGCCTAAAATAATAACACATGGCTGTAGGCAATTTTAAATTGGTTCCAGGGGTACACGGGCAGCAGTGGCCTGGTCAGTGTAGTAGTAGTAGAAAGAATGGACCGCAGACAGGCATCGAAGGCCTAAAATAAAAAAATTGGGCTGGCTGTAGGCAATTTTAAATTGGTTCCAGGGGTACACGGGCAGCAGTGGTGTGGTCAGTGGAGGCCTAGTGGAAGGAGTGACCGCAGACAGGCATCGAAGGCCTAAAATAATAACACATGGCTGTAGGCAATTTTAAATTGGTTCCAGGGGTACACGGTCAGCAGTGGTGTGGTCAGTGGAGGCCTAGTGGAAGGAGTGACCGGAGACAGGCCTCGAAGGCCTAAAGTAAAAAAATTGGGCTGGCTGTAGGCAATTTTAAATTGGTTCCAGGGGTACACGGGCAGCAGTGGCCTGGTCAGTGTAGTAGTAGTAGAAAGAACGGACCGCAGACAGGCATCAAAGGCCTAAAATAAAAAAATTGGGCTGGCTGTAGGCAATTTTAAATTGGTTCCAGGGGTACACGGGCAGCAGTGGTGTGGTCAGTGGAGGCATAGTGGAAGGAGTGACCGCAGACAGGCTTCGAAGGCCTAACATAACAAAAATGTCAATACAATGGTATTGTCAGTGGCAGGCATTGAAGGATGTCAGCGCATAGACTAAACATTGGTGGAGCTGTGAGATAATTTTGCAAGTGGTAGAGCACTGTTTGAGCTGGGGGGGGGGAACTGTCTTGTGGCCGGCGGTACAGGCCCAGGGCCCCTCATATTACAACGGTGTGTCTGACGTTGGGTGCGCACCACCACCGCCAGAGACACTTTATTGTACTAGGAGGGACCCAGTGGCAGTGCCGTCGACCAAAAGCGGGCACACCCACCTCTTCAGACAAACAGCACTCTCACGGGTGCTGTCGCCAAGTGTCGATACCACGGCCCCGTGTGGGGAGTTTGGCCATTTAGTGAGGTGTAAACATGTCGTATGCTGGACAATCAGGTGCAGAAAATTACGAGATTGGAAAAGGCATTCAGAATAGTCCACAGGCAAGACCTTTTCATAGGAAAGCTAGGTGTCAGCCGGGCAAGGTGGGGCAAAAGATTTCGAAATCCAGTTGTGGTTCATTTTAATGAAGGTTAGATCATCTACATTTTGGGCAGCCAGACGAGTCCTTTTTTCTGTTAGTATTGAACCTGCAGCACTGAATACTCTTTCTGATAGGACACTAGCTGCCGGGCAAGCAAGCTCCTGCAATGCATATTCTGCCAATTCTGGTCAGGTGTCTAATTTGGATGCCCAGTAATCAAATGGGAATGACGGTTGAGGGAGAACATCGATAAGGGATGAAAAATAGTTTGTAACCATACTGGACAAATGTTGTCTCCTGTCACTTTGAATTGATGCTGCAGTACCTGTCCTGTCTGCGGTCATAGCAAAATCACTCCACAACCTGGTCAGAAAACCCCTCTGGCCAACGCCACTTCTGATATCTGCCCCTCTAACTCCTCTGGTCTGCTGGCCCCTGCAGCTCGTGTGAGAACGATCACGGGCGCTGTGTGCAGGGAATGCCAGAAGCAAATGGTCAACAAGAGTTGATTGTTTGGTTGCTAATATTAGTTCCAAGTTCTCATGTGGCATTATATTTTGCAATTTGCCTTTATAGCGAGGATCAAGGAGGCAGGCCAACCAGTAATCGTCATCGTTCATCATTTTAGTTGTGCGTGTGTCCCTTTTGAGGATACGTAAGGCATAATCCGCCATGTGGGCCAAAGTTCCAGTTCTCAAATCTGCGGTTGTGCTTGGTTGAGGGGCAGTTTCAGGCAAATCCACGTCACTTGTGTCCCTCCAAAAACCAGAACCCGGCCTTGCCGCGCCACCAATTTCCAGTGGCCCCGGAAAAGCTTCCTCATTAAAAAATATAATCATCCCCATCATCCTCCTCGTCCTCCTCCTCCTCTTCGCCCGCTAACTCGTCCTGTACACTGCCCTAGCCAGACAATGGCTGACTGTCATCAAGGCTTTCCTCTTCCTCAGCTGCAGACGCCTGATCCTTTATGTGCGTCAAACTTTGCATCAGCAGACGCATTAGGGGGATGCTCATGCTTATTATGGCGTTGTCTGCACTAACCAGCCGTGTGCATTCCTCAAAACACTGAAGGACTTGACACATGTCTTGAACCTTCGACCACTGCACACCTGACAACTCCATGTCTGCCATCCTACTGCCTGCCCGTGTATGTGTATCCTCCCACAAAAACATAACAGCCCGCCTCTGTTCGCACAGTCTCTGAAGCATGTGCAGTGTTGAGTTCCACCTTGTTGCAACGTCTATGATTAGGCGATGCTGGGGAAGGTTCAAAGAACGCTGATAGGTCTGCATACGGCTGGAGTGTACGGGCGAACAGCGGATATGTGAACAAAGTCCACGCACTTTGAGGAGCAGGTCGGATAACCCCGGATAACTTTTCAGGAAGCACTGCACCACCAGGTTTAAGGTGTGAGCCAGGCAAGGAATGTGTTTCAGTTGGGAAAGGGAGATGGCAGCCATGAAATTCCTTCCGTTATCACTCACTACCTTGCCTGCCTCAAGATCTACAGTGCCCAGCCACGACTGCGTTTCTTTCTGCAAGAACTCGGACAGAACTTCCGCGGTGTGTCTGTTGTCGCCCAAACACTTCATAGCCAATTCAGCCTGCTGACGTTTGCCAGTAGCTGCCCCATAATGGGAGACCTGGTGTGCAACAGTGGCAGCTGCGGATGGAGTGGTTGTGCGACTGCGGTCTGTGGACGAGCTCTCGCTTCTGCAGGAGGACGAAGAGGAGGAGGAGGGGGTGCGAACGGCTACAGCCAACTGTTTCCTAGACCGTGGGCTAGGCAGAACTGTCCCAAACTTGCTGTCCCCTGTGGACCCTGCATCCACAACATTCACCCAGTGTGCCGTGATGGACACGTAACGTCCCTGGCCATGCCTACTGGTCCATGCATCTGTTGTCAGGTGCACCTTTGTGCTCACAGATTGCCTGAGTGCATGGACGATGCGCTCTTTAACATGCTGGTGGAGGGCTGGGATGGCTTTTCTGGAAAAAAAGTGTCGACTGGGTAGCTCGTAGCGTGGTACAGCGTAGTCCATCAGGGCTTTGAAAGCTTCGCTTTCAACTAACCGGTAGGGCATCATCTCTAACGAGATTAGTCTAGCTATGTGGGCGTTCAAACCCTGTGTACGCGGATGCGAGGCTAAGTACTTCCTTTTTCTAACCATAGTCTCATGTAGGGTGAGCTGGACTGGAGAGCTGGAGATCGTGGAACTAGCGGGGGTGCCGGTGGACATGGCAGACTGAGAGACGGTGGGAGATGGTATTGTTGCCGCCGTGCCCTAGATGCAGTGTTTCCTACTACGAAACTGGTGATTCCCTGACCCTGACTGCTTTGGCCTGGCAAAGAAACCTGCACAGATACTGCAGGTGGTGCGGAAAATGGTGGCCCTACACTGCCGGAAGGGATGTTGCGTTGCTGACTAGCTTCATTGGCCGAGGGTGCTACAACCTTAAGGGACGTTTGGTAGTTAGTCCAGGCTTGCAAATGCATGGTGGTTAAATGTCTATGCATGCAACTTGTATTGAGACTTTTCAGATTCTGTCCTCTGCTTAAGGTAGTTGAACATTTTTGACAGATGACTTTGCGCTGATCAATTGGATGTTGTTTAAAAAAATGCCAGACTGCACTCTTTCTAGCATCGGATACCTTTTCAGGCATTGCAGACTGAGCTTTAACCGGATGGCCACGCTGTCCTCCAACAGGTTTTGGCTTTGCCACGCGTTTTGGGCAAGATACGGGCCCGGCAGATGGAACCTGTTGCGATGTTGATGCCTTCTGCGGCCCCTCCTCCTCCGCTTCAGAACTGCTGCCGCCTGCACCCTGTTCCCCCAATGGCTGCCAATCGGGGTCAAGAACTGGGTCATCTATTACCTCTTCTTGTAGCTCGTGTGCAACTTCGTCTGTGTCACCGTGTCGGTCGGTGGTATAGCGTTCGTGATGGGGCAACATAGTCTCATCAGGGTCTGATTCTTGATCATTACCCTGCGAGGGCAATGTTGTGGTCTGAGTCAAAGGACCAGCATAGTAGTCTGGCTGTGGCTGTGCATCAGTGCACTCCATGTCAGATTCATCTTGTAATGGGCATGGACTGTTAACTGCTTCACTTTCTAAGCCAGGGACGGTATGTGTAAAGAGCTCCATGGAGTAACCCGTTGTGTCGCCTGCTGCATTCTTCTCTGTTGTTGTTTTTGCTGAAGAGGACAAGGAAGCGACTTGTCGCTGACCGTGAACATCCACTAACGACGCGCTGCTTTGACATTTACCAGTTTCACGAGAGGAGGCAAAAGAGCTAGAGGCTGAGTCAGCAAGATAAGCCAAAACTTGCTCTTGCTGCTCCGGCTTTAAAAGCGGTTTTCCTACTCCCAGAAAAGGGAGCGTTCGAGGCCTTGTGTAGCCAGACGACGAACCTGGCTCCACAGCTCCAGACTTAGGTGCAATATTTTTTTTCCCACGACCAGCTGATGCTCCACCACTACCACTACCCTCATTACCAGCTGACAATGAACGCCCCCGGCCACGACCTCTTCCACCAGACTTCCTCATTGTTTTAAAAAAGTAAACAAACTAACAGCATTTGTTGCTGTCACACAACTTACACGGTGAGCTATAACTTCAGTATGATTTAGCTACCCCTTTACAGGTGAGTGAGACCACAACGAAAATCAGGCACAATGTTACACACTCTGTTGTTGGTGGCAACAAATGAGAGAGATGCCACACACGCTGGACTGTCACTGAAGCACAAATGTAAATATTAATCTCCCACTGATTTTTTTTTTTTTTCCGGGAGACTTTAGGAAAAAAAAATAATAGAATAAAATGATTTTTTCAGGAAGAATTTAGAAACCAAATAAAATAAAATGATTTTTTCAGGGAGAATTTAGAAAACAAATAAAACCAAAATAGGCTTTCTATGGCCCACTGAGTGAGAGATGACGCACACAGGAGTCAGGAGTGGCACACAAGCCCAGAGGCCAATATTTATCTCCCACTGATTGATGTAGTGATTTTTTCAGGTAGATTTTGGAACCCAAATCAAGCTAAAAAAATATTAGGCTTTCTATGGCCCACAATTGGAGAGAGAGAGAGAGATGGCACACCCAGGAGCCAAGACTGGCACACAAGCAGAAAGGGCAATATTAATCTCCCACTGATTTTTTTTTTTTTTTTTTTCAGGGAGACTTTAGGAAAAAAAAAAAATAGAATACAATTCTTTTTTTCAGGAAGAATTTAGAAACCAAATAAAATAAAATGATTTTTTCAGGGAGAATTTAGAAAACAAATAAAACAAAGAAAGGCTTTCTATGGCCCACTGAGTGAGAGATGACGCACACAGGAGTCAGGAGTGGCACACAAGCCCAGAGGCCAATATTTATCTCCCACTGATTGATGTAGTGATTTTTTCAGGTAGATTTTGGAACCCAAATCAAGCTAAAAAAATAATAGGCTTTCTATGGCCCACAATTGGAGAGAGAGAGAGAGAGATGGCACACCCAGGAGTCAAGACTGGCACACAAGCAGAAAGGGCAATATTAATCTCCCACTGATTTGTTTTTTTTTGTTTTTTCAGGGAGACTTTAGGAAAAAAAAATAATAGAATAAAATGATTTTTTCAGGAAGAATTTAGAAACCAAATAAAATAAAATGATTTTTTCAGGGAGAATTTAGAAAACAAATAAAACAAGAAAAGGCTTTCTATGGCCCACTGAGTGAGAGATGACGCACACAGGAGTCAGGAGTGGCACACAAGCCCAGAGGCCAATATTTATCTCCCACTGATTGATTTATTGATTTTTTCAGGTAGAATTTAGAACCCAAATCAACCAAAAACATAAATAGGCTTTCTATGGCCCACTATTTGTGAGAGAGATGGCACGCTCAGGACTGGCACACAAGCCCAGAGGCCAATATTAATCTCCCACTTTTTTTTTTTTTTTCAGGGAAAATTTATAAACCCAATAAAAAAATAAATAAATAGGCTTTCTATGGCCCACTATCTGAGAGAGAGAGATGGCATGCTTAGGACTGGCACACAAGCCCAAAGGCCAATATTAATCTCCCTTTTTTTTTTCAGGGAGAATTTATAAAACCAAAAAAAAAAAATAAATAGGCTTTCTATGGCCCACTATTTGTGAGAGAGATGGCACGCTCAGGACTGGCACACAAGCCCAGAGGCCAATATTAATCTCCCACTTTTTTTTTTTTGTTCCAAGGAAAATTTATAAACCCAATAAAAAAAAATAATAAATAGGCTTTCTATGGTCCACTATCTGAGAGAGAGAGATGCCACGCTTAGGACTGGCACACAAGCCCAAAGGCCAATATTAATCTCCCTTTTTTTTTTCAGGGAGAATTTATAAAACCAAAAAAAAAAAAATAAATAGGCTTTCTATGGCCCACTATTTGTGAGAGAGATGGCACGCTCAGGACTGGCACACAAGCCCAGAGGCCAATATTAATCTCCCACTTTTTTTTTTTTTGTTCCAGGGAAAATTTATAAACCCAATAAAAAAAATAATAAATAGGCTTTCTATGGCCCACTATCTGAGAGAGAGAGATGGCACGCTTAGGACTGGCACACAAGCCCAAAGGCCAATATTAATCTCCCACTGATTGATTTATTGATTTTTTCAGGTAGAATTTAGAACCCAAATAAAGCAAAAAAAAAAAAATGGGCTTTCTATGGCCCACTGAGTGAGTGATGATGCACACAGGAGTCAGGAGTGGCACACAAGCCCTGAGGCCAATATTTTTCTCCCACTGATTGATGTAGTGATTTTTTCAGGTAGATTTTAGAACCCAAATCAAGCAAAAAAATAAATAGGCTTTCTATGGCCCACTGACTGAGAGATGGCACACACAGGAGTCAAGAGTGGCACACAAGCCCTGAGGCCAATATTTTTCTCCCACTGATTGATGTAGTGATTTTTTCAGGTAGATTTTATAACCCAAATCAAGCAAAAAAATAAATAGGCTTTCTATGGCCCACTGAGTGAGAGATGGCACACACAGGGATGGCACTCTAGCAGAAATGTCAATCTTAATCTCCCACAAAAAAAAAAAAAAACAGGGAGTGTCCAACAATTACTATCTCCCTGCAGTAATCTCAGCCAGGTATGGCAGGCAGCAATAAGGAGTGGACTGATGCACAAATTAAATAAAAAGTGTGGACAAACAAAAAAGATAGCTGTGCAGAAAGGAAGGAACAAGAGGATTTGTGCTTTGAAAAAAGCAGTTGGTTTGCACAGCGGCGTACACACAACAATGCAGCTATCAGGGAGCCTTCTAGGGCAGCCCAATGAGCTACAGCGCTGAGGGGAAAAAAAAAATGTAGCTTCCACTGTCCCTGCACACCGAAGGTGGTGTTGGGCAGTGGAAATCGCTACAGCACAAGCGGTTTGGTGGTTTATGGACCCTGCCTAACGCTATCCCTGCTTCTGACGAAGCGGCAGCAACCTCTCCCTAAGCTCAGATCAGCAGCAGTAACATGGCGGTCGGCGGGAACGCCCCTTTATAGCCCCTGTGACGCCGCAGACAGCAAGCCAATCACTGCAATGCCCTTCTCTAAGATGGTGGGGACCAGGACCTATGTCATCACGCTGCCCACACTCTGCGTTTACCTTCATTGGCTGAGAAATGGCGCTTTTCGCGTCATTGAAACGCGACTTTGGCGCGAAAGTCGCGTACCGCATGGCCGACCCCGCACAGGGGTCGGATCGGGTTTCATGAAACCCGACTTTGCCAAAAGTCGGCGACTTTTGAAAATGAACGACCCGTTTCGCTCAACCCTACTGAGGAGTAATGTACTTCATGTGGAGGGTGTATACAAAGGGCTTAGGAATGATATACTCCATATGGAGGTTCTGCAGGTGCTGAGGAGCGATTTAGTGCATTTGAAGGCTATATATTGGGGTTGAAGAATGATGTACTGCATATAAAGACAGTATACAGAGGCTGAGGAGTGATATGATGCATATGGAGATTATTTACAGGGACTGTGGAGTGATGTACTGCATATAAAGGATATGAAGGGTGTATACAGGGGCTCATGAGTGATATAATGCATATGAAAGCTGTATACAAGAGCTGAGGAATGACGTACTGCATATAGAGGCTGTATTCCAGGGCTAATGAATGATGTACTGGATATGGAGGCTGTATTCCAGGGTTAATGAATGATGTACTGCATATGGAGGCTGTATTCCAGGGCTAATGAATGATGTACTGCATATGGAGGCTGTACACAGGTGCAGAGAAGTGATGTACTGCACATGGAGGCTGTATACAGGGTCTGAGAAGAGGTGTTGCACATGGAAGCTGCATACAAGGGCTGGGGAGTGATGTACTGCAGATTGAGTCTGAACACTGGGTTTGAGGAGCAATATACTGCATGTAGAGGCTGTATATGGTGGCTGAGGACTGAGTGCTGCACATGGAGGCTCTATACAGGGCCTGAGAAGCAGTATACTACATATGGAAGCTGTGCATAGAGGCTGTGGAGTGATGTACTACACATTAATACTGTTTACAGGGATTGAAGAGTGATGTACTGATATGGAGGCTGTATACAGGGGCTGAGGAAAAAAGTATTGCACATGAAGGCTGTATACAGAAGCTGAGGAGCAATGCACTACATATGGAAGTGTAGGAAGGGGAAGCAAGGGAGGTAGTCATGGCCGATAGTAATCCTTGGATAACTCCCTGGTCCCTTCCCAGTAAAAGTTCATATTTCTCTGCTGTGTTACCTCTGTGCTGACTCTCTGCGCCATCTGGACTTGCCTGGTACGGGGATGTATTCCTCACAGACGATTCCGCAATAAAGGAGACACACTCAGGCTTAACTTCAATAACAATTTGCTCTCTCTATATATCTCGTATATATATATATATATATATATATATATGTTTACATGTTTTGCAGACATATATTTGTAGGGAAAGTTTGTCCCCGGGCCCAGTATATTAATAGGGGCATAGTGTCCATAGTTGGCCACTAGAGGGAGGCGCTATAGTGCATAGTTAGAATAGGAGGGGCACAGTGGAAATAAGAATAGTAAGCTTCCTGGAGTACAGTCAGTTAGGGCCTGGGCACCCGTGCAGCTCACTGGGCTGCCTATCCAGGAGTAGCTGTGCCCCACATCGTTAAGGAAGGGGCCCAGCATAGAACCGGACACCAAAGAATTCCTCTAGGATTAAAGGAGTACCGGAATGCTGCGAATGCAGCTGAAAGGATGAGAGAAGTTTGTTCAGCCCGGCAGCACAAGCAAGATGTGGCAGGTCTTTGCGTGGGCAGCAGTTCTTAGAACCGGGGCGTAGCAGTGTAGGACTCCCCCATGTGAGGCAAGAATTCCGGATAGAATAGATCCTGTGGGACCTGAAGATTCGGTCCGACCCAAGGGCTGAGCATAAAGAAAGAATGAACAGAACAGGGACAGAAGAGAAGGTACTGAATGTGATACCCCAAGTGCCTGTACTGGAGGTATCTTATTGACACCTCTCCATTACTAAGCCGGTTTAATGTCACCTTATCCTTATTACCCCATTTGCCACTGCTACAGGGATGTCGGAAGAGAGAGGCTAAGCACCGGAATTGGTGCATCTTAGAGATGCGCCATTTCTGGGGCGTCTGTGAACTGGTGTTTGTAGCCAGTGGGCGGCCAATATCCATGGCCCCTTCCTAGGCTATGAATATCAGCACTCAGCTGTCTGCATAGCCTTTTCTCGCTATTAATTATAGGGGTTCCCACATCGTTTTTTGGGGGGTCCCCCTATTTTAATAGCCAGTGAAGGCTAAGCATATAGCTGTGGGCTGATATTCATAGCCTGAGAAGATCCATGGCTATTTTCCACTTCCCAGGCTATAAACATCGGCCCCCAGTCACTGGTATTCCCTGTCTGGTGCAGAAAATTGTGCGGAAGCCCACACCATTATTTTTTAAATTAAGCAGATATTGCATTTAAGGACAGGATCACACTTGCAATAAACTCACACAAGTCATGCACCTCAGTGCTGGCACTCAGACTGGAGTCTTCAGCTGCACAGAAATACATGCAGCCACACATTCCAGTCCTGAGTGCCAGAGGCAGTGTCGGGTATTGAGTTACGAGACTCATGCGAGGTTCTTGCAAGTGTGACCTCAGGCTAAAGCAGATTTTTTGTGTGTCTTTATTTAAGACCGGGATCACACATGCGAGAAACTCGGCCGAGTCTCGCATCTTAATACCCGGCACTGCCGCCGTCACTTGGGAGTGGAGCGTGCGGCTGCATAGAAATACATTCAGCCACATGCTCTGCTCCCGTCCGAGTTTCTCACATGTGTGATCCCGGCCTAACTCTTTATGTACCATTTTATTATGTTTATTAATAAACATCAGGCTTGGTATTATCTATCGATTGATATTATCTATTGATCGATAGATCTATCTATTGATAGATCTATCGATAGATCAATCGATCGATAGATAGATCTATCTATTGATAGATCGATCGATAGATAGATAGGTCTATCAATAGATAGGTCTATCGATAGATAGATATATCAGTAGATAGATAGAACTATAAATAGATAGATATATCTATAGATACATAGCTACTGTAGATAGTGATAGATATAGATATATATAGGTAGCGATAGATATAGATAGATAGATAGATATAGCCATAGATAGATAGATAGATCTATCTATTATCTATCATCTATCTATGTATCTGTGTGTAAACATTATTCTTCAATGGAGTATGTAAAATAAGAGGTTGGACAAGGAAATTACATCACAATTAGTGATGAGCGAATATACTCGTTACTCGATATTTCCCGAGCACGCTCGGGTGTCCTCCGAGTATTTTTTAGTGCTCGGAGATTTAGTTTTCTTCACCGCAGCAGAGTGATTTACATCTGTTAACCAGCATAAGTACATGTGGGGGTTGCCTGGTTGCTAGCTAGGGAACCCCCACATGTACTTATGCTGGCTAACAGATGTAAATCATTCAGATGCAGCGAAGAAAACTAAATCTCCGAGCACTAACAAATACTCGGAGGACACCCGAACGTGCTCGGGAAATCTCGAGTACCGAGTACATTCGCTCATCACTAATCACAATTCTTTTTTTTATATATCTTTATTTAGCTTACAAAACACAATACAAATTCGCATGAAAATCAACATAAAAATGCATCAAAAACGCATCAAAAGTGCAGGTGACCTGCCAGTGACCTCAGATGCAGATTTTACCTGCGTCAAATCCTGAGCAAATACTGAGCCATTCCTGACTGTGGAAACATACTGTAACTACATATCTGATTTTGCACATCACTTTTACCAATTTAATTTGACAACCTAACATGCCACAACTATATTACATCCTGCTGTCGCATTTTGCTTGTGTGCACATGTTCCTAACTACCTAGTAGAGATAAGCAGACCTTTTGAAATTTGAGTTAGTCAACTTCACCAAATTTTTTCCAAAAAAATTGATTTGCTTTGAATAAATTTGTGTGAATCTCAATACTGGAAAACCACATATCCAAGCCCTTGCCTCCTCCTGCCGACTTAAACTCAAAAATATTTCATGGATCCGTGCATTTCTTGACCATGAAACCACAAAAACACTAGTGCACGCCCTCATCATCTCCCACCTCGACTACTGCAACCTCCTACTCTCTGGCCTCCCCTCTAGCACTTTGACACCTCTCCAATCCATCCTACACTCTGCTGCCCGATTAATCCACCTGTCTCACTTATATTCCCCAGCCTCCTCTCTGCCAAGCCCTTCACTGGCTTCCTATTGTCCAGAAGCTCCAGTTCAAAACCCTAACTATGACATACAAAGCCATCCACAACTTGTCTCCTCCATACATCTGTGACATGGCCTCCTGGAACTTACACACACGCAACCTTTGATAATCTCAAGATCTCCTTCTCTAATCCCCTCTTATCTCTTCCTTCCACAACCGCATACAAGACTTCTCCCGTGCTTCCCCCATACTCTGGAACTCTCTACCCCAACACATCAGACTCTCGCCTATCACGGAAACCTTCAAAATGAACCTGAAGACCCACCTCTTCTGACAAGCCTACAACCTGCAGTGATCCTTAGTCTGCTGAACTGCCGCACAACTAGCTCTACCCTCTCCTTGTGTATCCTCATCCATCCCCTGTAGACTGTGAGCCCTCGCAGTCAGGGTCCTCTCTCCTTCTGTACTTGTGTGTGCCTTGTTTTGCTCATGTTTATTGTACTTGTCTATAATTGCCCCTTCCAAGTGTAAAGCGCCATGGCATAAATGTCGCTATAAAAATGAATAATAATAATAATAACTTGTAAAATAAATATGGAGGAGTTGACAAGATGATAGAGAGAGAGTGAAAGGACCCTGCTAATTATAATCTACAGAAGAAAGAGACTTAGACCAGGTTCACACTACCGTAGAATACGGACGAGTGCTATGAGAGAAAGTATCGCATAGCACTCGGACCATTGTTACTCTATGGGGCAACTCACATCACCATATTTTTTCTCAGGAGTATTCTATGTGCGTGTAAAATTGAAGCATGCTGTGATTGTACACGTAAACTGTCCGACACTCACCAATGCAAGCCTATGGGTGCGAGAAAAACTCGGATGCCACATGGACCATCTGTGTAGCTTGCGACAAATACGCACACATTTTCCTCATTTCAGCCCATTGAGCCATTAAATTCAATGGGGAAATTCAATGAGAAATGTAAAGCCATACGCATGTCATACGGATACATAGGTGCGAGAAAATCGTATCATCACATTGCAAACACATTACACACAGATGACCACACGGAGAACACTCGTGCGACTCTCAGCAGGGATACTCGGACCAATTTTCCATATGTTTAGTGTGACGCCGACCTTACCTAGTGACTCTGGAGATGGAAAATGACTATGCCAGGTAAGCTGTGTTCCACTGGGAACTGTTGATTTGTGATGACATAGTTACTGTCCACCACCGTAAAAAGTAGGATAATCCCTAAAATGTCATAGCTAGAGTGCATTATGGGAAAGCCAGTGAGGCAATGCAAAATTACATAACTCTGTTCTATAATGTTTCACTGAATTTAAAGGCACCAGAAATATGGACAATACTATGGAACATAATCCCAAATATAATATGGGGAACTGCCAATACAATTAGAGAACTAAGGAAAAATGGAATATATACAAAAAAATAATATAAATTATATATAGAGGCCTATTTAACTAAATTAAAGATTTATTGTGGAGATCAAAAAAATATATTTGTAAATATATAACAGATGCATAGAGTAATTATAAAAAGCTGTAGTAGTAGGTCAAATGGTGACGATACAAATTGTGTGACAACATGGTAGACACTTAAATGTTGTAAGTACTTGCGCTGCAAAAAGAAATGTTTTTACAAATTAGTACCCCCCGATGGCTGATAGCTCTTAGCAATCCATTGCAAACTAAATCTTTTTAATGATCACAATAATAGTAATGTATAATGGCCACTAGATGGCACCTGAATGCAAACAGAACTAAATGCAAGTAAAATATAGGGTCCTGTGACACAATAATAGAATGCATGCAATTTATAAGGTCAACTGACACAATAATAAAGGAGATCACATAATGCTAAGCGTCAATCAAGTCAGATTGTATAATAATCTATGAATAAGATAGCAGCAACATCATGTACAAAGTGACAAGTGCTTATCAATAAAGTGCTCTTTGCCTGCGTGTGTCAGTAACCCAAAATCTCTGATGCTTCAGCAATGTGAGAAATGGTGCCAGGAAAGGTTTTTGTTTTTTATGTGAACCATAAATTGAATCTCAGAATGTTTGCCATAATATTGCCTCCATTAGTTTGAGTCAGCGTTCTGTGCAGAATGGTATCACTGATCAAAAAAAAGAAAATAATAATAATTTGGTGACCATTTATTATATATATATAAAAAAAATAAGTCTGTTAGTGCACTGCGTTATTAAATAGGCTGTTGATTACAACCGGGTTATTATCTGTTTTTATGTTGTGGTAACTTTGAAGCTATGTGCACACGTTGCGGATTGGTGTGCGGATTTTTCCGCACTGCGTTTGCAAAATCCGCAGGTAAACTGCACTGAGGATTACCCGCGGATTTGCCACGGATTTACCCCGGTTTTGTGCGGATTACACCTACAGTTTTACACCTGCGGATTCCTATTGAGGAGCATGTGTAAACCGCTGCGGAATCTGCACAAAGAATTGACATGCTGCGGAAAAAACACCGCTGCGCTTTCACGTGCTTTTTTCTGCAGCTTGTGCACTGCAGCTTTTGTTTTCCATACGTTTACATGCATCAAATCCGCTGCGTATCCGCAGCAAAATCCGCAACGTGTGCACATAGCTCGACACTACTAAGGCATTGTTTGTGGTAAGGAGACTAAGGCTATGTGCACACATTGCAGATTTGTTGAGGATCCGCAGCGTTTTTTTCCACGCAGTAACACTGCAGACCCACAAGTCATTTACAGTACAATGTAAATCAATGGCAAAAAAAATGCTGTGCTAATGGTGCAGAAAATTCCGCACGGAAAATGCAGCGGATTCAAAGAAGGAGTATGTCAATTCTTTGTGTGGATCTGCAGCGTTTCTGCACCCATTCCATAATAGAAATCCACAGGGGTAAAAACGCATGAAATCCGCAACAAAAATGCACAAAATCCGCGCAAAAAGCGTGCAGATTTTAACCTGCGTTTTCTGCCAAGAGATGCAGAATCAGCACAGAAAATTCCACAGGAGAATCCGCAAAGTGTGCACATACCCTTAAAGGGGTTTAGATACAGTCCTGGAAACCCTCAGTGTTATACACATTTTTTCAGGGAAGTAGGAGTAACTGAAAAAAAAAAAAGTATGAACTGGGATATAAACTGGTGTTCATGCAGAATATAAGCGCATATTCATACTAGCCACTGAACTGAAAAAAACATATCTTTAATATGAGGCTATGTGCCCACATTGCGGATTCGTGTGCGGATTTTTCCACATCGTTTTTTGCAAAATCCACAGGTAAAGCGCACTGCGTTTTACCTGCGGATTTACCGTGGATTTACCATGGAATTCCTGTGGTTTTTGTGCAGATTTCACCTGTGGTTTTACACCTGAGGATTCCTATTGAGGAGCAGGTGTAAAACACTGCGGAATCTGCACAAAGAATTGACACGCTGCGGAAAATACAAAGCAGCATTTCCTCGCAGTATTTTCCACACCATGGGCACTGTGGATTTAGTTTTCCATGGTTTACATGGTACTGTAAACTGCTTGGAAATCAGCTGCGAATCCGCAGTGGCCAATCCGCTGCAGATCCGCAGACAAATCCGCAAATAGCCTTAGAGTTAGGACTGTCCAAATTATAGTCACCGTGGAGTGGTGAGATGGCTTTCATATTTTTTTGATTAAAAAACATGTTAACTAAGTGCCATATATTATTTTCATGCACTATGCTATTTATTCACTGCAGGGTATTTAATCATTTTTTTTTAAGTTGCATAAGAAAATGTGACTTGTGTTTTTTACACTACCTGTGGCTAGCTCAACGAACGTTTTGAAAAATGTGGGGACTTGGGATATGGCTACTGGTGGCCAGCAACAGTATGAATGAATTTCTCTGACTGCATTAAATTTCTTAAGCTAGAACACACAAGCTGAAAGATGCGCCAATGTCAGTAAGGACACTTTCACATGTCTAGATGTTTCCAGTACTTGAAAAACCAATACCCGAGATATCAGTGCGGTCATGTGCCGCATAAGTATCACATGTACCAGCGCCTGAGAAAGTCGGCAAAGTTTGTGCTGTTTGTGCTCATTGGCATGAGCGATTGCCTGAGGCGACCATTCACGCTGAAGAGCAGGGAAGAATGACTCACTGCAGTAAAACCTGGCCACAATGTGTACTGCAGTGACCTCAGTGAGCTCAGCACTGCACTGTGAGACTTTTTTTTTCACAGTGTTAACGGTGATCTCATTGAGGTCACTGAAGTTTACCATGCGGACAGACTGGGAGCACAGTCAGTGACCTGTGGTAACCTCGATGAGGTCAGAACTGGTCACTGACGCTGCACTCACAGCAGCTCATTCTCCAGTAGTTTTCAGCCTGGACAGTCGCATCTTTGCACCATCCAGGTTGAAAATGATTTTTCAGATTTATTGCAGACATGGATTACAGCACAGGACAGAACATCAAACAGGTGAGGGACATGGTTGTTTTTTTTTTTTTTTTACAGGAGACCAGGGCTTCTTTGGAATGGGTTATAGGTGAATATAGCTGTGTTTTTTACTTTTAAATAAAAAAGTAAAAGTGTGATTTTTAATTTCAAATAAAGGACATTACTCTGTCTCTGTGTTTATTTACAATATAAGTACAGAATTAGTAATGCACAGGCATCTTATGGACACTTCTCCATTACTAACCCTTGAACTTGATGTCACCAGACAATACAAAGGTGAGTCACCTGACTTGCCACTGTCACAGGGCAAGTGGTAAGAGCTGGGCAAAGTGCCAGAATTGGGGCATCTAAAAGATGCACCTTTTCTGGGGTGGCTGCGGGCTACTATTTTTAGACTGCAAGGGGCCTGGTGTATGTTACCCTCGCCTCTCCTCCATGATTGGGCAAGGAAGCTTGCCCCCTGATACTAGTGTTGTCTGATGATAATTTTTTCAACATATTTTTTACAATAATCTCCTGGCATAGCACCATGTCACGGGTGTGTCAGATGCAACAGACAGTTGCTCTGCATCTGGCTGCAAAAGGTCTCTGCGTTTGGCATTAAAGATGCCTTCTTAATCCTTCTGACTTTTGGACCCAGTGGCAACCTCCCTCAGGCTCTAATTGGCTCACCTATACCTGGATGTATACAGACACTCAGTCTGCTTCAGGGAGCCATCAGTGATATTCACATTTTCCCTTGATAAGGCTTGGAGCTATATACTTCCTATCTAATGCTCTTGGAGGAAGTTTGGTGTTAACTTGAGCAAACTCCAAAAAGGTAAGTTTCTTCCTCTTTGTTTGTCTCCCTTCTTGTCTTTAGTGTACAGTGGGGACCAACCAGTGTCATCTTCCCCTTCACTAATAAAGGCCTAGCTCTAGGGATATACAGGGCTTAGGTTTCCTGCTCGGCGATTGGTGTGGAACCAATAAAGGGATGGTAGGGTAGGCAGGGTGCTATTAGATCTACCTAAGGGTCTCCACTCCACCATTGCCTTTGCGTTTGGGATTCCTTCCCATCATTCCATCATGTTGTACTTAGTCTTCCTGCGCTGTGCGTGAAACATCATTTTAGTAGACCTCTCCACCTCAGGAAGGACAAATGCAAAATTCTATTTGTAGCATGGGTCTAGCAGGGTAAACAACCAGCACCTTTTTTTGACCAAGATGAATACAACGTGAGTGTCACGGGAAAGGCATCGGTACATAAAGTTGGCCATATGTGCCAAGTTCTCTACAGCCAACACATCCCTGTCTCCACCATGATGGCTACTCTACAATTCCTCCATCTCTTCCTCCCCATTTCCCTGCTCAGCACACCCATGTAGGAAAGATGAGACAGCTCTTGTGGGTTCTAGACTCTGTTGCGCAAGCAGCCAGCTCCTGTTCCTCCTCCTCAGCCACCAACTCCTCATTGTTACCCAATCCATGCTGAGCCGATGAGATGAGGATTGGCTTGAGGGTATCTGTTTGTCTCATGTCTTTCTCCATCTCCACCTTGTACACATGCAAAGCTTCAGCTTTAATTGTGAGCAGCGGCTGTTTAAGTAGGCACAGAAGTGGGATTGTTGCGCTGATTATAGTATCATCACTGCTCACCATCTTTTTGCTGTCCTGAAAGTCTTGGAGAACCGCACAAATGTCAGACATCCATGAACACTCTTCAGTTGTTATGTGCGAAGGCTGACCAGAATGCTGATGAGCATGTTGGAGCTGATATTTAACAACTGGCCTCTGCTGCTCACAAAGCAATGTTGAGTTCCAGCACATGGTGACATCACACACCAGTTGGTTAGCTGGCACTTACATACGCTGCTTCAGCATTGCTTGTGTGGCGGCAGCTGTAGCTGACTTGAGCAAATGAGTGCTGACGAGGCATACCTTGACTAAAAGCTCTGTCAAATCTGGGCAGGATTTCAGAAATCACTGAACTACAAAGTTGAGCATCTGGGCCAGACATGATACGTGAGCTTGCCAAGCATCACAGGTGTCACCATGTTATGGTCATTATTAGACACTTCAATGCCTGGCTGTAGGTTCAGCAGCAAGAGCCATTGATCTGTCTGGTCTGTTCATCATTTCAATAACTCTGCCATGTAGTAAGGTTTGTCTCCTAAACAAATTAGCTTCAGCAGAGCCTGTTGCCACTATGCTGAGGCTATGCTGCAGAGCTTCCACCTTCGGGGTCTTGTGGACAATTCAATCAAGAAAGATTTTTTGAACTATTTTTTGTAGGTTAATACCATCTTAATGTAGCGCTAAACACGTAACACTATGTGGATTACTCATTCAATCCAGAACAATTTTTTGGAGAGTATTACCACTGTAATGTAATACTAAGCACATTGCACTGTATGGATGACAAAACAGTCAATTTTTTCACCCCCCCCCCCAAAAAAAAAAAAAAGTTGGTCATGTGCAGCAGCTATATATTTAGCAACAAATTGCAAAGCCCTAAGCTATGCTTAGCGGAGACTGTATTCTTCCACTCTCCCTGCGCCTGCAACTGTACCTAGGCTCCTGCAACCATACCTGTAATTGAAGGCTCTATCTGATACACACAGCAAAGCAAAAGATTGCCTCTTAGAAGGACTGTTAGTATAATGGTTCAGCACCAGCACCAGTATCACCATTAGAGGACCCTGATTAGTCAAACTATGCACACATAGGCATGGATAACTGCTCTCTCACTCCAATCACAACTTTCCCAGAGCTGTGAAATAGCATCCAGTTCAAACTACTAACACTGATCTACAAAGCCATCCACAACCTGTCCCCTCCCTGTATCTCTGAACTAATCTCCCAATATCTTCCCTCACGTAATCTCCGATCCTCCCAAGACCTCCTACTCTCCTCCACACTTATTCGTTCCTCACACAACCGCCTCCAAGATTTCTCCCGAATATCCCCCATCCTCTGGAATTCCATGACTCAACACGTCCGACTATCCACCACCCTTGGCTCCTTCAGACGGAACCTGAAAACCCTTCTCTTCAAGAAAGACTACAGCCTGCAATAACCATTCTGCCGCCTCACCATCGCCAGAGCCACCGCCTCGCCATCGCCACAGCCGCCGCCTCGCCCCTACCTTCTGTCTCTTCCCCACTATCCCATAGAATGTAAGTCCGCAAGGACAGGGTCCTCTCCCCTCTGTACCAGTCTGTCAATGTAAACATGCTTACTGTAATCGATATCTATAACCCTGTATGTAACTCCTTTCTCATGTACAGCACCATGGAATTAATGGTGCTATATAAATAAATAATAATAATAATAATAATAATAATTAGTGAGCCAAGCGTGGTGGTGCCTGTCTTTTCATAACCTCTGATGATGTAATGCAGTCAACAAATCACAGTAATGCCACTACCAAGATGTCCATGGCATTACAGTGACTTATGCTTATTGGGTTTGTAACATGGGAACTGAAGTTTCAAATCCGAGCACCGGCCAATGCTCGTCGAGTGCTGAGCACATCAGAGCACTCTGGTACTTGAGTGATATTTGAGTATCACCAAGCACGTTCGCTCATCCCTATCTCTATAGTGTTCATTTAATGGCAAATCATTAAAGAGCAGTACTGCCTTTCAGAACATTTCTATATATTTAACATTTTTCAGGTGGACTGTAAATGCTGCTTATATTCTATTGAATGAGTGCTATACAAGAACAAATCTGCTGCCATTCAATTTTAGTCACTTAATAATTTTACACATTATCATTTTATTCTACAATTTGACAAATCAAGCACATTTTATGACTCATTGCTCTTGCAGCAATATATGATTTCTAAATAAATTGCAGCAATTACTAGAATTATAAGCGTGAAGACTGTAATGACAAAGTACTTATAGTTGCTCTAAAATCTTTGAATATTTCACACGAAAGGGAATACTGTCCCAGTCTTTGTGATTGTGTATATTTAAAGTCTATTCAGCGGTGGACGCCGCGATGACAGCACCTATATAGGCTCTAACTTCTCTTTCTGGGTATCCAATACTATATTGGTAGCAACCTCTGGGCAGGCCATATAGCCACTTGAATCTATACATTGTCCCAGTAAACGTTACTGATGAAGGTCCAGCTGTGGGACCGAAACGTTTTCTGATTTAGGATAATAAATCTTTCGTTTCTTTACACCACAAAGTTGAGTGCCGGGTTTTGTATTATTTGCTGATTACGGTTTGGGAACCTACCCATGCACCTCATACGGTTGTGCACACGTGTTTCTAACTACCTTTTTTCTAATAAAGTCTTAAAATTAAATAAATACAACCTTATATTAACAAAACCACATGACAGATTACACTGTCATTTTTTATTTAACAAAATCTAAACCAAAACTCCAGTGAGACCCTTCATTAGGACTGTCTTTCGGAATGCAAATTATAATGAAGCAGCCTTTTTAGGTTTCAATTAGAGTTGAGCGACCTTGACCTTTTTAGAGTCGAGCCGGGTTTTGCGAAACCCGACTATGTCCAAAGTCGGGTCGAGTGAAATCGGCCGATTATGACGTAAAGTCGGGATCGACCGAAACACGAAACCCAATGCAAGTCAATGGGGCAGCATAGTCGGCAGTGAGTGGGGGCCAGGAAAACACCTAGAGTGCCCATTTTAATGTCAAAACCATCCATTCTTCTTAATGAAGCTTGTCAAGCGTAATTTACCTTATAATAATTGGAAGGCATTTGAAATTGGGGGTCATTTGGCTAAAGTTGTGGGGGGTAGGGCTGGTTCAAGTAATTAGTGGGCCCAGGAAATCTGGACCACGTCACGGCAGTGGAGCAGGGAGAGGTAAGTATTTCAACTTTGCAAGTGCTGTGAACCTGAGCAAGCAGGGGGGGCCCACTCGTTGGCATTGGCACTGGCACAGGGCCCCTCAAAGTACAGCGGTGTGTTTGCACGGCGGGGGCGCCTCCCACCGGCAGCAACACTTTTGCGTACTATGAGAGGCCCTGTGCCAGTGACGTCGCCAACTAGTATTCCTCCCCCCACCTGATGAAGGAACCTGCACTTTCATCTGCACCTTCCTCTTTGTCCCCGTGTAAGGTGGTATGGTATGCGGGAAGAGCAACCTGACTTTCAGCAGGGTCACAATGTTGTTGTGTAGCGTGCACGGGGAATGTTGCGTTATGGGTCAATGTACCAGCAGACTCATCTATCACTGGCTGGGCAATGGGCACGATGAAGTGGAAACACAGATATAGGCCCAAAGAAGAAAGTGGGCTAAATGCAGTTCAAAATTGGTAACACAGGAATAACCAGGGGGCATTGCAGTGGAGGACAACTGGAATGAGAGGCTGACACAGAGAGTAGGGCCAAATCAGTAAGTAGTCAAAATGCAGTTCAAAATTGGCAACCGTAGTAAACAGGCGGCACAGCTTTGTTCAGTGGAGGAGAACAGCAAGGAGTGGCAGACACCGATAGTAGGCCCCAAACCAACTAGTACGCCAAATGCAGTTGTTCCATTTAACCACAATTTAATGAGAGCCTGAAGATAGAAGCTCAGGAAAGGCAACCTGGGGAACACCTTGGAGTGTAACACACCATCTCTCTCCACCCCATACCCAATTTGTATGGCCTAATGCAGTGTACTTTTCTACAACTACTAAACGAGAGTCGGAAGACCGAAGCAATGGCAAGGAAACCTGGGGAACACCTTAGAGTGTAACACACCCTCTCTCTACACCCCATACCCAATTTGAAGGTCTAATGCAGTGTAGTTTCCAAGAACTACTAAACGAGAGCCGGAAGATCGAAGCTCAGGAAAGGCAACCTGGGGAACACCTTGGAGTGTAACACACCCTCTCGCTACACCCCATACCCAATTTGAAGGCCTAATGCAGCGTAGTTTCCAACAACTACTAAACGAGAGCCGGAAGATCGAAGCTCAGGAAAGGCAACCTGGGGAACACCTTGGAGTGTAACAAACCCTCTCTCTACACCCCATACCCAATTTGTAGGCCTAATGCAGCGTAGTTTCCGACAACTACTAAACGAGAGCCGGAATATCGAAGCTCAGGAAAGGCAACCTGGGGAACACCTTGGAGTGTAACACACCCTCTCTCTACACCCCATACCCAATTTGTAGGCCTAATGCAGCGTAGTTTCCGACAACTACTAAACGAGAGCCGGAATATCGAAGCTCAGGAAAGGCAACCTGGGGAACACCTTGGAGTGTAACACACCCTCTCTCTACACCCCATACCCAATTTGAAGGCCTAATGCAGTGTAGTTTCCAAGAACTACTAAACGAGAGCCGGAAGATCGAAGCTCAGGAAAGGCAACCTGGGGAACACCTTGGAGTGGAACACACCATCTCTCTACACCCCATACCCAATTTGAAGGCCTAATGCAGCGTAGTATCCAACAACTACTAAACGAGAGCCGGTAGATCGAAGCTCAGGAAAGGCAACCTGGGGAACACCTTGGAGTGTAACACAACGTCTCTCTACACCACGGAAGGGATGATTCTTAGGAAGGAAGGCTGTTGGAAATAAGCATTGCGCGTCCGAGGGTGATTAGATTCTTATTAGGTATATACTCACCCTCGGACGCGCCCTGCTTCTTTATTTGGAATGAATGTTTATTTGCAATGTGGTGTTGACTTTCTCTATTATTTTGGTAATTAATGATTTTATTATTTTCATTATTTTGCATCTTCTCGGCAATAATATAAAGAAGACGCGACAGGACAACACTCGGTGGATGCCATATGTGTGTTTTCAATTTAAAAAACCTTTCAGTTAACTACTTGCAGGAGAAAGTAATTGTAGCTGGTGGCCATTTTTAGTACTGTACCAGATTTTAGCTGTTTGTTTGTTTTTAATGTCAAAATGTCTGCATTTGATATCTCACCAGTATTTTCTTTTTTATAAGCAAAATCCTTTTTTTTTTATTTTATGATGTTGGTTCAAGGGGTACACGGGCAGCAGTAGACAGGTCAGTGGAGGCCTAGTGGAAGGAGGGACCGCAGACAGGCTTCGAAGCCCTAACATAATAAATTGGGCTGCCTGTAGGCAATTTAAAATTGGTTCCAGGGGAACACGGGCAGCAGTAGACAGGTCAGTGGAGGCCTAGAGGAAGGAGGGACCGCAGATGCGCCAATGTTTCCCCCATACCAAATTTGTAGGCCTAATGCAGTGTAGTTTCCAACAACTACTAAACGAGAGCCGGAATATCGAAGCTCAGGAAAGGCAACCTGGGGAACACCTTGGAGTGTAACACACCCTCTCTCTACACCCCATACCCAATTTGAAGGCCTAATGCAGTGTAGTTTCCAACAACTACTAAACGAGAGCCGGAATATCGAAGCTCAGGAAAGGCAACCTGGGGAACACCTTGGAGTGTAACACACCCTCTCTCTACACCCCATACCCAATTTGAAGGCCTAATGCAGTGTAGTTTCCAAGAACTACTAAACGAGAGCCGGAAGATCGAAGCTCAGGAAAGGCAACCTGGGGAACACCTTGGAGTGTAACACAACGTCTCTCTACACGACGGAAGGGCTGATTCTTAGGAAGGAAGGCTGTTGGAAATAAGCATTGCGCGTCCGAGGGTGATTAGATTCTTATTAGGTATATACTCACCCTCGGACGCGCCCTGCTTCTTTATTTGGAATGAATGTTTATTTGCAATGTGGTGTTGACTTTCTCTATTATTTTGGTAATTAATGATTTTATTATTTTCATTATTTTGCATCTTCTCGGCAATAATATAAAGAAGACGCGACAGGACAACACTCGGTGGATGCCATATGTGTGTTTTCAATTTAAAAAAACTTTCAGTTAACTACTTGCAGGAGAAAGTAATTGTAGCTGGTGGCCATTTTTAGTACTGTACCAGATTTTAGTTGTGTGTTTGTTTTTAATGTTAAAATGTCTGCATTTGATATCTCACCAGTATTTTCTTTTTTATAAGCAAAATACTTATTTTTATATTTTCTGATGTTGGTTCCAGGGGTACACGGCCAGCAGTGCCCTGGTCAGTGTAGTAGTAGTTGAAAGAATGGACCGCAGACAGGCATCGAAGGCCTAAAATAAAAACACATGGCTGTAGGCAATTTTAAATTGGTTCCAGGGGTACACGGACAGCAGTGGTGTGGTCAGTGGAGGCCTAGTGGAAGGAGTGACCGCAGACAGGCATCGAAGGCCTAAAATAATAACACATGGCTGTAGGCAATTTTAAATTGGTTCCAGGGGTACACGGGCAGCAGTGACCTGGTCAGTGTAGTAGTAGTTGAAAGAATGGACCGCAGACAGGCATCGAAGGCCTAAAATAAAAAAATTGGGCTGGCTGTAGGCAATTTTAAATTGGTTCCAGGGGTACACGGGCAGCAGTGGTGTGGTCAGTGGAGGCCTAGTGGAAGGAGTGACCGCAGACAGGCATCGAAGGCCTAAAATAATAACACATGGCTGTAGGCAATTTTAAATTGGTTCCAGGGGTACACGGACAGCAGTGGTGTGGTCAGTGGAGGCCTAGTGGAAGGAGTGACCGCAGACAGGCATCGAAGGCCTAAAATAATAACACATGGCTGTAGGCAATTTTAAATTGGTTCCAGGGGTACACGGGCAGCAGTGACCTGGTCAGTGTAGTAGTAGTTGAAAGAATGGACCGCAGACAGGCATCGAAGGCCTAAAATAAAAAAATTGGGCTGGCTGTAGGCAATTTTAAATTGGTTCCAGGGGTACACGGGCAGCAGTGGTGTGGTCAGTGGAGGCCTAGTGGAAGGAGTGACCGCAGACAGGCATCGAAGGCCTAAAATAATAACACATGGCTGTAGGCAATTTTAAATTGGTTCCAGGGGTACACGGGCAGCAGTGACCTGGTCAGTGTAGTAGTAGTTGAAAGAATGGACCGCAGACAGGCATCGAAGGCCTAAAATAAAAAAATTGGGCTGGCTGTAGGCAATTTTAAATTGGTTCCAGGGGTACACGGACAGCAGTGGTGTGCTCAGTGGAGGCCTAGTGGAAGGAGTGACCGCAGACAGGCTTCGAAGGCCTAACATAACAAAATTGGGCTGGCTGTAGGCACTTTAAATTGGTTCCAGGGGTACATGGGCAGCAGTGTATGGTCAGTGGAAGTCTAGTGGAAGGAGTGACGGCAGACAGTCTTCGAAGGCCTAACATAACAAAATTGGGCTGACTGTAGGCACTTTTAAATTGGTTCCAGGGTAACACGGCCAGCAGTGCCCTGGTCAGTGTAGTAGTAGTTGAAAGAATGGACCGCAGACAGGCATCGAAGGCCTAAAATAAAAAAATTGGGCTGGCTGTAGGCAATTTTAAATTGGTTCCAGGGGTACACGGGCAGCAGTGGTGTGGTCAGTGGAGGCCTAGTGGAAGGAGTGACCGCAGACAGGCATCGAAGGCCTAAAATAATAACACATGGCTGTAGGCAATTTTAAATTGGTTCCAGGGGTACACGGGCAGCAGTGACCTGGTCAGTGTAGTAGTAGTTGAAAGAATGGACCGCAGACAGGCATCGAAGGCCTAAAATAAAAAAATTGGGCTGGCTGTAGGCAATTTTAAATTGGTTCCAGGGGTACACGGGCAGCAGTGGTGTGGTCAGTGGAGGCCTAGTGGAAGGAGTGACCGCAGACAGGCATCGAAGGCCTAAAATAATAACACATGGCTGTAGGCAATTTTAAATTGGTTCCAGGGGTACACGGACAGCAGTGGTGTGGTCAGTGGAGGCCTAGTGGAAGGAGTGACCGCAGACAGGCTTCCAAGGCCTAAAATAATAACACATGGCTGTAGGCAATTTTAAATTGGTTCCAGGGGTACACGGGCAGCAGTGACCTGGTCAGTGTAGTAGTAGTTGAAAGAATGGACCGCAGACAGGCATCGAAGGCCTAAAATAAAAAAATTGGGCTGGCTGTAGGCAATTTTAAATTGGTTCCAGGGGTACACGGACAGCAGTGGTGTGGTCAGTGGAGGCCTAGTGGAAGGAGTGACCGCAGACAGGCATCGAAGGCCTAAAATAATAACACATGGCTGTAGGCAATTTTAAATTGGTTCCAGGGGTACACGGACAGCAGTGGTGTGGTCAGTGGAGGCCTAGTGGAAGGAGTGACCGCAGACAGGCTTCCAAGGCCTAACATAACAAACTTGGGCTGGCTGTAGGCACTTTTAAATTGGTTCCAGGGGTACACGGGCAGCAGTGGTCTGGTCAGTGGAAGTCTAGTGGAAGGAGTGACCGCAGACAGGCTTCCAAGGCCTAACATAACAAAATTGGGCTGGCTGTAGGCACTTTAAATTGGTTCCAGGGGTACATGGGCAGCAGTGTATGGTCAGTGGAAGTCTAGTGGAAGGAGTGACGGCAGACAGTCTTCGAAGGCCTAACATAACAAAATTGGGCTGACTGTAGGCACTTTTAAATTGGTTCCAGGGTAACACGGCCAGCAGTGGCCTGGTCAGTGTAGTAGTTGTAGAAAGAAGGGACCGCAGACAGGCTTCGAAGGCCTAACATAACAAAAATGTCAAAACAATGGTATTGTCAGTGCCAGGCATTGAAGGATGTCAGCGCCTAGACTACACATTGGTGAAGCTGTGAGAGATAATTTTGCTAGTGGTAGAGCACTGTTTGAGCTGGGGGGGGAACTGTCTTGTGGCCGGCGTTACAGGCACAGGGCCCCTCATATTACAACGGTGTGTCTGACGTTGGGTGCGCACCACCACCGCCAGAGACACTTTATTGTACTATGAGGGACCCAGTGGCAGTGCCGTCGACCAAAAGCGGCCACACCCACCTCTTCAGACAAACAGCACTCTCAAGGGTCCAAGCGCAAAGTGGCGATAGCACGGCCCCGTGTGGGGAGTTTGGCCATTTCGTGAGGTGGAAACATGTCGTATGCTGGACAATCAGGTGAAGAAAATTACGAGATTGGAAAAGTCATTCAGAATAGTCCACAGGCAAGACCTTTTCATAGGAAAGCTAGGTGTCAGCCGGGCAGGGTGGGGCAAAAGATTTTGAAATCCAGTTGTGGTTCATTTTAATGAAGGTTAGATCATCTACATTTTGGGTAGCCAGACGAGTCCTTTTTTCTGTTAGTATTGAACCTGCAGCACTGAATACTCTTTCTGATAGGACACTAGCTGCCGGGCAAGCAAGCTCCTGCAATGCATATTCTGCCAATTCTGGCCAGGTGTCTAATTTGGATGCCCAGTAATCAAATGGGAATGACGGTTGAGGGAGAACGTCGATAAGGGATGAAAAATAGTTTGTAACCATACTGGACAAATGTTGTCTCCTGTCACTTTGAATTGATGCTGCAGTACCTGTCCTGTCTGCGGTCATAGAAAAATCACTCCACAACCTGGTCAGAAAACCCCTCTGGCCAACGCCACTTCTGATTTCTGCCCCTCTAACACCTCTGGTCTGCTGGCCCCTGGAGCTCGTGTGAGAACGATCACGGGCGCTGTGTGCAGGGAATGCCAGAAGCAAACGGTCAACAAGAGTTGATTGTTTTGTTGCTAATATTAGTTCCAAGTTCTCATGTGGCATAATATTTTGCAATTTGCCTTTATAGCGAGGATCAAGGAGGCAGGCCAACCAGTAATCGTCATCGTTCATCATTTTTGTAATGCGTGTGTCCCTTTTGAGGATACGCAAGGCATAATCCGCCATGTGGGCCAAAGTTCCCGTTGTCAAATCTGCGGTTGTGCTTGGTTGAGGGGCAGTTGCAGGCAAATCTACGTCACTTGTGTCCCTCAAAAAACCAGAACCCGGCCTTGCCACGCCACCAATTTCCCGTGCCCCCGGGAAAGCTTCCTCATTAAAAATATACTCATCCCCATCATCCTCCTCATCCTCCACCTCCTCTTCGCCCGGTACCTCGTCATGTACACTGCCCTGACCAGACAATCGCTGACTGTCATCAAGGCTTTCCTCTTCCTCTGGTGCAGACGCCTGATCCTTTATGTGCGTCAAACTTTGCATCAGCAGACGCATTAGGGGGATGCTCATGCTTATTATGGCGTTGTCTGCACTAACCAGCCGTGTGCATTCCTCAAAACACTGAAGGACTTGACACATGTCTTGAATCTTCGACCACTGCACACCTGACAACTCCATGTCTGCCATCCTACTGCCTGCCCGTGTATGTGTATCCTCCCACAAAAACATAACAGCCCGCCTCTGTTCGCACAGTCTCTGAAGCATGTGCAGTGTTGAGTTCCACCTTGTTGCAACGTCTATGATTAGGCGATGCTGGGGAAGGTTCAAAGAACGCTGATAGGTCTGCATACGGCTGGAGTGTACAGGCGAACGGCGGATATGTGCGCAAAGTCCACGCACTTTGAGGAGCAGGTCGGATAACCCCGGATAACTTTTCAGGAAGCACTGCACCACCAGGTTTAAGGTGTGAGCCAGGCAAGGAATGTGTTTCAGTTGGGAAAGGGAGATGGCAGCCATGAAATTCCTTCCGTTATCACTCACTACCTTGCCTGCCTCAAGATCTACAGTGCCCAGCCACGACTGCGTTTCTTGCTGCAAGAACTCGGACAGAACTTCCGCGGTGTGTCTATTGTCGCCCAAACACTTCATAGCCAATACAGCCTGCTGACGTATGCCAGTAGCTGCCCCATAATGGGAGACCTGGTGTGCAACAGTGGCAGGTGCGGATGGAGTGTTTGTGCGACTGCGGTCTGTGGACGAGCTCTTGCTTCTGCAGGAGGACGAGGAGGAGGAGGAGGAGGGGGTGCGAACGGCTACAGACAACTGTTTACTAGACCGTGGGCTAGGCAGAACTGTCCCAAACTTGCTGTCCCCTGTGGACCCTGAATCCACCACATTTACCCAGTGTGCCGTGATGGACACGTAACGTCCCTGGCCATGCCTACTGGTCCATGCATCTGTTGTCAGGTGCACCTTTGTGCTCACAGATTGCCTGAGTGCATGGACGATGCGCTCTTTAACATGCTGGTGGAGGGCTGGGATGGCTTTTCTGGAAAAAAAGTGTCGACTGGGTAGCTCGTAGCGTGGTACAGCGTAGTCCATCAGGTCTTTGAAAGCTTCGCTTTCAACTAACCGGTAGGGCATCATCTCTAACGAGATTAGTCTAGCTATGTGGGCGTTCAAACCCTGTGTACGCGGATGCGAGGCTAAGTATTTCCTTTTTCTAACCATAGTCTCATGTAGGGTGAGCTGGACTGGAGAGCTGGAGATCGTGGAACTAGCGGGGGTGCCGGTGGACATGGCAGACTGAGAGACGGTGGGAGATGGTATTGTTGCCGCCGGTGCCCTAGATGCAGTGTTTCCTACTACGAAACTGGTGATTCCCTGACCCTGACTGCTTTGGCCTGGCAAAGATACCTGCACAGATACAGCAGGTGGTGCGCTAAATGGTGGTCCTACACTGCCGGAAGGGATGTTGCGTTGATGACTAGCTTCATTGGCCGAGGGTGCAACAACCTTAAGGGACGTTTGGTAGTTAGTCCAAGCTTTCAAATGCATGGTGGTTAAATGTCTATGCATGCAACTAGTATTGAGACTTTTCAGATTCTGACCTCTGCTTAAGGAAGTAGAACATTTTTGACAGATGACTTTGCGCTGATCAATTGGATGTTGTTTAAAAAAATGCCAGACTGCACTCTTTCTAGCATCGGATACCTTTTCAGGCATTGCAGACTGAGCTTTAACCGGATGGCCACGCTGTCCTCCACCAGGTTTTGGCTTTGCCACGCGTTTTGGGCAAGATATGGGCCCGGCAGATGGAACCTGTGGCGATGTTGATGCCTGCTGCGGCCCCTCCTCCTCCTCTGCTTCAGAACTGCTGCCGCCTGCACCCTGTTCCCCCAATGGCTGCCAATCGGGGTCAAGAACTGGGTCATCTAATAACTCTTCTTGTACCTCCTGCGCAACTTCGTCTGTGTCACCGTGTCGTTCGGTGGTATAGCGTTCGTGATGGGGCAACATAGTCTCATCAGGGTCTGATTCTTGATCAGCACCCTGCGAGGGCAATGTTGTGGTCTGAGTCAAAGGACCAGCATAGTAGTCTGGCTGTGGCTGTGCGTCAGTGCACTCCATGTCAGATTCAATTTGTAATGGGCATGGACTGTTAACTGCTTCACTTTCTAAGCCAGGGACGGTATGTGTAAAGAGCTCCATGGAGTAACCCGTTGTGTCGCCTGCTGCATTCTTCTCTGTTGTTGTTTTTGCTGAAGAGGACAAGGAAGTGACTTGTCCCTGACCGTGAACATCCACTAACGACGCGCTGCTTTTACTTTTACCAGTTTCACGAGATGAGGCAAAAGAGCTAGAGGCTGAGTCAGCAAGATAAGCCAAAACTTGCTCTTGCTGCTCCGGCTTTAAAAGCGGTTTTCCTAATCCCAGAAAAGGGAGCGTTCGAGGCCTTGTGTAGCCGGACGACGAACCTGGCTCCACAGCTCCAGACTTAGGTGCAATATTTTTTCCCCCACGACCACCTGATGCTCCACCACTACCACTACCCTCATTACCAGCTGACAATGAACGCCCCCGGCCACGACCTCTTCCACTAGACTTCCTCATTGTTTTAAAAACGTAACCAAACTAACGTTATTTGTTGCAGTCACACAACTTACACGGTGAGCTATAACTTCAGTATGATTTAGCTACCCCTTTACAGGTTGGTGAGACCACAGCGAAAATCAGGCCCAATGTTACACACTCTTTTTTTGGTGGCTGCAAATTAGAGAGATGCCCCACACGCAGGACTGTCACTGAAGCACAAATGTTAATATTAATGTCACACTATTATTTTTTTTTTATTTTTATTTTTTTCAGGAACACTTTAGAAACCCCCCCAAAAAAAAAAAAAAGATTTTTGCAGGGAGAATTTAGAAAACAAATGTAACAAACTATATGCTTTCTATGGGCCACTGAGTGAGAGATGACGCACACAGGAATCAGGAGTGGCACACAAGCCCAGAGGCCAATATTTTTCTACCAATGATTGATGGAGTTATTTTCTCTGGTAGATTTTGGAACCCAAATCAAGGAAAAAAAATGTAGGCTTTCTATGGACCACAATTGGAGAGAGAGAGAGAGAGAGAGAGAGATGGCACACCCAGGAGTCAAGACTGGCACACAAGCAGAAAGGCCAATATTAATCTCCCACTGTTTTTTTTGTTTTTTTTTTTTTTGTTTTTTTTTTTTCAGGGAGACTTTAGAAAAAAAAATAATAAAAAAAATATGATTTTATCAGGAAGAATTTAGAAACCAAATAAAATAAAATGATTTTTTCAGGGAGAATTTATAAAACAAATAAAAACAAAAATAGGCGTTCTATGGCCCACTGACTGAGAGATGACGCACACAGGAGTCAGGAGTGGCACACAAACCCAGAGGCCAATATTTTTCTACCAATGATTGATGTAGTTATTTTCTCTGGTAGATTTTAGAACCCAAATCAAGGAAAAAAAATATAGGCTTTCTATGGACCACAATTGGAGAGAGAGAGAGAGAGAGAGAGAGAGAGAGAGAGATGGCACACCCAGGAGTCAAGACTGGCACACAAGCAGAAAGGCCAATATTAATCTCCCACTGTTTTTTTTGGTTGTTTTTTTTTTTTTTTTTTCAGGGAGACTTTAGAAAAAAAAATAATAAAAAAAATATGATTTTATCAGGAAGAATTTAGAAACCAAATAAAATAAAATGATTTTTTCTGGGAGAATTTATAAAACAAATAAAACCAAAAATAGGCGTTCTATGGCCCACTGACTGAGAGATGACGCACCCAGGAGTCAAGACTGGCACACAAGCAGAAAGGCCAATATTAATCTCCCACTGTTTTTTTTTTTTTTTTTCAGGGAGACTTTAGAAAAAAAAATAATAAAAAAAATGTGATTTTATCAGGAAGAATTTAGAAACCAAATAAAATAAAATGATTTTTTCAGGGAGAATTTAGAAAACAAATAAAACCAAAAATAGGCGTTCTATGGCCCACTGACTGAGAGATGACGCACCCAGGAGTCAAGACTGGCACACAAGCAGAAAGGCCAATATTAATCTCCCACTGTTTTTTTTTTTTTTTTTCAGGGAGACTTTAGAAAAAAAAATAATAAAAAAAATGTGATTTTATCAGGAAGAATTTAGAAACCAAATAAAATAAAATGATTTTTTCTGGGAGAATTTATAAAACAAATAAAACCAAAAATAGGCGTTCTATGGCCCACTGACTGAGAGATGACGCACCCAGGAGTCAAGACTGGCACACAAGCAGAAAGGCCAATATTAATCTCCCACTGTTTTTTTTTTTTTTTTTCAGGGAGACTTTAGAAAAAAAAATAATAAAAAAAATGTGATTTTATCAGGAAGAATTTAGAAACCAAATAAAATAAAATGATTTTTTCTGGGAGAATTTATAAAACAAATAAAACCAAAAATAGGCGTTCTATGGCCCACTGACTGAGAGATGACGCACCCAGGAGTCAAGACTGGCACACAAGCACAAAGGCCAATATTAATCTCCCACTGTTTTTTTTTTTTTTTTTCAGGGAGACTTTAGAAAAAAAAATAATAAAAAAAATGTGATTTTATCAGGAAGAATTTAGAAACCAAATAAAATAAAATGATTTTTTCAGGGAGAATTTAGAAAACAAATAAAACCAAAAATAGGCGTTCTATGGCCCACTGACTGAGAGAGAGAGAGAGAGAGATGGAACGCTTAGTACTGGCACACAAGCCCAAAGGGCAATATTAATCTCCCTTTTTTTTTCCAGGGAGAATTTCTAAAACCCAAAAAAAAAAAAAAATAGGCTTTCTATGGCCCACTATTTGTGAGAGAGATGGGACGCTCAGGACTGGCACAGATGGCACGCTCAGGACTGGCACAGAAGCCCAGAGGCCAATATTAATCTCCCTTTTTTTCTGGTAGAATTTATAAAACCAAAAAAAAATTTAAATAGGCTTTCTATGGCCCACTATTTGTGAGAGAGATGGCACGCTCAGGACTGGCACAGATGGCACGCTCACAACTGGCACACAAGCCCAGAGGCCAATATTAATCTCCCTTTTTTCAGGGAAAATTTATAAAACAAAAAAAAAAAATAAATAGGCTTTCTATGGCCCACTATTTGTGAGAGAGATGGCACGCTCAGGGCTGGCACAGATGGCACGCTCAGGACTGGCACACAAGCCCAGAGGCCAATATTAATCTCCCTTTTTTTCAGGGAGAATTTATAAAACCCCCCAAAAAAATAAAATAGGCTTTCTATGGCCCACTATTTGTGAGAGAGATGGGACGCTCAGGACTGGCACAGATGGCACGCTCAGGACTGGCACAGAAGCCCAGAGGCCAATATTAATCTCCCTTTTTTTCTGGGAGAATTTATAAAACCAAAAAAAAATTTAAATAGGCTTTCTATGGCCCACTATTTGTGAGAGAGATGGCACGCTCAGGACTGGCACAGATGGCACGCTCACAACTGGCACACAAGCCCAGAGGCCAATATTAATCTCCCTTTTTTCAGGGAAAATTTATAAAACAAAAAAAAAAATTAAATAGGCTTTCTATGGCCCACTATTTGTGAGAGAGATGGCACGCTCAGGGCTGGCACAGATGGCACGCTCAGGACTGGCACACAAGCCCAGAGGCCAATATTAATCTCCCTTTTTTCAGGGAAAATTTATAAAACAAAAAAAAAAATTAAATAGGCTTTCTATGGCCCACTATTTGTGAGAGAGATGGCACGCTCAGGGCTGGCACAGATGGCACGCTCAGGACTGGCACACAAGCCCAGAGGCCAATATTAATCTCCCTTTTTTTCAGGGAGAATTTATAAAACCAAAAAAAAAAATAAATAGGCTTTCTATGGCCCACTATTTGTGAGAGAGATGGCACGCTCAGGGCTGGCACAGATGGCACGCTCAGGACTGGCACACAAGCCCAGAGGCCAATATTAATCTCCCTTTTTTTCAGGGAGAATTTATAAAACCCCAAAAAAAATAAAATAGGCTTTCTATGGCCCACTATTTGTGAGAGAGATGGCACACTCAGGACTGGCACACAAGCCCAAAGGCCAATATTAATCTCCCACTGTATTTTTATCAGGGAGAATTTATACACCCCACAAAAAAAAATACAGAAAAATGAAAAGGCTTTCTATGGCCCACTATGTGAGAGAGATGGCACACACAGGGATGGCACTCTAGCAGAAATGCCAAATTGCCAATCTTAATCTCCCACCAAAAAAAAAACAAAAAAAAAAACAGGGAATGTCCTACAATTACTATCTCCCTGCCTGCAGTAATCTCAGCCAGGTATGGCAGGCAGCTACTATCTCCCTGCCTGCAGTAATCTCAGCCAGGTATGGCAGGCAGCAATAAGGAGTGGACTGATGCACAAATGAAATAAAAAGTGTGGACAAACAAAAAAGATAGCTGTGCAGAAAGGAAGGAACAAGAGGATTTGTGCTTTGAAAAAAGCAGTTGGTTTGCACAGCGGCGTACACACAGCAATGCAGCTATCAGGGAGCCTTCTAGGGCAGCCCAATGAGCTACAGCGCTGAGGGGAAAAAAAAAAAAAAAAAAACTTCCACTGTCCCTGCACACCGAGGGTGGTGTTGGACAGTGCAAATCGCTGCAGCACAAGCGGTTTTGTGGTTAATGGACCCTGCCTAACGCTATCCCTGCTTCTGACAAAGCGGCAGCAACCTCTCCCTAAGCTCAGATCAGCAGCAGTAAGATGGCGGTCGGCGGGAACGCCTCTTTATAGCCCCTGTGACGTCGCAGACAGCAAGCCAATCACTGCAATGCCCTTCTCTAAGATGGTGGGGACCAGGACCTATGTCATCACGCTGCCCACACTCTGCGTTTACCTTCATTGGCTGAGAAATGGCGCTTTTCGCGTCATTGAAACGCGACTTTGGCGCGAAAGTCGCGTACCGCATGGCCGACCCCGCACAGGGGTCGGATCGGGTTTCATGAAACCCCGACTTAGCCAAAAGTCGGCGACTTTTGAAAATGTTCGACCCGTTTCGCTCAACCCTAGTTTCAATCACTGACTGAATGCTTCTTGGTACAATTATGCACTGCAGTTCTCTAAAAAAATATAATTACATTGAAAAGGTAAAATGCTACTGGACAGTAATTTTAGACAGCAAGCATCACTATCAATGATATTTTTAACACTTTTTCAATCAGTTTGCATTGACATTTATTGTATCTTTTTGTTCAAAATGCACAAGTTCTGTCTGTGATGAAATCTTGTAGTACTATATCTTCTATTGCATATTCAGAAATATTGTTATAATATTTTCTACTTTGCTCTATTTTAGGAGAAATTTACTCTAAAGTGTATCACGTTTGCTTCTTCTTTATAACATACATGGTTCCATTGTGCCTGATGATTTTAGCATATCTGCAAATTTTTAGGAAGCTGTGGTGCCGACAGGTACGTTTTTGTAAATCTGTGTTTATTTATCTGCATTTAAAATATGGTAAATTTAGAAATGTTGATTTTTAATTCTTATACTTTATTTACAAAAAGATTTTATTAGATTATATATTTTTGTTTTATACTGTTTTATACTGTTTATTTCATCCTTTTAATTTTTGTTTGCTACTTTTACTAAAAGTTACATGTTTGATTATTATTATCAGATATGCAAATAACCTCTTCAGAGAAAAAGAGGACAAGTCTAGTGACAATAATTGAGTGTAGCAATCTTAATAGTCAGTACCAACCCTCTAAAGGGCCTTGCCACATAATTTAAGATAAAAAAATCAATTTGAAGACGTTTTGGATCTTTCTTCACAAATGAAAAATTCAATTTGTAGACATGGGTTTAGGATCTTTATTCCCTCTCATAAATTCTAAGCACAATTAGTTGACTTCAAGAATTGTGGTTTCCATGATTCCATTTAAAGAGTTATTCTTAAGTTTTGGAAGTTGTCCTCTCTTTAGGAATGCAGTCGGCACACAAATCATAAGTACCGCTACTGACAACTGCTTTTTGCAATATCTGACCAAAGATGTCCTAGATGTACTCGATGTGAAAAAAGTCCAGAGATACTACAGGCTTGATGTTGCATTGATTTGGTGGTCGAATCACTGATATGGCCATTTCTCCAAACTGTCTCAAAAGTTATATTTCAACATGACAACATTAAATAATATGTTGCACATGATATTTTGAGCAACCGGCATGTCCAAAACATGCTACCATGATTTGCAATGTCTCCGAACTTGACTTACATTGATAACAACTGGGATGTCATTGGTTGCCAATTGAAATGGAAGTTGACAGCTGTAGATCTTGATCATTTGAATGCCCAAGTGCATTCATCATGGCAGAACATTTCTTACACAACCATTAACTCATTCACCCTAAGGCAATTTTAGTTTTATTTTGTTTTCATTTTTCTTCTACTTCTTCAAAGAGGCATAATTTTTTTTATTTTTTTCATCCACATAACAGTGCTTTTTTTTTGCATAAAGAGTTGTACTTTTGAATTACATCACTCAATTTATCATGTAATTCCAAGTTCATTGAAATTGCAAGAAAAGTGCAATTCAACAATTTTTGGGGGGGTTTATTTACCATGTTTATTAATTGGTAGTGTTGAGCATTCCGATACCGCAAGTATCGGGTATCGGCCGATACTTGCGGTATCGGAATTCCGATACCGAGATCCGATATTTTTGTGATATCGGGTATCGGTATCGGAAGTGTAAAATAAAGAATTAAAATAAAAAATATTGTTATATTCACCTCTCCGGCGGCCCCTGGACATCAGCGGGAGGATCCGGCGTCCGGCACGGCTTCTTTCTTCAAAATGCGCGCCTTTAGGACCTGTGGTATGACGTCCCGGCTTCTGATTGGTCGCGTGCCGCCCATGTGACCGCCACGCGACCAATCAGAAGCCGCGACGTCATTCCTCAGCTAAAGTCCTAGAATGAGCGCCTTTTAGGACCTGAGGAATGACGTCGCGGCTTCTGATTGGTCGCGTGGCGGTCACATGGGCGGCACGCGACCAATCAGAAGCCGAGACGTCATTCCACAGGTCCTAAAGGCGCGCATTTTGAAGAAAGAAGCCGTGCCGGACGCCGGATCCTCCCGCTGATGTCCAGGGGCCGCCGGAGAGGTGAATATAACAATATTTTTTATTTTAATTCTTTATTTTACACTTTAATATGGATTCCAGGGCCTGAAGGAGAGTTTCCTCTCCTTCAGACCCTGGGATCCATGAGGATATATTCCGATACTTGATGTCCCATTGACTTGTATTGGTATCGGATATCGGTATCGGCGATATCCGATATTTTTCGGGTATCGGCCGATACTATCCGATACCGATACTTTCAAGTATCGGACGGTATCGCTCAACACTATTAATTGGTAAAACTGACCTGGCATTATGATTCTCCTGGTCAATATTGGAATTATATTGATATTGATATGAATTTGGAACTATGGAAATTTGTAAGAAAGAAAAATTTTACTTTGGCCATTATTAGTGTTGAGCATTCCAATACCACAAGTATCGGGTATCGACCGATATTTGCGGTATCGGAATTCCGATCCCGAGTTCTGATATTTTTGCGATATCGGGGATCGGGATGAATATTTATGTGTAAAATAAAGAAAAAAAAGAAAAAATATGAATATACTTACCCTCGGATGCGCCCTGGTTGTAACCGCTGCAACCGGCAGTCTCCGTTCCTAAGAATGAGTGAGTGAAGGACCTGCGGCTTGTGATTGGTTGCGTTGCTGCGACGTCATCAAAGGTCCTTCACCCGCTCATTCTTAGGAACGGAGGCTGCCGGTTACACCGCTAAGGTCCAGGGTCCGCCGGTGGGGTGAGTATATCCATATTTTTTTATTTTTATTCTTTATTTTTTACATGAATATGGATCCCAGGGCCTGAAGGAGAGATTCCTCTCCTTCAGACCCTGGGAACCATTCCAGGATACATTCCGATATTTGTGTCCCATTGACTTGTATTGATACTTTCAAATATCAGAAGGTATCGCTCAACAACACTAGTCATTATATTCCACAACTTGTAGCCTTTTCATTTTCCGGGATATGGGGCTGTGTGAGCTGACGTTTTTACTGATATTATTTTGGAATAGGTGCCATGTTTTGAACACCTTTTATTGCAATTTAGAGGCTGCCAAAAAAAGTACTTTTGGTATTTTGATTTTTTTTTATTACGCCTTAAATTGTTCAAATTAATTTACATAATATTTTGATATGTCTCACTTTTCAGATTCAACAATAACAAAATAGAAAAGCAGATATTTTGTAATGGGTTTATTTTTAATGGAGCAAAACGAGGTGATTTGAGCGTCTGTATTTTTTAATATTTTATATATTTTTTTAATTCTTTTTTTAATTTTACTGTATTTAAAGGGAACCTGTGTTAGGTCTCGAGTTCCGCTTATGCACAGGGGGAATCTCGAGCCATCTCCGCTGCGGTCTCCCATTCTTATCCAGCCGCAGTGGAGTCTGCTCAGCAGGGACGTCGGTCCCAGCGTCTTGCTCAGTCTCACTCTGTACAGAGAGTTACTGCTGCTTCTTCAGCTTCTGCCATTAAAGCCAGTGCTGGTCAGCAGCGAGCAGACTTCTCTGGGACTAAGTCCTTGTCTGCACACACTGAGCATGCCCAGGGCAAGATCTCCCGTTGGAGATCGAGGGTCATGTGCTCAGGCCCTGCAGCACATTCCATTGGTCCTCTTGGCAGGTCTTGGAAGGGCAAAGTTTCTGTGGCCACTTCCTGTGCTGCAACTATATAAACTGCGCATGACCGCACGGCCATGCGCTAGTGTACATTTGCATACGTGTGTTTGTTGTGAGTGCAGGTCGTCCTTGGATACCCCTTCCCTATTGAATGTCTGTTCGCGGAAGGTGTATGGTTGCTATCTAGCGCCCGACTTATCCTACAGCACAAATCACACATTACAGCGTCCAGTTGCTGTGACCGCCAGTACGGCGCCGTGCACTTCCTCTGTGCTTTCCTTACCCAAACCTGGGTGGTTAGTTGCGTTCGTCAGTGCGGCACCGCATGCACTCTTGTGCCCTAAATATTGTTATTTTCCTTACACACCCAGTTGCGGTGTTGTGCCAGCAAGGGTCTAATCGGACTTCAATCCTAGTTGGGGTTGAGTTCGCTGACTACTTGCTCGCGCTCTATGTGCGGTACCGCGATCCTGTGAAGCAACAGGATCGCTTCCTTCATGCTGGGTGAAGTCTAACCCACGTGTGTATTCTTATGAGTACCGCCATATAGTCCGTCATTACTTGGCAGCAGGTTCCATCTCTGCACGGTGGACCCCGGGCTGCGAACGCACCATACTCTATCTGTCTCATTATTTGGTGCGTTCCGCTAGCCCTAACATTACACTAGCGCCAGGGTCTGGCTAGTAATGACGGACAAACAGCAATCCTTGCGGTATATCCAGCAGCTGGAGGGTAGGTTGGCGGCTCTTGAGAGCGCAAGCTCAGCTGTGGATGTTACCGCAGTTGCTGTACAGACTGCTAGCGTGGCTGCAGCAACCCTGTCCATTGCCACCCCTGCTCCGACATTTTCTCGCCTCCCGCTGCCAGAAAAATTTTCTGGTGATAGCAAATTTTGTAGGGGATTTGTGAGTCAGTGCTCTATTCACCTCGAGCTCCTGGCTGCACGTTTTCCCAAAGAGCGGGCTAAGGTGGGATTTATAGTGTCTCTCTTGTCGGACAGGGCGTTGGAATGGGCTACGCCGCTGTGGGAGCGTGGCAATCATGTGGTGCAGAGTGCTCCGCTGTTTCTGAGCACTCTGAAACAGGTCTTTTTAGGACCTCAAGTCACCCATGATACTGCGCTCCAACTGCTGGCATTAACTCAGGGTGAGTCCTTGGTCAGTCATTTTGCCGTCCAATTCCGCACTTTAGCTTCTGAGCTGGATTGGTCGGATAAAGCTCTTATCCCCATATTTTGGAGGGGCCTGGCTGACCACGTTAAGGACGCTCTGGCCACTAGGGAGATTCCTGCCACACTGGAGGAGTTAATAACTGTCTCCACTCGAATTGACCTCCGTTTTAACGAGCGGAGGTTAGAGCGAGCCCAGTGTAGGCAGAGGTTTCGGCTGGCTCCTACCTTCGCCAAACCTCTGGAATCTCCGGTCCTGGTTCCTGAGTCACATGAGGCCAGGGAAGTGTCACCAGCGGGATCTAAGTCCCGGACCACTTGTGCACTCAAGGTCTGTCATGTTTGCCAGCAGTCAGGACATCTAGCCACCAGATGTTCTCAGCGGTCGAGGAAACGTCAGCGTCTAGTGGTAGTAGGTGGAGGTACACTAGACACGGCGACGTTTGCCTCTAAATTGTCCTTTAAGGGGACAATTACTATAGGCTCATTCTCCCACTCGGTAGAGCTCTGCGTGGATTCTGGGGTGGAGGGCAATTTTATGTCTTCTGCCTTCGCCCAACGTCACGCAATACCCCTGGTTATGCTAGCTCAACCAGTAACGGTACGAGTGGTGAATGGGTCGACACTGCCCTCACAGATAACACACCAGACCATCCCTTTTACTCTGTCCATGTCGCCATCTCATCAGGAGATTATATCTCTGCTCGTCATTCCTGAGGGAATTGATGAGGTCCTGTTGGGAATACCTTGGCTACGGTACCACTCTCCTCATATCGAGTGGTCCTCTGGCAGAATCCTGGGATGGGGCGAATCTTGTGGGGGTAGGTGTCAGAGGGAGTGCGTTCAGGTTGCTACTACAGAGGTACCCGCAGATCTTTCCTCTCTCCCCAAGCAGTATTGGTCTTATGCAGACGTGTTCTCCAAAAAGGTGGCGGAGATCCTTCCGCCCCATCGCCCCTATGACTGTCCTATTGATCTCTTGCCTGGTGCTGAGCCTCCCCGGGGTCGAGTCTATCCGCTATCTCTCCCGGAGACGGAGGCAATGTCACAGTACATCCAGGAAAATCGGGCAAGAGGATTCATTAGGAAGTCAGTGTCACCTGCTGGGGCAGGGTTCTTCTTCGTGCAGAAGAAGAATGGGGAATTGCGTCCATGCATAGACTACAGGGGTCTTAACGCCATCACCGTTAAAAATAAGTATCCTTTGCCCTTGATATCTGAGCTCTTCGATAGGCTTCGGGGAGCAAGGGTATTTACTAAACTAGATCTGCGGGGTGCTTACAACCTGATTCGCATCCGTGAGGGGAACGAATGGAAGACGGCTTTTAACACCAGGGATGGGCACTATGAATATCTGGTGATGCCCTTCGGGCTCTGTAATGCCCCAGCCGTTTTCCAAGACTTTGTGAACGATATCTTCCGGGATATGCTTTCCACCTCGGTCGTAGTCTATCTGGATGATATTCTCATTTACTCTCCAGATATTGACTCCCACCGGAGAGATGTTTGCAAAGTCTTCGACCTCCTACGGGCAAACTCCCTCTATGCCAAGTTGGAGAAGTGTATGTTTGAGCAGGAGTCCTTACCTTTCCTAGGCTACATCATCTTTGCCCAGGGATTGGCTATGGATCCTGCCAAACTACAGGCTGTGATGGACTGGCAGGAACCCCATTCTCTTAAAGCGGTGCAGCGCTTTATGGGTTTCATTAATTATTATCGCCAATTCATTCCGCACTTCTCAACTTTGGTAGCTCCCTTGGTTGCCCTCACCAAGAAGGGGGCGAATCCCAAATTGTGGTCTGAGGAGGTCTCCAAGGCCTTTAACTCTATAAAGTCACACTTCGCTAGCGCTCCCATCCTACATCGCCCCGATGTTGATAAGCCATTTATCATGGAGGTGGATGCCTCTTCTGTTGGTGCTGGAGCAGTCCTCTTCCAAAAGGATGCTCAAGGTCGGAAGCATCCTTGCTTCTTTTTCTCCAAGACCTTCTCACCAGCAGAGAGGAATTATTCCATCGGGGACAGGGAGTTGCTAGCCATGAAGTTGGCTTTCTCGGAGTGGAGACATCTCTTGGAGGGAGCACGTTTTCCCTTCCAAGTCTTCACAGACCATAAAAATTTGGTGTACCTGCAGACAGCCCAGCGGTTGAATTCTCGCCAGGCCAGATGGTCCTTATTCTTCTCCTGGTTTCATTTCACCCTCCATTTTCTTTCTGGGGAGAAGAACATTCGGGCCGACGCTCTCTCTCGCTCCGTTGTGTCAACTGCGGAGGAGGAGGAGCCTCGGCTTATTGTCCCCACCGAGAGCTTGAGAACTGTGGCCCCGGTTTCGCTAGAGTCTGTGCCTCCGGGCAAGACTTTTGTACCATCCAGTTTGCGACCGGAGGTTCTCTCTTGGGCACACTCGTCCAGGGTGGGTGGACATTTTGGTACCAAAAGGACATCTGAGTTACTGGCGAGGACATACTGGTGGCCGCATATGGCTCGTGATGTCACAGAGTATGTTCGGGCGTGTGTCTCTTGCGCCAAGAACAAGACTCCTCGGCAACGGCCAGCTGGTTTGCTTTATCCTCTGCCGGTGGCGGACAGGCCCTGGGAGATGGTCGGGATGGACTTTGTGGTGGGCTTACCCAAGTCTCGTAACTGCACCATTATCTGGGTGATCACCGACCATTTTTCCAAAATGGTGCACTTGGTGCCTCTTCCACAGCTACCTTCTGCACGGGCGTTGGCTGTCTTGTTCGTCAAGCATATCTTTCGCCTACACGGTATGCCAGACAAAATTGTTAGTGACCGGGGTCCCCAGTTTGCGTCTCGATTCTGGAGAGAGCTTTGTCGTCTACTCAGTATTGAGTTGAATCTCTCTTCGGCATATCATCCCGAGACGAATGGGTTGGTAGAGAGGGCCAACCAGACCTTGGTCACATATTTACGACATTTTGTTTCTGCCAGGCAGGATGACTGGGCATCCTTGCTACCGTGGGCAGAGTTTGCACTTAACAATGCCGTAGCCGACTCCACCGGTCAGACTCCATTCCTCCTAAATTACGGCCAGCATCCGCGTGTTCCTGTGCCCATGCCTGTGTCTTCTGCTGACTCCAGGGTGGCAGACTGGGCTGTGGAGGCACGGGACATTTGGGACCGCACGCAGGATGCCATTCGGGCCTCCAAGGAGAGAATGAGGTCCTCCGCCGATGTTCATCGGCGCCCCGCTCCGACCTTTGCTCCTGGCGACTTGGTGTGGCTCTCCGCCCGTAACATCAGGCTGCGAGTTGATTCCACTAAGTTTGCTCCTCGCTACTTGGGTCCCTTCAAGGTTCTCGAACAGGTTAATCCTGTGATCTACCGTTTGGCTCTTCCTCCACGCTTGGGTATCACCGACACCTTTCATGTGTCCCTCTTGAAACCCGTATACATGTCCCGGTTTTCCGAGTCATCTGCCGGGACATCGGGTTTGTCTACGGACGATTACGAGGTGAACGCTATTTTGGGGTGCAAGGTGGTACGCGGCAAAAAGTTCTATCTGGTGGATTGGAAGGGTTATGGCCCAGAGGACAGGTCATGGGAGCCTGCTGAAAACATTCGGGCCCCACAGCTCATTGCTGCCTTCGAGCGTAGCGAGGCCCAAGGAGGGGGGGGTCCTAGGAGGGGGGGTAATGTTAGCTCTCGAGTTCCTGCTTCTGCACAGGGGGAATCTCAAGCCATCTCCGCTGCGGTCTCCCATTCTTATCCAGCCGCAGTGGAGTCTGCTCAGCAGGGACGTCGGTCCCAGCGTCTTGCTCAGTCTCACTCTGTACAGAGAGTTACTGCTGCTTCTTCAACTTCTGCCATTAAAGCCAGTGCTGTTCAGCAGCGAGCAGACTTCTCTGGGACTAAGTCCTTGTCTGCACACACTGAGCATGCCCAGGGCAAGATCTCCTGTTGGAGATTGAGGGTCATGTGCTCAGGCCCTGCAGCACATTCCATTGGTCCTCTTGGCAGGTCTTGGAAGGGCAAAGTTTCTGTGGCCACTTCCTGTGCTGCAACTATATAAACTGCACATGACCGCATGGCCATGCGCTAGTGTACATTTGCATATGTGTGTTTGTTGTGAGTGCAAGTCGTCCTTGGATACCCCTTCCCTATTGAATGTCTGTTCGCGGAAGGTGTATTGTTGCTATCTAGCGCCCGACTTATCCTACAGCATAAATCACACATTACAGCGTCCAGTTGCTGTGACCGCCAGTACGGCGCCGTGCACTTCCTCTGTGCTTTCCTTACCCAAACCTGGGTGGTTAGTGGCGTTCGTCAGTGCGGCACCGCATGCACTCTTGTGCCCTAAATATTGTTATTTTCCTTACACACCCAGTTGCGGTGTTGTGTCAGCAAGGGTCTAATCGGACATCAATCCTAGTTGGGGTTGAGTTCGCTGACTACTTGCTCGCGCTCTATGTGCGGTACCGCGATCCTGTGAAGCAACAGGATCGCTTCCTTCATGCTGGGTGAAGTCTAACCCACGTGTGTATACTTATGAGTACTGCCATATAGTCCGTCATTACTTGGCAGCAGGTTCCATCTCTGCACGGTGGACCCCGGGCTGCGAACGCACCATACTCTATCTGTCTCATTATTTGGTGCGTTCCGCTAGCCCTAACAACCTGTCACCTCAAATTGGCAGGATATTTAAATGAGTTTTTACCGGTCCAATGGGCAGCGTTTCATTTTCATTTCTCCACCCCATCCATCCCTGTTGTCCACATTGAATTAGAGTACGTGTGCACCATAGTTGGTGCGTGCGCAATGCAATCTTCTGTCGCGCACGTGCAGTATGCTTTGCCCAACTGCGGGCAAAGCCGAAAAGCATTACTGTGCATGCGCCCACTCACTATGTCCCAGAAGTATTTTGCTGTGTTGCGGGACATAGTGCGCGGGCGCATGCACAGTAATGCTTTTCAGCTTTGCCCGCAGTTGGGCAAAGCATAATGCGCTTGCTTGACCAAAGATTGCATTGTGCACACACCAACTATGGCGCACATGTACTCTAATTCACTAACATATTGCGGACAACAGGGACGGATGGGGTGGAGAAATGAAGATGAAACGCTGCCCATCAGACTGGTAAAAACTTATTTAAATATCCCGCCAATTTGAGGGTACAGGTTCCCTTTAATAGTTCCCTTGAGGGACTTAAAGCTGTGTTCACCTGATTGTTTGTGCATAAGCACTGCTATATATATAGCTAAAATCACGATCTGCAATGAATGCCAGCAACAAGCTGGCTTTCACGGGAGGATCACAATCCCAGGCACAAGGGTCATCATCAGACCCTCAGCTGCCATGGCAACCCATCATCGCCCTGCATTCATGTCATATTGCGATTGGCAGGTGGAATAACAAGACCTCCTGCCTGCGTGGTTTAAATGCAACTGTCAAAGATTGACAATGGGATTTATCTGGTTAACAGGTGCAGATGGAGCTGTGCTACATCCTTTGCTGCTAAAGGCACAGTGGGGAGTTCCACCACTCCTCTTGGGCAAGCTGCACAAAAGCTGTTCTGCCCTGTATGCACACATGGATTTTTCCTCTCTGAACCCTGTTCACACAGGTAATATACAGATGATCAGGTTTTTAAATACATCAGATAGGGATTGCATACATTAGTTAGGACTGCTCTGATATGGGTATACCGTGAAGATTGGTAGAGCAGCTTAGTATACATTTTTTGCAAAAAACGTATCAACCAAATACCCTGTTATTTACATCTTTTACTAGCACTTGCGGATTACTGCAAACATTTTTTCAAACTGAGTGTTTTTGGTTTTACCATTCTCTTTTGTGTCTTCAGGTTTCTTGGTGGTGTGTGAACATGTTCTTACAGACTTGTTCACTGTGCAAGTAGCCCATGTGTTCCTGTTTCCATGATTGTTCTCTTGTGTCTACAAGACTGGGGAGTTCCACCACTCCTCTTGGGCTAGCTGCACAAAAGCTGTTCTGCCCTGTATGCACACATGGATTTTTCCTCTCTGAACCCTGTTCACACAGGTAATATACAGATAATCAGGTTTTTAAATACATCAGATAGGGATTGCATACATTAGTTAGGACTGCTCTGATATGGGTATACCGTGCAGATTGGTAGAGCAGCTTAGTATACATTTTTTGCAAAAAACGTATCAACCAAATACCCTGTTATTTACATCTTTTACTAGCACTTGCGGATTACTGCAAACATTTTTTCAAACTGAGTGTTTTTGGTTTTACCATTCTCTTTTGTGTCTAAAGGCACATGATGCCTGATTAAATCAGCCATCATGTGTGGGAAAAGATATGGACTTGGGTTGCGAGCCCGCATCAAAATCAGGGACACCACATTTGACGTGTGTGTATGTCAAAAGTCGTAAAGGGTTTAATAATCTTATTGGTAGCATCCAAAGCCCTGTAAATGCATGTATTTCTGCAAGTGAAGCTCAGATATTGAATAAATCAAGATGTTTTGAAAATATTGTTTTATTTTTTCTTAATTTGCATATCATTTAGTTGTTTATCAATCCTGTGATTTCCATATTTCTACAAATTGTACTTCTTTGTGTTGCACTGTTAGGCCGGGGTCACACTAGACCGTAATACGGCCGAGTGCAATGCGATAAAAAATCGCATTGCACTCGGACCAATGTTAGCATATGGTGCCACTCCCAGCAGCCGACTTTTTGTTGGCCGTTTTCCTCGGTCCGAGACACTCGCAGGATGCTGCGATTTTCACGGACCAAGGAAAACTCTCGGCTCACTCGCACCCATATAAGCCTATGGGTGCGAGCGAGACAGCGCACACTTCTCGGATAACATCCGCGTGATGTGCGCTATAAGCGGACCCTAGCAATGGAGGAGATGGAGAAATTCATTTCTCCGCCTCCTCCGCAGCTGTGCTCCGATCCTCCCTGTGCGAGAGAATCGGAGCACAGACGCATGACACTCGGCTCCTGCTCGCAGCATCGGATGCAATACGCAAGTGTAACCCCGGCCTTAATGTTGAGAAATGTATTTTAGATATTTTTACTAACACATTTGTGGGTGTCGGATGAATAAATAAATAACTTTTTTAAGTTTGTTCTAGTTAAATCAACCCTCCACCTAAAAGTTATGAGGCTGCTTACTGTGAAACAAAACTGATTTTTGCAGTCACATAGGGAACCTGTATGAACTGCACCTCCTAAACATCTACCACTGCCCCTCTAGTGTCATAGACAGCGGCCATGAATGCAGTATTATTAGCACTGCTCCATCCTTTGAAAGTGGAGATATTTGGAGGCATGGTACAGACTTTTGCATTCACCTTGTGTAGCTACAGTTACTTTTTTGGTCCCATAAGAGGCAGCCTCATCCCTTGGAGCCAGCAGCTAGGACAGTAGTGAGGGCCTTTTTATGCTGTATATTCATTAGATATCTAGATGTAAATATTTAGCTAGGCTGCAGGGTAATTTTATGCCTATGTATAATTGCCTAATTTATTATAACAGTGACTCTTAAATTAGGTAATTCCTTTCATGTCAGATTCCAGGAACTTCATCTATAGTTCAGAGGAAATGGAAGCCATTGCAATGTCCAATTCAATCAAAGGGGCAGGGACAACAAGCATTCAAACCTAGAATTAACGGTGTGGCTGCTGAAATAAAACAGATTCGTGCCAGGAGGAAGACTGCTCGCATGCTCATGGTGGTACTGCTGGTGTTTTCAATATGTTATTTACCGATAAGTATCCTTAATATTCTGAAAAGGTGAAGTGTTGTTTTTATTATAATTTATTGCAATTTATTATCATCATTATTATTGCTCAAATTTAGAGATGAGCGAATCTTTTGAAATTCAAACTTGCCAGCCTAACCAAACCTTCTCAAAAAATTAGATTTCTGGTGAATCGATGCACTGCAATTCAAAAGTACTTCGAAGTCTTAACTTAAAAGATGGGTATGCCAATTAGAGGTAATCTAGACTTTATCCAACTTTTTATGTTCTTTAACATAAGCACAGCCTAAGTAATGTCAATGCGACCATAACATATAGGTCTATAGCTACATTGATGGAAATGTTTGGTAACCAACTGCCTGTTGCTCACACATTAATCTATTTCACAGCTCTGCTGTCAAAGCCTATTTGTACAGAAATGTTTAGGGTTTCATAGCTTTCTCTCCCTATCTCTTTTGCTAAAATGTGAACTGTGATGACCTCTCACTACTCAGATTCACCACAAAATGGCTGCTCATTCCCTTATTTTGCTTGGATTCAGGTTTATGATATTCTTTCCAAATTGACAGCACTGCATACAGTATATATACAGTATATATATAAATACATATCATAGCTAATATATATATAATAATAGAGATGAAAGGCATAATGGAGAAGACAGACGGTCTGTGTTAAAGGTTATGTAAACTTCTCCAAATCACAAATTCACTACATTTAGCAAATTCCTAAAAATTCTACCTAGATCCCATCAAATCGATTCGCTCATCTCTACTCAAAATGTGTCAGCTATGTTTAATTGTAACTTTATAATTTATTGCTATATAAATGTTAGACTTGAAAAGATTGTAGATATTTTTACAAATCACAGTCATTGCATCTAAAAGCAATCCATAAACCATCTGTTTTCTCTGTGGTAATTCATTTCAGGCATACTAGTGCAACAACTGTGATTATTTCCATTACTTTCTTATTCTCAAATGAGAAAGTATCAAATACAATATTTTTGGTAATGAAGTAGTTAATTTTATTGTGGAAAAAGTATTGTATTTAATTTTACTTTCTTACAAAATTTGAGTTCATTACCTCCTCTGAAGAACTGTGAATGTGTAATTTAGGAGATTGGTTGTCCTGTTGCAGGGGTAAATGAGGTCAACTATGCAGCCTACCTAGGTTTGGGAGGAGAGAAATAGGGAATAAGGTTTAGTTCCTGGGTTTCAGAAAAGTTGGAGTTTAGCTACAGAAAAAGGACGACTTCTCTCAGTTTTGAAACCGGTTTGGGTGTATGTGAAAAAGAAGAGCAGACTCAAGAGAAGGCAGTAGGATTATGCAGTATCTAACAACAGAGAAAGCAGTTGTCTCCTCTCAGCAGTCCAATTGGGGCACCTGCAGCTAAGACTCTTAGACCTGGAGGTCAGCATGAAAGAAGATGGGATCAGCCAGGCTAGGGCAAGTTAGTAAGGTGGCAGCTGGAGCAGCTCCCTTACATTGTTCACAGGAAGTGCAGCTAGAGTTTAGTGGTCACAACGACCCATGTGGCCCTGTGCTAGGAAATTGGAGGTCGTCAACTTAACCTGTTCTACCACAGTAACAATCCGCAAAAGTTATTTGCCGCTGTCGATAACCAAAATGTGTGTGCCTCTGTATTGTAATACAGATGACAAAAATAATTGGTATACCCACTACCTTGTGTATATAGTTTTAAGGAAAAGTAAACAAGCATTTTTTTTTACAAACCATGTCTTACTCATTCCTCAAGATAACAAATGGTCCCAACCTTCTCCAATATATGGCCGCATGCAAACTGAGTGTGGCAGCAAAATCAGCGTACCCATGTGCACACACCCAGGGACATTTATATAGGGTGCATGGAGATGCAGGAATAACAATCGGCAAGTCTTGTCTCATACAAGTACACACATGCAGAGTATCACTTAAATTAACATTGGTACAACTAAAAATCTATGAACTCAAATGAAAAGTGAAAGAGATCTATATGTATATGGAATATATAGCTGTAAAAGAGATAGTATGCAGGTAAAGGTGTCATTAAAGGGAAGGTGCCATAAAAAAAATTCCAACAATTGAAAAATGTAAAGAATTAATGTTTACATTTTCTTAAAAAAATATAATCATTTGTTTATAATTTAGCCACATAGTGATGATAAAAATGAGACCCTTCTATTCCTCTGCCTCACTAGCCCTCCCCTGACTGCACCTAACTGTAGGTCATGCTGCCCCCTCTATTACCCCAAACCCGTGTGCAGGTGCTCAGCCAGAACCACCCTAGCATGGGTCCCCTTTCTGAAGATAATACCACCATATAGCTCACACATAATACCGCCATATAGCTCACACATAATACTGTTATATAGTTCTCACATAATACCACCACATAGATCACACATAATACCACCATATAGATCACACATAATACCGCCATATAGATTGCACATAATACTGTTATATAGTTCTCACATAATACCACCACATAGATCACACATAATACCGCCATATAGATCACACATAATACCACCATATAGATCACACATAATACTGTCATATAGTTCTCACATACCACCATAGATCACACATAATGCCACCATAGTGTTCTCACATACTACCATATGCTTCTCACATAATACCGCCATATAGATCACCCATAATGCCGCCATATAGATTTCACATAATACCGCCATAGACTTTTCACACATGCCACCATATGGATCAAACATACCGCCATATAGATCACACATAATACTGCCATATACTAATCACATCATACCGTCATATAGATCACACACAATGCCACCATGTAGATCAAACATAAAGCCACCATATAATTCTCACCATATAATTCTCTCTTCCTTTGCAGTGGTTTCCACTGTTTACCTTCACAGCGCACCCTATTTAGTGGTTTCTGTATGATATTGATATAGTGAGATATTTTATGTGATTTGTATATATCTTTGGGTGAGCTGTGGTATTTAATTGTATAACTCTCACCTAGTACTGCCACATAGATCACACATAATCCCACAATATAATTCTCATATACCACCGTCATATAGTTTTTACATCATTCCACAATACTGATCAAACATAATACCGCCATATAGATCAACAATACTTGGCGGCATAATGTGTGATCTATGTGGCAGTATTATGTAATATATATATATATATATATATATATATATATATATATATATATATATATATATACTGTATATATATTGTGATGCAGTGACCCCTGTAACAGGTAGGGGTGCTGCATGGTCTCCCCAGTATGCGCACGGAGGCGTATTGAGGCCATGCGTGGCAATTGTGTGCATGGATGTGATGGTGAGACAGTGTCTGGAATTGTGGTTAATGGGAGGTATGTGTCACAGGGATGGATGCTCCCTGCGATGCAACCCGGAGTATCTTGTCTTTAGAGCGCGTGAGCACTGAAGATGTCATTTAGTGCACATGGGTCCGGGTTGCGGGTAGCTATGAGAGATGGGAGGGTCTGGCTACCCACATACCTCACTCTGAGTGGGGGTGCTCACTGTATCTTTTTCCCTGCAGGTGTTTGAGGACCTGCAGTGATGTCATGATCATGTGACCAGTGCATGTGATGTTACCTCACCTGTGGGTGTGGTTACAGGCTACCTAAAGGAGGTGTGTTAGCACATGGTAGTGAGTGTTTGGGAGTCTGCAAGTCTGGACAGACTTCCATGTGTCCTGGCTGGACACTGCAGAGGGGCCCTGTGTATGAGTGACCTGTGGAAGCTTGTGCTGCTTCCTGGAAAGCACATGCTAGCGTGGGAGGTCCTGGGAGTAGGACTGGATCCCTGAGCAGAGCAGTGGAACTCGGGGAAGCTACAGTCCTCGGTGGGTCTGGACTGACTGAGATATGCCGCAAAGGCAAGTTGGTGATCCCCGTTTGGCAGCTTCTCCAGAAGAGAGGACTGACAAGGAGTCAGCTGGTGGAGCAGGAGCTCCCGTAAGGTACCTTCATAGACTGTTTGTCCTTATTGTGTTCTGTGAACTGTGTGGTAACCCACGGCAACTGGTCAGGAGGACCATCGTGTTTAGTTGCTGCAACCTGTGTTCTATGAACTGTGTGGTAACCCACGGCAACTGGTCAGGAGGACCAGCGTGATTAGTTACCACAGACTAAGGTTCTGAGACTTAATGTGAAAATAATGTGTTAACGAATGGACTACATGTAAGACAGTGATATGCAACTTGGCTTACGATGCGGTTTATGCTGTACAAAATAAACCGTATGGACTGTTTTGTTTGAAAAAATCGTGCCCGAGTACGTCAATCCCGTGCCAAGCGAGTAATCCCCTACCCGTTAGTAAGAGCAATCTTACATATGGCGTTCGAATGCGGGCATCGTTCCAGGTGGCACGTACAGAGTTAATTGCTGTGGCTTGGCGTGGCCACAAAGATGGCGTCTAGCCTGTAACTCGGCGGGGTTACGAAGGTGACAAGCATCTGGCTGTGGATCGGCGGGTCCACGAAGGTGACAAGCGGCTTGCTGTGGATCGGCGGGTCCACGAAGTTTGCGGTGGAGCCGTGCAGAGCCTTGTGGAGCATAGCTGCAATTGCAGCAAGAGGTTCCGCAGCAGCCGGAGCAGCAGTGGCTGTGGTGTGTCGTCGGCAGCCGGAGGTGCCGGTTATATGTGTCTGCAGCGGGAGCTGTGGCAATACCAGCAGGAGCTGGTGAAGTGACATATAAAAAAAAAAAAAAAGAAAAAAAAAATTTTTTTTCCCCCTTTCCCAGATCGTGCAGACTCTTAAAGGGCCAGTACAGGCCCAGAGACTAAGTGGTGTACTGTGCGAACTGGGGCCTGAGTGCCGTGGGGAAGTCCACAGAGTGTACCCCAGGGAAGGGAGTGTCCCTAAAAGTGGGCGGGGACCCAAACGGGGATGGTTGCCCAAAAGGGGGTGGAGTCCCAAATAGGGGCGGTAACCCAGATAGGGGTAGTAGCCCAAAAAGGGGTGGAATCCCAAAAGGGGGCTGTAACCCGAACAGGGGTGGTGTCAAAAAACAGAGCACTTGCCCAAAAGGGGGCGGAACCAAAAAAAGGGGAGGCGATCAGTGACGAGTCACGACTGTGTCCTTTTTGGCTGGATGGAGAGCGTGTGCGGGGGTTATTAGACCCGGGGAGGGAAGTGTCTTTGCTGAGGACCCTTCCAGGAAGTTCTGTGTCACCTGGGACAAAGGCGAAAATAAGTGGCATAAGTGGGGACGCTAAAGGTCTTCAGGTAGCCACTCTCTACATTGTCGCAGCTGATGTTTCAACATACCATGAGGTGGCTGTAGTCCCGAACTTGCCGTGTCCTATGGTAATAGGACAAGATTTGGAAGCACTGTGGGACTGGTGGGAAAAAGGTGAAGTGTTTGTGGAAATTATGTGTATGGGAGGTAGTAATGTTGTGAATGCGCCCCCTAGTGTGGACAGACCTAAGCTGGACATGCCCAAAGAAAATGGTGAACGGGCCCAACTTGGTGAGACAACATTGGCAGAAACACCTCCCAACACTGATGGGTCAGGTATAAGGGCGACCAGAGGAAACCGTGCGTCTGCCGAACTTACTGACCTGACGTCACCTGAAGTGTGCGACAGTGTGACTGGTAATGAACTGGTAGATAAGGATGTGGTGGTTAAACAGAGTGGAGCTGACACCCAGTTAGAGTGTGACTTGGGGGGTCGCCTTATTGTGGGGTGTGACACAGACTCCAAGGGTGACTGTGACATGACATGGCCAGTAACAAGTGCTACAACTGAGTATGATGTACCGGTATCAGAAATACTGACACAGGGGAACGACAGGGCTCCACAGGGTGAAGACAGGATGGCAGTGACAGCCATGCCAGAAATTGTGACCTGTTTAAGTGGGGACTGTCGGTTCCAGGAAGACCAATTGGGTGGTGGTGACTTCCATTCAGATGATGACACCAGTGGAAAAGAGTGCAGTAAGGCTGACTCAGGTACCGCTGGCAAGTCTTCCTCCCGTCGCCGGAGACGTAGGAAAGGCAAAGGGGCTGAACCAGTTGCACCTTGTGAAGATGTGACGGAAGAGGGTGAAGGCTCCAGAAAATCTGGTGCTGAGGACTTGAAGTGTCTGGAGTACTTTAAAGTCCCAGGGGAACGGGACGAACCTAAGGATGTCACCGCTGAGACCCAAAAGAGGGCTGACGCTGACAGTGCAACGTCTGAAGGTGCAGATGTGGAGGAGGCCACCAAAGAAGTGGTGCCTGAAGTAGATACCTCCTTAAGTGACACATGCTCCACCAATCCGGAGGATGGGAGAAGCGAGATAGAGCTGCTCATAGAGTCTCTCGAACAAGAAAAGGCCCTGAGACAAATGGCGGAGCACAGGTTGGATGAGCTGGAGAAGGAGGTCTCTGAGCTCAGAGGTCACCTGACAGTGTGGCACAGTGAGAATAAGGCCTTAGGCGAAAATGTGGTAGTGCTCCGAGAAGCAGTAAGAAGTCTTCTGTCAGAGGAGAAGTTACGGGTCCGAGACGTACAGCAGTCATCCCCGAGTGATAACAAGGCGGAGCTGCCGATACCCATCTTGGCAAAGGTTGTTGAGAAGGGTAAAACTGAGGAAGAGCTCGCGGTAAAGGCAGAACAAGACAGTTGCCCAGTCGTGACCGATGTCTTGATGGAAGTTCCGAAGGTAAACCAGGAGCCATCTGTTCATGAAGAAAATGAGACCTTGTTCTTCAAGTGTGTTGTGGAGATACCCGAGGACGTGCGGAGTGCATGTGCCAGTGAGGGTGCGCATGAGGCTTTTAAAAAGGCAGTGGAAGCATGTAGTGTGCACTGGGCACCAGAGACAGAACAGTTGGTGATTTTGTCGACTAAAGAAGTCACAATGAAGCGGGTGGCTATCCTGAGGGATATGCACCTACAATGTCTCCACACGAAACGGATGATCCTGTTGAGAAATGAGGAAGCTGCTCGACGTCTGGAGCTTGCGAAAGAAGCTCAAAAACGGCTAGGCTTTGTGGAAGAAGTCATCCTGGTACCCGGAAGTTTGGTGGGGAAAATCGTCGGAAGACTTGGGAGAGTGATGCAGGAGATAGTGAATAAATCCAGTGTGAGGAGACTGAGGATTCTGGCTGATGACGAGGCCCAGGATGTGGGTGAAGATGGGATGGTTCCATTGCTTGTTCTCGGGTCCGTAGAAAGTCTTGAGAATATCCGGATGCTCCTTGGGTATCGCGTGGCGTACCTAAAAGAAATCGAGCAGCTAAGACGTGAGAGGGAGCAGATCAATAAAGAGCTGCAGAAAATGCAAAACAGATGGCCGCCAGCATCATCTCACGAGTTAGAGAGGCGAAGAGGTTCGCTAAGGGCTGAAGGTCCTCAAGTTGAAGCAAACAGAGGACATAAAGACAATAGAAGAAATGGCCAGCAGAGAGGTTACAGAAAGAGGCCTGATGAAAGAGACAAAAGTAGTGTCGTCTCAGTTAGCTCAGGGCTGAGTGACTTAGGTGGGAGACCCGGTAGCGGACCTGTTGACAAACAGTCAGTCCAGACAGGTGGTATGGGTGCAAGGGGATTGCGACACCAGATTGACCATGATGCCCAAACCCGACTGAGGGGGCCCTCTCGACTGGTATGGCAAGGTGACTTGGGTACCCGGTCTCGAGGCCCCTGGGCTAAGACAAATGTTCAACCCCACAAGTTTGAACAGAGGGGGGGGTATGTGATGCAGTGACCCCTGTAACAGGTAGGGGGCACTGCATGGTCTCCCCAGTATGCGCACGGAGGCGTATTGAGGCCATGCGTGGCAATTGTGTGCATGGATGTGATGGTGAGACAGTTTCTGGAATTGTGGTTAATGGGAGGTATGTGTCACAGGGATGGATGCTCCCTGCGATGCAACCCGGAGTATCTTGTCTTTAGAGCGCGTGAGCACTGAAGATGTCATTTAGTGCACATGGGTCCGGGTTGCGGGTAGCTATGAGAGATGGGATGGTCTGGCTACCCACATACCTCACTCTGAGTGGGGGTGCTCACTGTATCTTTTTCCCTGCAGGTGTTTGAGGACCTGCAGTGATGTCATGATCATGTGACCAGTGCATGTGATGTTACCTCACCTGTGGGTGTGGTTACAGGCTACCTAAAGGAGGTGTGTTAGCACATGGTAGTGAGTGTTTGGGAGTCTGCAAGTCTGGACAGACTTCCATGTGTCCTGGCTGGACACTGCAGAGGGGCCCTGTGTATGAGTGACCTGTGGAAGCCTGTGCTGCTTCCTGGAAAGCACATGCTAGCGTTGGAGGTCCTGGGAGTAGGACTGGATCCCTGAGCAGAGCAGTGGAACTTGGGGAAGCTACAGTCCTCGGTGGGTCTGGACTGACTGAGATATGCCGCAAAGGCAAGTTGGTGATCCCCGTTTGGCAGCTTCTCCAGAAGAGAGGAAGAGAGGAACTTGGGGAAGCTACAGTCCTCGGTGGGTCTGGACTGACTGAGATATGCCGCAAAGGCAAGTTGGTGATCCCCGTTTGGCAGCTTCTCCAGAAGAGAGGACTGACAAGGAGTCAGCTGGTGGAGCAGGAGCTCCCGTAAGGTACCTTCATAGACTGTTGGTCCTTATTGTGTTCTGTGAACTGTGTGGTAACCCACGGCAACTGGTCAGGAGGACCATCGTGTTTAGTTGCTGCAACCTGTGTTCTATGAACTGTGTGGTAACCCACGGCAACTGGTCAGGAGGACCAGCGTGATTAGTTACCACAGACTAAGGTTCTGAGACTTAATGTGAAAATAATGTGTTAACGAATGGACTACATGTAAGACAGTGATATGCAACTTGGCTTACGATGCGGTTTATGCTGTACAAAATAAACCGTATGGACTGTTTTGTTTGAAAAAATCGTGCCCGAGTACGTCAATCCCGTGCCAAGCGAGTAATCCCCTACCCGTTAGTAAGAGCAATCTTACTATAAATATATATCGGCATAATGTGTTAATGTGTGGTCTTTATGGGAGTATTATGTGATAAATATATATGGCGGCATTATACGTGATCCATATGGTATTGTGCTGGTCTAGGGAGGTCACAGAGATGTATGGTGGAAGGAGCAGGGGGATAGGAGCTCAGAGTATTTCAGGAGAGCAGTGTACTGGTCTATGGGGGGGAGTGTGCTCACTCTTTCTGGCGCTTTGCCTGGCAATTTCCACTTGCCCTGTAGCGGTAGCAAGTGGGGTTCATATTTGTGGGGTTGATGTCACCTTTATATTGTCCGGTGACATCAAGCCCACGGCTTAGTAATGGAGAGGTGTCTATAAGACATCCATCCATTACTAATCCTATAGTTGTGTTGTAAATAAACACACGGCCAGAATAAAGTCCTTTATTAATCTTAATTGAACCATACTTACCGAACGCATAATCCTCGACTCCCTCGACTTTCCCCCAAAAATACTAAACCACAATGGGGAAAGACATGCAGGGGGGGGAGAGGAGTGCATAGGAGGGAGAGTGACCCATGGAGAGACATGCAGGGGGGAGAGGAGTGCATAGGAGGGAGAGCGACCCATGGGTAGAGAGGAGTGCATAGGAGAGGATTAGATACTAACTGCTGTGCCGAGTATCTAATCCTGTCCTGTGTGATACTGACTGCTGAGCCGTGTATATAATCGTTTCCTGTGTGATACTGACTGCTGAGCCAAGTATCTAATCCTATCCTGTGTGATACTGACTGCTGAGCCGTGTATCTAATCCTATCCTGTATGATACTGTGCTGAGCCGTGTATTGAATCCTATCTTGTGTGATACTGTACACAGGACAGGATTAGAAACACATCACTGGATTAGATACACAGCTCAGCAGTCAGTGTCACCCAGGACAGGATTAGGTACACAGGACAGGATTAGGTACACAGGACAGGATTAGATACACAGGACAAGATTAGATACACAGGACAGAGGTAGCAGTGGTAGATGGTATATAGAGGCAGGTAGCAGTAGTAGGTGGTATATAGAGGCAGGTAGCAGTGGTAGGTGGTATATAGAGGCAGGTAGCAGTGGTATATAGAGGCAGGTAGCAGTGGTAGGTGGTATATAGAGGCAGGTAGGAGTGGTAGGTGGTATATAGAGGCAGGTAGCAGTGGTATATAGAGACAGGAAGCAATGGTAGGTGGTATATAGAGGCAGGTAGCAGTGGTAGGTGGTAGATAAAGGCAGGTAGCAGTGGTATAAAGCAGTGGTCCCCAACTCCAGGCCTCGAGGGCCGCCAACAGTGCATGTTTTCAGGATTTCCTTAGTATTGCATAGGGGTTGGAATCATCACCTGTGCAGATGATCACATTACCACCGATGCAATACTAAAGAAATCCTGAAAACCTGCACTGTTGGCGGCCCTCGAGGCCTGGAGTTGGGGACCCCTGGTATAAAGAGTCAGGTAGCAGTGGTAGGTGGCATATAGAGGCAGGTAACAGTGTTATATAGAGGCAGATAGCAGTGGTATCTAGAGGCAGATAGCAGTGGTATATAGAGGTAGATAGCAGTGGTATATAGAGGCAGATAGCAGTGGTAGGTAGTATATAGAGGTAGCAGTGGTAGGTGGTATATAGAAGCAAGTAGCAGTGGTATATAGAGACAGGCAGCAGTGGTAGGTGGTATATAAAGGCAGGCAGCAGTGGTATATAGAGGCAGGTAGCAGTGGTAGGTGGTATATAGAGGCAGATAGCAGTGGTATATAGAGGAAGGTAGCAGTGGTAGGTGGTATATAGAGGCAGATAGCAGTGGCATATAGGGCAGATAGCAGTGGTATATAGAGGCAGATAGCAGTGGTATATAGAGGCAGGTAGCTGTAGTATATAGAGGCAAGTAGCAGTGGTAGGTGGTATATAGAAGCAAGTAGCAGTGGTATATAGAGGCAGGCAGCAGTGGTAGGTGGTATATAAAAGCAGATAGCAGTGGCATATAGGGCAGATAGCAGTGGTATATAGAGGCAGATAGCAGTGGTATATAGAGGCCGGTAGCTGTAGTATATAGAGGCAGGTAGCAGTGGTAGGTGGTATATAGAAGCAGGTAGCAGTGGTAGGTGGTATATATATGGGCAGGTAACAGTGGTAGGTATTATACAGTATAGAGGCAGGTAACAGTGGTATATAGAGGCAGGTAGCAGTGGTAGGTGGTATATAGAGGCAGGTAGCAGTGGTAGGTGCATAAGAAAAAAAAACATGTACTTACCTTCCCTCCACTCACAGGAAGTGCTGAATCATGTTCAGGGCAGATCAGTGTGACACTCTCCCTGCTGTGCTCTGAACAGGTCGGCAGTGATTGCAGCATGTCCTGTAATAAGTACAGGATGCAATCACCGCTCCTCGCTGCAGATACTTACCCTGGACCCTCGCTTCACAGCAGCTTCTCCCCGGCAGCTCCTGCCATCGCATGCACTGAGCTGTGTATGCGATGACAGATGAAAATAAAGCAACAAAATAGCCGCCGTCTCCTCCCACAGCTGTGACCCAGCAGCCTAGAGGGTGTGCCCAAGTCACAGCTAACAGGCAGGAGGAACGGTAAGGGATGCGGTCGGAGTCTGACCGCAGTCTCTTATGTCCATGACTGCCGTAAGTGAGTTGTGCAAGTGTCGTGCCCAGACACTTGCGCCCCCACTAACAAAAATGGCAGCCTCCAGTGGAAAAAATAAAAGGGAATAAATAAAAAACTATGATAGTAGTTAATGTAATTTCATATAAAAAATAATTGATTATATAATCAATAATTATTAACCCCTTAATCCCATATGACATACTATTCCGTTGAGGTGACCTGGGACTTAATCCCCAGAGACGGGATAGTACGTCTATGTGATCGCGTTGCTCCGAGGGTCTCCTACCTCCTCCTTCCTGTAGGTCCTGGATCCAATATTGCCACTGGGCTGCCTCCGGGTCCTGCAGGGAGGTGGCTTGCAAGCGCCCGCAAGCGTCTCTGCAGTGCCTGTCAGAACGCTGATCTGACACAGTGCACTGCAAAGTGTCAGATCAGCGATCTAACCCTATAACATGATGCCCCCCCCTTGGGTAATGTTATAAGGTAAAAAAAAAAAAATATTCACACATGTAAAAAAAAAAAAATTCTTAAGTAAAGAAAAAAAAAATATTGCTCCCATAAATACATTTCTTTATCTAAAAAAAAACAATAAAAGTACACATATTTAGTACCGCCGCGTCCGTAACGACCCGACCTATAAAACTGTCCCACTAGTTAACCCTTTCAGTGATCATCGTAAAAAAAACGCCGAACAAAAAGTAGAAAAACACGCAATCAAAAAGACGGATATAAATAACCATGGTACCGCTGAAAACATCATCTTGTCCCGTAAAAAACGACCTGCAAAACAGCATCATCAGTGAAAAAATAAAAAAGTTATAGTCCTCAGAATAAAGCGATGCAGAAATAATTATTTTTTCTATAAAATAGTTTTTATCGCATAAAAGCGCCAAAACATAAAAAAAATACATAAATGAGGTATCGCTGTAATCGTACTGACCCGAAGAATAAAACTGCTTTATCAATTTTACCAAACGTGGAATGGTATAAACGCACCCCTCCAAAAAGAAATTCATGAATAGCTGGTTTTTGGTCATTCTGCCTCACAAAAATCGGAATAAAAAGCGATCAAAAAATGTCACATGCCCGAACATTGTACCAATAAAAATGTCAACTAGTTCTGCAAAAAACAAGACCTCACATGACTCTGTGGACCAAAATATTGAAAAATTATAGCTCTCAAAATGTGGAGACGAAAAAACTATTCTTTGCAATAAAAAGCATCTTTTAGTGTGTGACGGCTACCAATCACAAAAATCGACTAAAAAAACTGCTATAAAAGTAAATCAAACTCCCCTTCATGACCCCCTTAGTTAGGAAAAATAATAAAATAATAAAATGTATTTCCATTTTCCCATTAGGGTTAGGGTTAGGGATAGGATTAGGGTTAGGGTGGGGGCTAGGGTTAGGGCTAAGGTTGGGGTTAGGGTTGGGGCTAGGGTTAGGGCAAGGGTTAGGATTGGGGCTAGGGTCAGGGTTGGGGCTAGGGTTGGGGCTAGGGTTAGGGTTAGTGTTGGGGATAAGGATAGGGCTATGGGTAGGGTTGGGGCTAGGATTGGGTTTAGGGCTACAGTTAGGGTTGGGGCTAAAGTTAAGGTTCAGGTTGGGGCTAAAGTTAGGGTTAGGGTTGGGGGCTAAAGTTAGCGCTGGGGTTTGGATTACATTTACAGTTGGGATTAGGGATAGGGGTGTGTCAGGGTTAGGGGTGTGGTTAGGGTTATGGTTGGGATTAGGGTTAGGGGTGTGTTGGAGTTAGGGGTGCGGTTAGGGTTGGGATTAGGCTTAGGGGTCTGTTGGGGTTAGAGGTGTTTTGGCATTAGGGGTGTGGTTGGGGGTTATGGGAATGTTCGGGTTAGGGGTGTGGTTAGTTATGGGTAGAGTTGGGATTAGGGTTAGGGGTGTGTTTGGATTAGGGTTTCAGTTAGAATTGGGGGCTTCTACTGTTTAGGCACATCAGGGGCTCTCCAAAAGCGATATGGCGTCCGATCTCAATTCCAGCCAAATCTGCGTTAAAAATGTAAAACAGTGCTCCTTCGCTTCCGAGCTCTCCCGTGCGCTCAAACAGGGGTTTACCCTAACATATGGGGTATCAGTGTACTCAGGACAAATTGGACAATAACTTTTGGGGTCCAGTTTCTCTTGTTATCCTTGGGAAAATAAAAATTTAGGGGCTAAAAAACTTTTGTGGAAAAAAATATTTTTTATTTTCACGGCTCTGTGTTATAAACTGTAGTGAAACACTTGAGGGTTCAAAGTTCTCACAACACATCTAGATAAGTTCCTTGGGGGGTCTAGTTTCCAATATGGGGTCACTTGTGGGGGTTTCTACTGTTTAGATACATCAGGGGCTCTGCAAATGCAACGTGATGACTGCAGACCATTCCATCTAAGTCTGCATTCCAAATGTCGCTCCTTCCCTCCTGAGCTCTGCCATGTGCCCAAACGGTGGTTCTCCCCCACATCTGGGGTATCAGCATACTCAGGACAAATTGTACAACAACTTTTGAGGTCCAATTTCTCCTGTTACCATTGGGAAAATACAAAACTGGGGGCAAAAAATAATTCTTGTGAAAAAAAAGAATTATTATTTTCACGGCTCTGCGTTATAAACTGTAGTGAAACATTGGGGGTTCAAAGCAATCACAACACATCTAGATAAGTTGCTTACGGGCTCTACTTTCCAAAATAGTGTCAATTGTGGTGGGTTTCACTGTTTAGGCACATCAGGGGCTCTCCAAATGCAACATGGCATCCCATCTTAATTCCAGTCAATTTTGCATTGAAAAGTCAAATGGCACTCCTTCCCTTCCGAGCTCTGCCACGCGCCCAAACAGTGGTTTACCACCACATATCAGATATCAGTGTACTCAGCACAAATTGCACAACAACTTTTAGGTTCCATTTTCTCCTGTTATCCTTGGTAAAATAAAACAAATTGGAGCTGAAGTAAATTTTTTGTGAAAAAAAGTTTAATGTTCGGTTTTTAAAAAAAAATTGCAAAAATTCCTGTGAAACACCTGAAGGGTTAATAAACTTCTTGAATGTGGTTTTGAGCACCGTGAGGGGTGCAGTTTTTTGAATGGTGTCACACTTGGGTATTTTCTATCATATAGACCCCTCAAAATGACTTCAAATGTGATGTGGTCACTAAAAAAAAATGGTGTTGTAAAAATGAGAAATTGCTGGTCAACTTTTAACCCTTATAACTTCCTAACAAAAAAAATTGTGGTTCCAAATTTGTGCTGATGTAAAGTAGACATGTATAAAATGTTACTTGTTAAGTACTTTATGTGACATATCTCTGATTTAAGTGCATAAAAATGCAAAGTTGGAAAAATGCGAAATTTTCAAATTTTTCGCCAAATTTCTGTTTTTTTCACAAATAAATGCAGGTAGTATCAAAGAAATTTTACCACTATCATTAAGTACAATATGTCTCAAGAAAACAATGTCAGAATCATCAGGATCCGCTGAAGTGTTCCAGAGTTATAACCTTATAAAAGGACAGTGGTCAGAATTGTAAAAATTGGCCCGTCATTAAAGTGCAAACCACCCTTGGGGGTTAAGGGGTTAATACAAAAACTAAAATCACGGCACCTTCCCTTTAAGAACAAAACAGCTTGAAAATCATGGAACAATTGAGATTCATTTAGATTAAGATTAGAGATGTGCAGATCTAATACAATTAAGAATTGCCAAATTGCACAATTTTTACTGGTAAATTGAATTACAGAAAAGTTCTCAATAAAATCAAATGCTCCTTTTTATGCTCTGGGGTCTCTTCAGACCACAGAGCATAGTAAATTTAATGTTAAAAAAATCAATATTCATCTTTAGAAAAAAAATACTGTTGTTTTGGTTCAAATTAGTTTTGAAATTTCAACCCATTTGAAAACTTATGAAAACTACTAAATAAGGCCTATCCTAAGCATACCCCAATTAGGGAACCATCCCTTTAATCTTAATGAATAATTTAGACTATCCTTTTTTCTGCTATAGTAATGTATATTGTGTTTTGTTTAATTTTTAGAGTTTTTGGAATGTTTGCACAGACAAATGACAGGGAAACAGTTTACGCCTGGTTTACATTTTCTCATTGGCTGGTGTATGCTAATAGTGCAGCTAATCCAATAATTTACAACTTTCTTAGTGGTAAGTTTTTTGTGTTTTTTTTTTTTTTTGTTTCCTCTGAAAATAATGTAAAATCAATAGAATGAAAAAGTAAAAGGTTTTTGATTAAATTATTATGTTAAGAAAAGTGTAGACAGTAACCTGAAAGAATAAATGAAATAGATAATTATTGTGCCCTTTGTAAGCAGAATATAAATAAACAAGCATTCTATTTTAATTAAAATGCCATGTTAAACTCTTAGTATTATAGCAATGATAACTTCACTGGAAAACCAGTTTTTTTTACTTAAATTAGTATACTTCACAAGGTCTAAGGGGTAAGGTTTCTCCTTGTGGAGAGTGACATACCAGCTCTGGCTTGTCAAGGTAAGGAGGCTTATTCGCCATGCAATGCTCCTCTGGGAAATTTAATATGCAAATTGCCTCTTCAGCGAAAAAGAGGACTTGAAATCTATAGTGCCACCTTTTGGAAGCAGCGATCCTGCAAGTCACAATCAACCCTTTCACGAGTCTTGCAATTTGACTTAGGATAAAAGCCAAATCAGTATCTCAATTCGCAATTGTATCTATTCAGCTCTGGGGGGCTCAGAGAAGAAAAATTGTATTACTGCAAATTTCATTTTTTGGAACAATTTGTCAAACTTAGCAAACTTGTATTTCAAAAGATTCCATAATCTTTATTGATAACCTTTACCGTAGGCAGTGAATGGAGGGTTCTTTTCACATGGGAACCATGGGATCACTATGCTTTCAGCCATTGGGAATACAAGAGGATGGACTCTCAGTTGTAATAAATGTATCCCCTATCCAGTATGTAAATACATATACAATACATTATATTCATTTAACTACCCCTTTCAATTAAGCATTAAAAAAACCTGTTACTTTTGCCAGAATTTTTCAGCTTCTAGCACTCCAGGGGCAATCCACATCTTTAGACCCCTTTACACAGCAATATTTAACATTCTTTTAATTTCTTTAGGAAAATTTAGAGAAGAATTCAAAGCAGCTTTTTCATGTTGTTGCATTGGAGATAACAATAATCAAGATGAACATCTAACAAGAGGAAGAGCCAGCACTGGAAGTAGAAAATCACTGACTACACAGATCAGCAACTTTGATAATGTGTCAAGAATATCAGAAAATGTTGTCCTAACAAATATTAGCAGTCTGAAATGAAATGGTAATGGACAAGCGCAAAACTAGTAGCATTTGAAATGAATGAAATGCAGTGTGATGACGTTCAGATCTGGGAAATGTGCTGTTTTTACTTATAAAGTCATTTATTTATTATTTCGAAATGAATGTTAAAAAGCTAAGAAGCCATAAAATGAAAATATAGAATGAATTTATGTTGCCAATAAAAAATGAGAATTCTATTAAGAGAAAGCTTTAATGGAAAACTAATTAAAAATAACTTTTCACCAAATTTTTCATGTACACACAATTTAAAAGGAACTGCAGAGCAAAATAAAACTTTTTCTAATTCCACCTCTCTGTTCAAGACATACTAGCAATCAAAATATTTGGTACCTAAACAGTTATTTTCAAGTATGCATTACCAGAGAGATTTCACTGTGGGTGTGTACTTCTTATTTTTCGAATGCTGAGCATTCAGAAGCAGGCAGTAACATATTGTGGAAAGTTAATCACGCTCCTGCAGTAGCTTAGACATCAACCTGCAGTGAGGGGAACAGATTGTCAGTACTTGTCTCACACTGAGCCTGCTCTAAGCTATTGCGGATGAGTGATCTTATTTCCCCAGTGAGTTGCTCCCTACGTATAATTGGTCAGCATCAGAAAAAGGAAGATGGACATGCCCCCAGTGAAATCTCTCTGGCAATGCAAACTTAGACTTTATAAAAATTAACTGATTAGGCACCAAATACTTTGATTGCTTATATCTCTGCTTTGATGATTCAAAATAAAAATAATACAATGCCTTGTTCTTCTCCGTAGCACCTATTATACCATGTTTCCAGTTCAACATGAAAAATTTGGTGAACAGTCTTCTTTTAGAAAGTGGATAATGTGTCTACATTGTATAAGATTTAACACTTACTTCTGCGCCAGTGGTCATTTTATTCCAATTATGCCATAATCATTGTACATGACTTACATAATACATATACTTCTCAGATTACAAGAATGTTTTTCAACAAGTTATAATTAGTGAGAAAACAATTTTTATTGTAAGCTAGCAAATTATACGTTGTTCCTCCGCCATAGGGCACCATGGCAATATACTTGTTATTTTTTTTATTTAACTGAATTAAATAGTAAAAAAATATGTTTTAGAACTATATAGAAGTTTTTAACTTAACTTTTGTAATCTGTTCAAATTTGGTGATGAGCAGCACCAATGCCTCAACCCTGGTGAACTAACACATCACGACTGGGTCATCAATTGTAATACTACTTTACTTTAAATAATGACAGCAACATACCATCTAGAAGAAAACTTTTTCATTTCTATTATCCTGACAAAATCACAAGGTCATTGATGTTTTAGCTCTTACATTTGTTATATTTTCCTCAAGATCAAACTCAAGAACGGTTTAATCATTGTAAGAAAAGCCATCCATTTACTTTGTCACCTGGAGTTTTAAGAAAATAAGTCCTCTGCAATTTAAGTAAATGCTTGATGCCACTTACCTGTTTAAACCCATTAATAGGAAGCACGTTTAAAGAAAATATATTGCTAAATCTGAACACTTTTAAGGTCCTGCCATTCAGGTCTAAGTACTATGTTGTGATCAGTGTTATTTCTATGAAATGTAAACATTTAAAGTATTAAGTGATTATTAATTTACGTAACGGTAAAGGTAAAAATAGAAAGGCTTCTACTTTATGTGCATTGAAAAATTGGTAACATTTGCTGTCATTAACTTGGAGACTAATTACTTTAATATCTATGAAATAAAATGGTGTGAAAATGTGTCACACCTATTTATGTCAACAGATGCTAAAACAAGCAATAGTCTATTCATCTGTTAGGATAATGGAAGAATATAGAGAGGTGCCAGGTTAAGGAAAGAGAGAGTCTTTAAAATTTCTCTGATACCTAGGATTTCACTTCAATAAACAATTAAATTTTGATATATAAAAAATCCTTAATTGTTCACAAAATCAGAAAAGTACCTATATTTTTTGTGGACGATAGACAATGTGGTACGAGAGACGAACAGTGTTAAGACAACAGTAACATATAACAGAAATCCCGATATTCTATCATTTTTTTTTGTGAATACAGAAAGGGCTGAGAGTTTATATCACTTTCACATGTTATCTTTTCCCAGCTGCAGACCATTGTACATTTATAACTTATTTTCTTAAAATATGCACATTTAGTAAGATGAGTGAATGAAATGGTATATTGCTGCATGTATTTTATTCACAAATGATTTTTATACTATAACAAATTTTACTATCACTTTCATATAAATATTTATTTTTAATTATTATTATTATTATTATTATTATTCATGATTATATTATCAGAATCATCTATAACATGACATGATATTGGGTTATTGGTGCTTCTATTTCCAGATTAAAATAATATTTGCCATAAGGGAAGATAAAATTTAGATATTTTTTTAGCACACAATCCTTTTAGTTGTTAATTAAATATTATTATTATTATTATTTATTATTATAGCGCCATTTATTCCATGGCGCTTTACATGTGAGGAGGGGTATACATAAGAAAACAAGTACAATAATCTTGAACAATACAAGTCACAACTGGTACAGGAGGAGAGAGGACCCTGCCCGCGAGGGCTTACAATCTACAAGGGATGGGTGCGGATACAGTAGGTAGGGTAGAGCTGGCCGTGCAGCGGTTTGGTCGATCGGTGGTTACTGCAGGTTGTAGGCTTGTCGGAAGAGGTGGGTCTTCAGGTTCTTTTTGAAGGTTTCGATGGTAGGCGAGAGTCTGATATGTTGTGGTAGAGAATTCCAGAGTAGGGGGGATAAATAAAGCATAAACAACCTTTGTTATATGCTTGTGTTTGATTGACTAATAATGTAGTAGAAGTGGGTCTTGCTTTGGATTTCCTCCTATGAATAAGGATGGCGATCTTCTACAAAATACCAACTACTCTAAAAGGCTCAGCTTGTCTGTGCATTGCAAGAGTGGATAATTTATTTTAATAGGTACTATGCGATTCTTAATAATGTCTACTCCCCTTGCAATGTTTGATGATGGATGGAATATCAGGTATAACACTCCCATCATTAACTTATTGTTGCCGGCCTCTGATCGAAACAAAACTACCAAAGGGCGGTCAGAAGATTCGGGCTTAAAAATAACATATATTATACTTTGGTTTACTGTTTAATACCATCCTTTTTTTGTATTATCAACGTTAGCAAAAATGAATTGATTCTCATTTCTTCTGAACTTGCATTGAAACTTGAGATGAAAGAATTGATTTGCACAACCTTGGTCCACAGTCCAGGTAAATGCTCTCTGGTTGCAGATAGGAGCTGTGCAAATTTCTTTACCTTCCGGAATCCCAGTCTTGGCTTATGATTAGGCTGGGTCGACATCACCTGTGCGCCACACAAATGATGTCTCACCATACCAGTAGATCAAATGCAGCACCAAAGAACCTGGAAGCTATGGAGATTCACGCAACTCTTCTCTGTGCCCAGAAAAAGCTGACTTGGATCATGGACCGCTGTTGTATGAAGGGATCTACTCATCTTCAGTGAAACCCTTAAGCAAAATGAAAATATTTAAACATTTATATTTATTTTTTAAAATGATCATTTAATTTTTTTAAAGTCATAAACATATATATGGCTTGGGGACATGTGAGAGTTCATGTAGGTAATGTCAAAGGTAGGAGTCAAAGCAGATTGTGTTCACTTCATATTCCACTTTCAACTTTTAATTTGTAATTATTCATACAGTTTTTGTGGCAGTTTGGGATTTAGTTGTAATAAGCCAACCATGGAAATGGATGCTGAAGAAAGCAGAAGCCTCTCTCTCAAATATTTCCTTCTCTTTGGATCTACGTCTGTCTTTAATTAAAAAAGAGGCTATTAAAACTGTATGTTTGATTCCAGCCTTACGATAACTTACAGCTACAGCTTTGCATTTAGCCAATGTTACTACTACATCTTTCTTCTGGATATTTTATTTCACCAAACATGTATGCTACTGTGATTCAGTGTATTTAGAATACAACTTTTGTGTTATAGTGACTATTTCAGCTGTAGCACCAATATAAGGCTGTGATGCTTTCCCCTAATGAAAATAGATTCAGTGCAAGCCATATAATAACTACGATAACATTAATCCGTAGCTCGTTTTCTATCTTTAATTTAAAACAAGCAATAAAGCCAAGAGAAAATAAACTGAAATCATCAAAAGAACATTGAATGTGAACTTGTTGTGCTTAATTAATGTTCTGACAATTGATTGTACTGTAAACTGTAATATTTGGGATCATTGTAGCTCTGTTGATATTGCTGTTCTTATGTATTGATTCTGATTACAGTGGCATGTAAAAGTTTGGGCACCCTTGGTCAAAATTACTGTTATTGTAAAGAGTTAAACAAGTTGAGCAACTATTTGTTTGCTCAGATAACTTTGAGCAAGGTTTCAGACATTAATTAGCCTGTTAGCATTATGGCTTGTTCACTATCATCATTAGGAAGGGCCAGGTGATGCAAATTTCCCACCTCATTCACAGTATGTATTACAATTTAGAGCTGCATTCACAATTCTGCTGGTCATCATTGGACACAGATGACAATCTTATTGGAAAACGCAACTCTATCAGCTAAAACAAGCTTCATGTCATGGCTCAGTTTGGGGATGCAATCCAGTGACCTGTAGCTTCATGGTCCGTTTGTCTGTCTGTTGAGATAATGCTCTTTTCCTTCCCTGTCCAAATGCTGATTGTTCCTATTGTCTTTATTATCCCCTCTTGGTTTCCTCCTTTCCAGGTGTTTTCCATTTTTCCATTTTGGTTTCCTCAATCACATTTTGGGCGGGGCTTTATATGTTATCCATTCATTAACCCCTTCCCGACCCATGACGCCACGTAGGCGTCATGAAAGTCGGTGCCATTCCGACCCATGACGCCTATGTGGCGTCATGGAAAGATCGCGTCCCTGCAGATCGGGTGAAAGGGTTAACTCCCATTTCACCCGATCTGCAGGGACAGGGGGAGTGGTAGTTTAGCCCAGGGGGGGTGGCTTCACCCCCTCGTGGCTACGATCGCTCTGATTGGCTGTTGAAAGTGAAACTGCCAATCAGAGCGATTTGTAATATTTCACCTATTATAACGGGTGAAATATTACAATCCAGCCATGGCCGATGCTGAAATATCATCGGCCATGGCTGGAAATACTAATGTGCCCCCACCCCACCCCACCGATCGCCCCCCCCAGCCCTCCGATCTGGCCGGTACACTGCTCCGGCTCCCCTCCGTCCAGTGCTCCGCTCCCCCCCGTGCTCTTGTCCGCTCCCCCCGTGCTCCAATCACCCCCCCGTGCTCCAATCACCCCCCCTGCACTCCGATCCACCCCCGGTGCTCCGTTCCACCCCCCCGTGCTCCATTCCAGCCCCCCCGTGCTCCGTTCCACGCCCCCCGTGCTCCGTTCCATCCCTCCCGCACTCCGATCTCCCCCCCCGTGGTCCCCCCCCACCCCATCATACTTACCGATCCAGCCGGGGTCCCGTCCGTCTTCTCCCTGGGCGCCGCCATCTTCCAAAATGGCGGGCGCATGCACAGTGCGCCCGCCGAATCTGCCGGCCGGCAGATTCGTTCCAAAGTGCATTTTGATCACTGAGATAGATTATATCTCAGTGATCAAAATAAAAAAAATAATAAATGACCCCCCCCCCCTTTGTCACCCCCATAGGTAGGGACAATAAAAAAATAAAGAAATTTTTTTTTCCCACTAATGTTAGAATAGGGGTAGGGTTAGGGCTAGGGTTAGGGGTAGGGTTAGGGGTAGGGTTAGGGGTAGGGTTAGAGCTAGGGTTAGGGCTAGGGGTAGGGTTAGGGGTAGGGTTCGGGTTAGGGCTAGGGGTAGGGTTAGGGTTAGGGCTAGGGTTAGGGTTTCGGTATGTGCACACGTATTCTGGTCCTCTGCGGATTTTTCCGCTGCGGATTTGATAAATCCGCAGTGCTAAACCGCTGCGGATTTATGGCGGATTTACCGCGGTTTTTCTGCGCATTTCACTGCGGTTTTACAACTGCGATTTTCTATTTGAGCAGTTGTAAAACCGCTGCGGAATCCGCACAAAGAAGTGACATGCTGCGGAATGTAAACCGCTGCGTTTCCGTGCAGTTTTTCCGCAGCATGGGCACAGCGATTTTTGTTTCCCGTAGGTTTACATTGAACTGTAAACTCATGGGAAACTGCTGCGGATCCGCAGCGTTTTCCGCAGCGTGTGCACATACCTTTAGAATTAGGCTATGTGCACACGGTGCGGATTTGGCTGCGGATCCGCAGCAGTGTTCCATCAGGTTTACAGTACCATGTAAACATATTGAAAACCAAATCCGCTGTGCCCATGGTGCGGAAAATACCGCGCGGAAACGCTGCGTTGTATTTTCCGCAGCATGTCAATTCTTTGTGCGGATTCTGCAGCGTTTTACACCTGTTCCTCAATAGGAATCCGCAGGTGAAATCCGCACAAAAAACACTGGAAATCCGCGGAAAATCCGCAGGTAAAACGCAGTGCCTTTTACCCGCGGATTTTTCAAAAATGGTGCGAAAATATCTCACACGAATCCGCAACGTGGGCACATAGCCTTAGGGTTAAGGTTGGAATTAGGGTTGTGGTTAGGGTTGTGTTTAGGGTTATGGCTACAGTTGGGATTAGGGTTAGGGGTGTGTTGGGGTTAGTGTTGGAGGTAGAATTGAGGGGTTACCACTGTTTAGGCACATCAGGGGTCTCCAAACGCAACATGGCGCCACCATTGATTCCAGCCAATCTCGTATTCAAAAAGTCAAATGGTGCTCCCTCACTTCCGAGCCCTGACATGTGCTCAAACAGTGGTTTACCCCCATATATGGGGTACCAGCATACTCAGGACAAACTGCGCAACAATTACTGGGGTCCAATTTCTCCTGTTACCCTTGTGAATCAAAAAAAATGCTTGCTAAAACATAATTTTTGAGGAAAGAAAAATGATTTTTTATTTTCACGGCTCTGCGTTGTAAACGTCTGTGAAGCACTTGGGGGTTCAAAGTGCTCACCACATATCTAGATAAGTTCCTTTGGGGGTCTAGTTTCCAAAATGGGGTCACTTGTGGGGGGTTTCTACTGTTTAGGCACACCAGGGGCTCTGCAAACGCAACATGACACCCGCAGACCATTCCATCAAAGTCTGCATTTCAAAAGTCACTACTTCCCTTCTGAGCCCCGACGTGTGCCCAAACAGTGGTTTACCCCCACTCATGGGGTATCAGCGTACTCAGGAGAAACTGGACAACAACTTTTGGGGTCCAATTTCTCCTGTAACCCTTGGGAAAATAAAAAATTCTGGGCTAAATAATTATTTTTGAGGAAAGAAAACGTATTTATTATTTTCACGGCTCTGCATTATAAACTTCTATGAAGCACTTGGGGGTTCAAAGTGCTCACCACACATCTAGATAAGTTCCTTTCGGGGTCTAGTTTCCAAAATGGGGTCACTTGTGGGGGGTTTCTACTGTTTAGGCACATCAGGGGCTCTGCAAACGCAACGTGACGCCCGCAGAGCATTCCATCAAAGTCTGCATTTCAAAACGTCACTACTTCACTTCCGAGCCCCGGCATGTGCCCAAACAGTGGTTTACACCCACATATGGGGTATCAGCGTACTCAGGAGAAACTGGACAACAACTTTTGGGGTCCAATTTCTTCTGTAACCCTTGGGAAAATAAAAAATTCTGGGCTAAAAGATCATTTTTGAGAAAATATATATATTTTTTTTTTCATGGCTCTGCGTTATAAACTTCTGTGAAGCACTTGGGGGTTCAAAGTCCTCACCACACATCTAGATTAGTTCCTTTGGGGGTCTAGTTTCCAAAATGGTGTCATTTCTGGGGGATCTCCAATGTTTAGGCACACAGGGGCTCTCCAAACGTGACATGGTGTCCGCTAATGATTGGAGCTAATTTTCCATTTAAAAAGCCAAATGGCGTGCCATCCCTTCCGAGCCCTGCCGTGCGCCCAAACAGTGGTTTACCCCCACATATGGGGTATCATCGTACTCAGGACAAACAGGACAACAATATTTGGGGTCCAATTTCTCCTATTATCCTTGGCAAAATAGGAAATTCCAGGCTAAAAAATCATTTTTGAGGAAAGAAAAATTATTTTTTATTTTCATGGCTCTGCGTTATAAACTTCTGTGAAGCACCTGGGGGTTTAAAGTGCTCAATATGCATCTAGATAAGTTCCTTGGGGGGTCTAGTTTCCAAAATGGGGTCACTTGTGGGGGAGCTCCAATGTTTAGGCACACAGGGGCTCTCCAAACGCGACATGGTGTCCGCTAACAATTGGAGCTAATTTTCCATTCAAAAAGTCAAATGGCGCGCCTTCCCTTCCGAGCCCTGCTGAGTGCCCAAACAGTGGTTTACCCCCACATATGAGGTATCGACGTACTCGGGAGAAATTGCCCAACAAATTTTATGATCCATTTTACCCTACTGCCCATGTGAAAATGAAAAAATTGAGGCTAAAAGAATTTTTGTGTGAAAAAAAAGTACTTTTTCATTTTTACGGATTAATTTGTGAAGCACCTGGGGGTTCAAAGTGCTCACTATGCATCTAGATAAGTTCCTTGGGGCGTCTAGTTTCCAAAATGGGGTCACTTGTGGGGGAGCTCCAATTTTTAGGCACACGGGGGCTCTCCAAACGTGACATGGTGTCCGCTAAAGAGTGGAGCCAATTTTTCATTCAAAAAGTCAAATGGCGCTCCTTCCCTTCCAAGCCCTGCCGTGCGCCCAAACAGTGGTTTACCCCCACATATGAGGTATCAGCGTACTCAGGACAAATTGGACAACAACTTTCGTGGTTCAGTTTCTCCTTTTACCATTGGGAAAATAAAAAAATTGTTGCTAAAAAATAATTTTTGTGACTAAAAAGTTAAATGTTCATTTTTTCCTTCCATGTTGCTTCTGCTGCTGTGAAGCACCTGAAGGGTTAATAAACTTCTTGAATGTGGTTTTGAGTACCTTGAGGGGTGCAGTTTTTAGAATGGTGTCACTTTTGGGTATTTTCAGCCATATAGACCCCTCAAACTGACTTCAAATGTGAGGTGGTCCCTAAAAAAAATGGTTTTGTAAATTTCGTTGTAAAAATGACAAATCGCTGGTCAAATTTTAACCCTTATAACTTCCTAACAAAAAAAAATTTTGTTTCCAAAATTGTGCTGATGTAAAGTAAACATGTGGGAAATGTTATTTATTAACTATTTTGTGTCACATAACTCTCTGGTTTAACAGAATAAAAATTCAAAATGTGAAAATTGCAAAATTTTCAAAATTTTCGCCAAATTTCCGTTTTTATCACAAATAAACGCAGAATTTATTGACCTAAATATACCACTAACATGAAGCCCAATATGTCACGAAAAAACAATCTCAGAACCGCTAGGATCCGTTGAAGCGTTCCTGAGTTATTACCTCATAAAGGGACACTGGTCAGAATTGCAAAAAACGGCAAGGTCTTTAAGGTCAAAATAGGCTGGGTCATGAAGGGGTTAAACTTCCTTGCCCGATATACTTCAAGGTAGATTTGTGCTCTGTAGTTCCAGCCATTTAGCTAAGGGATTTACCCTGCTAGACTTACATTCTTGCTGTGTGTCTGTTTATCTATCTTCCCAGCACCTTTTCATTTTAGCACTTTTAGGTTTTTGGGGATTTTATTCTAGTTACATTTATTTTCTGGTTCTTCTTTCCATACTTTCTCTTTCTTTTATGAACATGCTTTAAGTTTCTCAATTTGGATCTTCGAGTCCACCCGTACATGTTCCTCTCTCCTTGTTAGCAGTGTGTAGCGACTCTCTGATTCCTAAGGAGGCACAAGAAAGCACTTGATGGCCTTTTAGGGAGTCAGATCCAAGGTGTTGTTTTTAATTGCTCGGCTAGGGATTGACAAGTCTGCACAGAGACCAGTTGGATGTAGGTGCAGCTTCTCTCTGTAGTAAGATTTTCTTACTCCCTTTACCCATGTGTGAATGTGGTACATGCATAACACTTCAATAGTGTTATATTTTCTTTATATCTTATTACTGTGCAGTGCCTTTCATAAAAAAAATCTGTTTCATAGAAGGGAAATCATGTAAATAAACCATTCATATGCAGTACAGTAATGCACTTTAGGAGATGTCATCTAAAACTTACAAAATTATGAATGTAGCTATGGCTGTATTAAAAGGCTTAATTATAGTCATGGCCAAAAGTATTAACACCCCTGCAATTTTGTCAGATAATACTGTTTCTTCCTGAAAATGATTGCAATCACAAATTCTTTGGTATTATTATCTTCATTTAATTTGTCTTAAATGAAAAAACACAAAAGAGAATGAAGCAACAAGCAAAACGTTGATCATTTCACACAAAACTCCAAAAATGGGCCAGACAAAAGTATTGGCACCCTCAGCCTAATACTTGGTTGCACAACCTTTAGCCAAAATAACTGCGACCAACCGCTTCCAGTAACCATCAATGAGTTTCTTACAATGCTCTGCTGTAATTTTAGACCATTCTTCTTTGGCAAACTGCTCCAGGTCCCTGATATTTGAATGGTGCCTTCTCCAAACTGCCATTTTTAGATCTCTCCACAGGTGTTCTATGGGATTCAGGTCTGGACTCATTGCTGGCCACCTTAGAAGTCTCCAGTGCTTTCTCTCAAACCATTTTCTAGTGCTTTTTGAAGTGTGTTTTGGGTCATTGTCCTGCTGGAAGACCCATGACCTCTGAGGGAGACCCAGCTTTCTCACACTGGGCCCTACATTATGCTGCAAAATTTGTTGGTAGTCTTCAGACTTCATAAAGCCATGCACACGGTCAAGCAGTCCAGTGCCAGAGGCAGCAAAGCAACCCCAAAACATCAGGCAACCTCCGCCATGTTTGACTGTAGGGACCATGTTCTTTTCTTTGAATGCCTCTTTTTTTTCTCCTGTAAACTCTATGTTGATGCCTTTGCCCAAAAAGCTCTACTTTTGTTTCATCTGATCAGAGAACATTCTTCCAAAATGTTTTAGGCTTTTTCAGGTAAGTTTTGGCAAACTCCAGCCTGACTTTTTTATGTCTCGGGGTAAGAAGTGGGGTCTTCCTGGGTCTCCTACCTTACAGTCCCTTTTCATTCAGACGCCGACGGATTGTACGGGTTGACACTGTTGTACCCTCGGACTGCAGGGCAGCTTTAACTTGTTTGGATGTTAGTCTAGGTTCTTTATCCAACATCCGCACAATCTTGTGTTGAAATCTCTTGTCAATTTTTCTTTTCCATCCACATCTAGGGAGGTTAGCCACAGTGCCATGGGCTTTACACTTCTTGATGACACTGCGCACGGTAGACACAGGAACATTCAGGTCTTTGGAGATGGACTTGTAGCCTTGAGATTGCTCATGCTTCCTCACAATTTGGTTTCTCAAGTCCTCAGACAGTTATTTGGTCTTCTTTCTTTTCTCCGTGCTCAATGTGGTACACACAAGGACACAGGACAGAGGTTGAGTCAACTTTAATCCATGTCAACTGGCTGCAAGTGTGATTTAGTTATTGCCAACACCTGTTAGGTGCCACAGGTAAGTTACAGGTGCTGTTAATTACACAAATTAAAGAAGCATCACATGATTTTTCAAACGGTGCAAATACTTTTGTCCACCCCTTTTTTATGTTTGGTATGGAATTATATCCAATTTGGCTTTAGGACAATTCTTTTTGTGTTTTTTCATGTAAGACAAATTAAATGAAGATAATAATATCAAAGAATTTGTGATTGCAATAATTTTCAGGAATAAAATGAGTATTATCTGACAGAATTGCAGGGGTGTTAATACTTTTGGCCATGACTGTATGAATAACCACATCAGGAGGAAAAAAAGGAGGAAAAAAACACAGGAGGCCATAACTTCCAAAGCTATCAGGACTCAACTGCACCTCAAAAACTAAAAATAAAAAAGTGAACAAAAACATATTAAAATATGAATAGTATTAGTTAATATTATGGCCACAATACGTAAACTGGTAACCAACGTCGTGGGTCCTCACGCTTGCCAGTCCTACTCTAACAGCAAAAATCACAACAGGAGGAAAAAAAGGAGGAAAAAACCTTCACCATTCAACGAAAACACCACAGAAAAAAAAGAGGCAAAGGTGCTTACCTGTCCAAGCCTCAAATCAAACGCCCCAACATGGTGCAGTGGGCCCAAGTAAAGATGGAGACTACACAGGTGTGGTAATACCAAATGAGAGATCCAGCCTACAATCAGGGATTAGTCGCTTGGCACACGAGTGCAAATAAATAATCTGCAGCAGTGTTCACACAGAGTATGCAAAGCATCTGGTTCATAGCCTATTAGCAACGCCCTGTGGAGGGCTGCCCAGTGCTAACTGTAATGCATCTCAAGTGAACAGAGGCCACAACTCACAGAGCCATCAGGGCCCAACTGAAGCTCAAAAAGTAAAAATAAAAGTGCAAGAGAACATATCAAATATGTAAGGTATTAGTTAATATTATGGCCACAATATGTAAGCTGGCAACCCACGTCATGGGGCCTCACACTTGCCAGTCATACTCTAACAGCAAAAACCACAACAGGAGGAAAAAGCCTCCTGAATGTAGCATGTAACATAACACTTCAATAGTGTTTTAATTTCTTTATATCTAATTACTGTGCAGTGCCTTTCATAAAAAAATCAATTTCCTAGAAAAGAAATCATGTAAATAAATCATTCACATGCAGTACAGTAATAAACTTAAGGAGACGTAATCTAAAACTTCCAAATTATGAATGTAGCTATGGTTGTATTAAACCTTAATAAGGCTTAATTATGAAAAAGTATAGAATAACAATTGCAAAGTACTTACAAAGTTACCTTTTTACAGGGGACATAAGCTTACTGTAAAACCTTGTTGTTTCCTGGGTTAAGCAAATTTATGACTTCAAGAAGTATAGTCCAACACCAGAATTCTCATTCTAACTGGCCTTCACTTTATTTTCTTCTCATGAAGACAAATCATAACAATTTGAGATCACAATTTCTAGACTAAATCTAGACTGTCTGACCACTAACTATATATAAAAGTTATCCTATGTCACGAGGTTTAGGCATTCTACTCAGCACTTCAATCAATATACATTTTGACCATCGGCATCGGCCGATATTTGCTGTGTCAGAATTCCGATACCGAGATCCGATATTTTTGTGATATCGGAAATCGGTATCGGAGTGTGCGGTGCGTATGGTTCCAAGGGTCTGGAGGAGAGGAAACTCTCCTTCAGGCCCTGGGATCCATATTCATGTAAAAAATAAAGAATAAAAATAAAAAATATGGCTATACTCACCCCTCCAAAGAACCCTGGCTGTCACCGCTGCAAGCGTCCGCCTTCGTCCTTAAGAATGCTGTGAGTGAAGGACCTTCGATGACGTCACGGTCAGGCGAGCGGTCACGTGAGCGGTCAGGTGACCGGTCACCTGATCGCGACGTCATCGAAGGTCCTTCACTCACAGCATTCTTAAGGACGGAGGCGGACGCTTGCAGCGGTGACAGCCAGGGTTCTTCGGAGGGGTGAGTATAGCCATATTTTTTATTTTTATTCTTTATTTTTTACATTAATATGGATCCCAGGGCCTGAAGGAGAGTTTCCTCTCATTCAGATCCTGGGAACCATGCAGGATACATTCCGATATTTGTGTCCTATTGACACAATTGGTATCGGAACTCGGTATCGGCGAGATCTGATATTTTGCCGGTATTGGCCGATACCATCCGATACTGATACTTGCAAATATCGGAAGGTATCGCTCAACACTACTCACGACAAATCCATTTTCTTCTCTGCTTATCAAATATTAGGGCCAAAACACATAGTTAAAAGATTCTTTAATGGATATTACAAATTCCTTTTTACTGGAGCTTTCTTAAAAGTTTGTCATTTCACCGAAAACCAAAACAAGATTATGTTTTTTTACTGCACATTCTACAACAAGTTAAAACTGCTGTTGATGCATATTTTCCAGTTTGATATGTCAAGAAACTATTCCAATTTAATCTGTAACTCTTCATCCACTATTATTGAGTGAGTGGTTCCACGTGTCAATTTTCTGCCAGCACTATAGGTCCAAAAACTTTCTTTCTCTAACTTCCTATCATTCATTGCCTATGCTGTAGTCTCTCTCACTTACAACTCTAGTTAGTTTGACAAATTGGAGAGCAAGTGCACAGAGGCGATGACTTGCGCAAATTTCCGGTAATCTCCATGTCTCTGCTGCTAGAGGCTAAATTTCAGTACTATGGAGGGTTTTGGGGGGGATGAAAAATATTATATTGTAAATAATTTATCACTTTCTTAGTCATCGCAATTGCAATCAGATGAACATAAGTTAATTGGAATGAAGGTGACAATTCAATGCAAGCGAGTAAGTAAAATATTTGGATACATGTAACAATGTCATTTGTAAATGAATCCCCCTAGAGTCCAGTTAATCCAAGATTTCATTACTACAGAACTCCATCTTTTTCTAGTGTTAAAGTTGCTGACTGCTTTTAACAAATCCTACATGAAAAACCCTCAAAAATTGGCTTGTTATGGATGTTTAGATTCCCAGTATACAGCAGTGATCTTGAAGATGTGGCCTCAAGTCTTTAGTTTTTACAGCACCAACATAAGAGATAATAAAAAATAGCAGGTCACTGTAAAATTAATATGCTAGCTAAAAGACTCAGGGACTTATACATTAAAGTGTTTACACCAGAAAAGTAGCTCAATTTTTGAACAATGAAGTTATGCAAAAAAATTTGTGACTTGATATTTTCACACCAGTCTGTGCCAACTTCACCAAAGTGGATGAAGAATGAAATGAGCAGGACAAGGGTGTGGCAATGCCAGCCTGTCTATTTCATGACCAGGCTTGGCAAACCTTATGACTTTTTGGTGAGGCACACGCGTCTCCTAATGAATTAGGCACTTCTTACTCCAGGACACACCTTCGTTAAAGAGAATTAGTCAGCAGGTTTTTCCTACCTTTTCTGAGAACAGCATGATGTTGGCAAAGAAACCCAGTTTCCAATGTGAACTATTTGTCAGAGGAGGAGGCTCCCTTGCTATAGGTTCTGTAGTCCAGATAATTGTATTTATCAGGTGATAAAACCTTCCATGTTAGTAAATAACAACACACAGCCTGACGTGACACATCAATAAATTCAGAGTTTTAACTTATGCTGTCCTCAGATTACACAGCAAAAATCTGCTGACAGAGTCCCTTTAAGACTGGCGTGTGCATGGGTTCTGAATATACAAATAGTTTTTCCTTACAGGACAACCATTTATACCTATACGGTAGTATAACTACGGTGATCCATCTGCTGTAGATGTTTTCTAAGATTATACTGCAGGTAGTATTTTATAATCTAATTAATTTCTACTACTATATTACTGAATCCATAGCTGATTTTTTTTTTAAGAGTACTTTAATTAGAACAGCTTATTTTCATTGCAAAAGTTTTTTTTAAAATCAGAAATGCAAAAAAAGCTTCTATTTTGCTTTATGTAAATCGCTTTTTTTCTACTATTGAATACATTTTCTGTGTTGTAAATAACAACAAGGTCTACACCAACCAGAACTCGTGCTCATATTGTAAGATTGTGTAAATTTTGTAAGTGTAAATGATTCAACTTGCAACTAAAAAGAAAATCATTAGTTAATATTCAACTGAAAACAAAGAACACAAAGAATTGTGCGTTGCTATGTCAGCATGCACACAATGTTCATTTATTTTTTCAGTGCAAAGCAAATGCCTGCTTTTAAATATGCAAATGGTTGAAATAAAACATGCAATTTTATTATCCAGATGTTATTTTGTGATTTTTCTAGTTTGTTTTATTTTTTATTCTTGAAAGTTTCTTTCTTTCTCTTTGACCAAGAAGTATCGTTTCTCCTTGCGGAGAGAGACATGTCGAGGTGAGGAGACTTAAAGCCGCAATGCTCCTCTGGGAAATATGCAAATTATCTCTTCAGAGAGGAAGAGGACTAGAACTCTAGTGCCACCTATTGGAAGTAGCAATCCTAACAGTCAATGTCGACCCTTTAACGAGGCTTGTCACATGACTTAGGATAATAGCCAAACCAGAATCTCAATTTGCAGACACTGTGTTTCGGGGTACTGCCCCACGTCAGTGCATATAGCACAGTCATGTAGTATATAGCACAGCCACGTAGTATATAACACAGCCCACGTAGTATATAGCACAGCCATGTAGAATATAACACAGCCATGTAGTATATAACACAGCCCACATAGTATATAGCACAGCCCACGTAGTATATAGCACAGCCCACATAGTATATAGCACAGCCATGTAGAATATAACACAGCCCACATAGTATATAGCACAGCCATGTAGTATATAGCCCAGCCATATAGCATATAACACAGCCCACATAGTATATAACACAGCCCACGTAGTATACAGCACAGCTACATAGTATATAGCACAGCCACACAACATATAACACAGCCCATGTAGTATATAGCACAGCCCACATAGTACATAGCACAGCCATGTAGTATATAACACAGCCCACATAGTATTTAGCACAGCCACGTAGCATATAACACAGCCCACATAGTATATAGCGCAGCCACATAGTATATAGCACAGCCACGTAGTATATAGCACAGCCACATAGTATATAGCACAGCCATGTAGCATATAACACAGCCACGTATTATATAGCAAAGCCCATGTAGCATATAACATAGCCCACCTAGTATATAGCACAGCCACATAGTATATAGCACAGCCACATAGTATATAGCACAGCCACGTAGTATATAGCACAGCCATGTTGCATATAACACAGCCCACGTAGTATATAGCACAGCCACGTAACATATAGCACAACCATGTAGTATATAGCACAGCTCGCATCTCCCCCCCAAGAATGGACCCACAGTCCAATACCCTGTTATAATAAAAAAGCAAAACAAAAAAAACCCACACTCCTCACCTCTCCTTGTGCCCGTACTGCTCACTGCTCCTGTCTCAGCGGCTGCACGGCCTTGCACACAGTGAGAGCGCAATAACATCATTGTGCACCTGCAGTGTCAGAGGCAGAGCGGGGAATGATGGGAGAGGAAGCATCAGCTGACGTTCTCTCCTCCATCATTGCTTTGAACTCTACCTGCAGACACCGGTATAGTTCAATGCAGTGGTGGGGGAGTCGGCGCTGGTGGCAGGCAGGCCCCCTGCCTCACAAGGGCCTCATAGCGGCTGCGTGATGTGCTGCTAGCTGAGGGCACCTGGGGAGCGGGGGCCCTAGGGAACTGCATGCCCCTAACACCGGCCCTGCCTGCAGGGGCCCCCCCAAAGCCTCAGTGTACCATACAGTGAATGGGCTCTTATACTACAGTGTCTGCCTATGGGGGTGCTGCCTTTTACTACAGGGTCTGCCTATGGGGTGCTGCCTTGTACTACAGGGTCTGCCTATGGGGGTGCTGCCTTGTGCTATATTTGCACATTATACTATATGGAGGTTATCTATGGGACCATAATACAGTGTGGAGATTGCAGTGAAGGAGCCATCAAACAGTTTGGAGGCTACTAAGGGGTCAGTATACTGTATGGGTGCTACTATATGGTGAGGGGGCATTATACTGTGTATAGGGGAGCTGTACAGGGGGGAGACTCGGAACATTATTAAATGTAAAGTGGGCACTTAATGTTATAGGGGAACTCAGGTTACTGTGACTGTCAAAGGGGCATACACAGGGCATTATTACTTTTTAGGGGGCAAAATATGGGCTGTGTTTTCTAGGGCACTTGCACCCGGTATTACTGTATTATAGAGGGTTGCTTTAGAATTTAGAATGCACAGAGAACCACACAGCAGATGCCGTAATAGGGACACATTCGGCAGCAGCGGCTCAGTATTGGGGTATCAGCAGGATGAGGAGGTTGTGCAGGTTTGGAATAGATGGAAATGGCTGGAATGTGAGAAGTGAAATGTATTTTTGTTGTGTTATCTGCAGCCAAGTCCTTGGTTGAAGAAGTTGTCTTGTCTTTCTGGGCCAGATGGAAAAGACAGGAAAATGAACAATTCCATCAGAAAGAATGTCAGCGGTAAGTCATTATCAGTAACTGTGCTGTGATCTCTTATATGTTCTCTAGGACTAGTATCTATCACTGACCATATGGTGGTAATATCCATGTTTGTCTTTATATAGAGATTATCTTCAGTAACAGGGCAGTCATCTGCTGAGGTTCTCCTCCACTATTAGGGGGTGTTACCGAGTTGTAATCAAGGTTACGTGGTTAGGGGCCCACTCAGAAGCTTCGCCTCTGGTTTTGGTCATCGTCTTGCTGGAAGACCCAGCCACGTCCCATTTTAATGTCCTGGCGGAGGAAAGGAGATTGTAACTCAGGATTTTAAGGTACATGGCTCCATCCATTCTCCCATTGATGCAGTGAAGTAGTCATGTGCCCTTAGCAGAGAAACACCCCCAAAACATAATGTTTCCACCTCCATGCTTGACAGCAGAGACAGTATTCTTTCAGTCATAGGCAGCATTTCTCTTCCTCCAAACACGACAAATTCAGTTAATGCCAAAGACCTCAATTTTTGTCTCATCTGACCACAGCACCTTCTCCTAAATCACTCACAGGATCATCCAGGTGTTCATTGACAAACTTCAGACATGTAGTTTTAGGCTGATCTCTCACCTCCCTCATGATCAAGGATACCTCACGAGATACGATTTTGCATGGTTTCCCAGATTGATGTAGATTGACAGTCATTTTGTATTTCTTCCATTTTCTTACTATTGCATTAACAGTTGTCTCCTTCTCATCCAGCGTCTTACTTATGGTTTTGTAGCCCATTCCAACTTTGTGCAGGTCTATGATCTTGTCCTTGACATACTTATAAAGCTCATTGGTCTTGCCCATGTTGTAGAGGTTAGAGTCTGACTGATCAAATGAGTCTTTGGTTAAGAGCTTTTTACAAAGGTGACTATATAAGACAGCTGTCTTTGAGGCAGGTAACGATTAGGAGCGTCTAACTGGTTTGTAGGAGCCAGAACTCTTAATGGTTGATAGGGGATTAAATACTTATTTCTCTCTGCATAATGCAAATACATTTATATAATTTGTACAATGTGATTTTCTAGATTTTATTTTTGATATTCTATCTCGCAATGTCAAAATTAACCTACCCTTAAAATTATACAGTAGATTGTTCATGTCTATTTCAATGGGCAAACTTACAAAATCAGCAAAGGATCAACTACTTATTTCCCCACTGTACATCACAGGAGATGCCGGGGCCCAAACATCACAGGATATAAAGACCAACTGGAGCATCACTATTAATATAACTATTTAAATGGGGGTGCAATATCAGCAGTAAGAACACATGGTACAAAAAAAAGAGAGACAGCACTGCTGTAAATGCGCACACCACTCCAATATAAACCAGATAACACGCAAAAATATTTATTGTGGACATGAACACAGCATAACAATTAAAACATACTTAAAACCAAAAATACATGAAAACAAACACCCCTCAGGACAAATAGTATATCCAATATAATAATAATATTATATGCAAATCCATATGAAACATAAACCTATTGGCTCGTGAGGCAAGCAAGGGGAACCCTGGATCAGTGATTAATGTAAAGTGGAGATAACCTCCATGGTCCAACCTGCAGGACCATATGAATTGCAATATGAGTCAATCAGACCCCATAGCATGGCCCATGTTAAGCTTGATATAAGGAAGCAATAAATCACATAGGGCACCAAACAACCAAGGGTTACATTACCCGAAGCACAGCTGTGACGACCGGAACCGCGGGGATTTATCAATTGCACTTTTGTGACATCTTCTGGCCAAATTTAACCCCTTTCTGACATCGGACGTACTATCCCGTCGAGGTGGGGTGGGCCCCTATGACCACGGACGGGATAGTACGTCCAGCGCGATCGGCGGCGCTCACGGGGGGAGCGCGGCCGATCGCGGCCGGGTGTCAGCTGCCTATCGCAGCTGACATCCGGCACTATGTGCCAGGAGTTGTCACGGACCGCCCCCGGCACATTAACCCCTGGAACACCGCGATCAAAGATGATCGCGATGTGCCGGCGGTGCAGGGAAGCACCGCGCAGGGAGGGGGCTCCCTGCGGGCTTCCCTGAGCCCCCCGCAGCAACGCGATGTGATCGCGTTGCTGCGAGGGTCTTACCTCCCTCCCTGCCTGCTCCAGACCCGGATCCAAGATGGCCGTGGATCCGGGTCCTGCAGGGAGGGAGGTGGCTTCACAGAGCCTGCTCAGAGCAGGCACTGTGAAGCAGCCTGCACTGCTATCAGATCGGTGATCTGACAGAGTGCTGTGCACACTGTCAGATCACCGATCTGTGATGTCCCCCCCTGGGACAAAGTAAAAAAGTTAAAAAAAAAAATTCCAAATGTGTAAAAAAAAATAAAAAAAAATATTCCTAAATAATGAAAAAAAAATATATATATTATTCCCATAAATACATTTCTTTATCTAAATAAATTAAAAAAAACAATAAAAGTACATATATTTAGTATCACCACGTCCGTAACGGCCCGACCTATAAAATTGGCCCACTAGTTAACCCCTTCAGTAAACACCGTAAGGAAAAAAAAAAAAAACGAGGCAAAAAACAACGCTTTATTATCATACCGCCGAACAAAATGTAGAATAACACGCGATCAAAAAGACAGATATAAATAACCATGGTGCCGCTGAAAACGTCATCTTGTCCTGCAAAAAACGAGCCGCCATACAGCATCATCAGCAAAAAAATAAAAAAGTTATAGTCCTGAGAATAAAGCAATGCAAAAATAATTATTTTTTCTATAAAATAGTTTTTATCGTATAAAAGCGCCAAAACATAAAAAAATGATATAAATGAGGTGTCACTGTAATCGTACTGACCCGAAGAATAAAACTGCTTTATCAATTTTACCAAACGCGGAACGGTATAAACGCCTCCCCCAAAAGAAATTCATGAATAGCTGGTTTTTGGTCATTCTGCCTCACAAAAATCGGAATAAAAAGCGATCAAAAAATGTCACTTGCCCGAAAATGTTACCAATAAAAACGTCAACTCGTCCCGCAAAAAACAAGACCTCACATGACTCTGTGGACCAAAATATGGAAAAATTATAGCTCTCAAAATGTGATAATGCAAAAAATATTTTTTGCAATAAAAGCGTCTTTCAGTGTGTGACGGCTGCCAATCATAAAAATCCGCTAAAAAACCCACTATAAAAGTAAATCAAACCCCCCTTCATCACCCCCTTAGTTAGGGAAAAATTAAAAAAATGTATTTATTTCCATTTTCCCATTAGGGCTAGGGCTAGGGTTAGGGCTAGGGCTAGGGTTAGGGCTAAGGCTAGGGATAGGGCTAGGGTTAGGGTTAGGGGTAGGGTTAGGGTTAGGGTTAGGGCTAGGGTTAGGGCTAGGGTTAGGGTTAGGGCTAGGGTTAGGGCTAGGGTTAGGGCTAGGGTTAGGGCTAGGGCTACAGTTTGGGTTGGGGCTAAAGTTACAGTTAGGGTTTAGATTACATTTACAGTTGGGAATAAGGTTGGGATTAAGGTTAGGGGTGTGTCAGGGTTAGAGGTGTGGTTAGGGTTACCGTTGGAATTAGGGTTAGGGGTGTGTTTGGATTAGGGTTTCAGTTATAATTGGGGGGTTTCCACTTTTTAGGCACATCAGGGGCTCTCCAAACGCGACATGGCGTCCGATCTCAATTCCAGCCAATTCTGCGTTGAAAAAGTAAAATAGTGCTTCTTCCCTTCCGAGCGCTCCCGTGTGCCCAAACAGGGGTTTACCCCAACATATGGGGTATCAGCGTACTCAGGACAAATAGGACAACAACTGTTATGGTCCAATTTCTCCTGTTTCCCTTGGGAAAATACAAAACTTGGGGCTAAAAATAATTTTTGTGGGAAAAAAAAAGATTTTTTATTTTTACGGCTCTGCATTATAAACTGTAGTGAAACACTTGGGGGTTCAAAGTTCTCACAACACATCTAGATAAGTTCCCTGGGGGGTCTAGTTTCCAATATGGGGTCACTTGTGGGGGGTTTCTACTGTTTAGGCACATTAGGGGTTCTGCAAACGCAATGTGACGCCTGCAGACCATTCCATCTAAGTCTGCATTCCAAATGGCACTCCTTCCCTTCCGAGCCCTCCCATGCGCCCAAACAGTGGTCCCCCCCCACATATGGGGTATCAGCGCACTCAGGACAAATTGGACAACAAATTTTGGGGTCCAATTTCTCCTGTTACCCTCAGGAAAATACAAAACTGGGGGCTAAAAAATAATTTTTGTGTGAAAAATTTTTTGTTTTATTTTTACGGCTCTCCATTATAAACTTCTGTGAAGCCCTTGGTGGGTCAAAGCGCTCACCACACATCTAGATAAGTTCCTTAGGGGGTCTACTTTCCAAAATGGTGTCACTTGTGAGGGGTTTCTACTATTTAGGTACATTAGGGGCTCTGCAAACGCAACATGGCGTCTCATCTCAATTCCTGTCAATTTTGCATTGAAAAGTCAAACGGCACTCCTTCCCTTCCGAGCTCTCCCATCTGCCCAAACAGTGGTTTACCTCCACATATGGGGTATCAGCGTACTCAGGACAAATTGTACAACAACTTTTGGGGTCCAATTTCTTCTCTTACCCTTGGAAAAATAAAAAATTGGGGGCGAAAAATAATTTTTGTGAAAAAATATGATTTGTTATTTTTACGGTTCTGCATTATAAACTTCTGTGAAGCACTTGGTGGGTCAAAGTGCTCACCACACCTCTAGATAAGTTCCTTAGGGGGTCTACTTTCCAAAATGGTGTCACTTGTGGGGGGTTTCAATGTTTAGGCACATTGGTGGCTCTCCAAACGCAACATGGCGTCCCATCTCAATCCCAGTCAATTTTGCATTGAAAAGTCAAACGGCGCTCCTTCCCTTCCGAGCTCTCCCATCTGCCCAAACAGTGGTTTACCTCCACATATGGGGTATCAGCGTACTCAGGACAAATTGTACAACAACTTTTGGGGTCCAATTTCTTCTCTTACCTTGGAAAAATAAAAAATTGGGGGTGAAAAATAATTTTTGTGAAAAAATATGATTTTTTATTTTTACGGTTCTGCATTATAAACTTCTGTGAAGCACTTGGTGGGTCAAAGTGCTCACCACACCTCTAGATAAGTTCCTTAGGGGGTCTACTTTCCAAAATGGTGTCACTTGTGGGGGGTTTCAATGTTTAGGCACATCAGGGGCTCTCCAAATGAAACATGGCATCCCATCTCAATTCCAGTCAATTTTGCATTGAAAAGTCAAATGGCGCTCCTTCGCTTCCGAGCTGTGCCATGCGCCCAAACAGTGGTTTACCCCCACATGTGGGGTATTGGCGTACTCAGGACAAATTGTACAACAATGTTTGGGGTCCATTTTCTCCTGTTACCCTTGGTAAAATAAAACAAATTGGAGCCGAATTAAATTTTTTGTGAAAAAAAGTTAAATGTTCATTTTTATTTAAACATTCAAAAAATTCCTGTGAAGCACTAGAAGGGTTAATAAGCTTCTTGAATGTGGTTTTGAGCACCTTGAGGGGTGTAGTTTTTAGAATGGTGTCACACTTGGGTATTTTCTATCATATAGACCGCTCAAAATGACTTCAAATGAGATGTGGTCCCTAAAAAAAAATGGTGTTGTAAAAATGAGAAATTGCTGGTCAACTTTTCACCCTTATAACTCCCTAACAAAAAAAATTTTTGGCTCCAAAATTGTGCTGATGTAAAGTAGACATGTGGGAAATGTTACTTATTATGTATTTTGTGTGACATATCTCTGTGATTTAATTACATAAAAATTCAAATTTCGAAAATTGCAAAATTTTCATAATTTTCGCCAAATTTCCATTTTTTTCACAAATAAATGCAGGTACTATCAAATAATTTTTACCATTGTCATGAAGTACAATATGTCACGAGAAAACAATGTCAGATTCACTGGGATCCGTTGAAGCGTTCCAGAGTTATAACCTCATATAGGGACAGTGATCAGAATTGTAAAAATTGGCCCGGTCATTAACGTGGTAATCAGTCCATGGATAAGATAAATTCCAAAACCAATATCAATATTTTTTACTTAAACAATCAACAATATGGATTTTTTACTTAAATAATCAAGCAATAGGAATTTTTTCCTAAATGCATATATTTTGGATGTAAAATAACTTTTATAATTGGGTTTTATTCAAAATATTATCTTACAGGTTTTATTCCTTACTTTGTGTCACTTACAGTGCTGATTGCTGTAGTTTTGATAAAATAACTTTTACATTTTGAAATTATCACGAGAGGACTGCTAAGCCTTCTGCAATGTAGTCCTCCATGTTCAGCTCTGTATAACCTTGCTCCCATCATTGATTGTCAGCATTCAACCTATGCTTTCACTACACAGTAAGATGGCAATCAGTGGTGTGCTTGAGGTATACAAAACTCAGCATTCAGATAACTGTTAGATCTACAGCAGATAAAACAGCGACTTTATCAAAATGCAGTAAACACTCAAGTACAAGTGCTTCTCACTAAATTTATATCAGTTCTTCAATACAAAAAGTGAATTCATATATTATATAGAGTCATTAGAAACAGAGTGATCTATTTCAAGTGTTTATTTTTGTTTATGCTGATGATTATGGCTTACAGCTAATGAAATCCCAAAAGTCACATCTCAGTAAATTAGAATACTTTATAACTCCAGCTTGAAAAATTATTTTAAAATCAAAATGTTGGCCTACTGAAGCGTATGTTCAGTAAATGCACTCAATAGTTGGTCAGGGCTCCTTTTGCATCAATTACTACATCAATGTGGCTTGGCATGGATGCGATCAGCCTGTGGCACTAATGAGGTGTTGGTTGCAGCCTTCAGCTCGTCTGCATGGTTGGGTCTGGTGTCTCATCTTACTCTTGACAATACCTCATAGATTCTCTATGGGGTTAAAGTCAGGTGAGTTTGCTGGCCAAACAATCACAGCGATACTGTCGTTTTTAAACCAGGTATTGGTACTTTTGACAGTTGCCAAGTCCTGCTGGAGAATAAAATATTCATCTCCAAAAAGCTTGTCGCCAGATGGAAGCATCAAGTGCTCTAAAATTTCCTGGTAGATGGCTGCGCTGACTTTGGTCTTGATAAAACACAGTGGACCTACACCAGCAAATGATATGGCTCTCCAAACCATCACTAATTGGGGAAACTTCATAAAAGACTTCAAACAGGATTGTGCACCTCTCCACTCTTCCTGCAGACTCTGGGACTTTGATTTCCAAATCAAATGCAACATTTACTTTCATCTGAAAACAACATATTGGACCACTGAGCAACATTCCAGTTCTTTTTCTCCTTGGCCCAAGTAAGACGCTTCTGGTGTTGTATATTGGTCATGAATGGCGTGACACAAGGAACTCAACACTTGTAGCCCATGTCCTGGATACGTCTGTGTGTGGTGGCTCTTGAAGCAATGACTCCAGCAACAGTTCACCCTTTGTGAATCTCCCCCAAATTTTTGAATGGCATTTTCTTAACAATCTTTTCAAGGTTGTGGTTACCCTGGTTGATTGTGCACATTTTTCTAACACACTTTTTCCCTCTACTTAACTTTCCATTACTGTGCTTGGTACAGCACTCTGTGAACAGACAGCTTCTTTAGCAGTGAACTTCTGTGGCTTACCCTCTGTCATGGTTGTGGACAGGGTTCCTTCCCTGTCCTTTTGGCGTTAATTTATATAGCCTCCTTTTGGTTTGGAGAGGGCTATATTTATTCGCCTTCATCTGGGGATCCTTGTCAGTGATACATCTGTCTTGGCTGTGTGTCTGACCCCCTGGTGTACTTGCATACTGTGTAGTCCGTTTGCTTTCTTGTGTATGACTCTGTCTGTTTTCTCTTTCTGTGCTTTGCCTTGTGACTCTGTGTTTATTGTCTGTCTCGGGCTTTGACCTTTGACTTGGTAATATAACTTCCCTCCTGTCTGCCCCGTTAGCACTGCACCGCTATCTTCAGCTCCCCAACCTTTTTGCTATGTCTCGACCATGCTTACGTCTCACCCTTTGGGAACTTCATCTACCTCCTGGCTTGACCTCAGCATCTTCAGACTACTCTCGTCCTTCGCCAGTCACCGCCACTACTCGGGATCTGGCCTCGCCTCTGTCCACTCCCCCGGAGGTCACGTGCTTCAGGTCCTGTGATCCGGCAGGTAAGCTCACCGCAGCGCTCCTTATTCTCTCTGTCCTTCTGTAACACGTGCACAGACTCCTGCTGTAAGTCTGCAGCAAGGTTCTTGACACCCTCCTTGTGGAGTGTGTCAATCACTGCCTTCTGAACATCTATCAAGTAAGCACTCTTCCCCGTGATTGTGGAGCCTACTTAAACAGACTAAGGAACCTTTTTTAAACTGCTATGAGGCCTTTGCAAGTGTTTTTTTGTGAATTATTCTAATTCTAATAACGAGTTTTGGGTTTTCAGTGACTTTAAGCCATAATCATCAACATTATCAGAAATAAACACTTGAAATTGATCACTCTGTTTGTAATGACTCTGTATAATATATGAGTTTCAATTTTTGTATTGAAGAACTGAAATAAATTAACTTTTTGATGATACTAAAAAAGAAAGTAAAAAGCACTGGCGCTCCTGATAGTTCCTAGTGGGGGAACAAAATTGCTGAATGTAGAGTGCTGCTGGTGATTGTGACAGGTTCTGTGTAGACCTGTAAAGTATATCAAATGAAGAAGAGTGGTATTCACCTGCACGGTCTACAAAAACGAACAATAAATGAAAAATAGATGAATAAATGAATAAGAGAGCACTTACTTAATGAGTAAACATTGGTTATGCAGTGGATGTTGTAATAGGTCCTTAAAGTACTACCAGAATCTTAGGGAAATGAGGAGAGAAAAAAAAATATGGGTAAATGTTTGCATTGGTGAATATAGTGAGACTAAAGAGATTTATAATATATACTCACTCAGATATTAAATGGAAATGTGAAATGAAGAGACCTAATCCCTGTGTATCTGCAATTGATGCGGGTATTGTGATGACCATGGTTGCTTAATCTTCAGAGGTTTATAATAGATGCCCCTGCTTAAATAAATGTACAACCTTTATAGGTATAGTTTTAAATAAATGCGGTCTAGTTTTCCCAGTACACAATAAACTTACTGCTGGTGGGAGTAGCGCAGGATTCCGTTAGGTTAAGGTACTAAGATGACCGTCAGGTGCTGGCTGACAAGGATTACTGTGATTAGAATTTCATTTCATTAGAAGTTCATTTTTTTCTCATTAATGTACACTCTGCACCCCATCTTGACTGAAAAGAAAAGCAGAAATGTAGACATTTTTGCAAATTTATTTAAAAAGAAAACCTGAAATATCACATGGTCAAAGTATTCATACCCTTTGCTCAGTATTGAGTAGAAGCACCCTTTTGAGCTAGTACAGCCATGAGTCTTCTTGGGAATGATGCAACAAGTTTTTCACACCTGGATTTGGGGATCCTCTGCCATTCTTCCTTGCAGATCCTCTCCAGTTCTGTTAGGTTGGATGGTGAACGTTGGTGGACAGCCATTTTCAGGACTCTCCAGACATGCTCAATTGGGTTTAGGTCAGGGCTCTGGTTGGGCCAGTCAAGAATGGACAAAGTTGTTCTGAAGCCACTCCTTTGTTATGTTATCTTTATGCTTAGGGTCATTGTCTTGTTGGAAGGTGAACTTTTGGACAAGTCTGAGGTCCAGAGTACTCTGGAAGCGGGTTTTCATCCAGGATATTTCTGTACTTGGCGGCATTCATGTTTCCTTCAATCTTAACCAGTTGTCCTGTCTCTGCAGCTGAAAAACACCCCCATAGCATGACGCTGCCACCACCATGTTTCACTGTTGGGATTGTATTGGCAGGTGATGAGCAGTGCCTGATTTTGTCCACACATACTGCTTAGAATTATCACCAAAAAGGTCTATCTTAGCCTCATCAGACAAGATAATCTTATTTCTCATAGTCTGGAAGTCATTCATGTGTTTTTCAGCAAACACTATGTGGGCTTTCATATGTCTTGCACTGAGGAGAGGCTTCTGTTGAGCCACACTGCCATAAAGGCCGGACTGGCCACAGAGATCTTGGGTTTCTTCTTTACCTCTCTCACCAAGGCTCTTCTACAATTGCTCAGTTTGGGTGGACGGCCAGGTCTAGGAAGACTTCTGGTAGTCCCCAACTTCTTCCATTTAAGGATTATGGAGGCCACTGTGCTCTTGGGAACCTTGAGTACTGCCGAAATTCTGTTGTAACCTTTTTCCAAATCTGTGCCTTTCCACAATTCTGTCTCTGAGCTCCTTGGCCACTTCCTTTGACCTCATGATCTGTAGTTATGATTTTCCAGGTCATTACAAGTTCATAGACACCAAACATGGCTAGGTACTTTTTTATCTAAGTGGTGAAAAAAATTCCAAACTTTGCTAAAAAAAAGCCATTTTCAGATACCCGTAGCATCTCCATTTTTCGTGATCGTGATTACTTATTTTTTGCATGCTGATCTGACATTTTTAATGATATTATTTTGTTGCAGATATGATCTTTTGATAGCCCGTTATTGTATTTTAATGCAATGTTGCGGTGACAAAAAAAACATAATTCTGGCGTTTTTACTTTTTTCCTCGCTACGCCTTTAGCCATCAGGTTAATCCTTTTTTTATTGATAGATCGAGTAATTCAGAACGCAGTGGTGCCAAATATGTTTATATTTGATTTTATTTTTATTGTTTTATTTTGAATGGGGCTAAATGGGTGTGATTTGAACTTTTATAGATTTTTATTTTTATATATATTTAGACACTTTTTTTAGTTTTGCCATGCTTTAATAGTCTCCATAGGAGACTAGAAGCTTGCACAACTCACCACCGGAGCCCACATCAAAGGGAGGGATATCGACATAAGCGTACTATAATGCCCAATGTCGGTAAGGAGTTAAATGCCACTGTCAATCATTGACAGCGCCATTTACCACGAGCGTGCTAGGAGCGGGATGCAAGCCCCACCAATTGATGCTACTGTCACATTATCATGGGGCACCAATGGTTTAGCATGTCAAATGGGGGTCTGCAGATGACCAGTGTGCTTGTCATTTAAGATCACCATAGGAGTTGATGATTTCTGCTGAACTCCTGCTATATGTAGCACAAGTGACCAGAAGAACCCAGCGTCAAATCTCTTGAGAGGATTATTGAAACAAGTGAACAGCAGACAAGATATAAAAAAATTAAAAAAATGTAAAAAAACATAAAAATTCAAATCACTACACTTTTAGACTATTCAAAATAAAACAATTAAAAAAACAAAATACATATATGGTATAACTGTGTTCAGAAGTGTCCGATCTATCAAAATATGAAAACAATCTGATCAGTAAACGACGCAACGAGAATAAAAATCAAAACGCTAGAATTATGGCTTTATGTGTGACGAAAATTGCAATAAATTGCATTAACAGGCAAGCTAAACATCTTATTTACTCCAAAATGGTATCAATAAATTTGTCAGCTTAGCATGCAAAAATAAGTCCTAAACCAGCCCCAGATCAAACAAAAATTGAGATGCTGTGGGTCTTGGAAAATGTCGCCATTTTTCTTTCTTACAAACTTTGAATTTTTTCACTACTTAAATATAAAATAATTTGCACATGTTTGGTATCTTTGATTTCATAATAACCTGGAGAATCATAATGGCAGGTCAGTTTTAGCATTTAGTGAACAAGGTTAATAAAAAAAAAAAAAGGAATTGCACTTTTTTTGCAATTTCACTGCACTTGAATTTTTTTTCCTGTTTTACAGTACACTATATAGTAAAATCAATGATGTTGCTCAAAAGTACATTTTGGCCCGCCAAAAAAAAGCCCTCGCATGGCCATATTGATGGAAAAATGAAAAAGTTATAGCTCTGAGAAGAAGGGAAGCAAAAAACGAAAACTCAAAAATGGAAAATTGCAAGGTCGTGAAGGGGTTAAGGTGCTTACAGACTAGACTGCAGTGGTGGATGCTGCAAGCTGTAACAAAAGAAATTGTTAATACAGTATCTTATAAGCAGAAGATTGAAAAAGTGCTTGTTTTTACAAGCACTATCCAACAATATCCATCCGTGAAGATCAAAACAACCTTTAAATCACAATAGACAATCTAATATATAAAGCTGAATGTGTGTGTGTGTATGTCCAGGATTGGCATCTGCACCGTCGCAGCTACAGCCACAACATTTTGCACAGTCACATGTATGGACTCCGAGAGCATCATAGGCTATGTTGGGAGGCAAAATTTTTAACTCCGCGCTTTCCAATTCACCAAACAATTTTGCCCCTATCTACATAATGGGGAAAAAGTGAAAGGAAAAGTGTTGGAGGCAAATTGACAGCTGCCAGATGTGAAAAAGGGGGACTTAAAGAATGAGAGCGATGGCACCAAAAAGTATATACCATACAGTTGCTAAGGTGGGGCCCCGACATGGGATACTCACCACACACGGGGATATGAAAACAAAATGCGCCGAACACTACCACGTGCTTGAACACATATACCACCCTCAGCACACATTTCACCACACATACACCAACCTTACCACATAAAAGTCGAAACACAAAAGTCACTGCTCAAAACTCGCCACGCGCAAAATTCGCCACATGCCAAACACGCCACATGCAAACCTAGGCTCACGCAAAAGTAGCCACACATACAAAACTCACCTCATGGAAAACTCGCCACACGCAAAACTTGCACACGTGGAAAAATTGCCACATGCACAAGAGTTTCAACACATGCAAAAGTTGCCTCACACAAAACTTGCACATACTCAAAACGCACCACACATAAAACTCTCCACGCGCAAAACTCGCCATGCGCAAAACTTGTTGCACCCAACTTACTACACTAACCTGTCGCATGCAACTCAACACACAAAAAGTTGCTACACGCATGTCGCCACACGCAACTCAACACACACAACTTGACACATGAAACTCGCCTTAAAAACACACACAAGTCTGGTATTATCCTTCAAAAATAGAAATCTGATTAATAAGCAGACAAACTACAAGAGCAACAAATGTACCATATAGGAAATACGGCAGCTGTCAGTCACATGACCTGTATATTATATGTATGTGTGAGCTACTATATACTGCCAGGGGGGAGGGCTTCCTGTTGGCTGGGGATTTATCAGGCTGCCAATTTAGCTTACAAATACTGAGGTAAAAATACTGACCAAATAACATGTGAACGAGGTCTTATACAGGAGGAGATGATATACAGGTACATACTATATACAGGGGAGATGACTCACGGGTATATACTATATACAGAAGCAGATGACACACAGGTATATACTATATACAGGACAAAAACTGAAAGGATAATACTAGGTCGGAAATGGTATAAAAAAATATATAACTTTATTATTAAGAACATTAAACACAGGTGAACAGAGTGACAAAAAGAGCCGTTTCTAAAAGAATGCTGTGCAGAAGGCACATGCCCCGGAAATCAAGTACAACCTAAAATTCCTAATAATAACAGATCCCACATATCCAATTTGCAGACTTCTCTATTGTTCTTTCTGTAATCAATCAATAATAACCAAATCTAGGTCCATTGAAGTAAAGAGATATATGGGAAACTGAACTATTCACTGCAATAATGCATGACAGGCAGCGCCCCTGTGGATGATTACCGAACAATCACCCACAAACTGGCAATAAGGTATAGCAAAATACAACAATCATTTACCTGTCAATATATAGTTGCTCTTTCCAGGGAATGAGCCTCCGCCCCAATGCGCGTTTCGGTAAACAACTTTCGTCAGGGGGCATTGAAAATGTGAGACGCGGTGAATTAAATATGATTGACCCAGGAAGTGTCTCACACATGACCCCCAGAAGTTGTATGTGTGTTGTCATAGCCACCGCTATGCTGGAGAACCTAACCAACACATGCGGTAGGAAGAGGGAGATCACGGGGGCCCCACGTGATCACAAACCACCCGACCAGGCTAGGAAGTCTGCAGGCGCAGCGGTTCAAGAACAAGCACAGCAAACTCCACAAGAGACTAAGAATAACAGAGGCAATGCAACACCAATAAATATGTACCACAATCAATGTTGCAATATCTCATCATGACCAAAATACTCATTGTAATAAAGGTGTGGATAGAACCAGCCTACATCTTCACATAGTCGAATGCTCACTATAGCATATACGGAACCATACAAGAACTACCATAACAGACCACAGCGGAACAAAAATAACCGGCATATAATGTGATATAAAATCAATACTATGTATTAGAATCATAAATATATTGATACCTAAAAATACATAGTATGCCATAAGTGATTGCAAAATTTGGACCGCCGCAGAAAAGACAAGAGGGAAGAGGGAAGGGAAAGCAGGGGGATCAAAGAGGGGGGAAAAGGTGTGGGTGAGGAAGGGGGAAATTAAGGGAAGAAAAGGCCAAGGGAGAGGAAAATAGGTCCACACATAACTCACAATTTACACATATCAAAGAATAAATATGCAAGGTTATACACATATACGATTTCTTAATCACAACATTGTAAGTCCACTAGGACAGGGGTGTCAAACTGCATTCCTCGAGGGCTGCAAACAGGTCATGTTTTCAGGATTTCCTTGTACTGCACAGGTGATAATTTAATCACCAACTCATTATTTGTGTAGGTGATTAAATTATCACCTGTGCAGTACAAGGAAATCCTGAAAACATGACCTGTTTGCAGCCCTCGAGGAATACAGTTTGACACCCCTGCACTAGGACATATTCCAAACACAAAATGTCTATATTTGTCTACTGAGGCATTACTACAATTATGAAAATCATAAATTCATATTGAAAACTAATAGTAGTCCTTAGGCCTCATAGAAGATCAAATTAGTGTCCGTTCTTTGTCATGATGACGATCCAAGTGGACACAATGACGTTGCATGCAGGATGGATTCAATGGTCACGCTGACACCACCGAGATCAATATCACATATTAAATGAAATTAAAAAATATGAAAAAATAAAATCAAAAACTGCACTCCACATAACACAGCTCAATAGCTCAGCACAGACCAATGATCACAAAATAGGGAATAACTGATATTGTCATTTAGTCCTGCTGAATGGACCGTATCCAGTGTCCAGATCCATCTGGATTCCATCCGTGCGAGACGCTGGAAAGTACCGCCAGCCCAAATCCCCATATTAAGCATATCAATACCCCTGACCCAGAGGAGAGAGGCATCACTATTGTGAAATCTTTGAAAATGGCGAGGGAGTATTTTTAGCATAGATGCATCTTCAGATTCAGCCGCTGCGTTAATGCCCAACACGTGTTCTCTAATGCATATTTTCAATTGACGTGTGGTCATCCCAACATAAATTTTATTGCACGGACATACTGCGTAATAGATAACATTTCTACTTACGCATGTTATCCTTTTTCTAATTACAAATTGCCAGAATCCATCTGAACTAGAAAAAACCCTACACTGTTCTATGTTGGGACAAGTAACGCAACTGCCTCATGGACTACATCCATTACTCCTTGCCATAGAGTCCAAAAAGGTGGTCACTGGTACACCAGTGTAGTGACTGGAGACCAACATATCCCTTAAGTTCCTAGAGCGTCTAACAGCGATGCCAGCTCTCTCAGGGACATAGCGTGAAATTACCAGGTCGGCCCTGTGGACATGCCAGGATTTCTCCAAAATCCTTCTCATTTGTGGGAACTGAGAGTGGCAGTTCGTAACAAAGCGGACAATATCACGATCACGATTTGCTTTGGTTCCATATAGCAAGGCATGTCTAGAAGTATGTTTAGCCCAATTAAAGGCTTTTTTGATCATGCACTTGCTATAACCGCTTTCCACCAATCTTCCCCTTAGGTCTTCAACCTGCATCAAAAAATCATCATCTGTGGAACATAATCTTCAGAGGTGGAGGAATTGACCAGTAGGGATGGACTGAATCATGTGGCCGGGGTGAGAGGAGGAGGTGTGCAACAGTACAATTGTTGACGTGGGTTTACGATAAATATCTATCTGCACTTCACCAAATGTGTCACGTTTAAGAGTGACATCCAGAAACTCAATACTATTAGTATCATGCTTATATGCAAGATAGATATTACGATCATTTACATTCAATTTTGACATGAAATCCTGGAGGCCCTCTTTCGGTCCCTGCCAGATCATCAAAATGTCATCAATGTACCGCGTCTACAAAAAAGTACGCGGTCCATCGACGACGCGTGATCCGGCAGGGAGAGTTCCCTCTCTCCCAGCCCCGGGAACAGATTAGCGTCAGCTGGGGTGAAGGGAGCCCCCTTCGCTGTAACCTGGAGCTGCAGGAAGAAGGACCCCTTAAAAACAAAAAAATTATGAGTGAGTGCAAATTCTAATAATTGGTAAACCAATTCCTGAATTTCCCTAGACAGATTAGAAGTATTCAAAAGGAATTCAATGGCCCACAACCCATCTTGATGCCTGATGATAGTGTATAGAGATTTAATATCTGCTGTCACCAGCATCATATCATTATCTAGATGTATCCCATCAACTCTCCTCAACAAATCTCCTGTATCCTTCAAAAAAGAGGGCAAACCTTCAACCAGAGGCTGTAGCTTTGAATCAATCTATCTGTTAACATTTTCAAGATAATTCTCTTTTCCTGAGATTATTGGGCGACCAGGGGGGGTCTGCATGTCCTTGTGAATCTTTGGTAAGGGGTAGAAGGTGGGTATCGTTGGTTCAATCACAGTGAGGGCAGAAGCCAATTCTTTAAGTGATTGTCCCCAGCTCTCTAGCACTCTTTATAATATCATTAAGTTGTTTAACATATGCGGATAATGTGTTAAATGTGAGTTTTTTATAACAGCTATTAATATAACATGCCAAAATACCATATAAGCTGTTATTTATATACAGGAGGAGAAGACTTACAGGTATATACTATATAAAGGAGGAGATGACATACAGTTATATACTATATATAGGAGGAGATGACATACAGGTATATACTATATAAAAAAGCAGATGACACATAGGTATATAGAGGAGGAGATGGCATACAGCAGGTATATACTATATACAGGGGAGATTTCATACAGGTATATACTATATACAGGAGATGACATACAGGTATATACTGTATACAGAAGAGATGGCATACAGGTATATACTATTTACAGGAGGAGATGACACATTGTTTATACCTATGTACAGGAGTAGATGACATACAGCAGGTATATACTATGTACAGGGGAGATGACATACAAGTATATACTATATACAGGGTAGATGACATACAGGTATATACTATATAAAGAAGATGACATACAGGTGTATACTATATATAAGGGAGATGACAAACATGTATATACTGAGGGGAAAATGAGAGGTGTGAGGTGAAAATGAGAGGTGTGAGGTTAAAATGAAAAGGTGTGAGTGCAAAATGAGAGGAGTGAGGGAAAATAGTGGAGTGATCGGAAAATGACAGATGTGAGGTCGAAATGACAGGTGTTAGGGGGGAATGAGAGGAGTGAGGGGGAAAATAAGAGGAGTGAGGGGGGAAAATGAGAGGTGTGAGGGAGAAAATGAGAGATGTGAGGGGGAAAATGAAAGATTTGAGGGAGAAAATGGGAGGCGTGATGGGAAAATAAGATGTGGGGTGTTATAACTATCCACAGATATTTACTATGCCCAGGCAACGCCGGGCTCTTCAGCTAGTCTAATATATAAAGCTGTGTGTGTGTGTGTGTGTGTGTGTGGACACACGTCTGGAACCCGAGAGCATCATAGGCTATGTTGTGAGGTGAAATTTTAACCTTGCGTGTTTGGGGCGTGTGTCTGCTCTTAACCCATACAACCACCCAGGTAATTACCTTTCATGCTATTATCCAACTCCTTACAGCACTACTTCTTGATTCCGTTGGTTAGACGGCTATATTGCTAGCACAGCTTCTACATACTCAGTCTTTCTCTGTGCTATCTTGGTCAGTTCCCAGCAGATTCATCGATTGCATTGTGTCACTACTGGCACTGGACTATTTGTTATAGGTTACCTTTCCCATTGACAGCTCCTGTATATTATATGTCACTTTGGACATTGACTTTCTACAATGGTTATAGCTGTGTCACTTATTATTATTTTGATTGCCACATTTTCTGTGTGATCCTGCTGCAAGTATGTTGGTTAACTGGTCTTTATATTGAGGTATTTACTATATTCCACAACTGATACACATATGCTCTTGTCACCAGTTATATTTTATGTATGTTGGTTATATATGGCATCATTATGTTCTAGTACTATTTTCTGACACTATATTTTTGACATTAACATTTGCAATACTATTACATTTTTTTGTATTACTGTTCACCTCTGGGCCTGTGATTGAGCACTATAATTGATGTTGTCAGTTTTACACAATGTTCTATTTCTGGTCTTTTATGGTTCTTATGGGCAGATACCCACTGTGTGTGATTAGTACCATGTTACCATTATTTCTTTCCTTTTTTGTCCACACATATACCACCCTCAGCACACATTTCACCACACATACACCAACCTCGCCACATAAAAGTCGAAACACAAAAGTCATCGCTCAAAACTCGCCACACGCAAAATTTGCCACATGCAAAACTTGGCTCACACAAAACTAGCCACACATGCAAAACTCACCTCATGGAAAACTCGCCACACGCAAAACTTGCACATGCCGAAAAATTGCCACATGCACAAAAGTTGCTACACATGCAAAAGTTGCCTCACACAAAACTTGCACATACTCAAAACGCACCACACATAAAACTCTCCACGCTCAAAACTTGCCATGCGCAAAACTTGCTGCACCCAACTTGCTACACTAACCTGTCACATGCAACTTGACACACAAAAAGTTGCTACACGCATGTCGACACAAAAAACTCATGTCACAAAAGTCACTACAGGCATGTCGCCACACGCAACTCACCACACACAACTTGACACATGAAACTCGCCCTAAAACACACACAAGTCTGGTATTATCCTTCAAAAATAAAAATCTGATTAATAAGCAGACAAACTACAAGAGTAACAAATGTACCATATAGGAAATACGGCAGCTGTCAGTCACATGACCTGTCCATTATGTGTATGTGTGAGCTAATATATACTGCCAGGGAGAGGGCTTCCTGTTGGCTGGGGATTTATCAGGCTGCCAATTTAGCTTACAAATACTGAGGTAAAAATAATGACCAAATAACGTGTGAACGAGGTCCAATACAGGAGGGGATGACATACAGGTAAATACTATGTACAGGAGGAGATGACACACAGGTATATACTATATACAGGAGGAGATGACTTACAGGTATATACTATATACAAGAGGAGATGACACACAGGTATATTCTATATATAGGAGGAGATGACACACAAGTATATACTATATACAGGAGGAGATGACACACGTATATACTATATACAGGGGAGATGACATACAGGTATATACTATATACAGGAGATGACATACCGGTATATACTATATATAGTAGGAGATGACATACAGGTATATACTATATACAGGAGGAGATGACACTCCTGTATATACTATATACAGGAGGAGATGACACACGTATATACTATATACAGGGGAGATGACATACAGGTATAAACAATATACAGGAGATGACATACCGGTATATACTATATATAGGAGGAGATGACATACAGGTATATACTATATACAGGGGAGATGACATACAGGTATATACTGTATATAGGAGATGATATACAGGTGTATACTATATATAATAATTGCCTAGAATAATACTTCCTGCAATTTGTGCCAACTTCCGTGGCTTTGTCCGGAGCTAATGTCCGGAGCTAATGTCCGGAGCTAATGTCCGGAGCTAATGTCCGGAGATAAGTGACGTCAACAGTGTCCAGTGTCTGATTGGTTGCCGCCTGCTGCGAGCGACCAATCAGAAACGTGCCGTACTGTGACACACTCCGCCCGCCATTTTGGTGTGATTTTTGAATTTTTACCTCACAGCAAGTTTCTACTGCGTGGAGGCGGGCCCAGTGACGTTGCTCTTCAAGCTCCTGCCGAATTTCAGGTATATATGGATTCTAGACTCCCGATTCTTTAGAATCGGGCTGCCATCTAGTACTATATATAAGGGAGATGACAAACATGTATATACTGAGGGGAAAATGAGAGGTGTGAGGTGAAAATGAGAGGCGTGAGAGAAAATAGTGTAGTGATCGGAAAATGACAGATGTGAGGTCGAAATGACAAGTGTTAGGGGGGAATGAGAGGAGTGAGGGGGGAATGAGAGGAGTGAGGGAGAAGCTGAGAGATGTGACGGGGAAAATGAAAGATGTGAGGGGGAAAATGGGGGACGTGATGGGAAAATCAGAGAAGTGAGGTGCTATAACTAACCACAGATATTTACTATGCCCAGGCAACATCGGGCTCTTCAGCTAGTTGATTTATAAAAATCAACTACTGTACATCATTGGCTTCCAGGTTCCTATTTAGTTAAATAAAGCAACACCTTTGTTGTTTGAAAGCTGCTGCTATCATTTTATTACCTTGATAATAGCAGGTTTTTGAATTAAATGTTAAGAAAAACAAAGAAAGCATATAAGATTTGCTTTAAGGGTGTAGTGAATTTGAAGTACAGTGGTTTTTATAGCTACTTTACATAATGTTTGAGATAAGAATGAGCTATAAACTGTACAAGAAAAAAATTTGCTCAAGCCATCAATTATCACTGGCCGCCAATTAATATGTGCATTCAAGTCCTTATCTAGGCTTTTGTGTATCTGATGCAAGATTTTCTCCGCATCGGTGCTCTTTGTCAGATGTATCCTTTTTCTATTTAGAGAAAAAAAAAGCGTTCTATGTGTTCTAGGAAGCATAATCAGTAAGTATGTTTTTTTTCACTGGATCAAAATAGGTTATAGTGTTAATATATTGTTTTATAAAATTGGCCATTGATAGATATGATGCTAGAATTACAGTATTCTACTGTAAAATAAATGTCTACACATAGTATACAGTTGTGGCCAAAAGTATTGACACCCCTGCAATTCTGTCAGATAATACTCAGTTTCTTCCTGAAAATGATTGCAATCACAAATTCTTTGGTATTATTATCTTCATATAATTTGTCTTAAATGAAAAAACACAAAAGAGAATGAAGCAAAAATCAAAACATTGATCATTTCACACAAAACTCCAAAAATGGGCCACACAAAAGTATTGGCACCCTCAGCCTAATACTTGGTTGCACAACCTTTAGCCAAAATAACTGCGACCAACCGCTTCCGGTAACCATCAATGAGTTTCTTACAATGCTCTGCTGGAATTTTAGACCATTCTTCTTTGGCAAACTGCTCCAGGTCCCTGATATTTGAAGAGTGCCTTCTCCAAACTGCCATTTTTAGATTTCTCCACAGGTGTTCTATGGGATACAGGTCTGGACTCAATGGTGGCCACCTTAGAAGTCTCAAGTGCTTTCTCTCAAACCATTTTCTAGTGCTTTTTGAAGTGTGTTTTGGGTCATTGTCCTGCTGGAAGACCCATGACCTCTGAGGGAGACCCAGCTTTCTCACACTGGGCCCTACATTATGCTGCAAACTTTGTTGGTAGTCTTTAGACTTCATAATGCCATGAACACGGTCAAGCAGTCCAGTGCCAGAGGCAGCAAAGCAACCCCAAAACATCAGGGAGCCTCCGCCATGTTTGACTGTAGGGACTGTGTTCTTTTCTTTGAATGCCTCTTTTTCTCCTGTAAACTCTATGTTGATGCCTTTGCCCAAAAAGCTCTACTTTTGTCTCATCTAACCGGAGAGAACATTCTTCCAAAACGTTTTAGGCTTTTTTAGGTAAGTTTTGGCAAACTCCAGCCTGGCTTTTTTGTTTTGGGGTAAGAAGTGGTGTCTTCCTGGGTCTCCTACCATACAGTCCCTTTTCAATCAGACGCTGACGGATAGTATGGATTGACACTGTTGTACTCTCTGACTGCAGGGCAGCTTGAACTTGTTTGGATGTTAGTCAAGGTTCTTTATCCAACATCCGCACAATCTTGCGTTGAAATCTCTTGTCAATTTTTCTTTTCCGTCCACATCTAGGGAGGCTAACTACAGTGCCATGGGCTTTAAACTTCTTGATGACACTGCGCACGGTAGACACAGGAACATTCAGGTCTTTGGAGATGGACTTGTAGTCTTGAGATTGCTCATGCTTCCTCACAATTTGGTTTCTCAAGTCCTCAGACAGTTCTTTGGTCTTCTTTATTTTCTCCATGCTCAATGTGGTACACACAAGGACACAGGACAGAGGTTGAGTCAGCTTTAATCCATGTCAACTGGTTGCAAGTGTGATTTAGTTATTGCCAACACCTGTTAGGTGCCACAGGTAAGTTACAGGTGCTGTTCATTACACAAATTAGAGAAGCATCACATGATTTTGCGAACAGTGCCAATACTTTTGTCCACCCCCTTTTTTATGTTTGGTGTGGAATTATATCCAATTTGGCTTTAGGACAATTCTTTTTGTGTTTTTTTCATTTAAGACAAATTAAATGAAGATAATAATAACAAAGAATTTGTGTTTGCAATCATTTTCAGGAAGAAACAGTATTATCTGACAGAATTGCAGGGGTGTCAATACTTTTGGCCACAACTGTAGGTATATATATATATATATATATATATATATATATATATATATATATATATATATATATATATATGTCAGTGAGACATATACAGTTAGGGCCAGAAATATTTGGACAGTGACACAATTTTCGCGAGTTGGGCTCTGCATGCCACCACATTGGATTTGAAATGAAACCTCCACAACAGAATTCAAGTGCAGATTGTAACATTTAATTTGAAGGGTTGAACAAAAATATCTGATAGAAAATGTAGGAATTGTACACATTTCTTTACAAACACTCCACATTTTAGGAGGTCAAAAGTAATTGGACAAATAAACATAACCCAAACAAAATATTTTTATTTTCAATATTTTGTTGCAAATCCTTTGGAGGCAATCACTGCCTTAAGTCTGGAACCCATGAACATCACCAAATGCTGGGTTTCCTCCTTCTTAATGCTTTGCCAGGCCTTTACAGCCGCAGCCTTCAGGTCTTGCTTGTTTGTGGGTCTTTCCATCTTAAGTCTGGTTTTGAGCAAGTGAAATGCATGCTCAATTGGGTTTAGATCTGGAGATTGACTTGGCCATTGCAGAATGTTCCACTTTTTGGCACTCATGAACTCCTGGGTAGCTTTGGCTGTATGCTTGGGGTCATTGTCCATCTGTACTATGAAGCGCCGTCCAATCAACTTTGCAGCATTTGGCTGAATCTGGGCTGAAAGTATATCCCGGTACACTTCAGAATTCATCCGGCTACTCTTGTCTGCTCTTATGTCATCAATTAACACAAGTGACCCAGTGCCATTGAAAGCCATGCATGCCCATGCCATCACGTTGCCTCCACCAGGTTTTACAGAGGATGTGGTGTGCCTTGGATCATGTGCCGTTCCCTTTCTTCTCCAAACTTTTTTCTTCCCATCATTCTGGTACAGGTTGATCTTTGTCTTATCTGTCCATAGAATACTTTTCCAGAACTGAGCTGGCTTCTTGAGGTGTTTTTCTGCAAATTTAACTCTGGCCTGTCTATTTTTGGTATTGATGAATGGTTTGCATCTAGATGTGAACCCTTTGTATTTACTGTCATGGAGTCTTCTCTTTACTGTTGACTTAGAGACAGATACACCTACTTCACTGAGAGTGTTCTGGACTTCAGTTGATGTTGTGAACGGGTTCTTCTTCACCAAATTAAGTATGCGGCGATCATCCACCACTGTTGTCATCCGTGGACGCCCAGGCCTTTTTGAGTTCCCAAGCTCACCAGTCAATTCCTTGTTTCTCAGAATGTACCCAACTGTTGATTTTGATACTCCAAGCATGTCTGCTATCTCTCTGATGGATTTTTTCTTTTTTTTCAGCCTCAGGATGTTCTGCTTCACCTCAATTGAGAGTTCCTTTGACCGCATGTTGTCTGCTCACAGCAACAGCTTCCAAATGCAAAACCACACACCTGGAATCCACCCCTGACCTTTTAACTACTTCATTGATTACAGGTTAACGAGGGAGACGCCTTCAGAGTTAATTGCAGCCCTTAGAGTCCATTGTCCAATTACTTTTGGTCCCTTGAAAAAGAGGACGCTATGCATTACAGAGCTATGATTCCTAAACCCTTTCTCCGATTTGGATGTGGAAACTAATCATATTGCAGCTGGGAGTGTGCACTTTCAGCCCATATTACATATATAATTGTATTTCTGAACATGTTTTTGTAAACAGCTAAAATAACAAAACTTGTGTCACTGTCCAAATATTTCTGGCCCTAACTGTATATATATATATTTGTATTTCATACAACGCTAGAATTCAATTGCCGGCTTTTGCTATCTCCTTCCCAAACCCGACAGGATATGAGACATGATTTACATGCAGTAAACCATTTCATATCCCTTATTTTTTTTACATATTCTGCACTAATAATGTTCCAAGTGTATGTGTGCAAAATTTGGGGGCTCTAGCTGTGAAAATAAAGGGTTACTTCACGGAAAATACTGGCGTGGTCTCCCGCGCAATTTTCTCCACCAGAATGGGAAAGCCAGTGACTGAGGGCAGATATTAATAACCTAGAGAGGGACCATGGTTATTGGCCCCCCTGGCTAAAAATATCTGCCCCCAGCCACCCCAGAAAAGACGCATCTGTAAGAAGCACCTTTTCCGGCACTTTGCCTCTCTCTTCCCACTCCCCTGAAGTGGTGGGATATGGGGTAATAAAGGTTAATGTCACCTTACTAATGTAAGGTGACATTAAGCCTGGTTAATAATGGAGAGGTGTCAATAAGACACCTCTCCATTATTAATCCAATAGTAATAAAGAGTTAATAATACACACACAATAGGAAAAAAGTATTTTAACCCCTTAAGCCCCGAGGGTGGTTTGCACGTTAATGACCAGGCCAATTTTTACAATTCTGACCACTGTCCCTTTGTGAGGTTATAATTTTGGAATGTTTCAACGGATCTTGGCGATTCTGAGAAAATTTACAAAACCATTTTTTTTTAGGGACCACCTCACATTTGAAGTCACATTTAGGGGTCTAGATAGCAAAAAATACCCCAAAGTGACACCATTCTAAAAACTGCACCCCTCAAGCTGATCAAAACCACATTCAAGATGTTTATTAACCCTTCAGATGCTTCACAGGAGCAGAAGCAATGTTGAAGGAAAAAATGAAAATTTAACTTTTTAGTCACAAAAACAAACTTTTAGCAACAATTTTTTTAGTTTCCCAAGGGTAAAAGGAGAAATTGGACTGCGAAAGTTGTTGGGAAATTTGCCTAAATACCCTGATACCCCATATGTGAGAGGGAACGACTCTTTGGGTGCACGGCAGGGCTCGGAAGGAAAGGAAAAAATTGGCTGGAATTGCAATCGGACGCCGTGTCACGTTTGACGAGCCCTAGATGTGCCTAAACAGTGGAAACCCCCCACAATTAACACCATTTTGGAAACTAGACCCCCTAAGGAACTTATCTAGATGTGTGATGAGCACTTTCATCCCCCAGGGGCTTCACAGAAGTTTATAAGGCCCGGCCGTGAAAATTAAAAATTATATTTTTTCCACAAACATGATCGTTTAGTCCCCAATTTATTATTTTCCCAAAGGTAACAGGATAAATTGGACCCTAAAAGTTGTTGTGCATTTTGTCCTGAGTACGCTGATACCCCATATGTGGGGGGAAACCACTGTTTGGGCTCATGGCAGGGCTCAGAAACTAGACCCCCTAAGGAACTTATCTAGATGTGTGATGAGCACTTTGAACCCCCAGGGGCTTCACAGAAGTTTATAACGCCAGGGCATGAAAATAAAAAATCATTTTTTTTCCACAAACATGATCGTTTAGTCCCCAATTTTTTATTTTTCCAAGGGTAACAGGAGAATCTGGACCACCACTGTTGTTGTCCAATTTGTGCTGAGTATGTTGGTACCCCATATGTGGGAGAAAACTACTGTTTGGGCACATGTCAGGGCTCGGAAGGGAAGTAGTTATGTTTTGGAATGCAGGCTTTGATGGAATGTTCTGCGGCCGTCATGTTCCATTTGACGAGCCCCTGATGTGCCTAAACAGTGGAAACCTCCCCACAAGTGACCCTAATTTGGAAACTAGACCCCCTAAGGAACTTGTCTAGATGTGTGGTGAGAACTTTGAACCCCCAAGTGTTTCACAAAAGTTTATAACGCCCCGGTGTGAAAATAAAAAATCCTATTTTTTGCCCACAAAAATGATCTTTTTGTCCCCAAAAATTTAATTTCCCAAGGGTAACAGGAGAATTTGGACCACAAAAGTTGTTGTCCAATTTGTCCTGAGTACGCTGGTACCCCATATGTGGGAAAAAACTGGGCCACATTGGAGCTTGAAAGGGAAGTTCTAATGTTTTGGAATGCAGACTTTGATGGAATCGTCTGCAGGCATAATGTTCCGTTTGCAGAGCCCCTGATTTGCCTAAACAGGAAAAGAACCCACAAGTGACAACATTTTGGAAGGTAGGCCCCCAAAGAACTTACATAGATGTGCCTCCTTTGGAATTAAACTGTTTCCTGTAAAGTAAATTAGTAGTGCATGGAGTTGTGGTACAATTTAAAGCAATCCTTCATACACAGACCAGGTTTTTCGGGGCAGGTGTCACATTGATAGAAGGTGTCCTTGCGTATTCCTCTTTTGTAGCACACTCGGCATCTTTTTTGTGGCTTACCTTTTCTTCCAGTTGGCGGGACCACCCCAGGAAAATGCTGACCTGGTACGGTACGTGCACCTTCAGTTCCAGAAATACTGGGGCCCACTTCTTCCCTCGTGCCAAACATCAGGGCCTTAACCACTACTTCCTGGAAATGAAGGTACGATGTATCGGTGTTGCGTGCACATCATGACAGCAAGAAAGTGTTGAGCATTGCCTTTTGTACAATGTGCACGAACAGCTTTTTGTACCACACCCTGGCCTTTCTCAAAGCACTGTACGGTTGGAGGAGTTGATCAGAGAGATCAACGCCCCCCATGTTTTTGTTGTACCCCAGTACACAGGTTGGTTTGCTGACCTCTGTAGAGGTACCCCTTAGGCTGGTTTCACATTTGCGTTTTTTGCCGAAGCGTTTGTACCGCATATAAACGCATGCATCGTGTTTTCCTATATTTAACATTAAAAACGCATGCGTTTTTTTTGTTCGCGTTTTGCCGCGTTTGACGACGCATGCATCTTTTCGTCGCTTGCGGCTTGGCGTGGAAATGCAACATATAGTAATTTCTAGAGGCGTCCATTTGCCGCCAGGAAACGCATGCGTTCGATTGCGCAAGGTTTGCGTAAAAAACGCATTGCTGTCTATGTAAACGTATGCGTTTTTAAGCACATGCGTTTGGTTGCGTTTTTGAACACATGCGTTTCAATAGAGAAAAACAAGTCTAGACACTGATAAGCCATCCCCCAACATCAAGGTGATAAAGGGATCCAAACCCTATCCCTAACCCTAACCCTAACCCTAGCCCTAACCCTAGCCCTAACCCCAACCCTAAGCCACCATCAAGGTGATAAAGGGATCCAAACCCTAACCCTAACCCTAGCCCTAACACTAACCCTAACCTTAAGCCACCATCAAGGTGATAAAGGGATCCAAACCCTCACTCTAACCCTAGCCCTAACCCTAACCCTAAGCCGCCATCAAGGTGATAAAGGGATCCAAACCCTCACCCTAACCCTAGCCCTAACCCTAGCCCTAACCCTAACCCTAACCCTAAGCCACCATCAAGGTGATAAAGGGATCCAAACCCTAACCCTAGCCCTAACCCTAACCCTAAACCTAACCTTAGCCCTAACCCTATCCCTAGCCCTAACCCTAACCCTAATGGGAAAATGGAAATAAATACATTTTTTTTATTTTTCGCTAGCTAAGTAGTTGATGAAGGGGGTTTGATTTCTATTTATAGGGGGTTTTCTAGTGGATTTTTATGATTGGCAGCTGTCACACACTAAAAGACGCTTTTTATTCCAAAAAAATATTTTTTGCGTTACCGCATTTTGAGAGCTACAATTTTTCCATATTTTGTTCCACAGAGTCATGTGAGGTCTTGTTTTTTGAGGGACGAGTTGACATTTTTATTGGTAACATTTTTGGGCACGTGACATTTTTTATCGCATTTTATTCCGATTTTTGTGAAGCAGAATGAACAAAAACCAGCTATTCATGAATTTCGTTTGGGGGCCATTTATACCGTTCCGCGTTTCGTCATAATACACACCCTCTGTAGTCCCATCGGCAGTGTCTGGATCTTGATTTTTATCTTGTGAAATTTCTCATCATGTGTACCAAAAGCGCAAAGGCAGGAAAAAACGCATGTAAACGCAAACAAACGCAGCGTCTAAAAAACGCAGCGTTTGTATGCGTTTACATGCGTTTTTTTCACCACCTGCGGATGCGTTTTAAACGCTGCGGATTTAAACGCAAATGTGAAACTAGCCTTGCAGTGCCGAGGGCGCTGCCATCACCATGTATGGTGGTCAATAGAAGGACATCCCTTTTGTCCTTGTACTTGACCACCAGCAGGAGGTCGCTACATTGGGCTTTGCTCTCACCTTTTCTGAAAGTCTGCCTAAGTAGCGTCTTCAGGAGGCCTCTCTGATTTTTGTGGACAGTACCGCAGACTGCAGTACCTCGCGCAGAGAGAGATTTGCAGAGTGGGATGCTGGTGTAAAAGTTTTCGGTATAGAGGTGACAACCTTTATCCAGCAGTGGGTGCACCAAATCCCACACAATTTTCCCACTCACTCCCAGGATAGAAGGACACTCAGGTGGTACAATCCTGGTGTCCTTCCCTTCATACACTCTAAAGCTGTAGTTGTACCCTGAGGTACTCTCGCACAGCTTGTAGAGTTTGATTCCATACCTGGCCCTCTTGCAGGGCAGGTATTGACGGAATCTGAGCCGCCCCTTAAAATGAATTAAGGACTCATCCACGCAGATGTCCCTTTGAGGCATGTACACATCGGCAAACATTTTGCTGAAGTGTTCGATGACCGGCCAACAGATGGTCAAAGTTGGGGTCATCTCGTGCGGGACACCGTGCATTATCGTTGTAATGCAAGAACTTATGGATGGCCTCAAAATGCGTCCGGGTCATGACCATTCAGAACACTGGGGTGTTATATAAAATATCAATGCTCCAATATTGCTGAAGTTCAGGCTTCTTCAGGATCCCCATGTGGAGGACCAGGCCCCAAAACTGCATCATTTCAACTGTGTCTACAGGAGAGCAGTTAGAATATGATGAACCCGAGTTTTGGTCCAAAAATTGCCGAGCATACAAATTAGTTTGCTCCACCATGAGGTTAACGAAAGCCTCAGAGAAAAAGACTTTTAAAAAGTCTAGTTCTGTGAGGCCGGTGGTGTCAAACTTGATTTCTGATTCTGCCACAAAATCAAGAATCAGTGGCTTGTAATTTTCGGGTGGCGAGGTCCATAATGGGTCCGCAGTGGGGTGCGCTGGCTCGTCATTGGCAATGGGGGGTACTTCTTTATCAATGATGGGCACTGCCTCATCTTCTGTCCTGCGGCGTCTGCATGTCGGTTCCGCAGGGCCGGAGTAGGAAGATGAGGAGTGGGAAGAGGATGAGGAAGAATCAAAAAAATAAAGAAAAGTGGGATCCTCTCCCTCGCTGTCAGTGTCGGAGGCAAGGAAACAATATGCCTCCTCCACTGAATAGCCCTGTTGGGACAAACGGGACGAGCAGGACATTTTTTTTCCGTATGGTGCTTGGGTGTACTTTATTGGTAACTATGTGTAAGTGTGGGGGGATAGTGCTTGGTGCAAACTACTCTGAAACCCGGGGCCATCAAAAACCTTGAGCCGGCCCTGCCCACCACCACGCCATCGCCGTCGCCCCCGACCGTTGTGGACACAGGATCTGTGCACATGCACTGACGAATGCTGCTCGTCTTCTGCTGCTCGCTGCGCTGGAAGTGGATGGTGGACCCAGGTCCCGGACCGTGTTGCGACGCGATCTGTGTGTCAGCGCTGCTCTTCTTAGGATGACGAGCTCCTCACTCTCACCCGGAAGTGACGATAACCGGCCCGGAAGTGACTCTTCTATCCCCATGGACAGTGATTGGTGAGTATTCCTGCTGCAGTGAGTCCCAGTCAGTGAGTCCCGCCTCCTGCTGCTGGGAATCAAAAATCCGCTCCAGCTCCACCTCCACGTCCTGGCTGGAGTCACACACAGCACACTAGCACAAGGAAGGGAGGGTCGGACTCGGGAATGATGTAGTCCGGCTTCGGGGGTCCCCCAGGAGCGCATGATGCACATCAGTTTCAGCAATGCCGGTATAATAAGTGTCTTACCGTTATGGGCCCCCAAGTGTCACCAGGGCCCCGGCACTTGTCCGGGTGCGCCGGGTGCTGACGCTGGCCCTGGTGGTAGGTGAACTGGGCTGCCTGTGTTATATACTATGTGGGCTGCCTGTGCTACATACTACGTGGGCTGCCTGTGTTATATACTACTTGGCTGCGCTATATGCTATGTGGCTGCCTGTGTTATATACTACGTTTGTGGGCTGCCTGTGTTATATACTATGTATGTGGGCTGCCTGTGTTATGTACTACGTACGTGCCTGGGCTGCCTGTGTTGTTATATACTACGCACGTGCCTGGGCTGCCTGTGTTATATACTACGTACGTGGGCTGCCTGTGTTATATACTACATGGCTGTGCTATATACTACGTGGCTGGACAATATACTACGTGGCTGGGCAATATACTACGTGGCTGGGCAATATACTATGTGGGCTGTGCTATGTACTACGTGGCTGCGCTATTTACTACGTGGCTGTGTTATATACTATGTGGGATGTGCTATATTTCTCTGCTGTATCTGTTCATCATGAATCGTGGTATGTGTTAAAGAGGGGGGCCCACTGAGACTCTTTCGCCTGAAGCCCTCAAAAACCTGGAGCCGGACCTGGCCACAAACACTAACAGTAGTATAGTAGTACTCTTATAGGTCAGGGCTCAGTGTAGTCAGAATGTATCAGTGAACAGAGGGAAGGGACAGTCTGCCAGACATGGGGTTAAAGCTGCTATGGCAGGAAGGGCCCCATGCTGAGGAATGTGCAGGCGGTAATCAGCTAGACCAGAGACCAACCTAAAAAGGATCCAGGGTCTACGACCGGGGCTGGTGGAGCTGAGATGGTGAACCTGGCACCTTTTCCTACTAAAGCCAGACCAGGGAAAAGTAGGAAGCTGGTGTGCCTGGAGCACGGGCGGAACATGGATTGTTCAAAAGCAGGACAGGGATTGTCCAGAGGTGGGACCGAGATTCTCCCCAAGCAAGGCAGGGATTGCCGGAAGGAGAAAGAGACTGCAGGAGAAACAGGGAAAGCTGAGGAAATGATATTCGGTGTATATTGTGCTGCACGTGTGATGAAAGCCCTACTGCTCAGTAAAGATAACTTGTTGAAAAAGAACATTGTCTCTGAAGTAGTTTGTGAAGCTCGTGGATTGGGAGCCAGAGTGACAGAAACTGAGGGGACTCTGACAGTAAACATGATTGTATGGCTGCACACGCTGCACATGCAGCAAAAGGGACATTGTGGTTCATCTGTGGGGCACAAGAATGTGGAAACAGTACAGACCGTTGCTACGACTACCACCCTGATTGCCTTGTAGAATTGGTGTAGTCAGCAGGATTGCGATGCCTTATATGCAGAAAGTGCAGGAGCCTTGAAAGCGGCAAAGATGGTGTCCGTTAGAGAATTAAAAATGGCGCCGAACACTGACATGAAGATAGCAGTTAGTGGTGCGAAAGTTGGGAGTTGTGCCGCCCATCATGGACATCCTAAATGGAAATGGGCGTGAAGACAAGGTTGGCAGAAGTAGTGGCCTGAGTCAAGGCCACATCTCCTAGTGACTGGTTCCAGCCCAAAATGGGTGCTGCGAAAGAAGAAGCCCCGACCCTGCAGCAGATCCCTGAGGAACCCGGGCCTGAAGCTGAAAGGGTGGAGCAGCCAGAAGTAGCTCCACCCATGAAGAGGGTGGGGCCCAGAGGAGCATGACGGCGTGCTCGGAAGAGAGACACCATTGCCAAATGAGATACCTGTGCAGATGCAGCGGAAGAGATTGTCGTTCTGCAGAGGCATCGGCCGATAGGACTGGGAGCGGTCCGTGGCCCAGGCGAGGTCAGACTCATGCCCCGAAGGCTGGTGGACAAGAGAACTGGTGAATTGGTTCCCCTTTGGGCTGGAAAAGAAGATCGCCAAGAGAGAGGACACCGCAGATGCCAAGAAGCTGGAGCCGGAAGAAATAATAAAGAAATCAGAAGTCGAGGAGAGAGGGACCATCGCAGCCTTGATCCCAAGTTCACGCCGTCGCAGTGGATGACTGTCGCGGCCGGATGCAGCCCCAGTGAGTGCATCTTCTGCCCTCACTTCAGTTTCCACACCGACCCCTACCCCGTCTCCTTCCCCGGTCTCAGTATCCCATCAGCGTGTTTACCTGGAAAAAGCCACGGGTTCCCATGGCAGAAAAGGCCTGGTGGGTGTCAGGCGTCATTGTAGAAAAGAAGCGTTGGGAGCACGGAATTGTGGAAGAGCTGCGGCGTCCCTGAGGAGGAATCATGCCCTTCATGACCTTGGGATTTTCTGTTTTTCCATGTTTGTTTTTCGCTCCCCTCCTTCCCAGAGCAATAACTTTTATATCTTTCCATCAATATGGCCATGTGAGGGCTTATTTTTTGTGAAACAAGTTGTACTTTTGATGACATTATTGGTTTTAGCATGTGGTGAACTAGAAAACGGGAAAAAAATTCCAAGTGCGGTGAAATTGCAAAAAAATTGCAATTCCACACTTGTTTTTTGTTTGGCTTTTTTGCTAGGTTCACTAAGTGCTAAAACTGACCTGATATTATGATTCCCCAGGCAGGGGTGGATTAAGGGTAGCCAGGGCCCTGGGCTGTTCAGACACTGTGGGCCCCCCAGTCCAGCATTCAGCCCCGAGTGTCCAGCATATTGCCCCAAGTGTGTCCAGCATTCTGCCCCCAGTGTGTCCAGCATTCTGCCCCCAGTGTGTCCAGCATATTGCCCAAGTGTGTCCAGCATATTGCCTCCTTTGTCTCCAGCATATTGCCCCCAGTGAGTCCAGCATTCTGACCCCAGTGTGCCCAGCATTCTGCCCCCAGTGTGTCCAGCATCTGCCCTCAGTGTGTCCAGCATATTGCCCACAGTGTCTCCAGCACATTGCCCCCAGAGTGTACAGCATTTTGCCCCCAGTGTGTCCAGCATTCTTCCCCAGTGTGACCAGCATATTGCCCCCAGTGTGTCCAGCATTCTGCCCTCAATGTGTCCAGCATTCTGCCCTCAATGTGTCCAGCATATTGCCCCCAGTGTGTCCAGCAACCTGCCCCAGTGTCTCCAGCACATTGCCCCCAGTGTGTCCAGCATTCTGCCCCAGTGTGTCCAGCATATTGCCCCCAGTGTGTCCAGCATTCTACCCCCAATATGTCCAGTATTCTGCCCCCAGTGTATCCAGCATTCTGCCCCCAGTGTCTCCAGCATATTGCCCCCAGTGTCTCCAGCATATTGCCCCCAGTGTCTCCAGCATACTGCCCCCACTGTGTCCAGCAATCTGCCCCAGTATCTCCAGAATATTGCCCCCAGTGTGTCCAACTATCTGCCCCCAGTGTGTCCAACATATTGCCCCCAGTGTGTCCAGCATTCTGCCCCAGTGTGTCCAGCAATCTGCCCCAGTGTGTCCAGCATCCTGCCCCCAGTGTGTCCAGCAATCTGCCCAAGTGTCTCCAGCATATTGCCCCAAGTGTGTCCAGCAATCTGCCCCCAGTGTGTCCAGCATATTGCCCCCAGTATCTCCAGCATATTGCCCCCAGTGTCTCCAGCATATTGCTCATAGTGTGTCCAGCAATCTGCCCCAGTGTGTCCAGCAATCTGCCCCAGTGTCTTTAGCATATTGCCCCCAGTGTCTCCAGCATATTTCCCCCTGTGTGTCCAACATATTGCCCCAGTGTCTCCAGCATATTGCCCCCAGTGTGTCCAGCATATTGCCCCCAGTGTGTCCAGCATATTGACTGTAGTGTTTCCAGCATCTCTGCCCCCAGTGTCTTCAGCATTCTGGCCGAGGTCCCCAGGATTGCCGTTCGCTCTAAAAAAAGACCTAGTTCTCACCTGTCTGCGCTCCTTCGGCGATGCTCCCTCCAGCAGCGCGCACTCGCCGGTGACTGACAATGACATCAGATGTCGGCAGCGTGCGCGTTGCGGCTGATGTCAGCTGCCAGCCTCCAATGACGTTAAACTGCTGCAGTGCAGGTTGGGGCCTGGTGAGCAGATGAGACGGGGCCCTATGCGGGCCCCATCTGCCCACCATGCCCCATACGCCAATCAGGGCAGTAATGCCCTGATGGCGGCAGTCAATTTGAGGGGTTGCCCAGGGCCCCCCCACACCACTGGGCCCTGGGCTACCGCCCAGATTGACCTCATTATGAGTTCATAGACACCAAACATGTGTAGGTTATTTTTTATCTAAGTGGGGAAAAAAATTCAAAACTTTGCTTAAAAAAAATAAAATTGTGCCATTTTCCAATACCCGTAGCGTCTCCATTTTTCATAAGATGGGGTCGGTTGAGGGCTTATTTTTTGCATGCTGAGCTGTTGTTTTTAATGATACCATTTTGGTGCAGATATGTTCTTTTGATCGCCCGTTATTGCATATTAATTCAATGTCACGGCGACCAAAAAAAACGTAATTCTGGCGTTTCAAATTTTTTTCTCGCTTCGCCGTTTATTGATCAGGGTAATCCTTTTTTTATTGATAGATCGGGCAATTCTGAACATGGCGATACCAAATATGTGTATTTTTTTATTGATTTATTTTGAATGGGGTGAAAGGGGGTGATATAAACTTTTATATATTTTTTTAACTTTTTTTTTTTACTTTTGTCATGCTTCAATAGCCTCCATAGGCAGCTAGAAGCTGGCACAACTCGATCTCCTCTGCTAGATAGTAAACCAGAAGGGGGCACCACAGAAATACAGGGATCCAACCTGATCTATATTACTATCAATAATGCAAAAAAGAGAACAAGAAATAGATCACAAAGAGGGGATCACCTGAGGCATTAGATCCAGTGTAAAAGTATACAAATTTTATTATGAAACACAGAAAACCACACAAAAAACAAGTTAAAAGCATTAAAAGTGGTCACACATGTGACCTACAAACAGTAACACAACGGCTCATAATAAAGCCGCACTCCTGAAGAAACTCCCCAGCAATAATACACCCAAATATCCCTTAATATATAGGGTATGGTATTTATGTGAACAGCACTTGAGCTCTGATAGAGAGCAAAATCAATAAAGAGGATTCGCCTAAGGCAATAGATAACCCAAATGTGTGTTCAATATTGATAAAGTTGGTGACACTCTATGCATTAATCATATTTAACTCAAGCGAGCCACAGAGAAGTAAGACCATAAATGAAGAACAATGACTTATAGTACACATAATAAACGTGAATCTATCACTCAAAGCAGATCCATGAAATGACTGTTCTGAGAAGAGCAAAGTAAAAGTCTGTGATATATAAATACAATAATTGTATACAAACTCCTAACACAAGGTACAGATGTATGCAGGGTTCTCAGTCACCTATGATATAAAACATGCCTGAATGTGCGGAGTGCAAACAGAGTGATCATAACCAGCTCCTATAATTCAGATAGGTGTATGCAAAGTTCTCAATCACCTGTAATATAAAACATGCCCGAATATGTCAAGTGGGTAATCACACCCAAACCCTGAGTTGTTTAGGAGGGAATAGATAATGCTCCTATAGTGCCACGGGTTTGCCCACAATGGGGAACACACCCTGGGTAATGAAGACCAAAAAGCACAGATAGACATCCATACAGTACTATTGAGCGATCCTGGTCATTGCTGTGGATCAGTAACGAGTCCTGGGGAGCAAAAGCAGGAGGCACGCAGACCCAACGCGTGTCGCCACAAGAAGTGGCTTCATCAGGGGTGTCTCCTGTGTGTTTCCCAGGTTTATTTATAGCAAAATATTTACAAGTCAAGCAGCTGCAGCTGTTCTGCTTACCGGAAGAAGCATGGACTCCATAGGGCCGGAAGTTCCAGAGACCAGCATCCAGCAAGTCTGGATAGTGCATGTGTGGGTGGGAGCTCCACCAAGCACACGTCACCGTGCCCCAGGCAGAGTTACCATGGAGACCGTTTTGTAACAAAGCAGCATTCCAGCCCACACTACATCTGTGCTGGGCGCTGCTAAGTGGAGTGTATCGTGTGAGACTCCTTCATGCTCCAAGTTCACAAGGTCCGTGAGACTTAAGGAAAAACCAGTTATTTACACAGACCATCAGCCGATGATCACTGGCCTAGCCATATCACGTGAACCTTTAGGACTCACACAAATCTATAGGAACATGATTACATAAACATTTAACCCAGGATCTGTGATTCAACTCAGAGATATAGACACTCATAGAGAGTATTCAGTGGTAAGTAAATGAATATCACATGTCGCATATTCGCTCCACCGACCCCATTAAGGAGCCAAGTCGACCCCTGACACTAAACAGTTAAGAGAGGTGCATAAGTAATCAACTTTGTTGTACAGAAAGAAACAGAGCCTGTTTGCTCCACCTATCATAAGTCACCATGCCCCAAACAGAGTTACCATAAAGGTTATTTAGTGGCAAAGCAGCGTTTCAGCGCAAACTGCGTCTGTGCTGGACGCTGCTAAAGTGGGTAGCTTTCCATGGGACTCGTCCATGTTCGAAGTTCACAAATCAATGGAACTAAAGGTAACTTCACACTAAACGATATCGCTAGCGATCTGTGACGTTGTAGCGTCCTGGCTAGCGATATCGTTCAGTTTGACATGCAGCAGCGATCAGAATCCTGCTGTGATGTCGTTGGTCGGGGCTAGAAGGCCAGAACTTTATTTGGTCGCTGGCTCTCCCGCTGACATCGCTGAATCGGCGTGTGTGACACCGATTCAGCGATGTCTTCGCCGGTAACCAGGGTAAACATCGGGTTACTAAGCGCAGGGCCGCACTTAGTAACCCGATGTTTACCCTGGTTACCATCCTAAAAGTAAAAAAACAAACGCTTCATACTTACCTTCCGCTGTCTGTCCCTGGCGCTGTGCTTTCCTGCACTCACTGTGAGCACAGCGGCCGGAAAGCAGAGCGGTGACGTCACCGCTCTGCTTTCCGGCCGCTGTGCTCACAGCCAGTACAGAGAAGCACAGCGCCGAGGACAGACAGCGGAAGGTAAGTATGAAGTGTTTGTTTTTTTTACTTTTAGGATGGTAACCAGGGTAAACATCGGGTTACTAAGCGCGGCCCTGCGCTTAGTAACCCGATGTTTACCCTGGTTACCGGCATCGTTGGTCGCTGGAGAGCTGTCTGTGTGACAGCTCTCCAGCGACCAAACAGCGACGCTGCAGCGATCCGGATCGTTGTCTGGATCGCTGCAGCGTCGTTTAGTGTGAAGGTACCTTAAGGAAAGACTAGTTGTTTGCACAGACCATAAGCCAATGATTAGTGTCCTTATCATATCAAGTAGACCTTCCAGACTCACATATATCTTGTAGGGGCAAGATTACATACACACTTTCCCAGCTGGAACTATGATTCAACTCAAAGCTACAGATTCACATGAAGGACATTCAGTGGCAAGTAAGTAAATATCACATATCGCATGTTCGCTCGACCGACTCCGTTAAGGAGCCTAGTGGACCCCTAGCAAAGACCTATTATATGGCTTAAAGAGACATATAAACAACCAAAGTTATTCGTATAGAGTGAAAGAGAACCAACCTTTTTTGGAAGTGCATTTGAACAGCAAGGTTGATTGCTGTTGAAGGGAACTAGAAAAAAAAAAAATCTATAAATCTTCAGCATAGCGAGTGTGAGCGAGCTGAGTGTGGCCTGAGCGTAAGTGTGGACGGCGGTAAGTGTGACTTGTGATTCAGTGACTTTGGAGTCAGGGAGTTTCCAAGGGAGGAATTACTGAATTGCTGTCTGATTTTTATTAATACTTTGTATTTATTTTTATTTTTTTTATTGAACTGTTCTGTCTGGTGCAATCCCCATTAGGAAATGTGCTCCACGATTGTTAATGCCATCCAGTGCACATCTTGCCACATGTATGCAGTCCTTGAGCAGCCGATCGAGGGTGCATACTGCTGTGCGAGATGTGAGCACGTTGTGCATTTGGAAACCCAGATTCTGACTCTAAATGTGCAGCTGGCAACACTGAGATCCATAGACAATATGGAGAGGAGTCTTCTGCTCACGGAGCAGACGCTCAATGGGACAGATGAGGGGGGGGATGGTGGGATGGAGCTGCAGGACAATGAAGTAGCAAGCTGGGTGACAGTTAGGGGTAGAGGGAAGAGTGCCAGGGAGGCTAGTCCTGATCTGGAACACCCCAATAAGTTTGCTAAGTTGGCAGATGAGGGGGGTGCCAGTACAGGGGTAGCACTGCTGCAGCCAGGCATGTCCTCTGAAAGCCGGAGGAGTGACTGCTCCAGTAAAGAGGGAAATAGGAGAGCAGGGCAGGCCAGACAGGTGCTGGTAGTGGGCGACTCAATTATTAGGGGAACAGATAGGGCAATCTGTCACAAAGACAGGGATCGTCGAACGGTGTGCTGCCTACCTGGCGCTCGAGTCCGACACATCGCTGATCGGGTGGACAGATTATTGGGAGGGGCTGGTGAGGACCCAGCGGTCATGGTGCACATTGGCACTAATGACAAAGTTAGAGGTAGGTGGAAGGTCCTTAAAGATGATTTCAGGGAATTAGGCTGCAAGCTGAAAGCAAGGACCTCCAACGTGGTATTTTCCGAAATACTGCTGGTACCACGTGCCACGCCAGAGAGGCAACGGGAGATTAGGGAGGTTAATAAGTGGCTCAAGAATTGGTGTAGGAAAGAGGGGTTTGGGTTCCTGCAGAACTGGGCCGACTTCTCAGTTGGCTACAGGCTCTACGCTAGGGACGGGCTGCACCTCAATGGGGAGGGTGCAGCTGTGCTGGGGGAGAGAATGGCTAGAAGGTTGGAGGAGTGTTTAAACTAGGCATTGGGGGGAGGGTATTCATTTTATAGGAGGGGAAGATAGTGCAGACAGAGACCTGGGCACAAATAAGGAAGTTGGGGGTGGTGGTGGCATGGGGGGTGGGGTCAGAACAGTTAATAATTTAAGAAATAGAAGTACAGACAGGAACATAAAGTGCATGTATACTAATGCCAGAAGCCTCGCCAACAAAATGGACGAATTAGAACTAATGTTGTTGGAGCATAATTATGACATGGTGGGGATATCTGAAACATGGCTGGATGAGAGCCATGACTGGGCTGTTAACTTGCAGGGCTATAGCCTGTTCAGAAATGACCGTACAGATAAGCGAGGGGGAGGGGTGTGTCTATATGTAAAATCATCCTTAAAACCCATCCTGCGCAATAATATAGGTGAATTTAATGAAAATGTAGAATCCCTGTGGGTGGAGATAAGGGGAGGGGGAAAAAATAATAAATTACTGATAGGGGTTTGTTATAAATCTCCAAAAATAATGGAAGCAATGGAGAATATCCTCGTAAAGCAAATAGATGAAGCTGCGACTCAAGGAGAAGTCATTATTATGGGGGACTTCAACTACCCTGAAATAGATTGGGGAACAGAAACCTGCAGTTCCAGCAAAGGTAATCGGTTTTTGACAATTATGAGAGACAATTACCTTTCACAACTGGTTCAGGACCCAGCAAGAAGGGGGGCACTGCTAGACCTAATATTAACCAACAGGCCAGACCGCATATCAAATATAAGGGTTGGGGGTCACTTGGGAAATAGCGATCACAAAATAATAAGTTTTCATGTATCCTTTAAAAAGATGTGTAATAGAGGAGTTACAAGGACACTAAACTTCAGGAGGGCAAATTTCCAACGGATGAGAGAGGATCTTGGTGCAATTAACTGGGACGATATCCTGAGACACAAAAATACACAAAGAAAATGGGAGACGTTTATTAGCATCCTGGATAGGACCTGTGCACAGTATATACCGTATGGGAATAAACATACTAGAAATAGGAGGAAACCAATATGGCTAAATAGAGCTGTAAGGGGCGCAATAAGTGACAAAAAGAAAGCATTTAGAGAATTAAAGGAAGTAGGTAGTGAGGAGGCATTAAATAAATACAGAAAATTAAATTCTGTAAAAAGCAAATCAAGGCAGCAAAGATTGAGACAGAGAGACTCATTGCCAGAGAGAGTAAAAATAATCCTAAAATATTCTTTAACTACATAAATAGTAACAAACTAAAAAATGATAGTGTTGGCCCCCTTAAAAATAGTCTGGGTGAGATGGTGGATGAGGATGAGGAAAAAGCCAATATGCTAAATGACTTTTTTTCATCAGTATTTACACAAGAAAATCCCATGGCAGACAAAATGTCTAGTGATAAAAATTCCCAATTAAATGTCACCTGCTTAACCCAGCAGGAAGTGCGGCGGCGTCTAAAAATCACTAAAATTGACAAATCTCCGGGCCCGGATGGGATACACCCTCGAGTACTGCAGGAATTAAGTACAGTCATTGATAGACCATTATTTTTAATCTTTAAAGACTCCATAATAACAGGGTCTGTGCCGCAGGACTGGCGTATAGCAAATGTGGGGCCAATATTCAAAAACGGAACAAAAACTGAACTCGGAAATTATAGGCCAGTAAGCTTAACCTCTACTGTGGGTAAAATCCTGGAGGGCATTCTAAGGGACGCTATACTGGAGTATCTGAAGAGGAATAACCTCATGACCCAGTATCAGCACGGGTTTACTAGGGACCGTTCATGTCAGACTAATTTGATCAGTTTCTATGAAGAGTAAGTTCCGGATTGGACCAAGGGAACCCAGTGGATGTAGTGTATATGGACTTTTCAAAAGCTTTTGATACGGTGCCACACAAAAGGTTGATACATAAAATGAGAATAATGGGGATAGGGGAAAATATGTGCAAGTGGGTTGAGAGCTGGCTCAGGGATAGGAAACAAAGGGTGGTTATTAATGGAGCACACTCGGACTGGGTAGCGGTTAGCAGTGGGGTACCACAGGGGTCAGTATTGGGCCCTCTACTTTTTAACATATTTATTAATGACCTTGTAGGGGGCATTCAGAGTAGAATTTCAATATTTGCAGATGACACTAAACTCTGCAGGGTAATCAATACAGAGGAGGACAATTTTATATTACAGGATGATTTATGTAAACTAGAAGCTTGGGCTGATAAATGGCAAATGAGCTTTAATGGGGATAAATGTAAGGTCATGCACTTGGGTAGAAGTAATAAGATGTATAATTATGTGCTTAATTCTAAAACTCTGGGCAAAACCGTCAATGAAAAAGACCTGGGTGTATGGGTGGATGACAAACTCATATTCAGTGGCCAGTGTCAGGCAGCGGCTACAAAGGCAAATAAAATAATGGGATGCATTAAAAGAGGCATAGATGCTCATGAGGAGAATATAATTTTACCTCTATACAAGTCACTAGTTCGACCACACTTAGAATACTGTGCACAGTTCTGGTCTCCGGTGTTTAAGAAAGACATAGCTGAACTGGAGCGGGTGCAGAGAAGAGCGACCAAGGTTATTAGAGGACTGGGGGGTCTGCAATACCAAGATAGGTTATTACACTTGGGGCTATTTAGTTTGGAAAAACGAAGACTAAGGGGTGATCTTATTTTAATGTATAAATATATGAGGGGACAGTACAAAGACCTTTCTGATGATCTTTTTAATCATAGACCTGAAACAGGGACAAGGGGGCATCCTCTGCGGTTGGAGGAAAAAAGGTTTAAGCATAATAACAGACGCGGATTCTTTACTGTAAGAGCAGTGAGACTATGGAACTCTCTGCCGTATGATGTTGTATTGAGTGATTCATTACTTAAATTTAAGAGGGGACTGGATACCTTTCTGGAAAAGTATAATGTTACAGGGTATATACACTAGATTCCTTGATAGGGCGTTGATCCAGGGAACTAGTCTGATTGCCGTATGTGGAGTCGGGAAGGAATTTTTTTCCCCAATGTGGAGCTTACTCTTTGCCACATGGGTTTTTTTGCCTTCCTCTGGATCAACATGTTAGGGCATGTTAGGTTAGGCTATGGGTTGAACTAGATGGACATATAGTCTTCCTTCAACCTTAATAACTATGTAACTATGTAACTATGTAACCTGCTTGCCCATCAGCATAAGGCTCCATTAGTATACCCTTAGCCAATGGTCTGTCCCCCCAACAAAGGAAACAAGTAGATCTCACAAGTGGATTTTGCTTATAATGACTTTGACTTTAATTTATATAATCAAATGTCCCTTTAGATGTTTTTCAACAGCACATATATGCCAACCATTTGTGTGCGTATCACATATTCGGTCTCACTGTCCTCTTACATTTTCCCCCATTATGAACCAACACCTTATTTGCAGTCTCAGCACATATCAATCTGAAGTACAGAATCAGCTAAAGTTGAGATGGTGAACCAACAGTCTGAGGATAAAAAAAAAGGGGGGGGGAGGAAAGGACCACATAGAAGGCCCAGAGCATGGCCCCATGATATCTTTCAAATCACATATTGCCAAGTGTCTACAACACACACGATTATGCAGATATTGGATACTAAGGGATGTAAGTGATCCGAATTTTTCAAACCAAGACAAAAGGCGAAAAGCCCTCTGTGCCCAGTAATGAACAGTTAGTAATACACAGACACCAATGTACATACAAATTAACCTACAGGAAACAAGATCTAGTTAGTAGTGTATAATCGGGTGGTTTCGTCAAACTCAATCTGACAGGTGCCCCGCCCCTATCAAAGTGTATCAAAGTGTGTAACCCCTCCCCTCCTCCTGTCAGCCAGCTGTCCCTGAGGCTGGCTGATTTCCCCCCTTTTGATATCGTTTGATATACTTTAATTTGTTGCAGTTTGATATTATTCATGTATTTGTTTTATATTTTTATACGTAGCTCGAGTTTGATTCTGTAAGCTCTATTTTATTCACAGTGTATCCATATAGTTCAGAAATTAAAGCTGTTTATTTGTGGCTCTACTGAACACTAGTACTAAATGGTGAACATTAACTAAATGTTTATTTTCACAAACAGAAAATCTGCTGGGGGTCAGCGGTTTATAACACCTAGGCCAATTGTTGTTGTATTTGCTTTCCCAATAAATGCTTACTTACACAAAACGAAAAGACAAGAAAAGTTATTGTGTCCTGTAGATGGCATCTGAGGTTATTTGTTTTTTGTATTAGCTTTCTCAGAAAACTTATTTGTGTTTCTACTGAGCATTAACTAAATTGGGGGCAGCTGTGTTATCTGAGGGTCAGATATTTTTGTACAAATTCATGCTGTTTGGTGATCTTTGTGAAGCAGAACTTTGTTTTATAACACATTTGTGCCTGTAGATGTTATCTGTGGGTCATCGGTGTTATCTGCGGGGCAGCTGCCTGGAGGTGTTATGGTATATAATTATATCCTAGGATCTGTACGACTACATACATCGTGTTATGTTCATTAAAATGTTTTATTGTCAGAACTAATTGGAAATAAAGAACACATTTTAAGCTAACCGCACTCACTTTACACAAACAGAAAAAAAGGAAACACGCTTTAAGTTAGCTAACAGCATAATGCTGACAAATGCATCTTTGCGGAATCTGATAACGACACGATGAACAAAGGACTGCGCCTGAAAATCTTGATGTCACAAAACCTGATACGGTTCGATCATTATTCTGCAAGTCAGACGTGAAATTTTGTAAAACCTTCTTAAATGGAAAGCCTCGAGCTAAATGGTATAATACATATATGCAATAATGACCGCATACACGGCTATACAAATCTTGAATTTGTGCGCTCTGATAACAATAAGAATAACAATTCTTGTTCAGGAATGTCACAAAAGCGCGTGGAAAGATAATATTATCCGCACGGAAGCCGTAACTGTCAAAAAATATGCCCGTCTTATTGTCGCAGAGTACGATTAATATCCAGTGGCGACCAGCTTGATTCGCCGGGTCTGTATTCACAATATATGCCGCGGGTCTCTGAGTCACTCTTTCTTCCGGAAGCAAATCACACGGAAACACACCGGCGAATATGCGGTCTGTATAATTATCGGACCGCGCTACAACTGTAAGCTGCAGACTGTCCATCGTTGCTTAATTAAAATCGTACAAGATCTCTCGCCTGTTATTAATTTCCAGAATGGTGTGGTTGACTGCAAAGACAATCATATTTATCGTGTGGGGTGTCGCTATCGCAAAGCGGACTTCAGCACGCAGATTACCTGTTTTAATGAGTGAGAAATGGCCTCCAGGCTCTTGATCAGGCGATAAATCAAAAGCAAACAGCGTGAAGCCAGCCATAAATTCTTCACGATCTATCGCCATGGCACAATCAGCCTTTTGCTTGCCCGATATATGGGCAAGCACCATATATTCTCTGATGGCGAAATCAGCATTAAAATTAGGATTATAAGGCCTCGCGGGTATCTGCTGACCATCCAGATATAATGCCGCGTGGTTGACGTGGTAGTGGTGAAAGTCCAGTGGGTTTTTTGTATAAGAACCGCTGAAGCCCTCATTATCTACAAACCCCAATATAACAGTTTTTGGTATCTGTCCTAGGAAGAGGTTCTCGTGGTTCGTGATCCGTGTCCCTGCGGCGATGCTGTACACTTTCAGGCATGTTCGGTCAATAGCGTACTTGGCTGTTGCGGATAGGAGGGCCTGGCTGTGGCCGATTCGGACAGCCGGTGATACCTGCACTCTTTTCACATAGAGAGCCGCCTGCGAGATTTGTACCTTCAGCGGCTCGGCTTCTGCGGACATGAGGCAGAAAGTATCCTTATTTCTTGACAGCTTAATCTTAAGGTCAAGACCGTTCAATATTAACTTTGGCTGGTTAAATATATCCCCAAAAATGGGCCCCAAAAGATCGATGGGCTTTGAGCGAGAAGCTGCACTGGCTCTTTTGATAAATCCAGCATTTGCGCCATCCAGGAGCCTGTCATTATGATGACCCGCAGTGTCTTTATAGAACAAACCGGCTGTAAATTGTGATGCAAGTGTCTGTGAACTGTAATTTAAAAGGGTCTCTATGTACGCTCTATAGCTGTAGAGATTGTCCGATTGTGAGATAAGCCGGTCTCCCAGAGTAATATCGACCTGGTTAAAAAGAGTGGCTAGAGGGTAGTTTATGAGCGCCACACGCGCACCATCGGCGATGGCCGTATTATCCTGCTTCACGATGCGACAGCTTATGTACAGAAGCGTGTTGTTCAGATCATAATAATAATCGCCGCTACCAGATATGTAAAACTCCAACGGTCCATTGTCTGACAGAGCAGCAACCGGCTGTACTTCTACAAATAGAGATTTCTCGATACTTGTTTGAGTCGGTGGTACGGCAAAAATATCCAGTTCAGATTTTGCGCACTCTACAGAAGCGTCATGCAGGAAAGCCATGGTAACTGATTAGAAGATGTCGTCCGCAGAGCGTCTTACTCGTTTCTGACGGGGACGTCTCTTGGATGTAGTTTTATTCATGAGCATCGGCGGTAAAGGAGGGCAAACGCGCCGCTTTCTTTTTTGGGCTTTTTTAGCGACATAGATTATCCCAGAGCCGTCTTGCTGGGTTGGTGTATTTATCCTTTTCATAAGGGCCGTCGATGCTGATGTCACGGCATCTGCAGCGATGTTCCGGGCAGCCGTCCGAACGTGTGGTTTTACTAATTCTAAGCCTTTTCTGAAAAGCGGAACGGCGCGACGAAATAAGCCTTTAAATAGCCCTGCCAGGCCAGAGCCATACATGTACTCGCTCCCGCGGAATCCCTCTAGCCCGTGCCCCGACTGGGCAGTATAGTAGCGGGCATAAACAGCTGGATCTCCATACACCCTTTGAGACAGCATTTTATCGTGTCAATGCTGACGAGGTCTAAAATGTAATCGCACTATACACTTTCCGTATCTGAATTTAACCGGCGTGCCCTGGTCCGACATGACTGTAATGTTTATGGAGTCAAAGTGTTGCTTGCACAGCGGTATGTAATCGGGCCGTGAGTAGCGCACCGTGACAATATCATTATCATCGCCGCTAACTTCTACGGTTCGTAGCAGTTGAACGTAACTGTCACCTACAAGTTGATGTTGAACTATATCAGTGTATACAAAAAGCGAATAAAAACCAGCCTTTGAATCGGGGTAAAAGCGGCGATTCCACGGCATTAAAGCAACGGGGGAGTCATCGACGGTCTGCAGTCCGAAAATAAATTTTAGCTTAGTACCCAGAGCAAATTGTATAGGGGATGGGTCGGGCAGGATCACCTCGCGGCGTAGCTCAACATACCGTATTCTGTAGGCAGGCGTAGATAAATACAGCGCTTCTATTCGGGCATTGACCGCGCCAACTAGCTTAGGAATGGACGAGTAAAATCCTGATTTTATGTGATACTGTACTAACGGTTCGCCGTGTTTAGCCGCGTAGAAGCTCCCTTCAAAAGCATCAAACGTGTTCCACGTATGGGGGTACTGTATTTCCGTTAACGCCACCTCATAATCTGCCGAAAGATGAACGGCCCGCGCTAACTTGGTATTGTACTCCGATATTGTGTTTTCAGGGTAGATTTTAATTGACGAATTACTGGGTAATGTCACGAAAAATGAGCCCGCTTCCATGGTTATATATCTGTCAACTCCGAGGCCGGGATCCAACTATTGAATTTTTCGGGGTAGCCCAGCCATTTGACAAAGCAGTGACTCACACCCCTGACACGTTTTTTTCTCAAAATTTTTTCTACTCTGTAGACACGATCCTCATCCATAGGTATTTTTTGCAGCTCTTCCTTATAAAATGACCCCTCTACAGGCTCCCCGGCTAAATCACTGATTTTATAAAGGGGTTTATGAAATTTATTGGAGACGCCGGTGATTAAAAAAATCTCATTGCTGTACGTCTTCTCATAGCCCTTACAGAAGGTCGACTTATAGCGCGATATTCTGACATGAGAGCCAACCGTTAAAGACGGTTTAATCGGTTTATTAGTAATAGTAGAACTGTAAATATTGCGCCAGATTTGCATCACGTTTCTCTCTGACACAGACGCGGGACTACAGCGGATCGTTGAGTGGTACGTATGGTTGTAGCTATGCAGAAAATCCGGTAAAATATCAATATACCTAAAGGTATTATGATGCGTAAGATAGCGCCACATACGGGTTTTTAATGTGCGATTAAAACGCTCGACCATAGCGGCTTTTACATCATTGTTTGTAAAAAAGTGATGAATATTGTGCGTATTACATAGTTGCCTGAGTGATGAATTTACAAATTCTTTGCCGCGATCCGTCTGCAGTTTCTTCGGTATGCGCTTATTTTGAAATATTAATTCGAACGATCTGGCGACACTAGCGCCTGTCTTGTTTGTCAAGGCCACGCACCATGCGTATCTCGATAGAACATCAATCACCGTCAGGATGTATTTGACATTATCATTTTCCCTTGAATAGTCAATTAAACTTACGAGATCCGCCTGCCACTGCGCATCAATGGCCGAGACGTAAATTTTATTTGTCAAAAAGCGTTTTCTAGCAGGCTTGTGTAGCGTGTAGGTGTCTTGCTTATTCAACCAAGCAATCACATCAGATTTCTTTATTCCGCGCGCTCTTGCAGATCTAAATAATTTGTCAATACCCGAGAATGATCCGGGTGCCTGGCTTGTAAAATATTGTTTTTCTAATATGGCATCATACGATTTAGACGTCATGATTGATTAAAATGATTGTGGCTCGTTAATCAAAAGCCTGCTTCTTTCAGAAATTCAGCTGTATAAAAATTCCTGTTTTAATCCGGCTATATCATGCGTGAGTTAATGCATGCATTAATTGCATGTATGGTTGTGTTCTGGGTGTTAACAGAAGGCGTGTGATGGGGCGTAACTGGGTGTGTTTCTGGGTGTTAACAGGGGAGCTGATTTCTGACACTCAGGATAAATACAGCTGGCTGGACCACTAAGTACATCAGACATTCACCAGAAATCCGACTAGACTAAAAAGCAGAGCTATTCTAAATGTAAGTATATAAGACAGTTGTCTTATTATTCGCAAATGCTTAATTATATTTAACTATGCATCTCTAAAACCATAATTAAGGGTGTTATTTGTTTAATAAGTTAGTGTTATACTGGAGGATAGCTGCATATTTAGTATCGTTGTATAATATAGTTTTACTGCATAAACCATATTCTGTGGTACATAATTAATATAGAAAGACTTATCCGCGGACAACTATTATAACATAATTTATGTAATACAGTAGTTAATAACTGTTAATACGCCCTAACTAGCGCATGCAGCGTTTACTTACTACATGTGTTTTGTTTAACATAGACATATTTATAGTCATATTTATACAGTAGCGGTATATTTAGTGGGGCTGTGTAATATAGTTTTACCGCATAAATCATATTTGTGGCGCATAATTAATATAGAAAGACTTAGCCGTATTACCCATGATTTGCTTAGTATAAGAATATTTATACACGGGCCGCAGTTTTATTTGTTGTGTATATAAATGAGCTTGACGAGTGGTGGTGTGTGGTTAATATAGATTGCGCAAAAAATTTACACAGATAATTTATTTTAGATGGAATCCCAACATTTTTCGGCTTTTTCCAGTCAAGTTGCGGATTCGGTACTCGGTATGTTTCAAGATTTATATACATGTATCTGTTAGTGACCCATTCTAAGTAAGGATTGTTTTATATATTATCTTTATATTGTTTATTCTTTCTTGTTTAAGATGAATTAATCAGGGCCCTCCCCGATAATCTAGATGAATTTACCAGGAACACCCCCGATGCTGTAGATGAATTTACCAGGAACACCCCCGATGCTGTAGATGAATTTATCAGCAACTACAGCGATGATTTTTTAAACGGCTTCAGCGTGCCTACTCTGGAGTGTGATACACCTGGAGCTGAGTATAGTAACACTAATGCAGGTGCCGCTGCTGTGTGGGATTTGACTCAGGACATCATAGGTGCGTTGTGTGTCTGCGTGTATGTATGTGTGTGTGTGTATATAGCTTTTAAGTATTTAGACGTGTAAATATATATATTAATTCTTTACAGATGTCGATATGTTTCCAGAACCAACCACCACGGAACACAATCAGCTGCCTGTTGAGGAACTGATGTACCAGAACCCCACGCCGAGAAACAGCCCTGTTTCTAGAGCCCCTAAAAAACAGCTCGGACCGGGGTGCCGGAAAGGAAAAGGTAATCGTATGAAAAGTTTTTGCACAACCGCTCTGAGAAAATCCACCACGCCTCTACTAAGGCCTATATCTTTATTTATAGCTTGTAAACTGAAGCCTAGAAGAATTTTCACAAAAGAGAATATACCGGAGCTAATGGAGAGCCTCGCAGAAGCTACAGAAGACGCCACGGCAATCATTCACCACACATCGCTATCCCGTAAGTGTATATTTTGGTATACATGCACAGTCTCTGTACAATCAATGATACACGTGCTTCACCATTGAGATCCAGGGCACACACAAATCTGACACATGTATAATCTTTCCTGCAGCTAAGCGCAGCGACCTGCGTCGGTCTCACACATATCTGACACATGTATAATCTTTCCTGCAGCTAAGCGCAGTGACCTGCGGTGGTCTCACACATATCTGACACATGTATAATCTTTCCTACAGCTAAGCGCAAAGTCATGAGAAAAACACCTCCAGCACCTCTACAGCCGCTACAGATCACCGAGAATGGCGCAGCACCAGCGTGGCCGGCGATACAGATGGCTAATGGAGCTGTTAGAGCATATCCGCTATCACCGATCTGCGTGGTGCAGGACGCAGGAAACCCTGTACCATCGGACCATCATGAAATACCCCATTCAAGCACCGGACAGCCATCGACCAACCGTGTGAATGACCTCGCGCTACTATATCCAGAAGTGGTCGAGGCACCCCGAAAACATAAGCGAAAAACAAAACATGTTACAGAGCCACCAACCGCATCCTGCGCCGTGGGTGCAACAGCCACGATGACTCGTGAAGAGTATGATCGCGAGATTGATCAGCTCGCTGATGGTAAGCAACCATCCGTAGAACCGCTCATTATACGTATGTCCCACACTATGCAACCATCAGCGCCATGTGTAACGGGGCCTGCTAATGCCTCTGGGGTCGGACCCTCAGGACCCTCTAATTTGGGTGACATATCTCATATCTGTGTATCTAACTCTGTTAATGTTAAGAAACGGTCAAAGAGGTCGCGGCCGGCTGATGTTAAGGTGTGTAAAGAGCTTAAGGTGTGTAAAAAGCCACGGATTCATGCGCCAGCTATAGATCTGCAGCATGAATCCCGCAGCTGGGGCCCCGTTGAAATGCTTGTGTTTCAGGAACACTTCGTCCGCTACTTACGCTACAAACGCTGGGTCCCCAAAATAATGTTTTTTTGCGATACTTTTGAAAAATTATTATCAACACAAAGCCCAACACAGGCTAATAAGTCCGAACTATACGCACTTCGGAGCCTGCTGCTGGATGGTGAGATAACAACTACAGCGACCCCATTATGACTAGATATGGTCGGCTACGGCATGCATAAACCACCTAAACTAACACTACCCAGGTATAATAGGGCTAGAGTTATAAAGAGGGCTCTAAAATTGTTGGTCAGCGCTAGACGGGCGCTATGCTCTAGGAGGCGTCGTGGTGGCATGTGTCCTGCAGTGCCTCTACAGACACCCCTGCTGTCGTCACAAGAGCCAGAACAGCACTCACATAGCCCAGGCAGCTCTGCAGATGTCGCACATGCATCTACACAAAATTCACAAGCCGCAGACGCTGACGCTGCTGGTAATGTGCGGCGCCCCGACCATACAGTATTTTTGCAACACATCCATCATCATGAAAGAGCCCTCCGCAATTTCAACGGCCATATACATACAGATCATTTTAGATTTGTAAATTTGGAGCGTGTACGATCATTTGAAGAGGGCTTGAATATTGTTCATGAAGGCATTCAGGCATTACTGGATAGAATCATCAGGGACATTGAACCTGGCGACTTTGTACAGTTAAGGTTTGATGCCGGCGATACTTTAGACCCTATTTTCACTACAAAACAAACCCGTGAAGATTTTAATTCCGAATCTTTTTTAAATGCTGTTGCCCGCGCACTTCAAAGTAACAGTGAATGCATAGCATCCAATTCGCTAAAGCTAGTCGTCACCATCATTAAAAACCGGCGCGGTGGTGTAAAACAAAAAAGGCGCTTGAAATCTATAGCGAGCAGTCAGATCATTAAACAAAAGAGACAATGGCTGTATGATTTTAACAATTACACGACAAATCTGTGTTTGGCTGCTAGTGTGTGCGCCCTGATGGAAGACACGGATGTCACTGATGGTGTTTTACTGAGCCGCTCTAAAAACATACACGCAGCACTGGGCATCCCTGATGATCAATTAGTGAGTTTTAGCGACATCCCTGCATTTGAAAAATATTTGGGGGTCACCATTAAAGTACTGTACTATAGTCAGGGCGATTGGCGTTACTTTCAGAGCGGTAATACACCTAATGGCAAAACAATATTCATATTGTTCCATGATAATCACTACTACGGGATCAAAAATATGAAGGGTTTTATCGGTGCTGATTACTTTTGTGAGCTATGCAATTCAGTGTTTCACCACAAAAACAAACACTCCTGCCAGTATTTTTGTAAAGCCTGTCAGAGAGAGAATTGCGTAGAAAGCGGTGCCGACCAGCAGCCCAGGTGCCCTGTTTGCAGAGTTTATTGCCGCTCGAGTGTGCTTAGATTATCACAAACAATTGGGATTAGGCGACCCGGCATTCTGCAGACTTAAAACATTTTGTGATAAATGCAACCTTTTTGTCCTCAGAAATAGCGAAACAGAGCATAAATGTAATGGTTTGCGCTGTCCTGTATGTCGCAGACATATAAATAAATTCGATGCCCATCTTTGTTACATGCGGAAGTATGTAGCACAGGATGAGTCAGATTGTTATATCTTTTATGATTTTGAATGTATGCAGGAGACAGGCACACACGTCCCGAATTACATTTATGCTACAACGCTGTATGGCCACCCCTCCTGGGAATTTGAGGGTGATACCTGTACACATGACTTTGTACAGTTCTTTACAAGCGGTAAATTTTCAGATCATACATTTATTGCCCACAATGGTGGAAGATACGACGCATACTTTATTGTTAAGGAACTGATTTCTGAAAAACTACAAGTACAGTTGATAACCCAAGGTGGTCGTCTCTTGTGTGTGTCGCTACCCGATTTGTCTATAAGGTTCATAGACTCTCTAAATTTTATCCCCATGAAGCTCAGTAAATTACCACAGGCCATGGGCTTTTCAGGCGGTAAAGGACATTTTCCACACTTTTTCAATACCCGAGAAAACCAAAATTATGTAGGTCCCATACCGGATGTAAAATATTATGGGGTGGAGTACATGTCACCTGGTGAGAAGGTAGAGTTCCTGGAGTGGTATGAGACACAGGTAAATACAACTTTTGACTTCAAGGCCGAGCTAAAATCTTATTGCAAACAAGATGTTGAAATTTTGAGACACGCCTGCAAGATCTATAGAGAGCGTATTATGCAGATGACGCAGAAAAATGTTAAAAAATACTGTAAGCGTCAAAAGCAAAGGATTGTAGTGAGCAGATGTGTTGATCCTTTTCAGCTCATCACCCTGGCCTCGGTGTGTATGACAATGTACCGGTTTAAATTTCTTCCAAAAAAGACAATCGCCATTTTACCTGGTGATAATTATCACAAGGCAAAAAAGCACTACTCGACACCCGCTATACAGTGGCTCATGTATGTAGCCCACTCCGAGAACATCGACATACAGCACGCTTTGAGAGGCGGTGAAAAACAGGTCGGAAAGTATTTTCTAGATGGTTATGCCTATGTTAGCGGCCAGCACATAGCCTTTGAATTTCAGGGGTGTTTTTACCACGGATGTCCCGTGTGCTATAATGAAAATGACACGAATAAGGTCACGAGTACGTCCTACGGCCAGTTATATTACACCTTTTTAGCTAAAAAGCGTTACTTACAGTGTTGCGGGTACACAGTAAGACTGATGTGGGAACATGAGTGGAATGAAATGGTTGAAAATGATTCTAACCTTCAATCATTTCTTCGCCAGATGGAATTCCCCGTTCCTTTAGACCCCCGTGATGCGCTTTATGGCGGGCGAACTAACGCCATTAAGCTCTATCACCATCTGGAAGAAGGGGAGACTTTACACTACTACGAGTTCACCAGTCTGTACCCCTTTGTAAACAAAACTAAAACATACCCTGTAGGCCATCCAGACATCATCTACGACAATTTTGGATTCATTAAAAAATACTTTGGCATTGCTAGAATCAAGGTCTACCCGCCGAGAGATTTATTTTTTCCAGTTCTACCGGTAAAACTCAACAAAAAATTAATGTTTCCCCTTTGCTACACATGCGCTGCAAATTCCCAGGCAGATATTTGTGCCCACAGTGATGAAGAACGGGCGCTGACAGGCACCTGGTGCACTATAGAGCTCGAGATGGCGATAGAAAAAGGGTATCGGATCGCTCACATCTATAAAATATGGCATTTTCCTAAAACCACTGATGATCTGTTTGCGCCTTACATTAAATTACATCTTAGGGATAAGCAGGAAGCCTCTGGTTATCCTAGCTGGTGCACTGATGACGCCAAGAAACGGCAGTACATTGACTCTTTTCTTGAAAAAGAAGGTGTCCAATTACGGCCTGAAAATATAGCTGTCAATCCTGCTAAGCGACAGATCTCCAAGCTTTTCTTAAATTCTTTATGGGGAAAGTTTGCTCAGTGATCTAATCTATCATGTACCAGCATTGTTAGGGATCCAGATGAGCTTTTTAAGTATTTGTTCCTGCCTTACTATGACATTTCGATGTTACATTTCCTTGATGATGACACCGCAACCATTAACTGGAAATATGCAAAAGGCCACCACACACTCAACAAAACCACAAACATTTTTATAGCGTGTTTTACAACAGCGTATGCTCGGTTAGAGCTCTATTCGCTGCTGGACCGGCTGCAGGAGAGGTGCCTTTATCACGACACAGACTCAGTTATTTTTGTACAGAGAGATGGTGAGTGGCAACCGCCTTTAGGCGATTACCTGGGGGAGCTGACCAGTGAAATACCCGATGGTACACACATCACAGAATTTGTATCCGCGGGCCCCAAAACTTACGGCTACAAACTCAACACCGGTAAAACTGTCTTAAAAGTTAAGGGGATAACACTAAATGTTGGTAACTCTCAATCTATTAATTTCAACAGTCTGAAAGATCTAGTTCTGGACTACCCGCGCAATTCTGCCGCAGAAACTCAGAAACGTATTGTCGTACAGCAGGCGGCCATTGTGAGAAATAAAAAGTACTGGGATATTGAAATAAGGCCATTACGCAAAACACAAAAGTGCGTTTATACAAAGCGGCGACTATTAGACGATTTCACAACATTACCTTTTGGGTATTAGTCGAGTATTGTGATGGATACGCGTCTGCAACACCCGTTCTCGTGCATTCTAGCAGGGCCGTCTAATTCTGGAAAGAGCTATTTTGTAAAACAGCTGCTATATAATATTGAAGCTAATTTTTCTCAGAAACCTGATAATATTGTATGGTTTTATTCGTGTTGGCAAAAACTATATGATGAAATCTCTCTCTCTTTTCCCCACGCCAGATTTGTGGAGGGTCTGCCGAATACATTCGTAGATGACGAATTATTCCCACCGGAGAAGGTGAATTTGGCGATTGTTGATGATCTCATGGAGAGTGCTAGTGAGAATTGTGAGATAGAAAAAGCCTTTACCAAGTATGTGCACCACAGAAATCTCAGCATTTTCTACCTGGTGCAAAACATATTTTGTCAGGGTAAGAAAAGCCGTACGATAAATTTAAACACAAAGTACATGGTGCTTTTTAATAACCCCCGAGATAAATTACAAATTTTAACTCTAGCTCGTCAGATGTATCCCGGAAAAACACGTTTTTTCCTAGAAGCTTTTGAGGATGCCACGCGGGAGCCTTACGGGTATTTGCTTGTAGATTTGAGAGCTAATACTCCTGAGGATCTGCGTTTAAGGACTGGGTTGTTTCCACCCGCGTTGCCCGCTGTCTATGTTCAGAAGAAAAACACTTCTAAAAAGTGAATTTTACCAGGTATCAGACATTCTATGCTGTGGGCGTTGTTATGTAAAGATGTCTGAGAGGCTCCGGCGTAACTGGGCTCTCTTAAAAACCCTAGTGAAAGCAACCCCCGCTGTCAGAAAGTCTATTTTGCGCGATGCAAGCAATGATTTAATTACAGCCATAGGTGAGATTGCTTTAAATATCTTAAAAGGCAGGATTCCGCTGAAAGAGCGCCAAAAAGGTATATTAAAGAAGTGGCGTAAAGCTATAAGAACACTGAGCGACAGATCTCAGCCCATAAAGAAAAAGAAGCGACTACTAAAACAGGCCGGCGGGTTTATCGGACCTCTTTTAGCTTTTGCAATTCCAATAATAACAAGCCTTATCGCCGGAAGATAATGGAGCATGCAGCGAAAATGTATCTAGACAAACTAAGACCCGGTACTAGAGATAACATACGCGACAGTGTTATTCGCCGCCTTGATGGTGAAATTAGCGACATTTTACAGCGTTGTGACATTCCCGATGATGTGAAAATTAAAATGTATAGCTCTGTGCTGCAACGCTACTTGGTACATACGTGACACAGCTCAAAAGAAGTAACGGCTTTAAATCTCGTTAGCCCTCCTGATCCTGGTCAGCAGCAATTGCCAAATACCGACTCTGATAAAAATCATGAGATCGCTGAAATTGTCAGCCATATAAACCAAAGATATAAAAAGAATGCTGAATTTTTACTAAACAGGCTGCTGCAGAATAAAAATGTCACAGCATGGAATAATAAAACTGAATTTATTTTCAAAGGATCCGTAATACCAGGGTCTAACTTACTGGATTTGATACCTAGTACAACGCAGAGTCATGCTCTGAACAGTAGAAATTTACCGCCGGGTTGGGATTCATTTATGCAGGCTATGGCCGAGCTAAATATGCCGTCTACAGTTGTGGGTAACACCGCTACTAGGAAGCTTTTAGATGAATTAAAAATTACCAACAGTGAGACACGCTCTGTATCTACACCGCTGAAGTTAGCGGCGGCTCCCCGTACAATTCAGTCTTTACATTCCCCGTCATTAGGTACCACACGTGGAACTTTGCTACCTAAAAAAAGGTCTCTACCGACGCTACAAACCATGTGGCTCACGATGTAAAGAATGTACTGGCTAAAATGCTGTACTCGCCTTGTAACGCTATATTAATTATTTTGTAAGAAGTGTAATGATGTATGTTCATTGTACTATTTAATGTTTTTACTTTTTATATTCTGTAAGAATTTTTATAGTATTGAAATGTCTTTGAGATGCTGTTTTATTGTGAGAAATAAATTTTTTTTACATTTTTACAATATCGTGTCTTTGGTTTTTTATTCGTATAAAACACACCGCTTCTTACTTGCGTGTGTTGTATATATATACAGACACAAGGAGAAAATCTGGTACACTGTGAATAAACACAGCTTACAATGCCCCGCAGATAACCCTACATAACCCTTTCATATAGTTAATGGTCAGTAGGGACACAAATAAGTTTTCTGAGAAAGCTAATACAAAAAACAAATAACCTCAGATGACATCTACAGGACACAATAACTTTTCTTGTCTTTTCGTTTTGTGTAAATAAGCATTTATTGGGAAAGCAAATACAACAACAATTGGCCTAGGTGTTATAAACCGCTGACCCACAGCAGATTTTCTGTTTGTGAAAATAAACATTTAGTTAATGTTCACCATTTAGTACTAGTGTTCAGTAGAGCCACAAATAAACAGCTTTACGTTCTGAACTATATGGATACACTGTGAATAAAATACAGCTTACAGAATCAAACTCGAGCTACGTATAAAAATATAAAACAAATACGTGTAGAGACACAAATAAACAGCTTGGTGTGTTATAAGTTCTGAACTATATGGATACACTGTGAATAAAATACAGCTTACAGAATCAAACTCGAGCTACGTATAAAAATATAAAACAAATACGTGTAGAGACACAAATAAACAGCTTGGTGTGTTATAAGTTCTGAACTATATGGATATACTGTGAATAAAATACAGCTTACAGAATCAAACTCGAGCTACGTATAAAAATATAAAACAAATACGTGAATAATATCAAACTGCAACAAATTAAAGTATATCAAACGATATCAAAAGGCGGGAAATCAGCCAGCCTCAGGGACAGCTGGCTGACAGGAGGAGGGGAGGGGTTACACACTTTGATACACTTTGATAGGGGCGGGGCACCTGTCAGATTGAGTTTGACGAAACCACCCGATTATACACTACTCTAGTTGCAATGTAAACTATGAGAATATTTAAGAACTTCCTCACTAAGTAAATAGAAACACGGATCCTAGGGCAAAGAAACCCCAAGAACCATTGGAATGTGCTGTTCACATAAATAGTTAGGGCCAAAGGATACCCCATAAGACAGGGGTGTCAAACTGAATTCCTCGAGGGCTGCAAATAGGTCATGTTTTCAGGATTTCCTTGTACTGCACAGGTGATAATTTAATCACCAACTCATTATTTGTGTAGGTGATTAAATTATCACCTGTGCAGTACAAGGAAATCCTGAAAACATGACCTGTTTGCAGCCCTCGAGGAATGCAGTTTGACACCCCTGCCATAAGATATATTGGAGTGCTGTTCCCATAAATACCAAATAGTGAATACCAACATTTGTAAACCAGACAGGCCGATAAGGCACCATATTAATATCCTGATGTTAACCCTAGTACGTATATAGGAAAAGGAACCCAGATAGAAGATGCAGAAACATATATCACAAAATGCCAATAATATGGACATCAAGATTGTTTATAGAACCCCGTAAACAAGAGGTCTTCATTAAGACCAAGAGGAGCTTGGCAGTTCAAATTGAAGATCCACTTGCATTCACGTCTAAGAAGTTCAGGGGTAATATCTCCACCTCTGATGTCCGACTGTCCTGACTCCAAGACAAGAATTTTCGTGCCTCCACATTGAGAGCTATGTGCAGTCAAAAAGTGTGAGGCCACGGAGGACAATGTTTTGCCCTTTTCCAAGTCCCTTCTTGCTGTCGATATATTCGAGAAATGCTGCTGTATCCTCCTTCTGAGCTCCTGTGTCGTTTGGCCGACATATATCTTTGAGCAAGGACAAATCAGTGCGTAGATCAAATTGCGAGACTTGCAATTAAAGTACGTTCTTGCAATCATCTGAAATGAAAAAGGGGGGAATTAAGTAACTCATTGCCACCAATGAATGGGCAAACATTACAATTCCCACAGGGGAATGTGCCAACCAATCGTGTGCCTCTGTTTAGCCGTGTTGTCGGATGTTTGAAATAACTATGACTCAAACAGTCCTTTAGGTTTTTAGACCTTCTAGCTATCAGGTTTGGTTGCGCAGAGATATGTGGCCTAAGTTTGGGTTCACTGCGGAGGATTCCCCAATATTTGGTAAGTATCCCCCGAACTTCTTGCCACTGGTTGTTATATGTAGTGATAACTCCCAAAGGTTTCGAAGGTCCTCGTAACTGAGGTTCTACAGTAGTAGGCTCCCCCTATCAACGTCCCTAGCTGTAGTGTAGGCTTGTGCGATTACCTTCTTTGGGTAGCCTCTATCCTTAAAGCGATGAGTTAAGTCCTGAGAGTGCATCCGATAGTCCTCCTGAGTGCTACAGTTGCGTTTGATTCGATAAAACTGCCCCTTCGGGATGCCCCTCCTCAGGTGCTGTGGATGGAAACTTGAAAAATGTAGAAGACTATTCATAGCCGTCGGCTTGAGATATAGAGAAGTGCAGATGTAACCATTTTTGGGGTAGAGCTTAAGGTCCAAAAATTCCACTTCCTTTTGTGAAAAATGTGATGTCAGTCATATGTTCCATGGGTTCTGGTTCAGAGCCTCAACAAATTGTTGACATCCCTCCTGGGTGCCTGTCCAGAGAAACAAAATATCGTCTATATAACGAAACCATTTGATGACATACATGGAAAACACCTCCAGACAGTACACCCTGGTAGACTCCGACCACCCCAAAAAAAGATTTGCATATGAGGGCGCACAGCAGTGCACCCATCGCGGTACCCCTGGCTTGCCTATAGAAGACCTGATCGAAGACAAAATAATTTTTGTCCAACATAAAGGAGAGCAAATCAAGTAGGAAGGAGTCGTGTTGTCTATCACCTGTAGTGCTCTGGTCCAGAAAGAAGGAAACCACCTGGATCCCCAAGTCGTGTTTTATGCAGGTGTATAAAGATTCAACGTCCAGTGTGACGAGCCAAACATCAGGCGGAACACTCAGGCCTTGCAATTGTTGGACCAAAAAGGTCGAATCCCTCACGTAGGAGTCTAAAGAGGAAACAAGGGGCTGTAGAAAGAAGTCAACATACGTACATGAACGCTCCAAAAGGCCCCCTATCCCAGACACAATAGGTCTACTTGGGGGTGTCTGTATGGACTTATGGACCTTTGGAAGTAAATAAAAGGTCGGTACTTTTGGATGGCGGCTAATCATGAAATCCCTTTCACGCTTATTTATAATGCTGCAGGTGAAGGCGGAGTCCAGGAGACGATCCAGCTTGGCCTTAAACACGTCAGATGGATCTGATGGAAGAACCTGGTAACATTCAGAATTTGACAGTTGACGTCTTGCTTCATTCAAATACAGCTCAATGGGCCATATAACCAGGTTGCCACCTTTGTCAGCCTCACGGATGACAAAGTCTCGGTTTGACCCGAGTTTAACAATGGCCTTTTGTTCCGCTTTGCTCAAATTTCTTCCCCTATTAGGATCCAAATTCAAACACTGAACTTCATCACATACTGCATTAAAAAAGCCTTGAACCACTGGAAATAAAGACAAGGAGGGTGCGGCCTGTGATGGTAACCTAACAGGGAATTTTTTCCTTGAGCATCGACTTTCACCTTCTTCCAATAGATCCAAAAGATCCCTGAGGACTTGCCATTCCCCCACAGGTAGGTCATCTATCATGGAAGGTTGATGCAACATGAGCTTAAACGTTAATTGTCTACAAAAAAGATAGACATCTTTGATTACAGTGAACTTGTCTAGAGTATTCATTGGGCAAAAGGAAAGACCCCTCTCCAATACTGAGGTCTCCACGTCCGAGAGGGCATAGGGCGAAAGATTGATAATTGAAAGCTTACCGGATTGCGAGGAACCACCTGATGTGGTCAGTGGCCTCATAGTTTTCTGTTTTGTCGTGTCTCCCGTCTGTATTTGGGAGAACAAACTCGATAATTCCGGTTGCGTTTCCTTTGGGCTGTGTCTCCTCCTTCGGCCCCTTCTATTGTGCCTTCGGCCTCGCTTTGTTCGGACGATAAAAAATCGCTTGATGTCAGCTCATGAAGAGTTGTCACATTATTGTCCGTTGCCACATTATGGCTACCACCTCTTTTGTTTCCCTTATGCACCCACCTATACATACGCCCATTCTTGAAGTCTAATTGGTCCCTTTTGAATTTCTGCTTTTTCCCCCCTATAATCTCCTTCTCAAATTTGTCAACAATATTTTTGAGCTGACCCTGGAATGGCTCCACCAAAGTTTTTTTTATCAAATTTCTCTAGCTTGGCTTTGATTATTTTGATTTTATCTTTAAACATAGACAGGATATTGCGATCATGCTCAATGAGCATGTCTACAAGGATAAATGAGAATTTCAACAGGCCACTTTCCCAGATTACTGGTGATTGAGAACTTTGCATACACCTATCTGTATTATAGCAGCTGGGTATGATCACTCTGTTTGCACTCCGCACATTCAGGCATGTTTTATATCATAGGTGACTGAGAACCTTTCATACATCTGGACCGTATGTTAGGAGTTTGTATACAATTATTGTATTTATATATTACAGACTTCTACTTTGCTCTTCTCAGAACAGTCATTTAATGGATCTGCTTTGAGTGATAGGTTCACGTTTATTATGTGTACTATAAGTCATTGTTCTTCATTTATGGTCTTACTTCTCTGTGGCTCGCTTGAGTTAAATATGATTAATGCATAGAGTGTCGCCAACTTTATCAATATTGAACACACATTTGGGTTATCTATTGGTTTTGGCCGAATCCTCTTTATTGATTTTGCTCTCTATCAGAGCTCAAGTGCTGTTCACATAAATGCCATACCCTATATATTAAGGGATATTTGGGTGTATTATTGCTGGGGAGCTTCTTCAGGAGTGCGGCTTTATTATGAGCCGTTGTGTTACTGTTTGTAGGTCACATGTGTGACCACTTTTAATGTTTTTTGTGTGGTTTTCTGTGTTTCATAATAAAATTTGTATACTTTTACACTGGATCTTATGCCTCAGGTGATCCTCTTTTTGTGATCTATTTCTTGTTCTCTTTTTTGCTCCTCTGCTACATAGCAGCGATCATCAGATCGCTGCTATGCAGCAGAAATGCAGGTGTGCTATGAGCACCGACCACAGGGTGGCGCTCACAACTAGCCGGGATCAGTAATCATAGAGGTCTCAAGGACCTCCATGGTAACCATTCCGATCATGTGACGGGGGTCAGCGATGCGCTCATTTCCGGCCGTCTGGAAGCGCCGGTTAAATGCCGCTGTCAGCGTTTGACAGCGGTATTTAACTAGTTAATAGCAGTGGGTGAATCACGATTTCACCAGCCGCTATTGCGGGCACATGGCAGCTGTTCAAAACAGCTGACATGTCCCAGCTTTGATGTGGGCTCACCGCTAGAGCCCTGTATCAAAGCAGGGGATCTGACCTCGGACGTAGTATCCCGTCCAAGTTCAGAAAGGGGTTAAAGTACTTTGGGTTTGTTTTCCCCTCTTCCGAGTTTTCTTTACGCACGTTTGCGCATCCCCTGCTGGATTATGGGACTAAAACCCTGAAGGGGTTAATCATCCTTGGAACAAGGATGTACTGTGCGTGGTTGATTTAAGTAGTGAACTATTTTAACCCTGAACTTTTCTTGTTTTAACCCTGAACTGTCCTCTGAGAGTATAAAAGCAGCACACTTGTTTTAAAGGGAACATACTCCTATAAAGATGGAGGGGGGAGCGCCTGACCAGGAGGACCTGAGGAGTGAGCTAGGTCAGGAGTAGATGGACTGTTGTTGAGTTGGCCGTCGAGCCAGTGTGTTTGTTTGTAGTGGCTTCCTGCGTTTGGATACCAGGAGCAGGAAGGGACTGTCTCACGAGTCTGGACTGTTAGTGAGCAACTTATGTGTATGGGTCCTAGCAGCAAAGGGACCGGGGTCAGCCAGACCTATTTTAACAGATCTTGGACTCTTTGTTCCAGGGTTCCAACCGAGTGGAGCCGAGGTCACGGGTGACACATAAGAAGCATTGAACTAAGGATGTATTAATTGAACACATTTCTTAAAAATTGTTAAATGTTTTAGACATGCCGTTTTAAAGTTTACAGGTGCTGCCATGGTCGGAGACGACCATATTTTAGGAGGGACGAGTGTAAGGAGGTGACGGGGACACTCCTATGCTTTCCCCTTCCTTGGACTACTAATTGTGTGTGGTTCTCTAATGTTTATCAATGTAAATGTGTTCATCTAATGTTGCTGTAATGTGAATGTATTTGATCTGTGTCATGTACAGGATTAGGGATCTAATAGGAACTAGCAGTAGAATTATAAGACAATAGTGGGGATTAGAATAGAGGGGGCATTTTAGAGATATGGAGTAAGATTAGTATCTTAGGTTTAGTTAGCATATGTGTTTTCCTGTTGGGAGGAGTTACAGAGCAGTGTAGCACAGGGCAGTGAGATATAGCAGGGCACTTTCTGGTTAGGGCTCAGTACAGTCAGGATGTAGCAGTGATAAGAGGGAAAGGACAGTCTGCCAGCTGTGGGGATGAAGCTGCCATGGCAGGAATGGGCCCCAGGTTGAGGATCGTGCAGGCGGTCACCAGCTAGACCAGAGACCAACCCGAAAAGGATCCGGGGTCTATGACTGAGGCAGATGGTGCTGAGATGGTGAGCCTAGCACCTTTTCCTACTTAAGCCGGAACAGGTAATGGTGGGAAGCTGGTGGGCCTGGAGCACAGACGGAACAGGGATTGTTCAGAAGCGGGACCGAGATTCTCCAGAAGCAAGGCAGGGATTTCAGGAAGGAGAAAGAGACTGAAGGAGAAACTGGGAAATCTGAGGAAATGCCACTCGGTGTATATTGTGCTGCACGTGTGACGAAAGCCCTACTGCTCAGTAAAGTTAACTTGTTGAAAAAGGACATTGTCTCTTAAGTAGTTTGTGAAGCTTATGGATTGGGAGCCGGAGTGACAGAAACTGAGGGAACTCTGACAGTAAATGTGAGCGTGCGTACGGCTGCGCACGAATGGACATTGTGGTTCATTTGTGGGGAGCCAGGGTATGGGAACAGTACAGCCTGTTGCCACTACTACCACCCTGGCTGCCTTAGATATACCACACATGGGTATTGTTTTGTACTTTTTGAAACCTATCCACATTGTGCAATGATAAAATGTGTACTCTATATTTCTACCTCTTGTAATAACTGTATTGTGATGTCCCCATCACGGCATCTTTCATCTGATCTGAGAGAGACCCTTTGGCTAATTTTTTTAAACCTTTGCACATTGTGCAATGGTGAAACTTGTACTCTCGATCTCTACCTCTTGCAATAACTGCTAAGTGTATTGTGATGTCCCCATCACGTTGTCTTTCAGCTGGTCTGAAAGAAAATCCTCGTCTAATTTTTTATTTTTTTTTAAACCTTTGCACATTGCGCAATGGTGAAACTTGTACTCCCTGTCTCTACCTATTCTAATAAATGCAAAATGTATTGTGAGGTCCCCATCACAGTCTTTTACAGCATGTATGATACAGACCCGTTGGGTAATTTTTGGAAAATTTTGCACATTGTGCAATGGTGAAACTTGTACTTCCCATCTCTAAATATTGTAAAAACTGCAAAATGTATTGTGAGGTCCCCATCACGGTCTCTTTGAGTGTGTATGATTCAGCCACCTTGGACTACCAAGCTGAATACAAATAAGTCTTGTTTATTTTATCTTACTTGTATTAGATACCTGTTTTTTGCCACATCTATCATATTGCTGAATTGTACTGTTTTTTGTTGCAATCATTACACCGATAAGTTAATTAAATTTGTTAAATGTGTTCACAACAACACTGAAAATGTCTTGTACTGCCTCTAGCGTAAACTTCTTTGCAGCTTTTACAATTTAATTATTCTAAAAGTAATTCTTCACTGGCTTGTATTCAATTACACCCAACACAAAAGGATTTGTTCAAAACTCATGTGGACATGTGTAATCATAGTGCCTGTGATGCCTTCACTTGGAGCTTTGGAAGTCAAATACTCTTTTCAACATTTATAATAAATGATATCTTGAAATTACATGGAAAACCTATAGCATATATCACTGCTCCTGGTTCTTCAAAAAACAGTACTTTCTCAATGTTTATAAGAATTTCGGGCATTAACTAGTAATTATAAATATGATGAATACCCTGATGAAGAGGGATGGAGTCCCTGGAAACACGTTGGTTAGCTTTTTTGCCCTAGCAAGGCTCCGTAGCTTCGTGACGTCACACGCTGCAGAGCACCGTCGGCCATTTTTTTCAGCCGCGCATCCAGGAACGCCACCGGCCTGAGCGCTCTGGCTCTCCGCGTTCTCCAACATACTCCTGCCGCCCGGGTAATCTGAACCCCCACCAACAGCACCCGCAGGCCTCCATACCTATGGGCATACCTTCCGCGGTCCAGGCAATAAGTAAGTGTGTAGTGTTATTTCGCTATATCACGGCTATCACTATCTTATTGTTAGTTCCAGTATCAGCCATTTATGGGCACATTATAGGTTCTAGGCAAGAACCCACATGTCGAGTTGGTTGTTTATATTTTAGCGCGATACCTCATTTGTTAGATTTTATATCTTCCACCTGTGGTTGTGACAGGGGTGGCACGGCACCTGTCTGGTATCAGCAGCTTTAGACCCACCTATTCTTAGAGCCAGTGTGTTACTACCATTTTTTAGATGTCATTCCTTACGTTTCTACTTAGCCCAGCATATCCTGAGATGACCAACCTTGAAATGAAACCTGATTTAGCAAAACTCTTTGTGGAGTGCCATATGTGTCTATTTGTGGCCTCTCAGTGGTTGTTATTTGCATTTCATCTTCCCCAGGGTTTTGCTCAAACATTGCAATAATGTATTGTGTTTGTGTTCTAGGAAATTCAATCAATAATTACAGTTGTCGAAAGGAAACAATCTGTAGGTATGTGTAGGAGAAGCAGTTGTTCTTTACTATAAAGCTCATCAGACTGCTAAGAAATATCAATAGAAGTTTCATGATTTTCTTATCATATTTCAGCTATAATTCCTTTTCTTAAAAAGTTTCTCCAGGACTTAAAGGAATAGTTGCATCTCCAATATCGTATAAGTAGTAGATGTAATAATAATGTTAGCAAATATAGTATATCCAATCATAAATGTAGTATAGTGCATCTGATTCAATATCCCGCTTACCCATGTGCAGGCATTGCAGGACCTCAGGTATCCATGGTTACGACCACTGACTAAATAACTGTTACTATGCGAGTGGTCGTGACAATGGAAACAAGTTACAGCAATGCCCTGCACACAGGGTAGGTGACATAGCGAATAAGAAGAACTATACTACATTTCTAATTGGAGGTATTTGCTAATATTATCATTACTACACATAGTACATATTGGGATTGTATTTTAGAGCTGGGAATACCCTGTAAGGTAATGAACTATTCTATTCACTGGAATGAAAGATAAAGATTAGTACTTGATAGTGGCCACTAAGCAATATATGTGGCTGCTCTGTTTCTCCCCATACTTTGACTATTTCCACTACAGTCAGTGCAGTTTTCAGCTGATCATGATGATACTAGGTGTTGAACCCACATCAATCTCATAATGATGACCTGTCGTGCCTACTATCAAATCTTAAATCCTGGACAATCCCTTTCATAAAATTATAAATAATGGTTGTTATAATTTGAATATTGTATTGCCTCTTTTCTTTCCAGAAAGCACAGCTAAAAAGGAATACTGTCCCCAAACCCTCCATCACATTACTCAAAACTTAAAAAAAGGAATTAATCAATTGTTTGTAGATAATGATGACCCTTTGAAATGAATCTTTACTATAGTGTTGTATAACACGTGGCTCACTCGCTGCATGTATCTTTTAGAGGTTTTCTTTTTTTTATCGAATCACGATTGTGAAGCTTAGCTCTAAACAGGCTGTGATACATTCATATCTTCTCCCTCATCTATCTGTCACTAGTAATGTAACAAACTATCCAAAAACAAATCCTCCCTATCTGTTTAAAATTGGAATACTAGACATACATGACAAACTACTAATGACAGGCAAATAGCTCAAGGTCCTGTGGGCTGGAGCTGTTCTGTAAGAGTAGTGCTGAAATCCTGGCTGATGGTTATTTGCTCGCGCTCATTAGATCCATGCACTTCAGTAACTCTGGATTCACTCTTTACTGCAATGAAGTACATCTGGTTCGCAGGTAACAGAGCCATGTATATTTTACATGGAGGAAACATATATCATTTTAAAAGATGAGAGTTTAAGTTGTTTTATGTATGAATTCTGTTTACCGTGTTAGGATGTTTTATTACAGGATAACTTATTTTATTGCTTTCACTTATTTTTACTTTAACTTACATGTAATCTAAATATTTAAGCAATCGCCATAAAGTGAAATCGGATTAGCTTTCCTGGTTACTTTTATTTTACATTCAGAGAATTATGTATTACTTATTACTCGTTTTTTGTTTCTCCTGCATGTCCAAAGCACTATTTATTTTGTCAGCTTTTGAGACCAGAGGAGTATGCCCTAACAGGTGCTCTTTCAGCTTCTGAGTGCATTGCCTGCTATTATTCTCCAGCTGATAATCCACTATTGAACAAGTATATTTAGACCATCACACGGTGATAGGTTAAACTCTGTAAATACAAAGGCTTGATGGACAAATATAAGCAACGACAAATGATGTATATTAATTGTTAAAGAGATTTTAAGAACATATACAACACATTATAGAATATAATAAATATATGTATATATAATCAACTATTTTAACTACTTTGTAGATTATTTATTTTTAGTCTGCTGACTTTATATCCGCAAAAGATAAATTCTGTGTATTATGACTTCAAAGTTATCATCATTCGGGATAATAATACCCACTAATTACGTTTCCGTCACCCATTATCTTTATGACTGTGCATAGAATTGTCATAAAAAATATAGTATAAATGTCTACAAATGTAATACTTTGGATGCAGGACTGTAAAAACATATAAATATATAAAACATTCAATAACAAAAAAGGAGACAGAGAGATTATGTATGGTTACATGTTACATTTTAACAAAGTATTATAACATTATTTATAGTAGTTAAAAGGAAGCCTTTACTAAACTTACAGCATATTTTTGTCAGAGAAAACATCTGTACTTGTGCATATAAATTATGACAAATAGTAATTTTGTAAGTTAGGCTCACATTGTGTTTCTTGCATTATCTTCGGAGGAAGCATTTTTTTTTTTATCTACCACAGACTCCTATTGGAGTAAACACATTTATTTATTTTAATCACATACATAGCGCCATTAATTCAACAGCATTTTAAAGACATCATTATCACTGTCCCAATTATGGCTCACAATCAAAATTCCCTGTCAGTATGTGTTTGGAATGTAGGTGGAAACTAGCGTACCCGTAGGAAGCCCACACAGACAAAGGGAGAACAACAAACTGTTTGATGGGATTTGAACCCAGGACCCCAGCGCTGCAAGACTAAATTACCAACCAATGAGTAACCATGCTGTACTATAAGTACATATACCATGCAATAATATATAAAGGTATTGAAAAGCATAGTCCATTAAAAATTTGAATTGATTTAAGATAACTAAATGGCATCATTTACCAATCATATTCACTTCTTGTACACGTCTCTCAATGATTCACACTAGAAACTGACTCTGGATAGCTGTATAGTTTATCTATTAGTGACATTGTGTAGGCACTATAGAATATTATCAATGTAAAATGGCAAATTGTATGCAGTTCCACAAATGTTTTTCTATTAGCTATGTCTTAAAAGGAACCTATCAGGTGATTCATGCTACCCAAACGGCGGCAATATGAATCAGAGCATGGCTGTACAGCTGCGACCAGGTATATTATTCTCTTTAAGTCTCCAGTGTTACTGATAAAATATACTTTGAAGATCTAGCTGGATACGAGCCTAGCCTGACATTTCCCCCGGATGTCTTCTGCTGGCTGCACTGCAACTGGTTTAGGTCCTCCCTATTTACAAGAGAAAGACGTAGTCAATCACTAGAGTTTTGCTTGGAGAAGACAGAGGGAGGTGGACTGGCTTGACTACTCTGAGCTCCAGCTATGGTTCATAGATTTTGTAATTGTGCAGCCAGGCAACAATTCTGTAATTTGGAGCCTCACCTAAGCCAACCTCGGATACACAGCGGCCTTCAATGTCGTGATCCGAGGAGAGACAAAGGAGGTTGACTGGGTGTTACCTTGGGTAGATGGCAGCTGACCCCTAGGGATGAGTAGCTGGGATGGCCCAAAGGAAGGTATAGTAGATGCAGGCAGGCACTGTAAGAACACGGGAATCATGGATGCAGAAGGGACCAGCTGATGTACAGATGAGAACTGGCAGGTATGGCTGGACCAGCTGTTGTAGAGAATATCACTGGCAGGTGCAGCTGGCCTGGCTAATGTGGAGATGAGCACTGGCAAGTGCAGCTGGACCAGCTGACATACAGATGGGAATTTTCAGATGCAGGCTGGACCATCTGATGGACAGGCAGGCGGGCATGGCTGATAGACAGGCAGGTAATACAGGAATACGAGCATTGGGACCTGAGAACTAACAAGAGTGTTTGGGAACAAACTTACAATCCTGCACAGGCACTTCCCTTAATGTGGAGGTGCCTTATATAATGAGTGTCTCCCAGCCATTAGCTGGTGACACTTTAGTGGAGTGCATGTGCGACCTAAGCACAATGCCCAGGGAACTGTGCGCAGTGCGCACACCCAAGGCGTCTGCAGCAGAATTAGGAAGTGAGGTACCGGAGCTGTGGTAGTAGGTCAGTGACTCTGCTGGTGAAGAGGGACAGCAGGCTGAGATGCCAGCGCTACATATTCATTCTGACTATGGTATGAGTAGCATGAATAGCCTGGCAGATTCCCTTTAATTTGTTTAAGAATTAAAATAAAAAGGGGTTATATAAAACTGCTCAATGTGACAGGCAGGCAGGTAATATCAACATAATAATTTATTAAAAGAATACAAGGTTGTGCATTTCAACATCAGACAGATTTCTTCCTCATGCCAGGCATGTAAGGTACAGACCAAAAGTTAAAGGACACACCTTCTCATTTAAAGATTTTTCTGTATTTTCATGACTATGAAAATTGTACATTCACACTGAAGGCACCAAAACTATGAATTAACACATGTGGAATGATATACTTAACAAAAAAGTGTCAAACAACTGAAATGATGTCTTATATTCTAGGTTCTTCAAAGTAGCCACCTTTTTATTTGATGACTGCTTTGCACACTCTTGGCATTCTCTTGATGAGTTTCAAGAGGTAGTGACCAGGAATGGTCTTCCAACAATCTTGAAGGAGTTCCCAGAGATGCTTAGCACTTGTTGGCCATTTTTGTCTTCACTCTGCGGTATATAATTTCACATGTGTTAATTCATAGTTTTGATGCCTTCAGTATGAATGTACAATTTTCATAGTCATGAAAATACAGAAAAATCTTTAAATGAGAAGGTGTGTCCAAACTTTTGGTCTGTACTGTATGTTAGCCATACAACAGATGGGTATTTCACTGACAAATGTTTGTTCTCCAAAGCAAAGAGGGGAAATGGTTCCAGCTTCAAAAAATCCATTTTTATTTTAACAAGGTAAAATATCAGCTTGACAAAGGATGCTTGTTGGCGTTTGAACCGTATTGCTACTGTGGATTGGGATGTGACTTTATAACCTGATTGATTTTACCTTGTTAAAATTAAAATGGATGTTATGAAGCTGAAACCATATCCACTCTCTACTTTGGATTATTCATACGTGTAGCAAATGAGTTCCATGCTTCAACAAGCCGAATACTGCTTTAGGTGAGCTGGTTTCCCTCTACCTTTTTCTACACAATTAATTTGTTAACAGTGTATGAAAAAACTTTTCAAATAACAGAATATGCACTCTATGGAAAGCATATATTAAAACTCCCATTTTATTAATATCCTTAAAATAAGAAGTAATATCAAAAAGTTTATTATAAAATCAGAAAAAGTATGGCCATCCAATCTAAATATGCCTGAGCCCCCCCCCTCCGAAAAAAACAAACATAAAAAGGGGGGCAGAAGTGACAATAGTATCGATATATCCTGTTTCTAACTTACTGCGGAGGTTGGCACCCTAAGATTGCAATTGACTCCCGTGCTCAATGTAGGCTTACCCTAAAAGTCCCTAATACGCCCTAGATAATAATGCCTAAGATTAAGTGTTGCTCATCATAATCTACATTGGTTAGTCTTGCACTTGAAAATGTGTCTCAAAGTCTATCAATAATCATATTCAAATGTGCAATGGATGACAAGACATATACTGTATCACATCTACGATCCTAACCAAATGTCAGGCATAACATTGTACAATACTAGATGAGACCAAGTACCGAACCACCATGGAGTAAGAAATCACCAGAAAGTCTTGAAGCTCAGGAATCTTTAGAATATGCCTTTATTTAATGAAATGGCAACAATATATAAAAAGATTTTTTTTAAAATAATATATCTATAAAAAAGTCGCAGGGACAGGATTACATGGTACCCATACTCAACAGAGCAACCCCCAATACTGAAGAAATCCTTATATTTGCTTTTTCGTTGTGCATATCAAAAGGTGCAAATATTATATAAAGTGCAATAAATACATTAAAAGTGTGTAAAAAAATGCAAATATTAAAACACTATATACATGAGCATTACATACACAAAAGGCTCAATAGCATTGTGAAAAAAGTGCCAAAAAGGTGTGCACAATAAAGATAACTATATCAAAAATAACAACTCACTTGTTTAAAGTGCCCAAGTGCATAGACCTATATAAGGTCTATAAACATATGACCATACACAAGAATGTCATAGCACAGCGATATCACTTTTATATATATCTGGGGCAAAAATAACAACTCACTTTATTAAAGTGCCCGAGTGCATAGACCTATATAAGGTCTATAAACATATGACCGTACACAGAAATGTGATAGCACAGCAATATCACTTTTATATATACCTGGGGGGGGGGGGGGGAGGCTGGGTCCTGAACCTGCGTGCGCCCAATGCGCGTTTGTGTGCACATTTTTGCCCTCTTTACCTTTTTTGAATATTAATAAAGATTTTTGTAATTTTTATACACTATTTGGGACCTTAGGACTGTGTTTTTCTTTCTTTTTCTTATTGCTTATGAGGTATTAGAAGTAATGGTACATGTTCTTGTTTTTAGTATTTTTTTCTTTTTAACACTGATATTTAAAATATCGGATTTTACTCATCTCATTGCTAGACACGCTAGAGATTTTAAGTTTTTACTCATTATTCCTAGTTTATATAATTTGCTATTTTGCTGGTTATTATCTACAATGTACTTTTTACCCATGTTTCATTTACTTATTTGCGTTGAGCCCTAACCTCATGATGTCACTGTATAACCTTTTTTAAGTGCTCTCAATTTAACATTTGGTGTTTATTTTATTATGTTCCTATTTTAGATTGCACACTCCCCTCCTATATATTATGTAATTTTATCTTTATCTTATTTGTTTATGGGCACTGACTTTTAGCCCCGTGATGTCATTTTATTGTTCCTTTCCCACCTTTTTGTCTATTTAAATCCATTTGTAGTACTGCTAACATACACTTCTAGCCTGGGGAAGACATCTGTGCAATGCTCAAACACTTAACCCTGTATTCATTTAAAAAACTCCTACTGTATGTAGATATTACCTGCTTGTCTGTCACACTCAGCAGTGCTTTTATCGCCCCCTTTTCTTTTTTAATTTTAAACTGTTGGCCCCTGCACCATACCATCACTTGGGGCAGCTGCAGCTGATTCATTCCATCTCTGGATTTTAAACAATTTTGTGCCTGGTATTTGCACATCTCTTCAAAGTGAGCGTACTACCATATGCCTTGTCAGCACACATTATCCCCATTTTATTAAAGGGAACCTTTCACCAGGTATTCCCGATATAAATTACGGTCACCACTTTTAATCTCGTCACGACCTTGGACGTACCTATACATACAAGGTCACCTCCTCCAATCTTCTCCGGCGATGAGCCTGCAACTTTTCCAGCACATGGCAGCTGATTTCTTCATCTGACATGTTTCGCTAACATCTGCGGGTGGAATTGCGATCCACTTACGACTGTTAGTATGCCAATTGCCGCTGTCAATCTCTTACTACAACTTTTAACATGATCGCACCAGAAGCGCATCACAACCCCCCCGTCGGCGCCCGTGTCATATGACTGCGGGTCACTGATGGGTTGGCATGACAATCCAGGTCTGCACAAGACCCCTGTGGTTGTCATTGTCAAATAGCTATGAACCCCATCAAGTGACTGCTGCTCATAGCAGTGATCATTTTACTATTAAAGTTAGTAAAAAGTAAAAAAAATGTTTAAAAATATTTAAAAAATTTTAAAATATAAAAGTTTAAATCACCCCCATTTGCTTCATTCAAAATAAAGCAATAAAAAAATTTAAAATACACATATTTGATATTGCCAAGTTCAGAATTGCCCGCTCTGTCAATATATTAAAAGAATTATTCCAATCAGTAAACAGTGTAATAAGAGAAAAAAAAATGCCAGAATTATGTTTATCTGGTGTCCGCAACACTGCATTAAAATGCAATAACGGGGGATCAAAACATCATATTCACACCAAAAGGATAGCAATAAAAATGTCAGCTCAGTAAAACATAAGCCTTCGACCAGCCCCAAAGGGTTAAGGCTAAGGGTCAGCAAAAAATGAAGACTTTTTTGACAAAATGTTTCTTTTTTTCACCACTTAAATAAAAAAAGAACCTATAATTTTTGGGTATCTACAAACTCATAATGGCCTGAATAATCTCATTGACAGGTCAGTTTTAGCATTTAGGGAACGTGATAAAAAAAAATGTATATTATTATTATTATTATACATTTTTATAGCGCCATTTATTCCGTGGCGCTTTCCATGTGAATATGAGGCAAATATAGACAAATACATTAAACATGAGCAGATAACAAGGCACACGGGTACATAAGAAGGGATGACCCTGCCCACGAGGCCTCACAGTCTGCAGGTGATGGGTGATGAAAAACTAGGAGAGGGTAGGGCAGGTTGTGCGGTGGTCCAGTAACTTCAGAATCACTGCAGGCTGTAGGCTTGTCGGAAGAGGTGAGTCTTCAGGTTCTTTTTGAAGGTTTCTATGGTAGGCGAGAGTCTGATGTGTTGGGGTAGAGAGTTCCAGAGTATGGGGGAAGTACGGGAGAAGTCTTGGATGCGGTTGTGGGAAGAAGAGATGAGAGGGGAGTAGAGAAGGAGGTCTTGAGAGGATCGGAGGTTGCGTGTAGGTAGGTACCGGGAGACCATGTCACAGATGTATGGAGGAGACAGGTGGCTTGTATGTCATTGTGAGGGTTTTGAACTGGAGTCTCTGGGCGATAGGAAGCCAGTGAAGGGCTTGACATAGGGGAGAGGCTGGGGCATAGCGGGGAGACAGATAGATTAGTCAGGCAGCAGAGTGTAGGATGGATTGGAGTGGTGCCAGAGTGCTAGAGGGGAGCCCAGAGAGTAGGAGGTTGCAGTAGTCGAGGCGGGAGATGATAAAGGCATGCACTAGTGTTTTTGCGGTGTTGCAGTCAAGGAAAGCACGGATCCGGGAAATATTTTTGAGTTTGAGATGGCAGGAGGAGGCAAGGGCTTGGATATGTGGCTTGAAAGAGAGGGCAGAGTCGAGGATCACCCAGAGGCACTGGGCGTGTGGGACTGGGGAAAGTGAGCAGCCATTGACATTGATGGATAGGTCTGGCGGAGGGGTAGATTGAGATGGGGGAAAGATGATGAATTCTGTTTTGTCCATGTTCAGTTGTAGAAAGCGAGCAGAAAAGAAGGCTGAAATAGCAGACAGACAGTGCGGTATTTTGGTAAGTAAGGAGGTGAGGTCAGGTCCGGATAGGTAGATATGCGTGTCATGAGCGTAGAGATGGTACTGCATATGGTGGGATTTTATGAGCTATCCCAGGCTGAGAGTGTAGATGGAGAAGAGTAGGGGTCCTAGAACAGAGCCTTGAGGAACACCGACTGACAAGGGGCAAAGTGAGGAGGTGGTGTGGGGGAGGGAGACACTGAATGTTTGGTCTGTCAGACATGACGAGATCCAGGAAAGGGCCAAGTCTGTGATGCCAAGAGATGAGAGGATTTGTAGCAAAAGGGAGTGGTCCACAGTGTCAAAGGCAGAAGACAGGTCAAGGAGAAGGAGGACAGAGTAGTGTCGCTTGCTCCTGGCAGTTAGTAGGTCATTGGTGACTTTAGTTAGGGCAGTTTCAGTTGAGTGATGGGAACGGAAGCCTGATTGTAACCGATCAAAGAGGGATCAGGAGGAGAGGTGGGAGGACAGTTCAAGATGGATGTGTTGCTCCAGCAATTTGGAGGCATAAGGGAGAATAGATATCGAGCGATAGCTAGACACAAAGGATGGGTCGAGGGAGGGCTTTTTGAGGATGGGTGTGATCTTGGCATGCTTGAAGGATGAGGGGAAGACACCTGTTGTGAGTGAGAGGTTGAAGAGGTGCGTTAGGGTTGGGATGAGGACCATGGAAAGGTTAGGGATAAGGTGGGACAGGAGTGGGTCAAGCGTGCAGGTGGTGAGGTGTGATCTTGACAGGAGGGTTGAGAGCTGAACTTCTGTCATAGTGGAGAAGCTGGTTTTGGAGGAGCAGGGTTGAGCAGCTAAGAGGGGCAGTGGGCGCTGTGGGCCAAAGCTTTCTCTGATCGTATCGATCTTCTGTTTAAAGAAAGAGGCGAAGTCTTCAGCAGAAATGAGAGGGGGAGGGGGAGGTGCTGGGGGACGGAGTAGAGAATTGAAAGTGTTGAAAAGCTGTTTAGGGTTGTGAGACAGAGAGGATATGAGAGATGAGAAGTAAGTTTGTTTTGCGGCAGTGAACGCAGACTTGAAGCTGACGAGGGACTGCTTGTATGCAGTGAAGTGGTCGGCAGAGCAGTATTGCTTCCATCTCCGCTCAGCAATCCTGGAAGCCCGTCTCAATTCTTTGGTCAGGCTGGTCAGCCAGGGCTGCCTGTTAATTGTACGAGTTTTACTATGCATGAGCGGGGCGACCGAATTGAGTGTTGCTGTTATTGTGGTGTTATAAAAAGTGGCAGCAGCATCTGTGGCATGAAGGGAAGCTATGTCTGTGAGAGGGAGAAGGGACTCCGAAAGTGATTGTAAGTTGAGATGTTTGAGATTTCTGCGAGGGAGTTTGTGGAGTGGGGGTTGCACATTAGGAGAGGAGAGGGAAGAGAATGTCAGTAGGTTGTGGTCAGGCAGGGGGAGGGGTGTGTTAATGAGATTAGTAAGGGAACAGAGGCGGGTGAAGATGAGGTCCAGCGTGTGGCCATCTTTGTGAGTGGCCTCAGAGGACCAGTGGAATTTCACTTTTACGAGTTATTTTGCAAGTTTTTGCAATTTCACTACAGGAAAGATATATATCTTGGTACCGTGTTAGCCAGAAGACAGAAAAATATTTAGAATTGAGAGTCCTCAGTGGTTGATACCTTTTAATGGCTAACTGAAAAGATGGTAACAAATTGCAAGCTTTCGAGACTACTCAGGCCTCTTCATCAGGCATAGACTAAAGGAAAATCTGGAGAATAATATATTTATGCACAAAACATCACAGAGAAAAAAAACATGGATAAGGCTAGTTTCACACTAGCGTTTCCCTGATGTGTGGCGGGTACGGACTTCCTCTGTGAAGCCCCACCCTCAGCCGCACCTCCGCTGCTAGCTCCGCCTACATCTGCATGCGGCCCGCATGCGGCCTGCGTACCTATATTTAACATTAGGTACGCAGGTCGTGCGGCTGTATGCGGATGGTGCCGCATGCGTCGTTGCGGATGGTTCCGCATGCAGAAAAAAAATGCTACATGGCTGCGTCTCCGCTGGTCAAAAAGACGCATGCGGCACCATCCGCATACAGCCGCACAACCTGCGTACCTAATGTTAAATATAGGTACGCAGGCCGCATGCGGGCCACATGCAGATGTAGGCGGAGCTAGCAGCAGAGGTGCGGCCAAGGGCGGGGCTTCACGGAGGGAAACGCTAGAGTGAAACTAGCTTAAGACAGGTGACATGAAGCAGAATTACCATGGGTGATAAAACAGTTATGTCCATAAATATTGGACAAGTTCTTAGATAAGGAATGTTTTATTGTTCTCTGATTGGGGTCTGGTTCTGTTGTGATGACCCCACATGGTCTAAAGGGCAAATTCCTTAGTTCGTTAGTTGATGTAAAAATACATAAATCCCTGTGACTCATTCATTCCTGCACTAAGACTGTCAAAGGTCAAAGGTCATCATTCGTTAATATTCCCATATTCTTCTGTCTCTTTGAGATTTGAAATTACCTTTTAAAACAAGTAATTTCATGTCCATAATGTTTCATCCTTGTCCTCAGTTATTGCCCTGTCTCCCCCACATACAGACCCCCAGTTGGACATTTGGTACAAATAATTAGGTACACCACATTAGAAGTGACGCAGCTGAAATTACTTGATTTCTTGTATTCCTGATGTGAATTGGGGATCTTTATCTTGTCCGTGGTCATTATAAATGGACAGGTTCTACATTTTTTCTGATTGCAAGGAAAGGTACCTGCAGCTGTTGGAGAGGACAGGGAGCTTTTGACAATGATGCTTCTTAGATTTGGTGGCTGCCTAAAACACAATAGTGGGGGTGTGCGAAAATGGATTGTAAGCGGGCATCTTTTTGTAGTAAAGGTTGTAATTTCCATGCAGCTCCCCTTAGCACCACCAGATTTGGATTGTAGGTGACTACTAGAGGCACCCAGTTATTTTCTTCTTCAGCTTTGTAATATAGCAGGTGATTCCTTGATATTCTGGTGGCTCTTGTAATCTGGTTTTCAATTGTTCTTGGATGGTAGCCCTGATTCAAAAAGGTCTTTCTAAGGCAACCAAGGTGTTCATCTCTATCCATTGCGTTGGAACATATACGATTGTATCTGATGGCTTGGCTGTAGACAATGGAGTTTTTTATGTGTTTTGGATGGAAACTGTCCCATTTAAGGTATGTTGGACAGTCGATTGGCTTCTGATACAGAGATGTCTCTTTTTTATTGTTCTGCAGCTTAATGATGGTGTCCAAAAAGTTAATTACAGTACAGGAGTAGTTGATTGTCAAGTTGATGGTGGGATGAAATTGATTAAACTGTTCATGGAACGTCTTTAGCTGCGGCTCAGACTGTGTCCAGATGATTAAAATGTCATCAATGTAGCGGTAGTAGGCCAGAGGCCTGATTGGACATGAGGACGAAAAATCACTTTCAAGCTTGGCCATGAAAAGATTTGCATACTGTGGAGCCATTTTACTTCCCATTGCTGTGCCAGTCTCCTGTAGATAAATCTTGTCATCAAATTCAAAGTAATTGTGGGTGAGGATGAATTTTATAAGTTTGACCACAGCATCCGAATCAGTCCCTGTGTTTTCCAGGAAGAATTTTCAGGCATTTAATCCATCCTGATGTGGGATATTGGAGTACAAAGATTCCACATCCATGGTGGCCAGGATAGTGCCTTCTGGTACAGGACCTATTGTTTGTTCAATAGGTCAGTTGTGTCCTGAATGAAGCTGGGTGTATCCTTTACCAGGGGTTTAAGAATACCCTCTACCCATCCAGATACCTGCTCAGTAAGGGTGCCCACACATGAGATAATTGGTCTTCCTTGATTTCCAGATTTGTGGATTTTGGGAAGCATGTAGAATGTCCCTGTTTTGGGACTTTCTGGTATCAGGTCATCGGCTCTTGTGGATTTGTCAGGCAGAGAAGATACTAACTTGTTTAGCTCGTTGTAATAGTCCTGTGTAGTATCCAACTTCAATTTTTTTTAATAGCGTGTGTTCATAAGTTGTCTGTTTGCTTCCTTCATATAGTCTGATGTGTTCATCATGACTATTGCACCTCCCTTGTCAGCAGGTTTGATGATGATTTCTTTGTTGGATTTCAGAGACTGTATGGCCTTTCTCTCCAGGGCACTGATGTTGGATGCTTGTCTCCAGGTTAGTATCTACAATGGTGGATTTTATCAAATGTCTGAAGGAGTCTATATATTTATCCAAATGAGGGTTGCGTCCAGGTGGAGGTGTCCAGTCTGGCCTCTTCTTTGTTGTTAGAATCCCTTTTCCTTCAGTCCCGGTGGGTTCTGAATCTTCTGTATCATTGAAATATTTCCTCAAGCGCAGTCTACTGAAAAAATGCTCCATATCACTGCAGAGTTCAGTTTTTTCCAGGGCCTTAGTAAGATAAAATGAGAATCCTCTGGAAAGCATGGTCAGCTCCACTCTGTTGTGTTTATAATCTGAAAGATTAATGACACAGCTATATGCTTTTGTGTCTGGAATGGAGTGGTTGTCCAAGTTGTCAGGTTTTGGCTTTGTTTTGTATCTGTCTGTATTATCCTGAATTGAGGCGCAATATGTGCAGTTTCTTTTCCTTGTTATGAATCAGAAGGGCCCGTAGTTTGTTGTAGTATTGTTGTAATTTTTGCTCTGTGTCTTCTGTAAGTGTTTTCCTCAGAGTTTCAAATTGCTCTTAGACTTTACTCTTTATGCTGTAGCAGACATGCAAAAGATGATTCTTTAATCTCTCAGAAGTCCTGTGGGTATTGTAGGTATGAATAATTGGGTTTGTAATCCAGAGTCCTTTGGGAATTAGATTCTCCGTTTTGCATTTAGATAGGAAAAAAATGTCGCTGTCCATTTGTGCACGTTTCTTCAGAAGTGGTTTTAGTTCCATAAAGATGTGGTACATTCTGATATCCTCCATTTTGATACAGGAAAGATATATATCTTGGTACCCTGTTAGCCAGTAGATAGAAAAATATTTAGAATTGAAAGTCCTCAGTGGTTGATACCTTTTAATGGCTAACTGAAAAGATGGTAACAAATTGCAAGCTTTCGAGACTACTCATGCCTCTTCATCAGGCATAGACTAAAAGAAATTCTGGGAAATCACATATTTATGCGCAAAACATCACAGAGAAAAAACAAACAAAAAAAAAACATGGATAAGACAGGTGATATGAAGCAGAATTACCATGGGTGATAAACAGTTATGTCCATAAATATTGGACCAGTCCTGATGAAGAGGCCTGAGTAGTCTTGAAAGCTTGCAATTAGCTACCATCTTTTCAGTTAGCCATTAAAAGGCATCAACCACTAAGGACTCTCCATTCTAAATATTTTTGCAATTTCACTGCACTTTGAATTTCCCCATTTTCCAGTACACCATGGTAAAAAAATAATATTGTTCAAAAGTACAATTCGTCCTGCAAAAAACAACGCCTCACATTGCCATATTGAAAAATAAAAAAGTTATATCTCGGGACCCCCTCTTGATAGCCCAAAAAGTACCTTTTAAATGCCCCCATACTGTGTGGTTCGGTACAATCGGTCCTCCTAACAACATTATGGCCAGGAGAGTGGATCCAGGAGTGTGCAAACAGGTGCTGACGACGGCCGTTTCATGCTAAACAGCACTTCCACGTGTCAATCCTAGATCCACTCTCCTGGCCCTGATGTTTTAATCACTTGAATAAAGTATGGATTTTTAATGAGGATCGGTGAGTGCTATGCAATTTCTTTTTTCTACGTTATTTATATCTTCGCTGCAATACCTGTTTCCCGATTCCATCTAACATCTTTGTACACTCCTAGATGCTGCAGTCCATTGGGCAAAGCAAATATTTCAGATTTCCCTTCAACATTAATCAAAATAACTATAAATGGTGAAATGGTTCTACCCAACTAATAGACATACAATAAAGCATGCATGCCAGACAAGCTAAGAATATGTTAGTCTCCTTGTAGTTCCATATTGTGGATAAATATTGAACTTTCGTCTCTTATTATTCCCTTAGAGACCTTCTCAAGGCTCCTTCCATATCTTTAACATATCCAAGTCTGCAAACTTCTATCTAAGACTGGAATGCTTTTTTGAAAACTAGACTAGATTGTACCCATTCTTAAAGATGACCTGTCTGATAATGCTATTAACCCGACCCGCAGATATAGAGTTAAGGTACCGTCACACATAACGATATCGTTAACGATATTGTTGCTTTTTGTGACGTAGCAACGATATCGTTAAGGAAATTGTTATGTGTGACAGCGACCAACGATCAGGCCCCTGCTGGGAGATCGTTGGTCGCTGAAGAAAGGCCAGAACTTTATTTCATCGCTGGACTCCTGCTGACATTGCTGGATCGGCATGTGTGACGCCGATCCAGCGAAGTCTTCACTGGTAACCAGGGTAAACATCGGGTTACTAAGCGCAGGGCCGCACATTGTAACCCGATGTTTACCCTGGTTACCAGCGCAAACGTTAAAAAAACAAACACTACATACTTACCTTCAGCTGTCTGTCCCCGGTGCTCTGCTTCTCTGCACTCCTCCTGCATCCTGTGTCAGCGCCGGCCAGCCGGAAAGCACAGCGGTGACGTCACCGCTCTGCTTTCTGGCTGACCAGCGCTGACAGTGCAGAGGAAAGCAGAGCGCCGGAGGACAGACAGCTGAAGGTATGTAGTGTTTTTTTTTAACGTTTACGCTGGTAACCAGGGTAAACATCGGGTTACTAAGCGCGGCCCTGCACTTAGTAACCCGATGTTCACCCTGGTTACCGGGGACCTCGGGATCGTTGGTCGCTGGAGAGCTGTCTGTGTGACAGCTCTCCAGTGACCAAACAGCGACGCTGCAGCGATCGACATCGTTGTCGGTATCGCTGCAGCATCGCTTAGTGTGACGGTACCCTTAGTGATTCTGTAGCCTTAATCTGCAGGTTACTAGCAATATGAAGCTGCCAGAAAGCAGAACCGAAAGTGCCCCACTAGGGAGAAATTCAGTGCCGCGAACTTTAACAGCCAGCTCAAGAGTGCATCAGTGCCTAGGCCACTGTCAATCAGTGACAGGGTGTTCTCACAACCTTGGCTGTCAGTGCTGTGAGAAATTACTGTAGTTGCTCTGGGAATTAATGCTTGTAAAGTACAATTAATTTCTTTCCGGCAGCAGGGATTTAACTGCAAGTGCCGGGCAAGTACAGAACGCTATTAACCTGCAAATTAATTGTATATCAGCAGGTTAATAGTGTTATCAGACAGAACGGGTTCCCTTTAAAAATTGATAGATTTTTTTAAGTTGATCTTTTGCTTTCTCCTCACCTCTAGTGAGAACGTGGTATCCAGACAATCAAAGTTCTATATACCAACAAGTCTTTTTGCTCATTTGAGGAATATTTTGACCACCTTTCCCACAAAGCGTACTTTTATATATCTCGAGGTCAGGTATTTACTACCAAATTACCATATTACGATATGTGTTGTGAATTCTATGGCTGAATTCACTCCTGTGGTCACAAGTGGTACTGCAGCTTCTGAGCTTCCTCCCTCAGGTGTTCTGGTGAGCTCGTTAACTGCTTCATTACTTAACTCCGCCTGATGCTGCTATCCTTGCTCCTTGTCAATGTTTCAGTGTTGGATCCGAGCTTCTCCTGATTGTTCCTGTGACCTGCTGCTCTGTATAGCTAAGTGCTTTTTGCTTTTTTGTTGCTTTTTTTCTGTCCAGCTTGTCTTTTGTTTTGCTGGAAGCTCTGAGACGCAAAGGGTGTACCGCCGTGCCGTTAGTTCGGCACGGTGGGTTTTTTTTGCCCCCTTTTGCGTGGTTTTGCTTTAGGGTTTTTTGTAGACGGCAAAGTTCGCTTTACTGTCCTCGCTCTGTCCTAGAATATCGGGCCCCACTTTGCTGAATCTATTTCATCCCTACGTTTTGTCTTTTCATCTTACTCACAGTCATTATATGTGGGGGGCTGCCTTTTCCTTTGGGGAATTTCTCTGGGGCAAGTCAGGCCTATTTTTCTATCTTCAGGCTAGCTAGTTTCTTAGGCTGTGCCGAGTTGCCTAGGTAGTTGTTAGGCGCAATCCACAGCCGCTTTTAGTTGTGTTTAGGATAGGATCAGGTGTGCAGTCTACAGAGTTTCCACGTCTCAGAGCTCGTTCTTGTATTTTTGGGTATTTGTCAGATCACTGTGTGCGCTCTGATCGCTAAGCACACTGTGTTTCTGGATTGCCTTCATAACACCTGTCATTAGCAAACATAACAGTACAAGGAGCCTAACTAATGATTCTCAATAGAGGGAAAGAAAAAGTTCTGACATCATTTTTTTTTTTTTTCTGCTCTGTGTTCACTTTTTTTTTTTCCCCTAGACATTTGGGTATTCTGGACACAGGTGTGGACATGGATATTCAGGGTCTGTGCTCTTCAATGGATAATCTCGTTATAAATGTACAAAAAATTCAAGATACTATTGATCAGAAATCTATGTTAGAACCAAGAATTCCTATTCCTGATTTGTTTTTTGGAGATAGAACTAAGTTTCTAAGTTTCAAAAATAATTGTAAGCTATTTCTGGCCTTGAAACCTCATTCTTCTGGTAATCCTATTCAACAGGTTTTGATTATTATTTCTTTTTTGCGCGGCGACCCTCAAGACTGGGCATTTTCTCTTGCGCCAGGAGACCCTGCATTGAGTAGTGTCGATGCGTTTTTCCTGGCGCTCGGATTGCTGTACGATGAGCCTAATTCAGTGGATCAGGCTGAGAAAAATTTGCTGGCTTTGTGCCAGGGTCAGGATGATATAGAAGTATATTGTCAGAAATTTAGGAAATGGTCAGTACTCACTCAGTGGAATGAATCTGCGCTGGCAGCTTTGTTCAGAAAGGGTCTCTCTGAGGCTCTTAAGGATGTCATGGTGGGATTTCCTATGCCTGCTGGTTTGAATGAGTCTTTGTCTTTGGCCATTCAGATCGGTCGACGCTTGCGCGAGCGTAAATCTGTGCACCATTTGGCGGTACTGCCTGAGGTTAAACCTGAGCCTATGCAGTGCGATAGGACTATGACTAGAGTTGAACGGCAGGAATACAGACGTCTGAATGGTCTGTGTTTCTACTGTGGTGATTCCACTCATGCTATTTCTGATTGTCCTAAGCGCACTAAGCGGTCCGCTAGGTCTGCCGTCATTGGTACTGTACAGTCCAAATTCCTTCTGTCCATTACCTTGATATGCTCTTTGTCGTCGTTTTCTGTCATGGCGTTTGTGGATTCGGGCGCTGCCCTGAATCTGATGGATTTGTATTATGCTAAACGTTGTGGGTTTTTCTTGGAGCCTTTGCGGTGTCCTATTCCATTGAGAGGAATTGATGCTACACCTTTGGCCAAGAATAAACCTCAATACTGGGCCCAGCTGACCATGTGCATGGCTCCTGCACATCAGGAAGTTATTCGCTTTCTGGTGTTGCATAATCTGCATGATGTGGTCGTGTTGGGGTTGCCATGGCTACAAACCCATAATCCAGTATTGGATTGGAATTCCATGTCGGTATCCAGCTGGGGTTGTCAGGGGGTACATGGTGATGTTCCATTTTTGTCGATTTCGTCATCCACCCCTTCTGAGGTCCCAGAGTTCTTGTCTGATTATCAGGATGTATTTGAAGAGCCCAAGTCCGATGCTCTACCTCCGCATAGGGATTGTGATTGTGCTATCAATTTGATTCCTGGTAGTAAATTCCCTAAAGGTCGATTATTTAATTTATCCGTGCCCGAACACGCCGCTATGCGCAGTTATGTGAAGGAATCCCTGGAGAAGGGACATATTCGCCCATCGTCATCACCACTGGGAGCAGGGTTCTTCTTTGTAGCCAAGAAGGATGGTTCGCTGAGACCGTGTATTGATTACCGCCTTCTTAATAAGATCACTGTTAAATTTCAGTATCCCTTGCCATTGTTATCTGACTTGTTTGCTCGGATTAAGGGGGCTAGTTGGTTCACTAAGATAGATCTTTGTGGTGCGTATAATCTGGTGAGAATCAGGCAAGGAGATGAATGGAAAACTGCATTCAATACGCCCGAGGGTCATTTTGAGTATCTAGTGATGCCGTTCGGACTTGCCAATGCTCCATCTGTGTTTCAGTCTTTTATGCATGACATCTTCCGTGAGTATCTGGATAAATTCCTGATTGTTTACTTGGATGACATTTTGATCTTCTCAGATGATTGGGAGTCTCATGTGAAGCAGGTCAGAATGGTTTTTCAGGTCCTGCGTGCTAACTCTTTGTTTGTGAAGGGATCAAAGTGTCTCTTCGGTGTGCAGAAAGTTTCATTTTTGGGGTTCATCTTTACCCCTTCTACTATCGAGATGGATCCAGTTAAGGTCCAAGCCATCCAGGATTGGATTCAGCCGACATCTCTGAAAAGTCTGCAAAAGTTCCTGGGCTTTGCTAATTTTTATCGTCGCTTCATCTGTAATTTTTCTAGCATTGCCAAACCATTGACCGATTTGACCAAGAAGGGTGCTGATTTGGTTAATTGGTCTTCTGCTGCTGCGGAAGCTTTTCAGGAGTTGAAGCGTCGTTTCGTTCTGCCCCTGTGTTGTGTCAGCCAGATGTTTCTCTTCCGTTCCAGGTCGAGGTTGATGCTTCTGAGATTGGAGCAGGGGCGGTTTTGTCACAGAGAGGTTCTGATTGCTCAATGATGAAACCATGTGCTTTCTTTTCCAGGAAGTTTTCGCCCGCTGAGCGTAATTATGATGTGGGCAATCGAGAGTTGCTGGCCATGAAGTGGGCATTCGAGGAGTGGCGTCATTGGCTTGAAGGAGCTAAACATCGCGTGGTGGTATTGACTGATCATAAGAACTTGACTTATCTCGAGTCTGCCAAGCGCTTGAATCCTAGACAGGCCCGTTGGTCGTTATTTTTTGCCCGCTTCGACTTTGTGATTTCGTACCTTCCGGGCTCTAAAAATGTGAAGGCGGATGCTCTGTCTAGGAGTTTTGTGCCCGACTCTCCGGGTTTATCTGAGCCAGCGGGTATCCTCAAGGAAGGAGTCATTGTGTCTGCCATCTCCCCTGATTTGCGGCGGGTGCTGCAAAAATTTCAGGCGAATAAACCTGATCGTTGTCCAGCAGAGAAACTGTTCGTCCCTGATAGGTGGACTAATAAACTTATCTCTGAACTTCATTGTTCGGTGTTGGCTGGTCATCCTGGAATCTTTGGTACCAGAGAGTTAGTGGCTAGATCCTTCTGGTGGCCATCTCTGTCACGGGATGTACGTACTTTTGTGCAGTCCTGTGGGATTTGTGCTAGGGCTAGGGATTCAGCCGACATCTCTGAAAAGTCTGCAAAAGTTCCTGGGCTTTGCTAATTTTTATCGTCGCTTCATCTGTAATTTTTCTAGCATTGCCAAACCATTGACCGATTTGACCAAGAAGGGTGCTGATTTGGTTAATTGGTCTTCTGCTGCTGTGGAAGCTTTTCAGGAGTTGAAGCGTCGTTTTTGTTCTGCCCCTGTGTTGTGTCAGCCAGATGTTTCTCTTCCGTTCCAGGTCGAGGTTGATGCTTCTGAGATTGGAGCAGGGGCGGTTTTGTCACAGAGAGGTTCTGATTGCTCAATGATGAAACCATGTGCTTTCTTTTCCAGGAAGTTTTCGCCCGCTGAGCGTAATTATGATGTGGGCAATCGAGAGTTGCTGGCCATGAAGTGGGCATTCGAGGAGTGGCGTCATTGGCTTGAAGGAGCTAAGCATCGCGTGGTGGTATTGACTGATCATAAGAACTTGACTTATCTCGAGTCTGCCAAGCGCTTGAATCCTAGACAGGCCCGTTGGTCGTTATTTTTTGCCCGCTTCGACTTTGTGATTTCGTACCTTCCGGGCTCTAAAAATGTGAAGGCGGATGCTCTGTCTAGGAGTTTTGTGCCCGACTCTCCGGGTTTATCTGAGCCAGCGGGTATCCTCAAGGAAGGAGTCATTGTGTCTGCCATCTCCCCTGATTTGCGGCGGGTGCTGCAAAAATTTCAGGCGAATAAAACTGATCGTTGTCCAGCAGAGAAACTGTTCGTCCCTGATAGGTGGACTAATACACTTATCTCTGAACTTCATTGTTCGGTGTTGGCTGGTCATCCTGGAATCTTTGGTACCAGAGAGTTAGTGGCTAGATCCTTCTGGTGGCCATCTCTGTCACGGGATGTACGTACTTTTGTGCAGTCCTGTGGGATTTGTGCTAGGGCTAAGCCCTGCTGTTCTCGTGCCAGTGGGTTGCTTTTGCCCTTGCCGGTCCCAAAGAGGCCTTGGACACATATTTCGATGGATTTCATTTCTGACCTTCCCGTTTCTCAAAAGATGTCAGTCATTTGGGTGGTCTGTGATCGCTTTTCTAAAATGGTCCATCTGGTGCCCTTGGCTAAATTGCCTTCCTCCTCTGATTTGGTACCTTTGTTCTTTCAGCATGTGGTTCGGTTGCATGGCATTCCTGAGAATATTGTTTCTGACAGAGGTTCCCAGTTTGTTTCAAGGTTTTGGCGAGCCTTTTGTGGTAGGATGGGCATTGACCTATCCTTTTCCTCGGCTTTCCATCCTCAGACTAATGGCCAGACCGAACGAACCAATCAGACCTTGGAAATATATCTGAGATGTTTTGTTTTTGCAGACCAGGATGATTGGGTGTCCTTTTTGCCGTTGGCTGAGTTCGCCCTTAATAATCGGGCCAGCTCGGCTACCTTGGTTTCTCCATTTTTTTGCAATTCTGGGTTCCATCCTCGTTTCTCTTCAGGACAGGTTGAGTCTTCGGACTGTCCTGGTGTGGATTCTGTGGTGGATAGGTTGCAGCAGATCTGGACTCAGGTAGTGGACAATTTGATCTTGTCCCAGGAGAAAGCTCAACTTTTCGCTAATCGCAGACACCGTGTGGGTCCCCGACTTCGTGTTGGGGATCTGGTTTGGTTGTCTTCTCGTCATGTTCCTATGAGGGTTTCCTCTCCTAAATTTAAACCTCGTTTTATTGGTCCGTATAGGATTTCTGAGGTTCTCAATCCTGTGTCTTTTCGTTTGACCCTCCCAGACTCCTTTTCCATACATAATGTATTCCATAGGTCGTTGTTGCGGAGATACGTGGCACCTATGGTTCCATCTGTTGAGCCTTCTGCCCCGGTTTTGGTGGAGGGGGAATTGGAGTATATTGTGGAGAAGATTTTGGATTCTCGTGTTTCTAGACGGAAACTCCAGTATCTGGTTAAATGGAAGGGTTATGCTCAGGAAGATAATTCCTGGGTTTTTGCCTCTGATGTTCATGCTTCCGATCTTGTTCGTGCCTTTCATGCGGCTCATCCTGGTCGGCCTGGGGGCTCTGGTGAGGGTTCGGTGACCCCTCCTCAAGGGGGGGTACTGTTGTGAATTCTGTGGCTGAATTCACTCCTGTGGTCACAAGTGGTACTGCAGCTTCTGAGCTTCCTCCCTCAGGTGTTCTGGTGAGCTCGTTAACTGCTTCATTACTTAACTCCGCCTGATGCTGCTATCCTTGCTCCTTGTCAATGTTTCAGTGTTGGATCTGAGCTTCTCCTGATTGTTCCTGTGACCTGCTGCTCTGTATAGCTAAGTGCTTTTTGCTTTTTTGTTGCTTTTTTTCTGTCCAGCTTGTCTTTTGTTTTGCTGGAAGCTCTGAGACGCAAAGGGTGTACCGCCGTGCCGTTAGTTCGGCACGGTGGGTTTTTTTTGCCCCCTTTTGCATGGTTTTGCTTTAGGGTTTTTTGTAGACTGCAAAGTTCGCTTTACTGTCCTCGCTCTGTCCTAGAATATCGGGCCCCACTTTGCTGAATCTATTTCATCCCTACGTTTTGTCTTTTCATCTTACTCACAGTCATTATATGTGGGGGGCTGCCTTTTCCTTTGGGGAATTTCTCTGGGGCAAGTCAGGCCTATTTTTCTATCTTCAGGCTAGCTAGTTTCTTAGGCTGTGCCGAGTTGCCTAGGTAGTTGTTAGGCGCAATCCACAGCCGCTTTTAGTTGTGTTTAGGATAGGATCAGGTGTGCAGTCTACAGAGTTTCCACGTCTCAGAGCTCGTTCTTGTATTTTTGGGTATTTGTCAGATCACTGTGTGCGCTCTGATCGCTAAGCACACTGTGTTTCTGGATTGCCTTCATAACACCTGTCATTAGCAAACATAACAGATATGCCACCTCTCTTGATAGTACCTCAAGTAGATGCACCATATATTTAAATTTCTTCCCAGTGACCTGGTAAACTTGAGAATAATTAATTGGTTCTCTATCTTTTATTAAAGGGGTAACAAAGTTATTCAATTCAAAGAAATGTAAACATGAGAAACTGAATTATAAAAAGTATCTTCACAACTATGGTTTCAGACATTAAAAGGCCAAAATTTCTTTCAGCTTGCATTAAGCATGGAGAAGCATTCCAGAAAATATTATTTAGTTGGTTTTATACCTCTAAAACACTCTATTATTTGCACATCTTGGTCTTCTTTCTTCTAGCTCAGTTGTCGGTCCCATAACTCCCTTGATCATGCACATTTTTTTGGTCCTGTTGTAAAATGCACCCAACAAGACAAACAGATGTTTGTGCTGCTTAGCAATTTATTTAGAATTTGCATTACGCAATTGCCAGGCTTGGCTATGAAATTCTTAGAACTAGAAGACATTTCATATGACTTAAGATCCATGATTTGTCATATTTTTACCACAAAATCCAAAGAAATGTAAAAGTAAATCTAAGACACCATTTAAAGGGTAAATTCTAACTATAACTAATAGAGATTATCAAATCTTTTAAAATTTGAATTTGACAGGTTTGACAAACTTTTCAGTGCATTTTCTTGGGGATTCATGCAAAGTGAATTTACATGAATTTGCCCAAACCTGAAAATGTCATAGATTTCAACACAAATTCAGTTTGCCTTTAATTGATGAACATACGTTAGCAATCCATAACAGCAGATTAAAACATTCAACACATGCTGGAACAATTATCCTCCAAAATGTGGTTATTTTTATGTTGCGATACTTTTTACACCTCAGGACAGTTGGGATTGTCTTATAGATAAATCTTTAGAATGAACCAATGATGTTTGGTTGATATCAACTGCAAAAACCCTAGTCCATGCCCTCATCATCTCTCGCCTTGACTATTGCAACCTCCTGCTCTGTGGCTTCCCCTCGAATACTCTCGCACCCCTCCAATCTATTCAAAACTCTACTGCCCGACTAATCCACCTGTCCCCCCGCTATTTTCCAGCTTCTCCACTCTGTCAATCCCTTCACTGGCTCCCCATTGCCCAGAGACTCCAGTACAAAACCCTAACCATGACGTACAAAGCCATCCACAACCTGTCTCCTCCATACATCTGTGACCCTGTCTCCCAGTACTTACCTACACACAACCTCCGATCCTCACAAGACCTCCTTCTCTACTCCCCTCTTATCTCCTCTTCCCACAATCGTATACAATATTTCTCTCGCGTATCACCCCTACTCTGGAACCCTCTAACCCAACATATCAGACTCTCACCTACCATTGAAACCTTCAAAAAGAACCTGAAGACCTACCTCTTCCGGCAAGCCTATAACCTGCAGTAACCACCGATCGACCAAACCACTGCATGACCAGCTCTACCTTCGCCTACTGTATTCTCACCCATCCCTTGTAGATTGTGAGCCTTCACGGGCAGGGTCCTCTCTCCTCCTGTACCAGTTATGACTTGTATTGTTTAAGATTATTGTACTTGTTTTTATTATGTATACCCCTCCTTACATGTTAAGCGCCATGGAATAAATGGCGCTATAACAATAAATAATAATAAATAATAATAATAATAACTTGATCTATGTCAAGATATGTTATTGTTTCTCCTTTAATTTTCTTATCATTCTTGTTTTCGATTTGGTTTATGTCAGTTTATTATGGGTTATAAACCATAATGTGACATATGTTAATAGTACTTTGGTCATTATTGTCATTTTGAATGTACTGGTATTACGCAGTTTATTGAAGCTGATCTGACTACTATGAGTAATAATGTTGTGTTTTTATTTGTATAACATGTAACTGAATGTTTTGATCTTTACATATGCATAACATCACACTGCACATGCTTGTTTTTGCTGCTATGTATATGACCCAATTAAAAAAAAAAACAAGAAAAACTCTGTGAGGAAACATTGAATTGTCAGAAATTATATCCTCTCAACTCAGAATGTTTTTAATAGGTTGGAGTGAGACATGTGTGTACTAAAGTTGAGTGTGCAGTGAATTTTTGATACTGCATTATGAGCACAGTTTGCATCTAATAGAGATGCTCAGTAACAATCTCAAAGTAACTGAAACATTATTGAAACCTTCATACAATTTTGCAATCTGATCATTAGTTAAAGTAATATCACTGTTATGTGTCAAAAATTGTACTTAATGGAGCAGCAAAAGAATAGATATTTATTATTTGTGTTAATTGATTGCTTTGTTTTTGTGTGTTTTAGCTCTTTGGTTAATAACTTTATACTTGCCAAGATTACAAGCTATCAATTGTCTTCACATGAAAGAGAAATGCAGAATGTCTGAAGATGAATGTGCTGGACTTTGGAATACTACAGAACGAATGTGTGATCTTTCAGGTACAATAAGTGACAAGAGTTTCACATGATTACTTTAATCAGTTCTGAATATGCTTGAAATAAACTTACAATTTTTACCAGTATCTTAATTGAAGCGCATATAGTTTTACTTGACAATTTCTGGTAATCTGGTTTCCTTTCATATTGAAAAAATTTTGAACCCATGGCATCAAAGCTTTTACACCAGAGTCCTTGCAAACAAAGTTTGAAAAGTTGCAAAGTTTTGATGCATTACGAGGCTGCGCTGAAATTATGCAATTTGTTTCATTCTCATGTCTACTTCATCTGATAAACTGGGCACAGCTGGGGTGGAATGAAAGCATGGCAACACCTCATGAAACAAATCTTACTTTAGTATGTGACTGGAGTAAGATTTTGTGATGAGGTACACGGAGATGTACCACACATGTCCAAGACTCCTGATTCATTAAAGGGAACCTGTCACCAGGTTAGGCTGCTATGAGATGTGCCACCACCTTTCTATAATGCTGTATATCTTCCCCAACCCGACCAGGAAAAACAACTTTTATTATACTCATCTATGGAATTGTCCTGTCCGGCGCCTCCTATTTTCTTGCAATGCAATTCTCCTTCTTTGTTCATGTGGATGACTCAAGCATGCATCATCCACACAGTCTGCTCGACATCACTCTCCTGTGCAGGCATGCTTTTCTGCTCTGTTGAGGGCAGAGCAAAGTACTACAGTGCTCAGGCACTGGGAAAGGTCAGAGAGGACCAGACCGCCCCGCAAGTGAGTATAATATAAGTAATTTTTCTTCTTTTGGCAGGTCGGGTTGAGGGCTTATCTACAGCATTATAGAATTATGTATATAAGCCCTGACAGGGCATGGCCATAACTTGTATCAGCCAAACCTGGTGACAGGTTCCCTTTAAGAAGGAGTGTCTTACTCCAGCATGTCTCCTCATCAAGACTGGCATGAAAAATGATGGTCTTGTTAATGGAGATGATCTTGTTTAACCACATAACACTGTATTATGGATGTGTCCATCATATATTAGTTTGAGGTGTGTGGAACAGGCTCAATAGCGGAGCCTACTTTTCATGGGGCAGATTCCAGTATGCGATGCATAATCGACATGTAAAAGCAAGTCCCCATTTAATGCCTTAAAGAAAAAAATGAAAAAAAATCAAGGGTATCAGAAAATACCAAAACAAGAGTTTTTCTTACAAAATAAAATGTATTTTTAAGCTGTTAATATATATATATATATATATATATATATATATATATATATATATATATATATATATATATATATATATGTTTGGCTTTACCATAATCATACTGACTTAGTAAATTATGTTCACAGGTCAATTTTATCACACAAAATAAAAAAAGATGATAGAATTACTTTTTTTACACCATTTCACATCAGTTGGATTCTCCACCCCCTTTCTTTACACTGTATGGTTAAGTGAATAGTGTAATAAAAAGGTTCAACTCTTGCTGCAAGAAATAAGCCATCACAAGACCATGTTGATGGAAATATAAAATAGTTACGGCTTTTTGACAAAGGGTAAGAAGAAATGAAAATGCAAAAAAAGAATATTGTCTGTATAGTTAAAGGTGCTTTCCAGTCCAAATCAATAAGTCTGCAGTCACTGTGTGTGATTGCACAGCTGTAAATCCCCCTAGCGCACTTGCTGTGGTCTATGAGGATTTGCCAGCTTCCGACCCAGCACTGTAGGGTATATATAAGTTACCGTATACATTCTCTTGGCCAGTGAGCGTGACCTCACTTCATACACTTTTAGACTTTTATTGAACAGATGCCGTGCCCTGACCAGTGACGAGAGGGGCCAGTGGGCGTGCCACACTAGAGGACGCTGCCTCACTCCATACAAATGTATGGAGAGAAAGGGTGTGCCCAATGGCCAGGAGTATGTTTAACTCAGACATACCCTCCGGTCCCTGGTCAGAAACTGGTAGTATGCTGGGGGATTCATTAGTCTGCAGTCAAACTAAGTGACTGCAGCCTTTTTGATTCCGACTGTACAACCCCTTTAAAAGGTTAATTTTGAAATTACTTTCAAACAAAATGTAACTGGCTGGGTGGTAGAACCACTGAGCTGTGGCCAGGGCCGGACTGGCCATCGGGCACTTCTGGCAAATGCCAGAAGGGCCAGTGCCAGTCGTGGGCCGCTCGATCTGCCTTCCGCCGCCGCCGACTCACCCCCCCGCCGTCGCATTCAACTATACTATACAGTTGAATGCAATGATGGAGGAGAGAGCATCTACAGACACTCCCTCTCCCATCATTCCCCGCCCTGCCTCTGACACTGCGGGTGCGCGATGACGTCATATCATCGCGCACCTGCTGTGTCCCGGGCAGACTGCAGCCGCTGAGACAGGAGCAGGAAGCAACGCGGGGCACGAGAAAAGGTGAGGAGAGTGTTTTGTTTTTTTTTGCTGGACTGTGGGGACACTCTCGGGGGGAGGAGGAGAGATGTGGGCTGTGCTGGATATACCACTGTGCGGGCTGTACTGGATATACCACTGTGCGGGCTGTGCTGTATATACTACTGTGTGGGCTGTGCTGTATATACTACTGTAAAAAGAAAGCATTTGCACTACTAAAGCAGGATGGCACCATTGAAGCTCTAAAAAACTATAGGGAGAAAAATACTTTATCTAAAAAACTAATTAAAGCTGCCAAAAAGGAAACAGAGAAGCACATTGCTAAGGAGAGTAAAACTAATCCCAAACTGTTCTTCAACTATATCAATAGTAAAAGAATAAAAACTGAAAATGTAGGCCCCTTAAAAAATAGTGAGGAAAGAATGGTTGTAGATGACGAGGAAAAAGCTAACATATTAAACACCTTCTTCTCCACGGTATTCACGGTGGAAAATGAAATGCTAGGTGAAATCCCAAGAAACAATGAAAACCCTATATTAAGAGTCACCAATCTAACCCAAGAAGAGGTGCGAAACCGGCTAAATAAGATTAAAATAGATAAATCTCCGGGTCCGGATGGCATACACCCACGAGTACTAAGAGAACTAAGTAATGTAATAGATAAACCATTATTTCTTATTTTTAGTGACTCTATAGCGACAGGGTCTGTTCCGCAGGACTGGCGCATAGCAAATGTGGTGCCAATATTCAAAAAGGGCTCTAAAAGTGAACCTGGAAATTATAGGCCAGTAAGTCTAACCTCTATTGTTGGTAAAATATTTGAAGGGTTTCTGAGGGATGTTATTCTGGATTATCTCAATGAGAATAACTGTTTAACTCCATATCAGCATGGGTTTATGAGAAATCGCTCCTGTCAAACCAATCTAATCAGTTTTTATGAAGAGGTAAGCTATAGACTGGACCACGGTGAGTCATTGGACGTGGTATATCTCGATTTTTCCAAAGCGTTTGATACCGTGCCGCACAAGAGGTTGGTACACAAAATGAGAATGCTTGGTCTGGGGGAAAATGTGTGTAAATGGGTTAGTAACTGGCTTAGTGATAGAAAGCAGAGGGTGGTTATAAATGGTATAGTCTCTAACTGGGTCGCTGTGACCAGTGGGGTACCGCAGGGGTCGGTATTGGGACCTGTTCTCTTCAACATATTCATTAATGATCTGGTAGAAGGTTTACACAGTAAAATATCGATATTTGCAGATGATACAAAACTATGTAAAGCAGTTAATACAAGAGAAGATAGTATTCTGCTACAGATGGATCTGGATAAGTTGGAAACTTGGGCTGAAAGGTGGCAGATGAGGTTTAACAATGATAAATGTAAGGTTATACACATGGGAAGAGGGAATCAATATCACCATTACACACTGAACGGGAAACCACTGGGTAAATCTGACAGGGAGAAGGACTTGGGGATCCTAGTTAATGATAAACTTACCTGGAGCAGCCAGTGCCAGGCAGCAGCTGCCAAGGCAAACAGGATCATGGGGTGCATTAAAAGAGGTCTGGATACACATGATGAGAGCATTATACTGCCTCTGTACAAATCCCTAGTTAGACCGCACATGGAGTACTGTGTCCAGTTTTGGGCACCGGTGCTCAGGAAGGATATAATGGAACTAGAGAGAGTACAAAGGAGGGCAACAAAATTAATAAAGGGGATGGGAGAACTACAATACCCAGATAGATTAGCGAAATTAGGATTATTTAGTCTAGAAAAAAGACGACTGAGGGGCGATCTAATAACCATGTATAAGTATATAAGGGGACAATACAAATATCTCGCTGAGGATCTGTTTATACCAAGGAAGGTGACGGGCACAAGGGGGCATTCTTTGCGTCTGGAGGAGAGAAGGTTTTTCCACCAACATAGAAGAAGATTCTTTACTGTTAGGGCAGTGAGAATCTGGAATTGCTTGCCTGAGGAGGTGGTGATGGCGAACTCAGTCGAGGGGTTCAAGAGAGGCCTGGATGTCTTCCTGGAGCAGAACAATATTGTATCATACAATTATTAGGTTCTGTAGAAGGACGTAGATCTGGGTATTTATTATGATGGAATATAGGCTGAACTGGATGGACAAATGTCTTTTTTTGGCCTTACTAACTATGTTACTATGTTACTATGTATGTTACTACTGTGTGGGCTGTGCTGTATATACTACTGTGTGGGCTGTGCTGTATATACTACTGTTTGGGCTGTGCTGTATATACTACTGTGTGGGCTGTGCTGTATACTGCTGTGTGGGCTGTGTTATCTACTATGCGGGCTTTGCTATATACTATGGGGAGTATATTATCTTCTATGGGGAGGCCATGTTATGTACTATGTGGCTGTGGTATATACTGTTGTGGGGGGTATATTATATTCTATGGGGAGGTTGGGTTATATACTATATTATGGGGAGGTGGGCTGTATTATATTCTATGGGGTTACATTATACTCTGTGGGGTGGCTGCATTATACTCTGTGGGGTGGCTGCATTATACTGTGGGGTGGCTGCTTTATACTCTGTGGTTGCCGCATTATATTCTGTAGGGTGGTGGCTGCATTATACTATATGTGGGCTGCATTATACTGTATCAAGGACTATGGGGAATACGTTATACTATATGAAGAACTATGGGGTGCATTATACTATGGGAAGTGAATTGTACTACATGGATGACTATGGCGGTGCATTATTCTATATGGAGCACTATGAGGAGTGTATTATGCTATATGGAGGACTATGAGGAGTGTATTATACTATGTGGAGGACTATAGGGAGTGTATTATACTATAGGGAGGACTGTGGGGTGTATTTTACTAAACAAGTAAAATGCTGCATATTCAGATAAGAAGTAAATATAAATATATATATATATATATATGTGTCTCAATGACATATATATATATACCGTATATATATATATATATATATGAAGAAAAAACGGAGCAGCACCAAGAATATAGAAAAAAGTGGACTTTATTGCCTGGTTGGCGTGGCGACGTTTCGGATACCAGATCCTTTTTCAAGGATCTGGTATCCGAAACGTCGCCACGCCATCCAGGCAATAAAGTCCACTTTTTTCTATATTCTTGGTGCTGCTCCGTTTTTTCTTCATATTGCTGGAAGTCATTGGACTACTGACTGGGGAAGCTTTGCACTTTATCAGGTACTTTGTAGATGCTGTTCCAATTTTTAAATATATATATATATATATATATATATATATATATAAAACGAAACCCGACTTTGGAGCGAAGATCACCGACCGTCGACCCGATCCCATAGTGGGATAGGGTCGGGTTTCACAAAACCAAACTTTGCCAAAAGTCGGCGACTTTTGAAATTGGCCCATCCGTTTCGCTCAACCCTAGTGCAGACTGTGTGTTAGGAGTCGAGTTCCCACCGCTGCACAGGGGGAATCTCAAGCCATGTCTGCTGCGGTCTCCCATTCCACATTGACCGATGTGGAGCCTGCTCAGTGGAGACGTCGGTCCCAGCATCTCGCTCTGTCTGATACTGTGCAAAGGGTTACTGCTGCCTTTCCAGGCTCTGCTGTTGTAGCCTGCACTGGTCAGCGGCGAGCAGGCTTTTCTGGGACTAAGTCCTGCCTTGCACACACTGAGCATGCCCAATGTAAGACCTCTCATTGGAGGTCAGGCGTCACATGCTCAGGTACTGCAGCAGCTATCATTGGTCCTCTAGGAAGGTCTTGAAGTTGCTCAGGTACTGAAGCATCTGCCATTGGTTCCCTAGGAAGGTCCTGAAGCTGCTGCAGCTATAAAAGGTTTGCATGGCCGCACTGCCATGCGCTAGTATCACCTCATGTCATGAGCTTGTTATTTGTGGTCGCGCCTGTATGTGTGTATTTAGGGACCCGGGTGAAATAAGCCCCTAGAATACCAGCACCTCCGGTGAGGAGTGTTTATGTGCTTTTCTGGGTGCGTGACCACTGACTGGCATCAGCTCAGCAGTTAGCTGTGTTCCCCTGTGACGCTAACAGGGGACAGTATCTTTTTTCTAGCAACTCTGTGGAGTTAACAGAGTTTGTTTATACCGCCATATAGTGCTGCCATTTGCCAGCAGCAGGTTCCTCTCCTGCATGGTGGACCCCGGGTTGTGAACGCACCTATTTATACATATATATATATACTCGGTGTGTTCTGCTAACCCTAACACTGTAGATAGGATAGATTCTTGTGGTCCATATAAATAACCAAGAGATGTATAGCCCCCTCCAGCAAGAATTGCCACTCCTCCAGTGCCAGTTTCATCACAAGCAGTTCCGAATCACCAATTGAATAATTGCGTTCTGAAGCAGAGAAGATCTTGGAAAAGAAACCTCTAGTCACCATGCAACCGAATGAGGACCTCTGGGTAAGAATGACTCCAGCCCATAAGGAAAAAGCATGCACCTCCCGAAAGAACTGCTTATTATTGGATGATGCAGCACCGAAGCAAAAGAGAAGGTAGCGCACAAATAGGATTTTATCTACATAAAATAGGGGCATAGGTATTAGATTGTGCTTACCTGATTAGCCTTCTTTTGCACTTGTAATATGATAGCGCCAAAGATTCAAAACGTGCACCTATAAGAATCTAAAGTTGTATCTACTATGTACATGTGATCCTTTTTTTCCTGAGGAAGAAGTTCTTGTAACTTTGAAACATGTAGAATTAAGCCACAATTTATTAATAAACCACACATGGACTGACGTCTCTTCAATCGTTCAGCAGCACAGAGGATTTCCACTAAACAATTCTTCTTGATTAAAGATACAAAGGCATTTTCAGCCTCTGGTGTCCATATCTTGCAGGTCAGGGCTGAGATAGGAGCAGTCTGGGAAGAGAAATGGGGATAAACTGGCGGTAGTAGTTTGTGAAACCAAGAAACCACTGTATAGCTTTCAGACAGTCTGTCAGGGGCAACTTCAGAACTGCTGACACTGTTTCGGGATCCATTTTCAGACCGGGCTTGGAGATTATGTATTTAAGAAATGGAATAGATGTCTGTTCAAAATCACACTTGTCATATTTGGCGTACAGACGGTTCTTCTTTAGCATCTGCAAAACTTGGCAAACATCTCTACCGTGTGAAGGCAGCTCAGAGAAGAACACCAAGATATCATCCAAGTACACTACTACACACGTGTAGAGAAGATCACGGAAGATGTCGTTCACCAGTTCTTGAAAGTTGGCTGGTGTGTTACAGAGTCCAAACTGCATAACATTATACTCATAGTGTCCATCATGGGTGTTAATGGCTGTTTTCCATTCAATTTCCTGGCGATCAGGATTTTTTAACTCCTTCCTAGCCTTTTAGAGTCCAGCAAAATGCTAGCTATATTACGGACATCACAGGAAGTGAATTGCCAAAAATTTTGATGAATCAGAATCCCAAAATTTGGGGAAATTGTAAACAAATTCAATTAGTTTAGACCAACGAGCTCCTGGTCCTTCATTTGCCAATTGTATCACATGACTTGACCTACACATGAAGTTACATAATTTTACCTGTTAATAGAAGTTACATTGTCCAGTAGTAATTGGCCACATTTACCATATGATTCCATGGGGACATCATAATGAAATGGACAAAAAAGTGGTGCTCCAGGTTACATTTACACATGTAGTGTCACTAAGACTAAGCACTGTTCAGCATAGTACGATGCATCTTCTCTTTCTCTTGCCTGTTGTGTGCACGCTCTTATGGTCAGCGGGGTCCTTACTTTATCTCTTCTTTAGCGTGTAAGTTCTTATGGTCAACAGGACTTCTCGCTTTCTGACAATTACAAGCTTTCCAGTGCTAAGATTGATGCAAATTTATTTGCCACAAATCAAAGTCTTGGGGAAAATATATTTAAGTTGACAATTTTGAATTTCAAAAGATCCACTACTCTTCTGTAGTAACCACTGTAAGTGCAGTAGAGTGTAAAATGAAAACAAGGAACCCCTAGGTGCTGATGGAAAGATGATGGCTCAGAGGTAGAAGTACAGTTATTTTATTGAGGCTGCGCATTTCAGCACTGAATTGGTGCCTAAATCAGGGCATATAAATAATGAGGTACCGACCCATATTTACACAAATATAAATGGGAGTGATATGATAATATGACATTATAGGTCAAAGGTCATGAACAAGGTAAAATAAACAGAGAACAATTCTAAAAAATGAATATGGACCAACACAGAATATCTAGAATAATAAAACATGATGATGCAATGGAAAAAAGATGAGTATGGGATCTCCAATTTCAAACTAGCAACAATATTAATATAGAGTTGAAAAAAGATGAGGAGGAGAAAAATGGTTAACTTAAGTGTTATAGATAAATAATTTATGTATGTGTGTGGCAAAAACAACATCCAGGGGGAAGCTGACAAACACCTGTTGATGTGTAGAAATGTAGTGAGGAAGCTGATTGCTGAGATATGTGTGCTGATCAGTGAGTGCAGAGAATGGAAGAGAGAAAAACTGGACTGTAACTGCACATAAAAGAGTGGATATGGTGAGGAAGATGCCCCCAACACAGCCAGAAGGGGTCAGAGAAAAGAGGCACTAGTACTATCAACAAATGGAAGATCTGGGGAGGTGGATCTGTGAGGAACAGAAGCAGAGACTATGAAGGGAAGGAGAGGGAGAGAAGACTGACAGGGAACAGAGACTGGTAAGAGCAACAGCAGAAGTAGAAAATACAAAAATATGTCTTTTAGTTTCCATGTGTTTTTATTCTTCAATGTATATACTTATGACCATGTGATATTTCAGTTTTTCTTTTTTAATAAATTTGCAAACATTTCTGCATTTCTGTTTTTTTTCATTCAAGATGGGGTGCAGAGTGTACATTAATGAGAAAAAAAATGAACTTTTTTGAATTTACCAAATGGCTGCCATGAAATAAAGAGTTGTAAATTTAAAGGGGTATGAATACTTTCCATACCCACAATATATATATATATATATATATATATATATATATATATATATATATATACCGTATATACTCGAGTATAAGCCGACCCGAGTATAAGCCGACCCCCCTAATTTTGCCACAAAAAACTGGGAAAACTTATTGACTCGAGTATAAGCCTAGGGTAGGAAATGCAGCAGCTACTGGTGAATTTCAAAAATAAAAATAGCTGCTCCATACCGTTCATTATTGCCCCATAAATGCTCCATATACAACTGTGCTATATACAATGCTCTGCACCGTTCATTATGGCCCCATAGATGCTCCACATAAAGCTGTGCCATATGGAATGCTCTATACCGTTCATTATGGCCCCATAGATGCTCCATAGAAAGCTGTGCCATATATATATTGCTCTGCACCGTTGATTAGGGCCCCATAGATGCTCCTTATAAAGCGGTGCCCCATATATATATACGCTCTGCACCTTTGATTATGGCCCCATAGATGCTCCTTATAAAGCTGTGCCCTATATATATATATATATGCTCTGCACCTTTGATTATGGCCCCATAGATTCTCCTTATAAAGCTGTGCCATATATATTGCTCTGCACTGTTCATTATGGCCCCATAGATGCTCCTTATAAAGCTGTGCCATATACTGTATATTGCTCTGACCCGTTGATTATGGCCCCATAGATTCTCCTTATAAAGCTGTGCCCCATATATAATGCTCTGCACCGTTCATTATGGCCCCATTGATGCTCCTTATCAAGCTGTGCCATATAGATTGCTCTGCACCTTTGATTATGGCCCCATAGATGCTCTTTATCAAGCTGTGCCATATAGATTGCTCTGCACCATTGATTATGGCCCCATAGATGCTCCATATATAATGCTGCTGGTGCTGCAATAAAAAAAAAAAAATCACATACCTCTCTTGCTCAGGACGCCGGAGCTTTCAATATTTATCTGCTCCTCGTGTGGCTCCATCTCCAGCACTGACGCTCAGCAGAGGGCGCGCACTGACTACGTCACCGCGCCCTCTAACCTAAGCGTCACTGCTAGAGGACGCTGCAGACGGCGCGGCATCGGAGCGAGGAGCAGGTAAATATAGCGCAGCGCTGCGCTCCCCATATATTTACCTGCTCCAGGCGCGGTCCCTGCAGTCCCCTACTTCCCCAGCGCTGCAGCTTCTTCCTGTAATTGAGCAATCACAGTTACCGATCATTTACAGCAATGAATATGTGGCTCCTCCCCTATGGGAGGTGGAGCCGCCTATTCATTTCTGTAATGAGCGGTGCCATGTGACCACTCAGTACAGGAAGAATCTGCAGCGCCGGGGAAGCCAGGGACTGCAGGGACCGCGCCTGGAGCAGGTAAGTATAATTACACAGCCCCCGCTCCCCCCTCCCCTGCCGACCTCCCGGTATATGACTCGAGTATAAGCCGAGAGGGGGACTTTCAGCCCAAAAAAATGGGCTGAATATCTCGGCTTATACTCGAGTATATACGGTATATATATATATATACAAAATACAAAATTAAGAGACCACCATATCACAACTCTGTCATGGGCAGCCCAATCTCCGGACCTGAACCTCATTGAAAACCTCTGGAATGTAATCAAGAGGATGATGGATAGTCACAAGCCATCAAACAAAGAAAAACTGCGCCAAATTTTGGCGCCAGGAGCAGTGTGAAAGACTGGTGGAAAGCATGCCAAGACGCATGAAAACTGTGATTAAAAATCATGGTTATTCCACAAAATATTGATTTCTGAACTCATCCTGACTTAAAACATTAGTATTGTTGTTTCTAAATGACTATGAACTTGTTTTCTTTGCATTATTTGAGGTCTGAAAGTCCTGTTTTTTTAATTTTGACCATATTTCTTTGTCAGAAAAAAAATACAAAAATTATTGCTTGGAAATTCGGAGAAGTTTATAGAATAAAAGAACAATTTACATTTTACTCAAAAATATACCTATAAAGAGAGAAATCAGGCAAACTGAACATTTTGCAGTGGTCTCTTAATTTTTGCCAGAGCTATACATAAGAATGTATGCATATAATTGAGGGAATATTGCATGGTGTAAATTCATATTTAAGTTCGATTTCCTTGTGATCCTCCCTGAGATGGTTGTACTCCTTCATTGGAGGCCAGCTGTGTTTAATTAAACTGATAGGACTTGATTTGGAAAGGCACACAACTGTCTATGTAAGACCTCACAGCTGACAGTGCATGTCAGACCAAATTAGAATCATGAGATCAAAGGAACTGGCCAAGGAGCTCAGAGACAGGATTGTGGCAAGGCACAGATTTGGCCAAGGTTACAACAGAATTTCTGCAGTACTCAAGGTTCTTAAGAGCACAGTGGCCTCCATAATCCTTAAATGGAAGAAGTTTAGGACCACCAGAAGTCTTCCTCGACATGGCCATCCAGACAAACTGAGGAATCATGGGAGAAGAGCCTTGATGAGACAGGTAAAGAATAACCTCAAGATCACTGTGGTGAGTGTTATGCGAGGCAATTCAGTATCACAATGGACATGGAGGTCAGAGCACATACAGTGATCTGACAATAACCCAAAATAATAGAACGAGCTCTGAGACGTGGGAACTCTGCAGACCGCAATCCCTGATCCTCTCCAAACACAACTAGAGGCAGCCGTGGATTGCGCCTAACGCTACCTATGCAACTCGGCACAGCCTGAGAAACTAAGTAGCCTGAAGATAGAAAAAATAAGCCTACCTTGCCTCAGAGAAATACCCCAAAGGAAAAGGCAGCCCCCCACATATAATGACTGTGAGTAAGATGAAAAGACAAACGTAGGGATGAAATAGATTCAGCAAAGTGAGGCCCGATATTCTAGACAGAACGAGGATAGGAAAGATAACTTTGCGGTCTACACAAAACCCTAAAGAAAACCACGCAAAGGGGCAAAAAGACCCTCCATACCGAACTAACGGCACGGAGGTACACCCTTTGCGTCCCAGAGCTTCCAGCAAAACAAATAGACAAGCTGGACAGAAAAAATAGCAACAAATAGCAAAGAAGCACTTAGCTATGCAGAGCAGCAGGCCACAGGAATGATCCAGAGAAACACAAGTCCAACACTGGAACATTGACAGGAAGCATGAATCAAAGCATTAGGTGGGGTTAAGTAGAGAAGCACCTAATGACCTCACCAGATCACCTGAGGAAGGAAACTCAGAAGCAGCAGTACCAGTTTCCTCCACAAACGGAAGCTCCCAGAGAGAATCAGCCGAAGTACCACTTGTGACCACAGGAGGGAGCTCCGCCACAGAATTCACAACAGTACCCCCCCTTGAGGAGGGGTCACCGAACCCTCACCAGAGCCCCCAGGCCGACCAGGATGAGCCACATGAAAGGCACAAACAAGATCGGGAGCATGGACATCAGAGGCAAAAACCCAGGAATTATCCTCCTGAGCATAACCCTTCCATTTAACCAGATACTGGAGTTTCTGTCTTGAAACACGAGAATCCAAAATCTTCTCCACAATATACTCCAATTCCCCCTCCACCAAAACCGGGGCAGGAGGGTCAACAGATGGAACCATAGGTGCCACGTATCTCCGCAATAATGACCTATGGAAGACGTTATGTATGAAAAAAGAATCTGGGAGGGTCAGACGAAAAGACACAGGATTAATAACCTCAGAAATCCTATAAGGACCAATGAAACGAGGTTTAAACTTCGGAGAGGAAACCTTCATAGGAATATGACGAGAAGATAACCAAACCAGATCCCCAACACGAAGTCGGGGACCCACACGGCGTCTGCGATTAGCGAAACGTTGAGCCTTCTCCTGGGACAAGGTCAAATTGTCCACTACATGAGTCCAAATCTGCTGCAACCTGTCCACCACAGTATCCACACCAGGACAGTCTGAAGACTCAACCTGTCCTGAAGAGAAACGAGGATGGAACCCAGAATTGCAGAAAAATGGCGAAACCAAGGTAGCCGAGCTGGCCCGATTATTAAGGGCGAACTCAACCAAAGGCAAAAAGGACACCCAGTCATCCTGATCGGCAGAAACAAAGCATCTCAGATAGGTTTCCAAGGTCTGATTGGTTCGTTCGGTCTGGCCATTAGTCTGAGGATGAAAAGCCGAGGAAAAAGACAAGTCAATGCCCATCCTACCACAAAAGGCTCACCAAAACCTCGAAACAAACTGGGAACCTCTGTCAGAAACGATATTCTCTGGAATGCCATGCAAACGAACCACATGCTGGAAGAACAATGGCACCAAATCAGAGGAGGAAGGCAACTTGGACAAGGGTACCAGATGGACCATCTTAGAAAAGCGATCACAGACCACCCAAATGACTGACATCTTTTGAGAGACGGGAAGATCTGAAATAAAATCCATAGAGATATGTGTCCAAGGTCTCTTCGGGACCGGCAAGGGCAAAAGCAACCCACTGGCACGAGAACAGCAGAGCTTAGCCCGAGCACAAATCCCACAGGACTGCACAAAAGAACACACATCCCGCGACAGAGACGGCCACCAAAAGGATCTAGCCACTAACTCTCTGGTACCAAAGATTCCAGGATGACCAGCCAACACCGAACCGCTGGACAATGATCAGGTTTATTAGCCTGAAATTTTTGCAGCACCCGCCGCAAATCAGGGGAGATGGCAGACACAATTACTCCTTCCTTGAGGATACCCGCCGGCTCAGATAAACCCGGAGAGTCGGGCACAAAACTCCTAGACAGAGCATCCGCCTTCACATTTTTAGAGCCCGGAAGGTACGAAATCACAAAGTCAAAACGGGCGAAAAACAGCGACCAACGAGCCTGTCTAGGATTCAAACGCTTAGCAGACTCGAGATAAGTCAGGTTCTTATGATCAGTCAATACCACCACGCGATGCTTAGCTCCTTCAAGCCAATGACGCCACTCCTCGAATGCCCACTTCATGGCCAGCAACTCTCGGTTGCCCACATCATAATTCCGCTCAGCAGGCGAAAACTTCCTGGAAAAAAAAGCGCATGGTTTCATCACTGAACAATCAGAACCTCTCTGCGACAAAACAGCCCCTGCTCCAATCTCAGAAGCATCAACCTCGACCTGGAACGGAAGAGAAACATCAGGTTGACACAACACAGGGGCAGAAGAAAAACGACGCTTCAACTCTTGAAAAGCTTCCACAGCAGCAGAAGACCAATTGACCAAATCAGCACCCTTCTTGGTCAAATCGGTCAATGGTTTGGCAATACTAGAAAAATTGCAGATGAAGCGACGATAAAAATTAGCAAAGCCCAGGAACTTTTGCAGACTTTTCAGAGATGTCGGCTGAGTCCAATCATGGATGGCTTGGACCTTAACAGGATCCATCTCGATAGTAGAAGGGGAAAAGATGAACCCCAAAAATGAAACCTTCTGCACACCAAAGAGACACTTTGATCCCTTCACAAGCAAAGAGTTAGCACGCAGGACCTGAAAAACCGTTCTGACCTGTTTCACATGAGACTCCCAATCATCCGAGAAGATCAAAATGTCATCCAAGTACACAATCAGGAATTTATCCAGGTACTCTCGGAAGATGTCATGCATAAAGGACTGAAACACTGATGGAGCATTGGCAAGTCCGAATGGCATCACTAGATACTCAAAATGACCCTCGGGCGTATTAAGTGCAGTTTTCCATTCATCGCCTCGCCTGATTCGCACCAGATTATACGCACCACGAAGATCAATCTTGGTGAACCAACTAGCCCCCTTAATCCGAGCAAACAAATCAGATAACAAAGGCAAGGGGTACTGAAATTTAACAGTGATCTTATTAAGAAGGCGATAATCTATACAAGGTCTCAGCGAACCATCCTTTTTGGCTACAAAAAAGAACCCTGCTCCTAATGGCGACGATGACGGGCGAATATGCCCCTTCTCCAGGGATTCCTTCACATAACTGCGCATAGCGGTGTGCTCAGGCACGGATAAATTAAACAGTCGACCTTTTGGGAATTTACCACCAGGAATCAAATTGATAGCACAATCACAATCATTATGCGGAGGTAGGGCATCGGACTTGGGCTCATCAAATACATCCCGGTAATCAGACAAGAACTCTGGAACCTCAGAAGGGGTGGATGACGAAATTGACAAAAATGGAACATCACCATGTACCCCCTGACAACCCCAGCTGGACACCGACATGGATTTCCAATCCAATACTGGATTATGGGCTTGTAGCCATGGCAACCCCAACACGACCACATCATGCAGATTATGCAACACCAGAAAGCGAATATCCTCCTGATGTGCAGGAGCCATGCACATGGTCAGCTGGGTCCAGTATTGAGGCTTATTCTTGGCCAAAGGCGTAGCATCAATACCTCTCAATGGAATAGGACACTGCAAGGGCTCCAAGAAAAACCCACAACGCTTAGCATATTCCAAGTCCATCAAATTCAGAGCAGCGCCTGAATCCACAAACGCCATGACAGAATATGATGACAAAGAGCAGATCAAGGTAACGGACAGAAGAAATTTTGACTGTACCGTACCAATGGTGGCAGACCTAGCGAACCGCTTAGTGCGCTTAGGACAATCAGAGATGGCATGAGTGGAATCACCACAGTAGAAACACAGCCCATTCAGACGTCTGTGTTCTTGCCGTTCAACTCTGGTCAAAGTCCTATCGCACTGCATAGGTTCAGGTTTAAGCTCAGGTAATACCGCCAAATGGTGCACAGATTTACGCTCACGCAAGCGTCGACCGATCTGAATAGCCAAAGACATAGACTCATTCAAACCAGCAGGCATAGGAAATCCCACCATGACATCCTTAAGGGCTTCAGAGAGACCCTTTTTGAACATAGCTGCCAGCGCAGATTCATTCCATTGAGTGAGCACTGACCATTTTCTAAATTTCTGGCAATATACCTCTATCTCATCCTGACCCTGACAAAGAGCCAGCAAATTCTTTTCTGCCTGATCCACTGAATTAGGCTCATCGTACAGCAATCCGAGTGCCAGGAAAAACGCATTGATATTACTCAATGCAGGATCTCCTGGCGCAAGAGAAAATGCCCAGTCCTGAGGGTCGCCGCGCAAAAAAGAAATAATAATCAAAACCTGTTGAACTGGATCACCAGAGGAACGAGGTTTCAAGGCCAGAAATAACTTACAATTATTTTTGAAACTCAGAAACTTAGTTCTATCTCCAAAAAACAAATCAGGAATAGGAATTCTTGGTTCTAACATAGATTTCTGATCAATAGTGTCTTGAATCTTTTGTACTCTTGCCGAGAGCTGATCCACAAATGAAGACAGACTTCTAATGTCCATCGCTACACCTGTGTACTGAACCACCCAAATGTCTAGGGGAAAAAAAAGACAAAACACAAAGCCAAGAAAAAAAAATGGTCTCAGAACTTCTTTTTTCCCTCTATTGAGAATCATTAGTACTTTTGGCTTCCTGTACTGTTATGCGAGGCAATTCAGTATCACAATGGACATGGAGGTCAGAGCACATACAGTGATCTGACAATAACCCAAAATAATAGAACGAGCTCTGAAACGTGGGAACTCTGCAGACCGCAATCCCTGATCCTCTCCAAACACAACTAGAGGCAGCCGTGGATTGCGCCTAACGCTACCTATGCAACTCGGCACAGCCTGAGAAACTAACTAGCCTGAAGATAGAAAAAATAAGCCTACCTTGCCTCAGAGAAATACCCCAAAGGAAAAGGCAGCCCCCCACATATAATGACTGTGAGTAAGATGAAAAGACAAACGTAGGGATGAAATAGATTCAGCAAAGTGAGGCCCGATATTCTAGACAGAACGAGGATAGGAAAGATAACTTTGCGGTCTACACAAAACCCTAAAGAAAACCACGCAAAGGGGCAAAAAGACCCTCCGTACCGAACTAACGGCACGGAGGTACACCCTTTGCGTCCCAGAGCTTCCAGCAAAACAAATAGACAAGCTGGACAGAAAAAATAGCAACAAATAGCAAAGAAGCACTTAGCTATGCAGAGCAGCAGGCCACAGGAATGATCCAGAGAAACACAAGTCCAACACTGGAACATTGACAGGAAGCATGAATCAAAGCATTAGGTGGGGTTAAGTAGAGAAGCACCTAATGACCTCACCAGATCACCTGAGGAAGGAAACTCAGAAGCAGCAGTACCAGTTTCCTCCACAAACGGAAGCTCCCAGAGAGAATCAGCCGAAGTACCACTTGTGACCACAGGAGGGAGCTCCGCCACAGAATTCACAACAGGTGAGCTCCAGAGATGCAGTAGGGAGATGGGAGAATGTTTAAGAAAGTCAACTATCACTGCAGCCCTTCACCAGTCAGGCATTTATGGCAGAGTGGCCCAACGGAAGCCTCTCCTCAGTGCAAGACATATGAAAGCCCGCATAGAGTTTGCCAAAAAACACATGAAGGACTTCCAGACTATGAGAAATAAGATTATCTGGTTTGATGAGACAAAAATAGACATTTTTGGTGATAATTCTAAGCAGTATGTGTGGAGAAAACCAGGCACTGCTCACCCGCCCAAATACAATCCCAACAGTGAAACATGGTGGTAGTGGCATCATGCTATGGGGGTGTTTTTCAGCTGCAGGGACAGGACGACTGGTTGTTATTGAAGGAAACATGAATGCGGCAAGTACAGAGATATCCTGGATGAAAACCTCTTCCAGAGTGCTCTGGACCTCAGACTTGGCCGAAGGTTCACCTTCCAACAAGATAATGACCCTAAGCACACAGCTAAATTAACAAAGAAATGGCTTCAGAACAACTCTGTGACCATTCTTGACTGGCCCAGCCAGAGCCCTGAACTAAACCCAAATGATCATCTCTGGAGAGACCTGAAAATAGCTGTCTACCAATGTTCACCATCCAACCTGACTGGAGAGGATCTCCAAGGACAAGTGGCAGAGGAACCCCAAATCCAGGTGTGAAAAACTTGCTGCATCACTCCAAAGAAGACTCATGGGTCTGCTAGCTCAAAAGGGTGCTTCTAATCAATACTGAGCAAAGGGTCTGAATTAGGGTTGAACAAAACGGGTCGGCCAGATTCAGAAGTCGCCGACATTTGGCAAAGTCGGGTTTCATGAAACCCGGCCCGACCCCTGTGTGGGGTCGGCCATGAGGTCGGCGATCTTCTGATCTGGAATCAGAATTCCGATACCGAGTTCGAATATGTTTCAGATATCGGGAATCGGTATCGGAATTCATATTTAAGTGTAAAATAAAGAATCAAAATAAAAAAATATTGATATACTCACCCTCGGACGCGCCCTGGTTCTCACCGGCAGCCTTCCTTCCTAAGAATGAGCGCCTGAAGGGCCTTTGATGACGTCGCGGCTTGTGATTGGTCGCGTGAGCGGTCACATGGGCGGTCACGCGACCAATCACAAGCCGCGACGTCATCAAAGGTCCTTCAGGCGCTAATTCTTAGGAAGGAAGCGTCTGAGGGTGCGTCCGAGGGTGAGTATATTCCTAATAGGTATATACTCACCCTCGGACGCGCCCTGGTTCTAACCTGCAGCCTTCCTTCCTAAGAATCAGCGCCTGAAGGACCTTAGATGATGTCGCGGCTTGTGATTGGTCACGTGGCAACCATGTGACCGCTCACGCGACCAATCACAAGCCGCGACGTCATCGAAGGTCCTTCAGGCGCTCATTCTTAGGAAGGAAGGCTGCCGGTGAGAACCAGGGTGCGTCCGAGGGTAAGTATATCAATATTTTTTATTTTGATTCTTTATTTTACACTTAAATATGGATCCCAGGGCCTGAAGGAGAGTTTCCTCTCCTTCAGACCCTGGGAACCATTAGAAACCCAATGCACTGCATTGGGTTTTGTGTTTCGGCCGACCCCGACCCCGACTTTTCTATAGGATCGGCCGATTTCACTCGACCCCACTTTTGAAAAACTCGGGTTTCGTGAAACCCGACTGTTGTGAATTCTGTTGTCGGGCTCCCTCCTGTGGTCATGAATGGTACTTCGGCTGGTTCTGTCCATGGACTTCCTCTGGTGGGTGTTTCTGAGTTTCCTTCCACAGGTGATGAGATTAATTCGTTAGCTGCTCCTCTATTTAACTCCACTTAGATCTTTGCTCCATGCCACCTGTCAATGTTCCAGTATTGGTTTAGTTCACTTCTGGATCGTTCTTGTGACCTGTCTTCCCAGCAGAAGCTAAGTTCCAGCTTGTATGTCTTTGGTTTGCTATTTTTCTGTCCAGCTTGCTATTTTTATTGCTGTCTTGCTTGCTGGAAGCTCTGGGACACAGAGGGAGCGCCTCCGCACCGTGAGTCAGTGCGGAGGGTCTTTGTGCGCCCTCTGCGTGGTCTTTTTGTAGGTTTTTGTGCTGATCGCAAGGTAACCTTTTCTATCCTCGGTCTGTTCAGTAAGTCGGGCCTCACTTTGCTAAATCTATTTCATCTCTGTGTTTGTATTTTCATCTTACTCACAGTCATTATATGTGGGGGGCTGCCTTTTCCTTTGGGGAATTTCTCTGAGGCAAGGTAGGCTTTATTTTTCTATCTTCAGGGCTAGCTAGTTTCTTAGGCTGTGCCGAGTTGCATAGGGAGCGTTAGGCGCAATCCACGGCTATTTCTAGTGTGTTTGATAGCATTAGGGATTGCGGTCAGCAGAGTTCCCACGTCCCAGAGCTCGTCCTTTATTATCAGTAACTATCAGGTCATTCCGTGTGCTCTTAACCACCAGGTCCATTATTGTCCTGACCACCAGGTCATAACAGTACAGGTGGCCCAAAGTACTAATGCATCTCAATAGAGGGATAAGAGAAGTTCTGAGACCATTTTTTTTCTTTGCAGTGTGTTTTGTCTCTTTTTTCCCCTTTACCTTTGGGTGGTTCAGGACACTGGTGTAAACATGGACATTCAGGGTCTGTCCTCTTGGATGGATAATCTCACTACAAGGGTACAAAACATTCAAGATTTTGTGGTTCAGAATCCGATGTCTGAGCCTAGGATTCCAATTCCTGATTTGTTTTTTGGTGATAGATCTAAGTTCTTGAATTTCAAAAATAATTGTAAATTATTTCTTGCCTTGAAACCTCGCTCCTCAGTTGACCCTGTTCAACAAGTAAAGATCATTATTTCTTTGTTACGTGGTGACCCTCAAGACTGGGCATTTTCCCTTGCGCCAGGAGATCCGGCATTGCGTGATGTTGATGCATTTTTCCTGTCGCTTGGATTGCTTTATGACGAACCTAACTCAGTGGATCAGGCAGAGAAAATCTTGCTGGCTCTGTGTCAGGGTCAGGATGAAGCGGAGATATATTGTCAGAAGTTTAGAAAGTGGTCTGTGCTCACTCAGTGGAATGAATGTGCCCTGGCAGCAATCTTCAGAAAGGGTCTCTCTGAAGCCCTTAAGGATGTCATGGTGGGATTTCCCATGCCTGCTGGTCTGAATGAGTCTATGTCCTTGGCCATTCAGATCGATCGACGCTTGCGTGAGCGTAAAGCTGTGCACCATTTGGCGGTACTATCTGAGCATGGGCCTGAGCCTATGCAATGTGATAGGACTTTGACCAGAGCTGAACGGCAAGAACACAGACGTCGGAATGGGCTATGTTTTTACTGTGGTGATTCCACTCATGCTATCTCCGTTTGTCCTAAGCGCACTAAGCGGTTCGCTAGGTCTGCCACCATTGGTACTGTACAGTCTAAATTTCTATTGTCTGTTACTCTGATTTGCTCTTTGTCATCCTATTCTGTTATGGCATTTGTAGATCCAGGCGCTACCCTGAATTTGATGGACTTGGAGTATGCTAGGCGCTGTGGTTTTTTCTTGGAGCCCTTGCAGTATCCTATTCCATTGAGAGGAATTGATGCTACGCCTTTGGCCAAGAATAAGCCTCAATACTGGACCCAATTCACCATGTGTTAGGGGTCAAGTTCCCGCTTCTGCACAGGGGGAATCTCGAGCCACCTCCGCTGCGGTCTCCCATTCTTATCCAGCCGCAGTGGAGTCTGCTCAGCAAAGACGTCGGTCCCAGCGTCTTGCTTATTCTCACTCTGTTCTGAGAGTTACTGCTGTTTTTCCAGTCTCTGCCATTAAAGCCAGTACTGGTCAGCAGCGAGCGGACTAGTAAAAGAATAAAAACTGAAAATGTAGGCCCCTTAAAAAATAGTGAGGAAAGAATGGTTGTAGATGACGAGGAAAAAGCTAACATATTAAACACCTTCTTCTCAATGGTATTCACGGTGGAAAAAGAAATGCTAGGTGAAATCCCAAGAAACAATGAAAACCCTATATTAAGGGTCACCAATCTAACCCAAGAAGAGGTGCGAAACCGGCTAAATAAGATTAAAATAGATAAATCTCCGGGTCCGGATGGCATACACCCACGAGTACTAAGAGAACTAAGTAATGTAATAGATAAACCATTATTTCTTATTTTTAGTGACTCTATAGCGACAGGGTCTGTTCCGCAGGACTGGCGCATAGCAAATGTGGTGCCAATATTCAAAAAGGGCTCTAAAAGTGAACCTGGAAATTATAGGCCAGTAAGTCTAACCTCTATTGTTGGTAAAATATTTGAAGGGTTTCTGAGGGATGTTATTCTGGATTATCTCAATGAGAATAACTGTTTAACTCCATATCAGCATGGGTTTATGAGAAATCGCTCCTGTCAAACCAATCTAATCAGTTTTTATGAAGAGGTAAGCTATAGACTGGACCACGGTGAGTCATTGGACGTGGTATATCTCGATTTTTCCAAAGCGTTTGATACCGTGCCGCACAAGAGGTTGGTACACAAAATGAGAATGCTTGGTCTGGGGGAAAATGTGTGTAAATGGGTTAGTAACTGGCTTAGTGATAGAAAGCAGAGGGTGGTTATAAATGGTATAGTCTCTAACTGGGTCGCTGTGACCAGTGGGGTACCGCAGGGGTCAGTATTGGGACCTGTTCTCTTCAACATATTCATTAATGATCTGGTAGAAGGTTTACACAGTAAAATATCGATATTTGCAGATGATACAAAACTATGTAAAGCAGTTAATACAAGAGAAGATAGTATTCTGCTACAGATGGATCTGGATAAGTTGGAAACTTGGGCTGAAAGGTGGCAGATGAGGTTTAACAATGATAAATGTAAGGTTATACACATGGGAAGAGGGAATCAATATCACCATTACACACTGAACGGGAAACCACTGGGTAAATCTGACAGGGAGAAGGACTTGGGGATCCTAGTTAATGATAAACTTACCTGGAGCAGCCAGTGCCAGGCAGCAGCTGCCAAGGCAAACAGGATCATGGGGTGCATTAAAAGAGGTCTGGATACACATGATGAGAGCATTATACTGCCTCTGTACAAATCCCTAGTTAGACCGCACATGGAGTACTGTGTCCAGTTTTGGGCACCGGTGCTCAGGAAGGATATAATGGAACTAGAGAGAGTACAAAGGAGGGCAACAAAATTAATAAAGGGGATGGGAGAACTACAATACCCAGATAGATTAGCGAAATTAGGATTATTTAGTCTAGAAAAAAGACGACTGAGGGGCGATCTAATAACCATGTATAAGTATATAAGGGGACAATACAAATATCTCGCTGAGGATCTGTTTATACCAAGGAAGGTGACGGGCACAAGGGGGCATTCTTTGCGTCTGGAGGAGAGAAGGTTTTTCCACCAACATAGAAGAGGATTCTTTACTGTTAGGGCAGTGAGAATCTGGAATTGCTTGCCTGAGGAGGTGGTGATGGCGAACTCAGTCGAGGGGTTCAAGAGAGGCCTGGATGTCTTCCTGGAGCAGAACAATATTGTATCATACAATTATTAGGTTCTGTAGAAGGACGTAGATCTGGGTATTTATTATGATGGAATATAGGCTGAACTGGATGGACAAATGTCTTTTTTCGGCCTTACTAACTATGTTACTATGTTACTATGTTACTATGACTTCTCTGGGACTAAGTCCTTGTCTGCGCATACTGAGCATGCCCAGGGTAAGATCTCCCGTTGGAGATCGAGGGTCATGTGCTCAGGCTCTGCGGCACATTCCATTGGTCCTCTTGACAGGTCTTAGAAGGGCAAAAGTCCTGTGGCCATTTCCTGTGCTGCAACTATATAAACTGCGCATGACCGCACGGCCATGCGCTAGTATTGTCTTGTAAATATGTGTGTGTGTTGTGAGTGAAAGTCGCTCTTTAAATAACCCTCCCTATTGAATGTCTGTTCGCGGAAGGTGTATATTTGCTATCTAGCGCCCGACTTGTCCAACAGCACAAAACACACATTGCAGCGTCCTCTTGCTGTGTCCGCCTGTACGGCGCCGTGCGCTTGCCTTGCGCTTTCCATACCCAAGCCAGTGTGGTTGGTGGCGTCCGTCAGTGCGGCATTGCTCGCACTCCTGTGCATTTATATATTTATTCTTAGTTTCCTTACACACCCAGTTGTGGTGTAGTGCCAGCGAGGGTCTAATCGGACTTTAATCCCAGTTGGGGTTAAGTACGCTGACTGCTCGCTCGCGCTTTAGGTGCGGTGCCGCGATCCTGTGACGCAGCAGGATTGCTCCCTTCACGCTGGGTGAGGTTGAACCCACGTGTATATACTTTAGTGTACCGCCATATAGTCTGCTATTTACTAGCAGCAGGGTTTCTCCTGCACGGTGGACCCCGGACTGCGAACGCATCTATAACATCTTTCTTGGTGCGTTCCGCCAGTCCTAACAGAATACTAGCGCCAGGGTCTGGCTAGTAAATGGCGGACGACCAGCGTTTACAGAGGTACATCCAACAGCTGGAGGGAAGGTTGGCAGCTCTTGAGCGTACAACCTCAGCTGTGGATGTCACTGCTGTAGCTGTTCAGGCTGCTAGTGTAGCCGCAGCCAGTTTGTCCGCTGCCACCCCTGCTCCGACTTTATCCCGTCTCCCGCTTCCTGACAAGTTTGCTGGCAACAGTAAACAATGTAGCGGATTCGTGAGCCAGTGCTCCATACATCTTGAGCTCCTGGCGTCACGTTTCCCTACGGAACGGGCGAGAGTGGGATTTATTCTATCTCTCTTGTCGGGCAGGGCGTTGGAGTGGGCAACGCCACTTTGGGAGCGAGATGATCGTGTGGTACAGAGTGCTCCTCTCTTCTTGGACACTCTGAAGCAGGTCTTTTTAGGACCTCGTGTTACCCACGATACCGCGCTCCAGTTGTTGACTATTATTCAGGGCACGTCCGTGGTCAGCCAGTTTGCCATCCAGTTCCGGACTCTAGCTTCTGAGTTAGAGTGGCCAGACAAAGTTCTTATTCCGGTGTTCTGGAGGGGACTGGCAGACCATGTGAAGGACGCCTTGGCCACCAGGGAGATACCCGCCACACTGGAGGAACTTATTTCAGTATCTACCCGCATCGACCTCCGTTTTCACGAGCGGAGGTTGGAGCGGACCCAGTGTAGGCAGAGGTTTCGGCTGGCTCCTACCTTTGCCAGACCTCTTGAATCTCCTGTCTTGGCGTCAGATTCCCATGAGGCCATGGAGGTTTCTCGAGCGGGACCTAAGTCTCAGGCCGCTCGAGTACCCGTGGTTTGTAAAAACTGTCATCAACTTGGACATTACGCCAATAAATGTCCGCGGCGGTCGGGAAGACGATCGCGTCTAGTAACCATTGGGGGAGGTTCACTAGACACAGCAGCATTTTCCTCCAAACTGTCCTTTAAAGGGACAATCCTGTTAGGCTCCTCCACTCTAACAGTCGAGCTTTGTGTGGATTCAGGAGCAGAGGGAAACTTCATGTCCTCTGCTTTTGCTCTATGCCATGCTATACCACTAGTCATGCTCGCCAAACCAGTTACAGTTAGAGTTGTGAATGGGGCGACACTTCCACTGCAGATCACACACTAGACAGTTCCGTTCACGCTGTCCATGTCCCCTTCCCACCAGGAGATTATTTCCCTTCTTGTTCTTCCCAAGGGAATGGATGAGATTTTGCTGGGAATACCCTGGCTCCGTTTCCACTCTCCACATATTGAGTGGTCCTCAGGGAGAATATTGGGTTGGAGTAAGTCTTGTATGGGCAGGTGTGTGAGTGAGTGTCTACAGGTTTCTACTACTGAGGTACCCGCAGACCTTTCATCTCTTCCTAGGTGCTATTGGTGCTATGCAGACGTATTCTCTAAGAAGGCTGCTGAGACCCTACCGCCTCATCGCCTCTACGACTGTCCTATAGACCTCCTGCCTGGAGCTGAACCTCCTCGGGGAAGAGTATATCCCCTCTCTCTCCCAGAGACGGAGGCTATGTCTCAATACATTCAGGAGAATTTGGCAAGAGGGTTTATAAGGAAGTCGGTGTCTCCGGCAGGGGCGGGATTCTTCTTCGTACAGAAGAAGAACGGGGAGTTACGTCCTTGCATCGATTACAGGGGTCTCAATGCTATCACCATTAAAAATAAATACCCGTTGCCCCTGATATCGGAGCTCTTTGACAGGCTAAGGGGAGCTAAGATATTCACCAAATTAGATCTGCGGGGTGCCTATAATCTGATTCGTATCCGTGAGGGGGACGAATGGAAAACGGCTTTCAATACCAGGGATGGGCACTATGAGTACCTGGTGATGCCCTTCGGGCTCTGTAATGCCCCAGCCGTTTTTCAGGACTTTGTCAACGATATCTTCCGGGATATGCTTTCCACCTCGGTTGTAGTCTATCTGGATGATATTCTCATCTTCTCTCCAGATATTGACTCCCACCGGAGAGATGTTGCCAGAGTCTTCGAACTCCTACGGGCGAATTCCTTATATGCAAAGTTGGAGAAGTGTGTGTTTGAGCAGGAGTCCTTACCTTTCCTGGGCTATATCATCTCGGCCCAGGGATTGGCTATGGATCCTGCCAAACTACAGGCAGTGATGGACTGGCAGGAACCCCATTCTCTTAAAGCGGTGCAGCGCTTTATGGGGTTCATAAATTACTATCGCCAGTTCATCCCCCACTTCTCAACTTTGGTAGCTCCCTTGGTATCCCTCACCAAGAAGGGAGCGAATCCCAAATTGTTGTCCGAAGGGGTCTCCAAGGCCTTCGCTTCTATAAAGTCCCATTTTGCTAGCGCTCCCATCTTACATCGTCCCGATGTAGATAAGCCATTCCTTATGGAGGTGGATGCCTCATCCGTTGGTGCTGGAGCAGTTCTCTATCAAAAGGATGCTCAAGGTCGGAAGCACCCATGCTTCTTCTTCTCAAAGACCTTCACACCAGCGGAGAGAAATTACTCCATCGGGGATAGGGAGTTGCTGGCAATGAAGTTGGCCTTTTCGGAGTGGAGACATCTCTTGGAGGGTGCTTGGTTCCCATTCCAAGTCTTCACGGCCACAAGAATTTGGTCTATTTGCAGACAGCCCAGCGGCTGAATTCTCGTCAGGCCAGATGGTCCTTGTTTTTCTCCCGGTTCCACTTTACTCTACATTATCTCGCCGGGGAGAAGAACATTCGTGCTGACGCTCTCTCTCGCTCCCTTGTGTCAACTGAGGAGGAGGAGGACGAGCCTCGGCTCATTGTCCCTTCGGAGAGTCTGAGAACCGTAGCTCCGGTTTCGCTTGAGTCTGTGCCTCCGGGCAAGACTTTTGTTCCCATCAATTTGCGACCGGAGGTTCTCTCCTGGGCTCATTCGTCCAGAGTGGGTGGACACTTTGGGGCAAAGAGGACATCTGAGTTGCTGGCGAGAATGTACTGGTGGCTAGGGTTGAGCGACCTTCACTTTTATAGGATCGGGTCGGGTTTCACGAAACCCGACTTTTGGAAAAGTCGGGTCGAGTGAAATCGGCCGATCCTATAAAAAAGTCGGGGTCGGGGTCGGCCGAAACTCGAAACCCAATGCAGTGCATTGGGTTTCCATGGTTCCCAGGGTCTGAAGGAGCGGAAACTCTCCTTCAGGCCCTGGGATCCATATTTAAGTGTAAAATATAGAATTAAAATAAAAAATATCCTTATACTTACCCTCTGACGCGCCCTGGTACTAACCGGGAACCTTCCTTCCTTAGAATCAGCCTTCCAGGACCTTCGGTGACGTCGCGGGTGACGTCGCGGCTTGTGATTGGCCGCGCGGCCGCCCATGTGACCGCTCGCGCGGCCAATCACAAGCCGCGACGTCACCCGCGACGTCACCGAAGGTCCTGGAAGGGCTGATTCTTAGGAAGGAAGGCTGTCGGAAGGAAGCAGGGCGCTTCTGAGGGTGAGTATATTCCTATTAGGTATATACTCAATATCACAGAAAATATAACAAATATAAATGCCCCAATTAAAGTATAATCACCGACTAAAGCATTACATAAACAAATAAATACAATACACAATAAAACGTACCATTTATTAACCTTACTGATAAAAATGACAACACTCACAACCTAAAAACGTCTACTATTAGGCTGACAAAAAGATACAGGGTGCACTCAGAACCTATTAAATAACCATCTTACCCTACCTTGCCGCGGAGGTTGGCACCCTAAAAGTCCTGCGCAGTGGCGCCCCCGCTCACCGAAGACTCGCCCTAACTCACCCTGGAACACCCTCAAGTGAGGAAGATAGACAACCAGCAGACCATACAAACAGACAAACAAACAAAAAATGCAATTGGAGATGCAAAAAACAGTAAGTGCACATATGCTATAAAAGATTAGCACATATCAAGCAGAAAATTGCACTTATCCCCGTACGGCCTATAGCCTTGATATAGGATTAGACTGTACCTAGATACATGCTACCTGCCTGCGGGGGTTGGCACCCTATAATCCTGCGCAAATGGCGCCCCCGCTCTCGTCGTCTGGCCCTGATACGCCCTAATACTGCCAATTGGCAACCAGACCGAAAAAAATACACAAAAAGCAGTCCGCATGTACAGTCACCAATTAGGTAAACTATACCACCTAACCAAAAAACAAAAAACAAGACATCCCCAATAACACAAACATATAGACAAAACCCAATATATACATCTCAATATACATATCCCAGTATGTTCATCTCGACGCGTTTCCCCGAGGTCGGTTCATCAGGAGACATACTAAAAAGATTACACTTATCTGAGTGACGGGTAGAGGAAAAATCACTCAAGGAGGTGTACGGTAGAGCAGTGGGGAACAGTGTCCATCCCTGACCGCAGGTTACAATCAGCCTTACACACAGCGATTTCGCAGTGCTTTAAATACAATCGCACTCACCCCCTCATGGTGCTAATCAGCGCTTCCTGACCGACGCTGAATCAATCACTTCCGGGTCTTACTTCTTAAAGGGTAACTCATATATGCGCAAATGCATGGCGCCCTACGTCAGCGCTTCAGCCGAAACGCAAATGCGTCTCAGCTCGCGCATGCCCCGTTAGTCTTCCAGGGTCAACATAAAAAGAGCGATATGCGTTCCACATCACGCATGCGCCCCAGCGCAACACCGCAGGGCGCCTAAATATGATTTATTACACACTTAGATTATACTAAGAAAGCGCCAGCGTTAGAAAGAAGAAAGGCATGCGCCACTAATAATACCAAATGAAAATATTTTGACCCTTACCCTCACTCCCAGATCTTGAAGGGTAACTCATTACTGCGCAAATGTATGACGCCCTATGTCAGCTCTTCAACTGAAACGCAAATGCATCTCAGCTCGCGCATGCCCCGTTCATCTTACAGGGTCTGACAACAGCCCAACATTAAAAGAGCGATATGCGATCCACATTACGCATGCGCTCAGCGCAACACCACAGGGCGCCTAAATATGATAAGTTACACACTTAGACTATACTAAAAAAACGCTAATTATTACGTCAGCGTTAGAAGAAATAAGGCAGCGCCACTAGTAATACTAAATGAAAATAGTTTACCCCTTACACAAAAACACTGAAAAGAACCACTCAGATAAATCCCCACCATTTTTAGATCGTGTATAAACAAAATACAAAAATAAATAATAATAATTATAAATGATAATGACCAACCCCACTTTTGGGACAATGGGTCAAAGGACAAAAATCCATCAGGGAATCACAATAGGGAGATGGTGCAGAACAATTATCACACAAAGCAGCCAAATTGCAGTTGGTCGTTCAAGCCTTGTGGTTTCATGCTCTTCATATGAAATATCCATTTTGCCTCTTTCTGCAAAATTAAGCGGTCCCAATCTCCTCCTCTCACTGGTGGTGTCACAACCTCCATCACTGAAAAACTAAAGCACCTCAAGTCACCTCCATGTACCCCCCTAATATGATTGGAAATAGGGGTATCACGTCCATTCAAAATATCACCAATGTGTTCGCCCATCCTCCTGCGCAGCTCCCGTTTAGTTTTACCCACATAATCCATAGGGCAGCTGCACTGGAAAAGATAGACTACACCTTCAGTTTTACAATTAGCGAAGTGCCTCATATCATAAGCCCTTCCCGTACAAGAGCTCACAAAGGTGCTACTCCTCGAGACATATTTACAAAATTTGCATTTTCCACATTTAAAGGTACCATTCTGTCTCTTTTCCAACCAAGTGGGAGACTTCTTTTGGGGGAAAAAGGCACTATGGACCAATTGATCACGAATTGATCTCCCTCTCCTATATGTAATAGATGGAACATCAGGGATAATATCCCTCAAAACTGGGTCCATTCTCAGAATCCCCCAGTGTTTCTGAATTACTTCCCTTACCTTATAGGATTGATTATCATATGTACCTATGATTCTCAGATCATTACCCCCCTCCTCCTTCGCTTTTTTAACAAGCAAAGGGGCTCTCTCCTTAGTACTAGAGTTTTTAAAGGCCTCATTTAGGACACCCAACGGGTAGCCTCTATCCACAAATTTGTCTCTCAAGTCCCCCACTTGTCGGTAAAAGCCAGAATCAGTTGAACAGTTCCTCCTCATACGCAGGTATTGCCCCCTCGGTATACCCCTCCTCAAAGCCACAGGGTGATGACTCTCCCAACGCAACAAATTATTAGTAGCCGTGGGTTTATAATACGTCTCAGTAACTATCCGCCCTGTGCTACTCCTAGAGATTTTCAAATCCAGAAAATTTATAGAGTCCCGTTGGAACTCATAAGTCAACCTAAGATCAATAGCATTGTCATTAAGTTCATCCACAAATCTAGAGAACGACGACACATCCCCCGACCAGAGTATAAGCACATCGTCTATATATCTACCCCAAAATAATATCTGAGGTTTCCACCAGAATGCGTCGTCGTCCCCAAAAACTGATTGGTCCTCCCACCAGCCCAGGAATAAATTGGCGTACGTGGGAGCACAAGGGCTCCCCATAGCCGTACCCCTGAGCTGGTGGAAGAACCTAACCCCAAAAGCCAAAAAATTGTGTTTGAGCACAAATTCAAGTAATCCAACAATGCACTGATTATGTCGGGACAACTGTGTACCCCTTGATCTAAGGAAAAAGTTAGTAGCTTGAAGACCTTTATCGTGTGGGATATTGCTATAAAGTGCCTCCACATCAATGGAGGCAAAATTTACGTCATCACCAAGGACAATGTCCTCAAGCCTGAGGAGGAGATCCGAGGAGTCCCTCACGTAAGAGGGCAACGAGGTTACAAATGGTCTTAACACTCTATCGATGTACACACTGGTGTTCTGCGTGATCGAATCGATCCCAGCCACTATTGGGCGACCCTTCAACGGGCTCAAGCCCTTATGCACCTTTGGCAATGAATAAAAAACGGCCAAAACTGGAAACTTAGGAAGCATAAAATTATACTCATTCCTTGATATTAGCCCATCATTACTCGCTTCTATAAGTAGTGTTTTAAGATCTTCCATAAACTCTTTAGTAGGGTCCTTTCTAAGAGGTCTATACGTAGAAGTGTCTTTCAAGATATTTTCACACATCACCTGGTATTGGCAGAGATCTAAAATTACCAGGTTCCCCCCCTTATCGGAGGGCTTAAATACATAATCCTTATTGGCAGCAAGACCATCCAATGCCTCCCTTTCCGCTTTAGTTAGATTAGAATAGTACTTATCCCCCTGAGTGTTAATCTTTTCCAGATCCTCCACCACCAATCTGGTAAATATCTCTATGCTATCATAGCCCTCTTGAGGGGGCATTCTAACACTTCTAGGTTTAAGATCAGTAAATGGGCCTGTGTCCAAAGGTCTCTCATTCTCCCTAAGCAGGTCAGTCAGAATTCTCACACTGGGCAAATCCTCCTCCGTTATACCCAACAGCTCACAATCAGCCCGATCATGTGTTTTAAAAAACTTTTTCCATCTGACTTTCCTAATGAACAGATTAATATCCTTGACCCAACCAAATTCATCAAATTTATTTGTAGGGACAAAAGAGAGACCCTTGGACAACACGGACCTCTCCACATTACTCAAAGAGTAGGAGGAAAGATTTATAATCCTATTATCCTCCATTACTTTTTGTTCTTGACCTCCTTTTCTTTTGGAGGATCCTTACCCATAACCCTCTTTTTCTCCAAAAAAGACAAGGATGAGGATGATGGAGAGGGTCCTGAGGGAGACATCTCTCTTCTGTAAAGATTCCTTGTGACCATACGGTCCTGTCTTACCCATTTGTGTCTATTATTTTTCCTACGTGTACCTCCAAAGATACCCCTACTTTCCAAAAAACTGGGTGCCGCTCTATCAGTATCCGATGAGTCAATATCAGAAGATAATATATATGTAGTATTTTGCAACCTCCTATCCTCCTGCAAAAATGTGTACACCCTTTTCTCTTTAAACTCCTGGATGTCCCGAGTAAACTGTTTATGTTTTCTGGCCTTAATTTCACTCTGGAACTGTTCAACTGTAGTTTGAAGGCTAGCCTCCCTCCTAGAAAAATCGGTATGTGTCTTAAATTTTAGGACCTCCTCCACTTGGTCAGCTAGTTTCTTGGAGGTAGCTTCAAAGGTTCTCTTCTCCTCTTCCAATAGAATAGTCATGAACCTTAGGGAGCTTTCAGTAAGTTCTGTTTCCCATCTACTTAGGAGGTTAGCGGACCTAGATCTCCGTGCTGGTGTAATGGAGATCCTAAGACCTTTTGGTACAATTTTATTCTTAATATAATTTTCCAGTGACTGCGTTTCCCACCAGGAGCGAATATTATCTTTATAACATGCAGTAAGATTGTTGAAAAGGCACCTCAAGTCTGTACTCTTAGTACCGCTTCCTTCCTCTACTTCAGAGAAAGCATCCAAAGCATCAGCCACCCATAACTCCCTATTGATAGTCCCAGACAGAAAGCCCGCCATAAGTAAACAATATCACAGAAAATATAACAAATATAAATGCCCCAATTAAAGTATAATCACCGACTAAAGCATTACATAAACAAATAAATACAATACACAATAAAACGTACCATTTATTAATCTTACTGATAAAAATGACAACACTCACAACCTAAAAACGTCTACTATTAGGCTGACAAAAAGATACAGGGTGCACTCAGAACCTATTAAATAACCATCTTACCCTACCTTGCCGCGGAGGTTGGCACCCTAAAAGTCCTGCGCAATGGCGCCCCCGCTCACCGAAGACTCGCCCTAACTCACCCTGGAACACCCTCAAGTGAGGAAGATAGACAACCAGCAGACCATACAAACAGACAAACAAACAAAAAATGCAATTGGAGATGCAAAAAACAGTAAGTGCACATATGCTATAAAAGATTAGCACATATCAAGCAGAAAATTGCACTTATCCCCGTACGGCCTATAGCCTTGATATAGGATTAGACTGTACCTAGATACATGCTACCTGCCTGCGGGGGTTGGCACCCTATAATCCCTAGAAGTGTTAGAATGCCCCCTCAAGAGGGCTATGATAGCATAGAGATATTTACCAGATTGGTGGTGGAGGATCTGGAAAAGATTAACACTCAGGGGGATAAGTACTATTCTAATCTAACTAAAGCGGAAAGGGAGGCATTGGATGGTCTTGCTGCCAATAAGGATTATGTATTTAAGCCCTCCGATAAGGGGGGGAACCTGGTAATTTTAGATCTCTGCCAATACCAGGTGATGTGTGAAAATATCTTGAAAGACACTTCTACGTATAGACCTCTTAGAAAGGACCCTACTAAAGAGTTTATGGAAGATCTTAAAACATCAAGGAATGAGTATAATTTTATGCTTCCTAAGTTTCCAGTTTTGGCCGTTTTTTATTCATTGCCAAAGGTGCATAAGGGCTTGAGCCCGTTGAAGGGTCGCCCAATAGTGGCTGGGATCGATTCGATCACGCAGAACACCAGTGTGTACATCGATAGAGTGTTAAGACCATTTGTAACCTCGTTGCCCTCTTACGTGAGGGACTCCTCGGATCTCCTCCTCAGGCTTGAGGACATTGTCCTTGGTGATGACGTAAATTTTGCCTCCATTGATGTGGAGGCACTTTATAGCAATATCCCACACGATAAAGGTCTTCAAGCTACTAACTTTTTCCTTAGATCAAGGGGTACACAGTTGTCCCGACATAATCAGTGCATTGTTGGATTACTTGAATTTGTGCTCAAACACAATTTTTTTGCTTTTGGGGTTAGGTTCTTCCACCAGCTCAGGGGTACGGCTATGGGGAGCCCTTGTGCTCCCACGTACGCCAATTTATTCCTGGGCTGGTGGGAGGACCAATCAGTTTTTGGGGACGACGACGCATTCTGGTGGAAACCTCAGATATTATTTTGGGGTAGATATATAGACGATGTGCTTATACTCTGGTCGGGGGATGTGTCGTCGTTCTCTAGATTTGTGGATGAACTTAATGACAATGCTATTGATCTTAGGTTGACTTATGAGTTCCAACGGGACTCTATAAATTTTCTGGATTTGAAAATCTCTAGGAGTAGCACAGGGCGGATAGTTACTGAGACGTATTATAAACCCACGGCTACTAATAATTTGTTGCGTTGGGAGAGTCATCACCCTGTGGCTTTGAGGAGGGGTATACCGAGGGGGCAATACCTGCGTATGAGGAGGAACTGTTCAACTGATTCTGGCTTTTACCGACAAGTGGGGGACTTGAGAGACAAATTTGTGGATAGAGGCTACCCGTTGGGTGTCCTAAATGAGGCCTTTAAAAACTCTAGTACTAAGGAGAGAGCCCCTTTGCTTGTTAAAAAAGCGAAGGAGGAGGGGGGTAATGATCTGAGAATCATAGGTACATATGATAATCAATCCTATAAGGTAAGGGAAGTAATTCAGAAACACTGGGGGATTCTGAGAATGGACCCAGTTTTGAGGGATATTATCCCTGATGTTCCATCTATTACATATAGGAGAGGGAGATCAATTCGTGATCAATTGGTCCATAGTGCCTTTTTCCCCCAAAAGAAGTCTCCCACTTGGTTGGAAAAGAGACAGAATGGTACCTTTAAATGTGGAAAATGCAAATTTTGTAAATATGTCTCGAGGAGTAGCACCTTTGTGAGCTCTTGTACGGGAAGGGCTTATGATATGAGGCACTTCGCTAATTGTAAAACTGAAGGTGTAGTCTATCTTTTCCAGTGCAGCTGCCCTATGGATTATGTGGGTAAAACTAAACGGGAGCTGCGCAGGAGGATGGGCGAACACATTGGTGATATTTTGAATGGACGTGATACCCCTATTTCCAATCATATTAGGGGGGTACATGGAGGTGACTTGAGGTGCTTTAGTTTTTCAGTGATGGAGGTTGTGACACCACCAGTGAGAGGAGGAGATTGGGACCGCTTAATTTTGCAGAAAGAGGCAAAATGGATATTTCGTATGAAGAGCATGAAACCACAAGGCTTGAACGACCAACTGCAATTTGGCTGCTTTGTGTGATAAATGTTCTGCACCATCTCCCTATTGTGATTCCCTGATGGATTTTTGTCCTTTGACCCATTGTCCCAAAAGTGGGGTTGGTCATTATCATTTATAATTATTATTATTTATTTTTGTATTTTGTTTATACACGATCTAAAAATGGTGGGGATTTATCTGAGTGGTTCTTTTCAGTGTTTTTGTGTAAGGGGTAAACTATTTTCATTTAGTATTACTAGTGGCGCTGCCTTATTTCTTCTAACGCTGACGTAATAATTAGCGTTTTTTTAGTATAGTCTAAGTGTGTAACTTATCATATTTAGGCGCCCTGTGGTGTTGCGCTGAGCGCATGCGTAATGTGGATCGCATATCGCTCTTTTAATGTTGGGCTGTTGTCAGACCCTGTAAGATGAACGGGGCATGCGCGAGCTGAGATGCATTTGCGTTTCAGTTGAAGAGCTGACATAGGGCGTCATACATTTGCGCAGTAATGAGTTACCCTTCAAGATCTGGGAGTGAGGGTAAGGGTCAAAATATTTTCATTTGGTATTATTAGTGGCGCATGCCTTTCTTCTTTCTAACGCTGGCGCTTTCTTAGTATAATCTAAGTGTGTAATAAATCATATTTAGGCGCCCTGCGGTGTTGCGCTGGGGCGCATGCGTGATGTGGAACGCATATCGCTCTTTTTATGTTGACCCTGGAAGACTAACGGGGCATGCGCGAGCTGAGACGCATTTGCGTTTCGGCTGAAGCGCTGACGTAGGGCGCCATGCATTTGCGCATATATGAGTTACCCTTTAAGAAGTAAGACCCGGAAGTGATTGATTCAGCGTCGGTCAGGAAGCGCTGATTAGCACCATGAGGGGGTGAGTGCGATTGTATTTAAAGCACTGCGAAATCGCTGTGTGTAAGGCTGATTGTAACCTGCGGTCAGGGATGGACACTGTTCCCCACTGCTCTACCGTACACCTCCTTGAGTGATTTTTCCTCTACCCGTCACTCAGATAAGTGTAATCTTTTTAGTATGTCTCCTGATGAACCGACCTCGGGGAAACGCGTCGAGATGAACATACTGGGATATGTATATTGAGATGTATATATTGGGTTTTGTCTATATGTTTGTGTTATTGGGGATGTCTTGTTTTTTGTTTTTTGGTTAGGTGGTATAGTTTACCTAATTGGTGACTGTACATGCGGACTGCTTTTTGTGTATTTTTTTCGGTCTGGTTGCCAATTGGCAGTATTAGGGCGTATCAGGGCCAGACGACAAGAGCGGGGGCGCCATTTGCGCAGGATTATAGGGTGCCAACCCCCGCAGGCAGGTAGCATGTATCTAGGTACAGTCTAATCCTATATCAAGGCTATAGGCCGTACGGGGATAAGTGCAATTTTCTGCTTGATATGTGCTAATCTTTTATAGCATATGTGCACTTACTGTTTTTTGCATCTCCAATTGCATTTTTTGTTTGTTTGTCTGTTTGTATGGTCTGCTGGTTGTCTATCTTCCTCACTTGAGGGTGTTCCAGGGTGAGTTAGGGCGAGTCTTCGGTGAGCGGGGGCGCCATTGCGCAGGACTTTTAGGGTGCCAACCTCCGCGGCAAGGTAGGGTAAGATGGTTATTTAATAGGTTCTGAGTGCACCCTGTATCTTTTTGTCAGCCTAATAGTAGACGTTTTTAGGTTGTGAGTGTTGTCATTTTTATCAGTAAGATTAATAAATGGTACGTTTTATTGTGTATTGTATTTATTTGTTTATGTAATGCTTTAGTCGGTGATTATAGGTATATACTCACCCTCGGAAGCGCCCTGCTTCCTTCCGACAGCCTTCCTTCCTAAGAATCAGCCCTTCCAGGACCTTCGGTGACGTCGCGGGTGACGTCGCGGCTTGTGATTGGCCGCGCGAGCGGTCTCATGGGCGGCCGCGCGGCCAATCACAAGCCGCGACGTCACGGCAAGGTCCTAGAAGCGCGGATTCGAAGGAGGAAGGCTGCCGGTTAGTACCAGGGCGCGTCAGAGGGTAAGTATTGCAATATTTTTTATTTTAATTCTATATTTTACACTTTAATCTGAATTCCGATACCAATTCCCGATATCTTAAACATATCGGGAATCGGGATCGGAATTCCGATTCCAGATTCAAAAGATCGCCGACTTCATGGCCGACCCCCCACTGGGGTCGGGTCGGGTTTCATGAAACCCGACCTTGCCAAAAGTCGGCGACTTTTGAACAATTTCGACCCGTTTTGCTCAACCCTACTGGTGGCCACATATGGTTCGTGATGTCGGAGACTACGTTCGGGCATGTGTCTCTTGTGCCAAGAATAAGTCTCTCCGTCAACGGCCAGCTGGGTTGTTATACCCTCTGCCGGTGGCAGACAGGCCCTGGGAGATGGTCGGGATGGACTTTGTGGTGGGTCTGCCCAAGTCTCGTGGCTGTACCATTATTTGGGTAATCACCGACCATTTTTCTAAAATGGTGCATTTGGTGCCGCTTCCTCGGCTACCTTCTGCACGGGCCTTGGCAGCGTTGTTTATTAAACACATCATCCGTCTTCACGGTATGCTAGACAAAATTGTCAGTGATCGGGGTCCCCAGTTTGCGTCTCGGTTCTGGAGAGAGCTTTGTCATCTTCTCACTATTGAGTTAAATCTCTCTTCGGCATATCATCCCGAGATGAATGGGTTGGTGGAGAGAGCCAACCAGACCTTGGTCACATATCTGCGACATTTTGTCTCTGCTAAGCAAGATGACTGGGCATCTTTGCTACCGTGGGCGGAGTTTGCTCTTAACAATGCTGTAGCTGACTCCACTGGACAGACCCCATTCCTCCTTAACTATGGTCAGCATCCGCGGGTACCTGTGTCTTCCGCCGATTCCAGGGTGGCAGACTGGGCTGTGGAGGCACGGGACATTTGGGATCGCACTCAGGATGCCATTCGGGCTTCCAAGGAGAGAATGAGGTCCTCTGCCGACGCACATCGGCGCCCCGCTCCAACCTTTGCTCCTGGCGATTTGGTGTGGCTCTCCGCCCGTAACATCAGGCTGTGAGTTGAGTCTACCAAGTTTGCACCTCGCTACTTAGGTCCTTTTAAGGTCCTCGAACAGGTTAATCCTGTGGTTTACCGTCTGGCCCTTCCTGCACGCCTTGGTATCACCGACACCTTTCATGTGTCCCTCCTTAAGCCCGTCTACATGTCCCGGTTCTCTGAGTCTTCTACTGGGACGTCGGGTTCGTCTACGGACGATTACGAGGTGAACGCTATCTTGGGGTTCAAGGTGGTTCGTGGCAAAAAATTTTATTTGGTGGACTGGAGGGGTTACGGTCCTGAGGATAGATCCTGGGAGCCTGCTGAGCACATCCGGGCTCCGCAGCTCATTGCTGCCTTCGAACGTAGCGAGGCCCAAGGAGGGGGGGTAATGATAGGGGTCGAGTTCCCGCTTCTGCACAGGGGGAATCTCGAGCCACCTCCGCTGCGGTCTCCCATTCTTATCCAGCCGCAGTGGAGTCTGCTCAGCAAAGACGTCGGTCCCAGCGTCTTGCTCATTCTCACTCTGTTCTGAGAGTTACTGCTGTTTTTCCAGTCTCTGCCATTAAAGCCAGTACTGGTCAGCAGCGAGCGGACTTCTCTGGGACTAAGTCCTTGTCTGCGCATACTGAGCATGCCCAGGGTAAGATCTCCCGTTGGAGATCGAGGGTCATGTGCTCAGGCTCTGCGGCACATTCCATTGGTCCTCTTGACAGGTCTTGGAAGGGCAAAAGTCCTGTGGCCATTTCCTGTGCTGCAACTATATAAACTGCGCATAACCGCACGGCCATGCGCTAGTATTGTCTTGTAAATATGTGTGTGTGTTGTGAGTGAAAGTCGCTCTTTAAATAACCCTCCCTATTGAATGTCTGTTCGCGGAAGGTGTATGTTTGCTATCTAGCGCCCGACTTGTCCAACAGCACGAAACACACATTGCAGCGTCCTCTTGCTGTGTCCGCCTGTACAGCGCCGTGCGCTTGCCTTGCGCTTTCCATACCCAAGCCAGTGTGGTTGGTGGCGTCCGTCAGTGCGGCATTGCTCGCACTCCTGTGCATTTATATATTTATTCTTAGTTTACTTACACACCCAGTTGTGGTGTAGTGCCAGCGAGGGTCTAATCGGACTTTAATCCCAGTTGGGGTTAAGTACGCTGACTGCTCGCTCGCGCTTTAGGTGCGGTGCCGCGATCCTGTGACGCAGCAGGATTGCTCCCTTCACGCTGGGTGAGGTTGAACCCACGTGTATATACTTTAGTGTACCGCCATATAGTCTGCTATTTACTAGCAGCAGGGTTTCTCCTGCACGGTGGACCCCGGACTGCGAACGCATCTATAACATCTTTCTTGGTGCGTTCCGCCAGTCCTAACACCATGTGCATGGCTCCTGCACATCAGGAGGATATCCGCTTTCTGGTGTGGCATAATCTGCATGATGTGGTCGTTTTGGGGTTGCCATGGCTACAGGTTCATAATCCAGTATTGGACTGGAAATCTATGTCTGTGTCCAGCTGGGGTTGCCAGGGGGTACATGGTGATGTTCCATTTTTGTCTATTTCGTCATCCACCCCTTCTGAAGTTCCAGAGTTTTTGTCGGATTATCGGGATGTATTTGATGAGCCCAAAGCCAGTGCCCTACCTCCTCATAGGGATTGCGATTGTGCAATTAATTTGATTCCTGGTAGTAAGTTTCCTAAGGGCCGATTGTTCAATTTATCTGTGCCAGAACACGCCGCTATGCGGAGTTATATAAAGGAATCCTTGGAGAAAGGCCATATTCGCCCGTCGTCATCACCGTTAGGAGCAGGGTTCTTTTTTGTGGCCAAGAAGGATGGTTCTTTGAGACCTTGTATTGATTACCGCCTTCTTAATAAAATTACAGTCAAATTTCAGTATCCTTTGCCGTTGCTATCTGATTTGTTTGCTCGTATTAAAGGGGCTAGTTGGTTCACCAAGATAGATCTTCGAGGGGCGTATAATCTTGTGCGTATTAAACAAGGCGATGAATGGAAAACAGCATTTAATACGCCCGAGGGCCATTTTGAGTACCTGGTTATGCCATTCGGGCTTTCCAATGCTCCATCAGTAGTTCAGTCCTTTATGCATGACATCTTCCGAGAGTACCTGGATAAATTCCTGATTGTGTATTTGGATGATTTTTTGGTCTTTTCGGATGATTGGGAGTCTCATGTGAAGCAGGTCAGAATGGTGTTCCAGGTCCTTCGTGCTAATTCCTTGTTTGTGAAGGGGTCAAAGTGTCTCTTTGGAGTTCAGAAGGTTTCATTTTTGGGGTTCATTTTTTCCCCTTCTACTATCGAGATGGACCCTGTTAAAGTTCAGGCCATTTACGATTGGACTCAGCCAACATCTGTGAAGAGCCTGCAGAAGTTCCTGGGCTTTGCTAATTTTTATCGGCACTTCATCGCTAATTTTTCTACTGTTGCTAAACCGTTGACTGATTTGACCAAGAAGGGTGCTGATGTGGTCAATTGGTCTTCTGCAGCTGTAGAGGCTTTTCAGGAATTGAAGCGTCGTTTTTCTTCTGCCCCTGTGTTGTGCCAGCCAGATGTTTCGCTCCCATTTCAGGTTGAGGTTGATGCTTCTGAGATTGGAGCAGGGGCTGTTTTGTCGCAAAGAGGTTCTGATGGCTCAGTGATGAAGCCATGTGCTTTCTTTTCTAGAAAGTTTTCGCCTGCTGAGCGTAACTATGATGTTGGTAATCGTGAGTTGTTGGCCATGAAGTGGGCATTCGAGGAGTGGCGTCATTGGCTGGAAGGAGCCAAGCATCGCGTGGTGGTCTTGACAGATCACAAGAATTTGACTTATCTTGAGTCTGCCAAACGGTTGAATCCGAGACAGGCTCGATGGTCGTTATTTTTCTTCCGTTTTGATTTTGTGGTTTCGTACCTTCCGGGCTCTAAGAATGTGAAGGCTGATGCCCTGTCAAGGAGTTTTGTGCCTGACTCTCCGGGTGTTCCTGAGCCGGCGGGTATTCTCAAAGAGGGGGTAATTTTGTCTGCCATCTCCCCTGATTTGCGGTGGGTGCTGCAAAAATTTCAGGCTGATAGACCTGACCGTTGCCCAGCGGAGAAACTGTTTGTCCCTGATAGATGGACTAGTAGAGTTATCTCTGAGATTCATTGTTCAGTGTTGGCTGGGCATCCTGGAATCTTTTGGTACCAGAGATTTGGTGGCTAGATCCTTCTGGTGGCCATCTTTTGTCACGGGATGTGCGTTCTTTTGTGCAGTCCTGTGGGACTTGTGCTCGTGCCAGTGGGTTGCTTTTGCCCTTGCCGGTCCCGAAGAGGCCCTGGACGCATATTTCTATGGATTTTATTTCAGATCTCCCCGTCTCTCCAAAGATGTCGGTCATTTGGGTGGTTTGTGATCGCTTTTCTAAGATGGTCCATTTGGTACCTTTGTCTAAATTGCCTTCCTCCTCTGATTTGGTGCCATTATTTTTCCAGCATGTGGTTCGTTTACATGGTAACCCGGAGAACATCGTTTCTGACAGAGGTTCCCAGTTTGTTTCGAGGTTTTGGCGATCCTTTTATGCTAGGATGGGCATTGATTTGTCTTTTTCCTCGGCTTTCCATCCTCAGACTAATGGCCAAACCGAACGAACTAATCAAACTTTGGAAACATATCTGAGATGCTTTGTTTCTGCTGATCAGGATGATTGGGTGTCCTTTTTGCCGTTGGCTGAGTTCACCCTTAATAATCGGGCCAGCTCGGCTACTTTGGTTTCGCCGTTTTTCTGCAATTCTGGTTTCCATCCTCGTTTCTCTTCAGGGCAGGTTGAGTCTTCGGACTGTCCTGGTGTGGATACTGTGGTGGATAGGTTGCAGCGGATTTGGACTCATGTGGTGGACAATTTAACATTGTCCCAGGAGAAGGCTTAACGTTTCGCTAACCGCCGGCACTGTGTGGGTCCCCGACTTCGTGTTGGGGATTTGGTTTGGTTGTCGTCTCGTTATGTTCCTATGAAGGTTTCCTCTCCTAAGTTTAAGCCTCATTTCATTGGTCCATATAAGATTTCTGAGGTTATCAATCCAGTGTCATTTCGTTTGGCCCTTCCTGCTTCTTTTGCCATCCATAATGTGTTCCATAAGTCGTTGTTGCGGAGATACGTGGCGCCTGTGGTTCCATCCGTTGATCCTCCTGCCCCGGTGTTGGTTGAGGGAGAGTTGGAGTATGTGGTGGAGAAGATTTTGGATTCTCGTGTTTCGAGACGGAAACTCCAGTACCTGGTCAAGTGGAAGGGTTATGGTCAGGAAGATAATTCCTGGGTTTTTGCCTCTGATGTTCATGCTGCCGATCTGGTTCGTGCCTTTCATTTGGCTCATCCTGGTCGGCCTGGGGGCTCTGGTGAGGGTTCGGTGACCCCTCCTCAAGGGGGGGGGGTACTGTTGTGAATTCTGTTGTCGGGCTCCCTCCTGTGGTCATGAATGGTACTTCGGCTGGTTCTGTCCATGGACTTCCTCTGGTGGGTGTTTCTGAGTTTCCTTCCACAGGTGACGAGATTAATTCGTTAGCTGCTGCTCTATTTAACTCCATTTAGATCTTTGCTCCATGCCACCTGTCAATGTTCCAGTATTGGTTTAGTTCACTCCTGGATCGTTCTTGTGACCTGTCTTCCCAGCAGAAGCTAAGTTCCAGCTTGTATTTCTTTGGTTTGCTATTTTTCTGTCCAGCTTGCTATTTTTATTGTTGTCTTGCTTGCTGGAAGCTCTGGGACACAGAGGGAGCGCCTCCGCACCGTGAGTCGGTGCGGAGGGTCTTTTTGCGCCCTCTGCGTGGTCTTTTTGTAGGTTTTTGTGCTGATCGCAAAGTAACCTTTCCTATCCTCGGTCTGTTCAGTAAGTCGGGCCTCACTTTGCTAAATCTATTTAATCTCTGTGTTTGTATTTTCATCTTACTCACAGTCATTATATGTGGGGGTCTGCCTTTTCCTTTGGGGAATTTCTCTGAGGCAAGGTAGGCTTTATTTTTCTATCTTCAGGGCTAGCTAGTTTCTTAGGCTGTGCCGAGTTGCATAGGGAGCGTTAGGCGCAATCCACGGCTATTTCTAGTGTGTTTGATAGGATTAGGGATTGCGGTCAGCAGAGTTCCCACGTCCCAGAGCTCGTCCTTATTATCAGTAACAATCAGGTCATTCCGTGTGCTCTTAACCACCAGGTCCATTATTGTCCTGACCACCAGGTCATAACACCCGACCCGATCCTATAAAAAGAAAAGTCACTCAACCCTAGTCGGAATACTTGAATGACCATGTGATATTTCATTTTTTCTTTTAAAAATAAACTTGCAAAAATTACTACATTTCTAATTTTTTTTCAGTCATGATGGGCTGCAGAGTGTACATTATTGTGAAAAAAATTAACTTTTTTAAATTTACCAAATGGCTGCAATGAAACAAAGAGTGAAAAATTTAAAGGGGTCTGAATACTTTCTGTACCCAATATATATCCTCCTGACACGGATAATAATCCACATCACCATGCAACATATGGTGCCTGCTCAGCAATATTGCATTTTTGCGCCTGCGCAGTACGCTTTTTCCCAACTGCAGGCAAAGCTGAAAAACAGAAGTGTGCATGCGCTGGCAAACATAGTTCTGGTACATGAGCCAGAAGTATGTAAGCCGACGCATGACACTTCTGTTTTTCGGCTTTGCCCATAGTTGGGCAAAGCATACTGCACAGGAGCGAAACGCAATATTTCTGAGCAGGCGCAAGATGTCGCATGGCGATGTGGATGACACAAGAGGCATCACTGATGAAGTAGGACGCAGGCAACAGCTGATGGGAGGGATTATAAGGTTCGAAACCACGCCCATCGGACCAGACTGAGATGATTACCATATAGCATGGGAGAAATTAGAAAGGTTTTTCGGGAGTATACAAGAGGAGTCAGGGGGTTATATAAGGATTTAGGGATTGCAGCGCAGATGCTGAATAAGGTGATATTTTTAGCTGCTTTGTCACAAAACTGGTGACAGATTCCCTTTAACAAACATTTTCTACCATTTTGCTTTTGCAAGTCATATGCCAATTTCAGACTTTCAGACATAGTTAAAGACAGCAAATGATATGAAGCCGGATTCTGTATTCATACTTCATGTTATCTGTCCACTAATTTTAACATATGAAAGTTGGAAAGTAGATGGAAACACATGAAAGTATGATACTATATGATTAAACTACTGTAATGCAGAGGTTTTCACGACAGTACAGTAAAGAAACAATGACCCAGATTAGTCCAACAAATGTATTTTGCAACTTACAAAAATAACTCAACCACTATCTGCCGGCTTGCCGCCGGATCGTCCATGACAGTCTGTTTCAAATCCGTTGCGGTGAGCGACTGCTCCTCCGTATCACTCGTGGGTGCGTCAATGTCTTTGCCTTCTCTGGCCTGTGTCCAGACTCACACAAACCTGTCCTGCAGAGAGCCTCCTGCTCTGATGCTTGCAAAGTTTAAATGGCATTTGTGGACATGGGCCACACCAAAGACTTGGAATGGAGGGAGAGACCCACCTAACTACCATCCTGCAGATCTCTCCAAAAATATAAACCCATGTCAGGTTTTCTTCAATCTAACTTGGTCAAATAGTTTGACCAAATCCACACTCTCCTTTGTTTTTCATTGTAACCACAATTGTGGCTGTAATTGCAATGTACTCCAGGGGTTTAGTATGCTTCTATGTGCATCCTGGGGGACACATAACAACCCTCGTATATGATTCCCTTCACTGCCTCACATTACGTAGACCTCCTTTACTTATTATTACCATAGAAATGCAAAGGTTAACATAAAATCTATATAAACAAAACAGGAGATTTTTTTATTAACTAACATTGATCTACTGCAATGCTGCTTTTATAATTTATTTTTTTATTATTTTTATTTTATTATAGTTGTGCTGGATAGTAAGACAAAAAAATCCTTTAAAACATGATTGTCTCTACTTTATATGATTTACACAGTTGGCAATATTTATTGCATTAATATCTTCAGTGCAACAAATGTTAAAACTAGCTGTATATGTTGTAATATAAATGTCTTGCAGAGGACTGTGTTTTGTTGATTTTTATGCTTCAGCGCAGGCATCAATCCCTTTTTATCAATAATTGGTGTTTGCTTTTGATATTTATTCAGCTGTCTGAAGAGAACAATATTGGTTGTTCATCCATTATCATTATTTTACTTGGTACAAGGCTTTATGATAGAAAGCTGCTTCGATAGTTAGAATAAAAAGCAATATCATATTTACATCTGCATGAAATAAAGCACATAAACTGTTATTTTCGTATATAATATTTTTTAACATCATGGTTCTTGGATGATAAGCAGTCACTAAAACTTAACATTTCAAACAAATTAAAATTATAAAAAATAAACCAAAGCAGTGCATACAGTTGTGTGAAAAAAGTGTTTGCCCCTTCCTGATTTCCTATTCTTTTGCATGTTTATCACACTTAAATATTTCAGATCACCAAACAAATTTAAATATTAGACAAAAATAAAACAAGTAAACATAAAATTCAATTTTTAAATGAATGTCTTTATTATTAAGGGAAAAAGAAATCCAAACCTACAGGGTCATCTGTAAAAAAGTGATTGTCCCCTAAACCTAATAGCTGATTGGGCTACTCTTAGCAGCAATAACTGCAATCAAGCATTTGCGATAACAGGCAATGAGTCTTTTACAATGCTGTGGAGGAATTTTAGCCCACTCAGCTTTGCAGAATTGTTGCAATTCAGCCACATTGCAATGTTTCTGAGCATGAACCGTCTTTTTAAGGTTATGCAACAGCATCTCAATCAGAGTATGGTCAGGACTTTGACTAGGCCACTCCAAAGTTTTATTTTTGTTTTTCTTAAGCCATTCAGAGGAGGAGTTGCTGGTGTGTTTTGGATCATTATCCTGCTTCACAACAAAAATGTGCTTCAGCTTGAGGTCTGCAGTTGTTTGGATGTTGTTGTAGGGTCTTTGTGACCTCTTGGATGAATTGTTACTGTGCTCTTGGGATAATTTTGGTTAGCTGGCCACTCCTGGGAAGGTTCAAGACTGTTCCATGGTTTTGCCATATGTGGATACTGGCTCAAGGATCTGATTCTCTGGAGTCGCTAAGCTTGAGAAATGGCTTTATAACCTTTTACAGCCTGATAGATCTCTATTACTTTGTTTTCCATCGTTCCAGAATTTTTTGGGATAGTGGCAAGATGTCTAGCTTTTGAGGATCTTTTGATCTACATCACTTTGTTATGGAGATCCTATTTAAGTGATTTTTTTTTATTGAGAACAGATGTGGCAGTATTCAGGTCTGCATATGGCTAGGGAATTTTAACTCAACTTCCCAAAGATGTGATAAACCACAGTCAATTTATATTTTAACAATGAGGGAAGGGGCTATCACATTTTCACACAGGGCCCTGTAAGTTTGGATTTTATTTTATCTTAAAAATAAAGATCTCAATTTAAAAAATGGCATTTTGTGCTTACTTGTGTTATCTTTGTCTAATATTTAAACTTGTTCTGTGATCTAAAACATTTAAAGGGCCACTGTCACCCCCCTCCAGCCGTTATAAACTAAAAGGGTCACCTTGTGCAGCAGTAATGCTGCATTCTAACAAGGTGGCTCTTTTAGTTTTAGGTTCAAGTATACCCCAAAAAAAGCGTTTTCATACTTAGCCACAATCCCTGTCTCTAGCCTGGGAGGCGGGTCCTCACTCCCCAGCTCTAACCGCTCCTCTGCCATCACTCCAATCTTCCTGCGCTTTCGGCGCCGCCCCCTCAGCACTGTGTACGTTTCAAAACCAGTGCCTGCGCAGTGTACTGCTGTGCAGACGCAGTAAGCTCTGGCCGTCTGACGTCCCAGCCAGGCTTGCAAACTACGCCTACGTGGGCATTGCGGCCAGCCACCTTTGGAATCCCCGCCCCGCACTGTGTTATGCATTATGCACAGTACGGGGCGGGGATTCCAAAGGTGGCTGGCCGCAATGCCCGCGGAGGCGCAGTCTGCAAGCCTGGCTGGGACGTCAGGCGGCCAGAGCTTACTGCGTCTGCGCAGCACAGCAGTACACTGCGCAGGCACCGGTTTTGAAACGTACCCAGCGCTGAGGGGGTGGTGCCGAAAGCGCAGGAAGATTGGAGTGACGGCAGAGGAGCGGTTAGAACTGGGGAGTGAGGACCCGCCTCCCTGGCTAGAGACAGGAATTGTGGCTAAGTATAAAAATGCTTTATTTGGGGTATACTTGAACCTAAAACTAAAAGAGCCACCTTGTTAGAATGTGGCATTACTGCTGCACAAGGTGGCTCTTTTAGTTTATAACGGCTGGAGGGGGTGACAGTGGCCCTTTAAGTGTGACAAACATGCAAAAGAATAAGAAATCAGCAAGGGGCAAACACATTTTCAAATAAAAAAAATCTGTGCTATTTTGAGACTAACTTTACTTTACACCTAATTTTTTTTAACACTGTTTCAATATTTTGGTGTTAATGCACCATGCACAAAAAGGTTCAAAAATGAAATATAATTATTTTTAGAGAGGAACAAAATAATTATTTACATGCTCAAAATCCTGCTTCAAATTGCTATGATCTAACATGTCATATTACCAAAGACAACTTCAAAATGTAAATGAAACTATTTTGAACATTTTTTAGTGGGGACTTAAATTCTATAGAAATCCTACCAGCTCTATACATTTTACTGTTTTAGTGACAGAGTAATCTACTTTTATTTCACACACAAATGAGAACAGTTCAGTTCACCATTGGCCAAGGGCTCAGAGAAACATCACACCTTTCGCTTTTTGATCAGTTTCCTTGTTCTTGATTAACAGCACTCACTTGCTCAGAGCCAACGCTACCTGAACTCAATTTACATTCCTGTGCATGTGTGAGGTAATCAGGGTGGTAGTCATGGCGAGGGGCTGCTGTTCCAGCACACCCTGGCACCCCACACAGAAAACATAGCGTCCTATCTGTTTGGTTTGTGTGTACTGTGTATTAATCACTTTTGGATTGGAGATCTCCTTAGGTTGACTGACAGACTTCGAGTCCATTTTTACATATTAATTTTACTAAACAAGTTCAGTTCACTCCCAGATGCCGCACAGTAATTCTCATTAGTGATAAAAGTGCAAAAAACAGTCAGCTCACCCTTTAGGTAGGTATCCCAATATCAAGATCTCGCATGGAGAGAGCTGAGCAATCGGTATAGACACTATGAAGAGTGGATATAGTCCATCGAAATCCAGCAGGAATATTGTGTCTTTAATATTAAAATATAGCATTTAAACTGAACCTGTCAGCAGTTTTGGCTGATATAAGGTACTGGCTTTCAGGGCTTCAGGTTCCCTTTAATGAGCCATTTAAAAAATTGACATTATACAAAAGTATTCCACCAAAGTTATATTGCACCTAACAGCATTGTACACATAGTGCAGCGTTTGCAGCCAACATGTTTAAACTTCAAGTCTTAAATATGGTATGTACAATATGCGGGAGCACTAGCAGAGTTTATATAATCTCCCAACAAACTGCTCCAGATAGTCCAATAATGACAACACCCTGGAAGCTCTTAGAAAGAACAAACAGCTGCATAAAATCAGAGAAAGCTAATCTTATGATAGCACACCACATAAATACAAACATAAATACAAACATTAAAATAAGATTCATGGTGAAATAAACATATAAGAATAATAAATTCGTAAAGGAGAAAAAAATTACCTATATCAAATTGTCTAATATTGTAGTATAAAATCCTGTTCAGACCGTGCGGTATTCTGGTTTCTAGTGTAAATATCCAAAATGATTCTCTATTGAGGAGTTTATTCTGTGATCCCCACCTCTGCACGGTCTGTATACTTTTTCAATACCACAGAATTTTTATCCACTTACATCAACTTTATGGACTTTGGCAGAATGTTTAGATACTGCAAAAGAGGAAATAGCCTGAGGATTAACGACATCCGAGATATGGCATCTGATTCTTGTCCTAAGAGGACATATGGTACATCCTACATATTGTAGTTTACAAATAATACATTCTATAAGATAGATGACGAATGTATCATTACAATTTATAAAATTGTTAACATGATAATCAGTAGAATTGTGTAGGGACTGGTACTGATTGGTTTTATGTACATGGTGACAAGCAATACATAGTTTAGCACCGCATCCAAAAAAAAACTGAAACGCGTTGGCTGCAAACGCAGCACTGTGTGTACAATGCTGTTAGGTGCAATATTACTTTAATGGAATACTTTTGTATAATGTCAGTTTTTTAAATGGCTCATTAAAAGCTATATTCTAATATTAAAGACACATTATTCCTGCTGGATTTTGCTGGACTATGTCTGCTCTTCATAGTAATTCTCATTAGTTACAGTTCCTTCCAGCTGTGCTGCCCCTTGCTCTCCTGGCAATCACTATCCCTGAAACGTACCATCCGGTACTGCAGCTTGCCAACTTTCTGAACTAGTTTTTGCTTGGGATGCCCGCCTGTTCCCCTCCAGAGGCGAAATAAAGGATGGTTCTTCCATACCTCTTCCAGATCGTTGGTCTCGGACATTCCAATATATCCCACTGAACCTAATCTCATGCTGCTCCTGTTTCATCGTACTTGCGTAACTTTCAGTCCTATGGTTCTGAACTGTTGGTTCTTCATTGAACTCTTTTCTGGATCAACCTCACAGATTTCCATCCAACTCACTAACTGCACTAAACTAGCAAGTGACCCAACTACACTTACTACTACATTTACCAACTTGGAAATCCCCCATATCCTTAATTACTTTCATCCTGAACTTATATAACTTCCTAATTTACAGTGCCTCCCACTGTACTAAACACAATTGTAACCATTACACAGACCTCAACATTCAGAGAACTGTTTGCTAGAAAACAGTGATTTTATATAAAACCTGAACTTATTTGTGGCATTTGTTTTTCTACCTCTATGACAGAAGTTCTGTGGTATATCCCCATTTGTTCAAGGGAAAATATGCTTGTTTATTACAAAGGGGAAAAACTTTAAAAAGAAGGGGCAAGAAAAAGAAAGAAAAATTGTCCTATAATCACTGAAACATTAGCAATTAGTGTAAGTCCTTAGTAGGGATAAGCGAACGTTCTTGGTGATACTCAGATATCACTCGAGTATCTGGGAGCTCGGATATGCTTGGCACTCCACAAGCATTAGCTGGTGCCCTAAATTCAAACTTGAATCCCAAACTCGCAGGTATGGTACCTGTCACGCAGCCAATAAGCATGTGTGTGGATTGTCCATTGAGTTGCTGTAATGCCGTAGCCATCTTGGTAATGGCATTACTGTAATTGGCTGATTGTGTGACATCATCAGGAATTATAAAAGGACAGGCACCACCAGACTCGGCATACTGATGCCATTGCACAGCTCTGTGACAGTTGTTATTGGAGGGAGATGGTGCTTGTCCAGGCATATGTGTGTACAGTTTAATGAGTAAGAGTCCTGTAGTGTTGATACTGGTGCTGGAGCTGAACCATCATACTAATAGTCCTTGAAAGGGCTAATTTTGTGCTTTGCTTTCTGCATCAGATACATTTTGCCTAGGGAAGGAGAGTGAATTGCCGGAGCAGAAAAAGAGAGTACAGTCTCTAGGCAGGGGCTTTGCAGTTCCGTTGCTAACTAAACAGCTGCGGCAGTTGACCACATTTTTATTTTGTACGTGAAAAAATTAAGTATATTGCCAGCCATAGAGTATTAGGTCCTTTATCATGCATTTCTGTGCAATGTAACATTCCAAAAATGCATTTTTCTGGATTCAATTACTCACCAATACAGTATTACATGCTTCGTGTTACATTTCAGAGTTATATAACACTCCCAAAAACATTGAAACATTTTTCTGTATTCATTGACTCATCTGTATACTATTATACAGTCTGTGGGACATTTTGGTGTTATATAACAGTCCAAAAAAGCATTGAAAAATGTTTCTATATTCAATTACTCATCCATATACTGTAACATTTTCTGTGGTACATGTTGTGAATTCTGTGGTCAAGCTCCCTCCTGTGGTCATGAGTGGTACTTCGGCTGGTTCTGTCTATGAGCTTCCTCTGGTGGATGTGAGTGGGGCTGCGGCTTCTGAGTTTCCTTCCTCAGGTGTCGAGGTTAAGTCGTTAGGTGCTGCTCTATTTAACTCCACCTAGTTCTTTGTTCCTGGCCTCCAGTCAATGTTCCAGTATTGGTCTTGCTCTCTCCTGGATCGTTCTTGTGGCCTGTCTGCCCTGCATAAGCTAAGTTTTGCTTGTGTTACTTTTGTTTGCTATATTTTCTGTCCAGCTTGCTATATTGGTTTTTCTTGCTTGCTGGAAGCTCTGAGACGCAGAGGGAGCACCTCCGTACCGTTAGTCAGTGCGGAGGGTCTTTTTGCCCCCTCTGCATGGTTGTTTGTAGGTTTTGTGCTGACCGCAAAGCTATCTTTCCTATCCTCGGTCTATTCAGTAAGTCGGGCCTCACTTTGCTAAAATCTATTTCATCTCTGTGTTTGTATTTTCATCTTTACTCACAGTCATTATATGTGGGGGGCTGCCTTTTCCTTTGGGGAATTTTTCTGAGGCAAGGTAGGCTTATTTTTCTATCTTCAAGGCTAGCTAGTTTCTTAGGCTGTGCCGAGTTGCATAGGGAGCGTTAGGCGCAATCCACGGCTACCTCTAGTGTGGTATGATAGGATTAGGGATTGCGGTCAGCAGAGTTCCCACGTCTCAGAGCTCGTCCTATGTTAGTAACTATCAGGTCACTTTGTGTGCTCTTAACCACAAGGTCCATTGTGGTTCTGAATCACCTGTTCATAACAGTACTGGAGGCCCAAAGTACTAATGCTTCTCAATAGAGGGAAAAGAGAAGTTCTGAGACCATTTTTTTTTCTCTGTACTGTGTTTTGTCTTTCTTTTCCCCTAGACATTTGGGTGGTTCAGGACACAGGTGTAGTGATGGACATTAAAGATCTGTCTTCTTGTGTGGATCATCTCACTGCAAGAGTACAAAATATTCAAGACTTTGTGGTTCAGAATTCTATGTTAGAACCAAGAATTCCTATTCCTGATTTGTTTTCTGGAGATAGAGCTAAGTTTCTGAGCTTTCAGAATAATTGTAAACTGTTTCTGGCTTTGAAACCCCGCTCCTCTGGTGACCCAGTTCAACAAGTTAAGATCATTATTTCTTTATTACGTGGCGACCCTCAAGACTGGGCATTTTCCCTTGCGCCAGGAGATACTGCATTATGTAATATTGATGCGTTTTTTCTGGCGCTCGGATTGCTGTATGATGAACCTAATTCAGCGGATCAGGCAGAGAAAAATTTGCTGGCTCTGTGTCAGGGTCAGGATGAGGTAAAGATATATTGTCAGAAGTTTAGGAAGTGGTCTGTGCTCACTCAATGGAATGAATGTGCGCTGGCAGCAATTTTCAGAAAAGGTCTCTCTGAAGCCCTTAAGGATGTCATGGTGGGATTTCCTATGCCTGCTGGTCTGAATGAGTCTATGTCTTTGGCCATTCAGATCGGTCGACGCTTGCGTGAGCGTAAAACTGTGCACCATTTGGCGGTATTATCTGAGCATGGACCTGAGCCTATGCTCTGCGATAGGACTTTGACCAGAGCTGAACGGCAAGAACACAGACGTCAGAATGGGCTGTGTTTTTACTGTGGTGATTCCACTCATGCTATCTCCGATTGTCCTAAGCGCACTAAGCGGTTCGCTAGGTCTGCCACCATTGGTACGGTACAGTCGAAATTTCTTTTGTCCGTTACTTTGATCTGCTCTTTGTCATCCTATTCTGTCATGGCATTTGTGGATTCAGGCGCTGCCCTGAATTTGATGGACTTGGAGTATGCTAGGCGCTGTGGGTTTTTCTTGGAGCCCTTGCAGTATCCTATTCCATTGAGAGGAATTGATGCTACGCCTTTGGCCAAGAATAAGCCTCAGTACTGGACTCAGCTGACCATGTGCATGGCTCCTGCGCATCAGGAGGATATTCGCTTTTTGGTGTTGCATAATCTGCATGATGTGGTCGTGTTGGGGTTGCCATGGCTACAAGTCCATAACCCAGTATTGGATTGGAAATCAATGTCTGTGTCCAGCTGGGGTTATCAGGGGGTACATGGTGATGTTCCATTTCTGTCTATTTCATCATCCACCCCTTCTGAGGTCCCAGAGTTCTTGTCGGATTACCGGGATGTATTTGATGAGCCCAAGTCCAGTGCCCTACCTCCGCATAGGGATTGTGATTGTGCTATCGATTTGATTCCTGGTAGTAAGTTTCCTAAAGGTCGACTATTTAATTTGTCTGTGCCTGAGCACGCCGCTATGCGGAGTTACGTAAAGGAATCCTTGGAGAAGGGTCATATTCGCCCGTCGTCGTCGCCATTGGGAGCAGGGTTCTTTTTTGTGGCCAAGAAGGATGGTTCGCTGAGACCTTGTATTGATTACTGCCTTCTAAATAAAATCACGGTCAAATTTTAGTACCCCTTGCCGCTGCTGTCTGTTTTGTTTTCTCGGATTAAGGGGGCTAGTTGGTTCACCAAGATAGATCTTCGTGGTGCGTATAATCTTGTGCGTATTAAACAGGGCGATGAATGGAAAACAGCATTTAATACGCCCGAGGGCCATTTTGAGTACCTGGTTATGCCATTCGGGCTTTCTAATGCTCCATCAGTGTTTCAGTCCTTTATGCATGACATCTTCCGAGAGTACCAGGATAAATTCCTGATTGTATACTTGGATGATATTTTGGTCTTCTCGGATGATTGGGAGTCTCACGTGAAGCAGGTCAGAATGGTGTTCCAGGTCCTGCGTGCAAATTCTTTGTTTGTGAAGGGGTCAAAGTGTCTCTTTGGTGTTCAGAAGGTTTCATTTTTGGGTTTCATTTTTTCCCCTTCTACTATCGAGATGGACCCTGTTAAAGTTCAGGCCATTTATGATTGGACTCAGCCGACATCTCTGAAGAGTCTGCAAAAGTTCCTGGGCTTTGCTAATTTTTATCGTCGCTTCATCAATAATTTTTCTAGTATTGCTAAACCGTTGACTGATTTAACCATGAAGGGTGCTGATGTGGTCAATTGGTCTTCTGCTGCTGTGGAAGCTTTTCAAGAGTTGAAGCGTTGTTTTTCTTCTGCCCCTGTGTTGTGCCAACCAGATGTTTGGCTCCCGTTCCAGGTCGAGGTTGATGCTTCTGAGATTGGAGCAGGGGCTGTTTTGTCGCAAAGAACTTCTGATGGCTCGGTGATGAAACCATGCGCCTTCTTTTCCAGGAGGTTTTCACCTGCTGAGCGTAATTATGATGTTGGCAATCAAGAGTTGCTGGCCATGAAGTGGGCATTCGAGGAGTGGCGTCATTGGCTTGAGGGAGCTAAGCATCGCGTGGTGGTCTTGACTGATCACAAGAACTTGACTTATCTCGAGTCTGCCAAACGGTTGAATCCTAGACAGGCTCGTTGGTTGCTGTTTTTCTCCCGTTTTGACTTTGTGGTTTCGTACCTTCCGGGCTCTAAAAATGTGAAGGCGGATGCCCTGTCTAGGAGTTTTGTGCCCGACTCTCCGGGTTTGTCTGAGCCGGCGGGTATTCTCAAAGAGGGGGTAATTTTGTCTGCCATCTCCCCTGATTTGCGGCGGGTGCTGCAAAAATTTCAGGCTAATAGACCTGACCGTTGCCCAGCGGAGAAACTGTTTGTCCCTGATAAATGGACGAGTAGAGTTATCTCTGAGGTTCATTGTTCGGTGTTGGCTGGTCATCCTGGAATCTTTGGTACCAGAGATTTGGTGGCTAGATCCTTTTGGTGGCCATCTCTGTCACGGGATGTGCGTTCGTTTGTGCAGTCCTGTGGGATTTGTGCTCGGGCTAAGCCCTGTTGTTCTCGTGCCAGTGGGTTGCTTTTGCCCTTGCCAGTCCCGAAGAGGCCATGGACACATATCTCTATGGATTTTATTTCGGATCTCCCCATCTCTCAAAAAATGTCGGTCATTTGGGTTGTTTGTGATCGCTTCTCTAAGATGGTCCATTTGGTACCCTTGTCTAAATTGCCTTCCTCCTCTGATTTGGTGCCATTGTTCTTCCAGCATGTGGTTCGTTTACATGGCATTCCGGAGAACATCGTTTCTGACAGAGGTTCCCAGTTTGTTTCGAGGTTTTGGCGAGCCTTTTGTGCTAGGATGGGCATTGATTTGTCTTTTTCCTCGGCTTTCCATCCTCAGACAAATGGCCAGACTGAACGAACCAATCAGACCTTGGAAACATATCTGAGATGTTTTGTTTCTGCCGATCAGGATGATTGGGTGTCCTTTTTGCCTTTGGCTGAGTTCGCCCTTAATAATCGGGCCAGCTCGGCTACTTTGGTTTTGCCGTTTTTCTGCAATTCTGGTTTCCATCCTCGTTTCTCTTCAGGGCAGGTTGAGTCTTCTGACTGTCCTGGTGTGGATACTGTGGTGGATAGGTTGCAGCAGATTTGGACTCATGTGGTGGACATTGACATTGTCTCAGGAGAAGGCTCAACGTTTCGCTAACCGCAGGCGCTGTGTGGGTCCCCGACTTCGTGTTGGGGATTTGGTTTGGTTGTCATCTCGTTATATTCCTATGAAAGTTTCCTCTCCTAAGTTTAAGCCTCGTTTCATTGGTCCGTATAGGATTTCTGAGGTTCTTAATCCTGTGTCTTTTCGTTTGACCCTTCCAGCTTCTTTTTCCATCCATAACGTATTCCATAGGTCATTGTTGCGGAGATACGTGGCACCTGTGGTTCCATCCGTTGATCCTTTTGCCCCGGTTTTGGTTGAGGGGGAGTTGGAGTATATAGTGGAGAAGATTTTGGATTCTCGTATTTCGAGACAGAAACTCCAGTACCTGGTTAAGTGGAAGGGTTATGGTCAGGAAGATAATTCCTGGGTCTTTGCCTCTGATGTTCATGCTGCCGATCTGGTTCATGCCTTTCATTTGGCTCATCCTGGTCGGCCTGGGGGCTCTGGTGAGGGTTTCGGTGACCCCTCCTCAAGGGGGGGGTACTGTTGTGAATTCTGTGGTCAAGCTCCCTCCTGTGGTCATGAGTGGTACTTCGGCTGGTTCTGTCTATGAGCTTCCTCTGGTGGATGTGAGTGGGGCTGCGGCTTCTGAGTTCCCTTCCTCAGGTGACGAGGTTAAGTCGTTAGGTGCTGCTCTATTTAACTCCACCTAGTTCTTTGTTCCTGGCCTCCAGTCAATGTTCCAGTATTGGTCTTGCTCTCTCCTGGATCGTTCTTGTGGCCTGTCTGCCCTGCATAAGCTAAGTTTTGCTTGTGTTACTTTTGTTTGCTATATTTTCTGTCCAGCTTGCTATATTGGTTTTTCTTGCTTGCTAGAAGCTCTGAGACGCATAGGGAGCACCTCCGTACAGTTAGTCGGTGCGGAGGGTCTTTTTGCCCCCACTGCGTGTTTTTTTGTAGGTTTTTGTGCTGACCGCAAAGCTATCTTTCCTATCCTTGGTCTATTCAGTAAGTCGGGCCTCACTTTGCTAAAATCTATTTCATCTCTGTGTTTGTATTTTCATCTTAACTCACAGTCATTATATGTGGGGGGCTGCCTTTTCCTTTGGGAAATTTCTCTGAGGCAAGGTAGGCGTTTTTTTCTATCTTCAGGGCTAGCTAGTTTCTCAGGCTGTGCCGAGTTGCATAGGGAGCGTTAGGCGCAATCCACGGCTACCTCTAGTGTGGTATGATAGGATTAGGGATTGCGGTCAGCAGAGTTCCCACGTCTCAGAGCTCATCCTATGTTAGTAACTATCAGGTCACTTTGTGTGCTCTTAACCACTAGGTCCATTGTGGTTCTGAATCACCTGTTCATAACAGGTACATTTCGGTGCAGTATAACACTTGCAAAAAGTGTTGAAAACATTTTTTCTGTATTTTTTCTGTTACTCATCCATATATTATTATGTGGTCTGTGGTACATTTCAGTGTTCTATAACAGTCCAAAAAAGTGTTGAAAAATGTTTCTACATTCAATTACTCATCAATATGGTTTGACAACCTATGTAGTACATTTTGGTGTTATATAACCCTCCCAAAAAGCAGTGAAACATTTTTCTGTATTCAATTGCTCATCCATATACTATTTCTTGCTCTGTGGTGCATTTCAGTGCTATAGACCAAAAAAGGATTGAAACATTTTTCTATCTCCAATTACTCATCCATATACTATTACGTGTCCTGTGGTACATTTCGGTGTTATATAAAACTTCAAAAGAACGATGAAAAACTTGTCTGGATTGAATTAGTCATCCATAGAGCATTAGGTGTTTTCTGTTACATTTCGGTGGTATATTACACTCCAAAAAAAGTTTAAAAATTTGTCTGAATTCAGTTTGTCATCCATAGAGCATTAGGTGTGTTCTATGAAATTTGGATGGCATATACCACTCCAAAATAGCCTTGAAAAATTCATCTTTGTTCAATTACTCATCCTCATCACATTTTGTGCTTTGTAGTAAATTCCTATGGTATATAACACTCCAAATAAGCATTCCAAAATGTTTTATGGATTCAATTAGTCATCTATACAGTTTAGCGTGGTTCTCTTTACATATTGGTGGTATATAAAAAAAAACTTCCACAAATTTTTGTAAAATTACAGTGGGTTCAATTTTTAAAAAAATTCGTTTGGCCTGGTACAGTTCATGAAATATTTTTGTTCAAAAAATTGACTATTGCTATATATAGTGTAGAACCTACTTTGTAAGAAATTTCATTGGTTTGAAAAGAAACAGAATTGGTCTGCTACAGGTATACAAATTTGGTAGTTCAAAAATTTGCTATTGTTATATACAGGGTGGTCCAGAAGTAGGTGGACAGTATGTGTAATAGGCTTATGAAGGGGGAGATTTATCAAACATGGTATAAAGTGAAACTGACTCTGTTGCCCATAGCAACCAATCAGATTCCTCTTTTCATTCTTCTCAGACTCTTTGGAAAATAAAAGGTGGAATCTGATTGGTTGCTAAGAGCAACTGTGTTGTGAATTCTGTGGCTGAGTTCACTTCTGTGGTCACAAGTGGTATTGCAGTCTCTGGGCTTCCTCCCTCAGGTGTTTTGGTGAGCTCGTTGGCTGCCTTGCTATTTAGCTCCACCTGAGTCTGTCTTCCTTGCTCCTTGTCAATGTTCCAGTGTTGGATCTGAGCTACTGCATCTTTCCTTGGGCCTGCTGCTCTGCTAGATAAGTGCTTCTAGTTTGTTTTCTGTTTTTTCTGTCCAGCTTGTTATTATCTTTTGCTGGAAGCTCTGAGAAGCAAAGGGGTGCACCGCCGTGCTGTTAGTTCGGCACGGTGGGTCTTTTTGCCCCTTTGCGTGGTTTTCGTTTTAGGGTTTTTTGTAGACTGCATAGTTCTCTTTGCTATCCTCGCTCTGTCTAGAATATCGGGCCTCACTTTGCTGAATCTATTTCATTCCTACGTTTGTTTTTTCATCTTGCTAACAGTCATTATATGTGGGGGCTGCCTATTCCTTTGGGGTATTTCTCTGAGGTAAGTCAGGCTTGTATTTCTATCTTCAGGCTAGTCAGCTCCTCAGGCAGTGCCGAGTTGCATAGGTAGTTGTTAGGCGCAATCCACTGCTGCTTCCAGTTGTGTGAGGACAGTTCAGGTACTGCAGTCTACAGAGATTCCACGTCTCAGAGCTCGTCCTATTGTTTTGGGTTTTTGCCAGATCTCTGTATGTGCGCTGATTACTGCACGCTGTGTTGCCTGATTGCCAGCCATAACAGTACAAGGAGCCAATTCAATGATTTCCAATAGAGGGAAAAAAGAAATCCTGACAGCATTTTTTTTTCTTAGCTCTGTCTTCAGTCTTTTTTTTCCCCTAGACATTAGAGTGCTTCAGGACACAGCTGTGGACATGGATATTCAGGCTCTGTGCTCCTCAATGGATAATCTCGTTGTAAATGTACAAAAGATTCAAGATACTATTGATCAGAAATCGATGCTAGAACCAAGAATTCCGATTCCTGATTTGTTTTTTGGTGACAGAACTAAGTTCCTGAGCTTCAGAAATAATTGTAAGCTATTTTTGGCCTTGAAACCTCATTCTTCTGGTAATCCTATTCAACAGGTTTTGATTATTATTTCTTTTTTGCGCGGCGACCCACAGGACTGGGCGTTTTCTCTTGCACCAGGAGATTCTGCATTGAGTAATGTTGATGCGTTTTTCCAGGCGCTGGGATTGCTTTACGATGAGCCTAATTCAGTGGATCAAGCTGAGAAAAATCTGCTGGCTTTATGCCAGGGTCAGGATGATGTAGAAGTATATTGTCAGAAATTTAGAAAGTGGTCAGTACTCACTCTGTGGAATGAATCTGCACTAGCGGCTTTGTTCAGAAAGGGTCTCTCTGAAGCTCTTAAGGATGTAATGGTGGGATTTCCTATGCCTGCTGGTTTGAATGAGTCTATGTCCTTGGCCATTCAGATCGGTCGTCGCTTGCGCGAGCGTAAATCTGTGCACCATCTGGCGGTATTGTCTGAGAGTAAGCCTGAGCCTATGCAGTGCAACAGGACTATGACTAAAGTAGAACGGCACGAACACAGACGTCTGAACAGACTGTGTTTCTATTGTGGTGATTCTACTCATGCTATTTCTAATTGTCCTAAACGCACTAGGCGGTTCGATAGCTCTGCCGTTATTGGTACTGTACAGTCCAAATTCCTTTTGTCCATTACCTTAATGTGCTCTTTGTCATCATATTCTGTCATGGCGTTTGTGGATTCAGGCGCTGCCCTGAATCTGATGGATTTGGATTATGCTAAACGTTGTGGATTTTTCTTGGAGCCTTTGCAGTGTCCTATTCCGTTGAGAGGAATTGATGCTACACCTCTGGCCAAGAATAAGCCTCAGTACTGGGCCCAGCTGACCATGTGCATGGCTCCTGCACATCAGGAAGTTATTCGCTTTTTGGTACTGCATAATTTGCATGATGTGGTCGTGTTGGGGTTGCCATGGCTACAAACCCATAATCCAGTATTGGATTGGAACTCTATGTCGGTAACCAGCTGGGGTTGTCAGGGAGTACATGGTGATGTTCCATTTTTGTCTATTTCGTCATCCATTCCTTCTGACATCCCAGAGTTCTTGTCGGACTTTCAGGATGTATTTGAAGAGTCCAAGTCTGATGCCCTTCCTCCGCATAGGAATTGTGATTGTGCTATCGATTTGATTCCTGGTAGTAAATTCCCTAAGGGTCGTTTATTTAATTTGTCCGTACCTGAACACACCGCTATGCGCAGTTATGTGAAGGAGTCCCTGGAGAAGGGACATATTCGCCCATCGTCGTCACCATTGGGAGCAGGGTTCTTTTTTGTAGCCAAGAAGGATGGTTCGCTAAGACCGTGTATTGATTACCGCCTTCTTAATAAGATCACTGTTAAGTTTCAGTATCCCTTGCCATTGATTTCTGACTTGTTTGCTCGGATTAAGGGGGCTAGTTGGTTTACTAAGATTGATCTTCGTGGTGCGTATAATCTGGTGAGAATCAGGCAGGGAGATGAATGGAAAACGGCATTTAATACGCCCGAGGGTCATTTTGAGTATCTGGTGATGCCGTTCGGACTTGCCAATGCTCCATCTGTTTTTCAGTCTTTTATGCATGACATTTTCCGTGAGTATCTGGATAAATTCTTGATTGTTTACTTGGATGACATTTTGATCTTCTCAGATGATTGGGAGTCTCATGTAAAGCAAGTCAGAATGGTTTTCCAGGTCCTGCGTGCTAATTCCTTGTTCGTGAAGGGATCAAAGTGTCTCTTCGGTGTGCAGAAAGTTTCATTTTTGGGGTTCATCTTTTCCCCTTCTACTATCGAGATGGATCCGGTTAAGGTTCAGGCCATCCAGGATTGGACTCAGCCGACATCTCTAAAAAGTTTGCAGAAATTCCTGGGCTTTGCTAATTTTTATCGTCGCTTCATCTGTAATTTTTCTAGCATTGCCAGACCATTGACCGATTTGACCAAGAAGGGTGCTGATTTGGTTAATTGGTCTTCTGCTGCCGTGGAAGCTTTTCAGGAGTTGAAGCGTCGTTTTTGCTGTGCCCCTGTGTTGTGTCAACCTGATGTTTCTCTTCCGTTCCAGGTCGAGGTTGATGCTTCTGAGATTGGTGCAGGGGCGGTTTTGTCACAGAGAGGTTCTGGTTGCTCAGTGTTCAAACCATGTGCTTTCTTTTCCAGGAAATTTTCTGCTGCTGAGCGTAATTATGATGTGGGCAACCGAGAGTTGCTGGCCATGAAGTGGGCATTCGAGGAGTGGCGTCATTGGCTTGAGGGTGCTAAGCATCGCGTGGTGGTTTTGACTGATCATAAGAACCTTACTTATCTTGAGTCTGCCAAGCGCTTGAATCCTAGACAGGCCCGTTGGTCGTTATTTTTTGCTCGTTTTGATTTTGTGATTTCATACCTTCCGGGCTCTAAAAATGTGAAGGCGGATGCTCTGTCTAGGAGTTTTGTGCCCGACTCTCCGGGGTTATCTGAGCCGGCGAGTATCCTCAAGGAAGGAGTCATTGTGTCTGCCATCTCCCCTGATTTGCGGAGAGTGTTGCAGAAATTTCAGACTAATAAACCTGATCGTTGTCCGGCCGAGAAACTGTTCGTCCCTGATAGGTGGACTAGTAAAGTTATCTCTGAACTTCATTGTTCGGTGCTGGCCGGTCATCCAGGAATCTTTGGTACCAGGGAGTTGGTTGCTAGATCCTTCTGGTGGCCATCTCTGTCGCGGGATGTGCGTGCTTTTGTGCAGTCCTGTGGAATTTGTGCTAGGGCTAAGCCCTGCTGTTCACGTGCCAGTGGGTTGCTTTTGCCCTTGCCGGTCCCGAAGAGGCCTTGGACACATATTTCGATGGATTTCATTTCTGACCTTCCCGTTTCTCAAAAGATGTCTGTCATTTGGGTGGTCTGTGATCGCTTTTCTAAAATGGTCCATCTGGTGCCCTTGGTTAAATTGCCTTCCTCCTCTGATTTGGTGCCTTTGTTCTTCCAGCATGTGGTTCGTTTACATGGCATTCCTGAGAATATTGTTTCTGACAGAGGTTCCCAGTTTGTCTCGAGGTTCTGGCGAGCCTTTTGTGGTAGGATGGGCATTGACCTATCTTTTTCCTCGGCCTTCCATCCTCAGACTAATGGCCAGACCGAACGAACCAATCAGACCTTGGAAACATATCTGAGATGTTTTGTTTCCGCTGACCAGGATGATTGGGTGTCATTTTTGCCGTTGGCTGAGTTCGCCCTTAATAATCGGGCCAGCTCGGCTACCTTGGTCTCTCCATTTTTCTGCAATTCTGGGTTCCATCCTCGTTTCTCTTCAGGACAGGTTGAGTCTTCGGACTGTCCTGGTGTGGATTATGTGGTGGACAGGTTGCAGCAGATCTGGACTCAGGTAGTGGACAATTTGACCTTGTCCCAGGAGAAGGCTCAGCTTTTCGCTAATCGCAGACGCCGTGTGGGACCCCGACTTCGTGTTGGGGATCTGGTTTGGTTATCTTCTCGTCATATACCTATGAAGGTTTCCTCTCCTAAATTTAAACCTCGTTTTATTGGTCCGTATAGGATTTCTGAGATTCTCAATCCGGTGTCTTTTCGTCTGACCCTCCCAGACTCCTTTTCCATACATAATGTATTCCATAGGTCGTTGTTGAGGAGATACGTGGCACCTATGGTTCCATCTGTGGAGCCTCCTGCCCCTGTTTTGGTGGAGGGGGAATTGGAGTATATTGTGGAGAAGATTTTGGATTCTCGTGTCTCTAGACGGAAACTCCAGTATCTGGTCAAATGGAAGGGTTATGCTCAGGAAGATAATTCCTGGGTTTTTGCCTCTGATGTCCATGCCCCAGATCTTGTTCGTGCCTTTCATGTGGCTCATCCTGGTCGGCCTGGGGGTTCTGGTGAGGGTTCGGTGACCCCTCCTCAAGGGGGGGGTACTGTTGTGAATTCTGTGGCTGAGTTCACTTCTGTGGTCACAAGTGGTATTGCAGTCTCTGGGCTTCCTCCCTCAGGTGTTTTGGTGAGCTCGTTGGCTGCCTTGCTATTTAGCTCCACCTGAGTCTGTCTTCCTTGCTCCTTGTCAATGTTCCAGTGTTGGATCTGAGCTACTGCATCTTTCCTTGGGCCTGCTGCTCTGCTAGATAAGTGCTTCTAGTTTGTTTTCTGTTTTTTCTGTCCAGCTTGTTATTATCTTTTGCTGGAAGCTCTGAGAAGCAAAGGGGTGCACCGCCGTGCTGTTAGTTCGGCACGGTGGGTCTTTTTGCCCCTTTGTGTGGTTTTCGTTTTAGGGTTTTTTGTAGACTGCATAGTTCTCTTTGCTATCCTCGCTCTGTCTAGAATATCGGGCCTCACTTTGCTGAATCTATTTCATTCCTACGTTTGTTTTTTCATCTTGCTAACAGTCATTATATGTGGGGGCTGCCTATTCCTTTGGGGTATTTCTCTGAGGTAAGTCAGGCTTGTATTTCTATCTTCAGGCTAGTCAGCTCCTCAGGCAGTGCCGAGTTGCATAGGTAGTTGTTAGGCGCAATCCACTGCTGCTTCCAGTTGTGTGAGGACAGTTCAGGTACTGCAGTCTACAGAGATTCCACGTCTCAGAGCTCGTCCTATTGTTTTGGGTTTTTGCCAGATCTCTGTATGTGCGCTGATTACTGCACGCTGTGTTGCCTGATTGCCAGCCATAACAAACTGAGTCAGTTTCGCAGATCCAGTTTTCACAGATTAATCTCCCCCAAATCTGTTTTCTTTTCAGATAATTCAGATAACCCATAATGGCAAATAATTTAAATGCAGATAAAAGAAAATTGATTTTAAGAGTATTGGAAATCTCAAAATGCTGAAACAGTTAGAGCAAATTGGGTTGAAACATTTGACACTCAAGCCCCAAAGAGACAATCCATTTACCACATTTGTGACAAATTTAATGCCACTTGCTCAATCCTTAAAGGAACTCTGTCACGTGAATTTGGAGGGAACAATCTTCAGCCATAGGGGCGGGGTTTTCGGGTGTTTGATTCACCCTTTCCTTACCCGCTGGCTGCATGCTGGCTGCAATATTGGATTGAAGTTCATTCTCTGTCCTCTGTAGTACATGCCTGCACAAGGCAATTGTTCCCTCCAAATTTAGGTGACAGAGTCCCTTTAATGCTCCAAAAACTGGTCGACCCAAAACAGCCTGTACAGAAAATAATAAACAACTTGTTGCTGAAACATTTGTTCAGAGTCCAAAAAAGTCCACCAGAAGAGTCTTTTTAGAATTGGGAATGAGCTTCGATCATGCGAATCCTGAAATCTATTGAGTGGAAAGCTTATTGTCCACGTCTAATTCATGGTTTACCAGAGGATGAACCAAACAGGCAGCTGCAATTTAGTGAGATTATGCTTAACGAAATTGAAGAAAATCCAGTAATTTTAGATAACATTATGTGGAGTGATGAAGCTTCTTTCAAATTATCTGGCCATATTAACAGACATAATTGTATTTACTGGTATAATGAGAACATGCATTTAACATTAGATCAACAACTAAATGAGCCTGGTGTCAATGTTTGGGGCGGTATTTCAAGTTTTGGGTTTTTTGGACCATTTTTTTTATGGAACAGTCACAGGAGATAAGTATCTATTCTAATGAATCAAATTGTTCTCCAGTTACAGCAACAGCCTAATTCAAATGACCTTTATTTCCAACAAGATGGGGCCCCTCCACATTATTCAAGAGTAGTCCGCGAGCATCTTGATTAAACATTTCCTAATAAATGGATTGGCCGAAGAGACCCACTTGATTGGCCGGCACATTCTCCAGACTTGACCCCAATGGATTTTTTCTTTTGGAGAGTACTCAAGGGCAAAGTTTATAGTTGAAAACCAAAAATTGTCAGTGATTTGAAAAATTACATAAGAGATGCATTTCAAGAAATTGATACCCAAAGAGACTTGTGCAAAAAGTTTGTCGAAGCGTAAGAGTCAGACTTCAAAGCTGTGCAAAGTGTGATGGAAAACATTTTGAGCACCTGCGTTGATAAAATATAAGGGCTTTTGTATTATTGTTCAAAATAAAATTTAATTTTCAAATGTTATGCATGTGTAAGTAAATATAATTTTATATAAAAATCAAAATAATAATAATTATTTTCTGTCCACCTACTTTTGGACCACCATGTATACTGTAGAACTTGGTTTGTGTGCACTCCCTCTAGCTCCTCCTCAGCCGCCATTTCTGACTTGCTATCTCAGAACACACATCAGCTGATAGCTTTGCAGCACTGTCTCAGTGAGGCAGCAAAACTATCTGCTGAGCTAATTTCTCTAGGAGACAAACTGCATTGAACAGTTATTGAAAGGAATAACAGACAAGACAGATATGTGGCTCTCTTCACTTAACAAACAACCAAGCATGGTCGTGGGTGATAAAGGTCGTAACCTTGTAGCAGCGGTGACTTACCATGCTTGGCCCACATATTCAATTTGATAATTCAGCAGTTTATAAAAACATACCCATTTTTGCCAGAGATTCTGATCAAGGTATGCCACGTTGTTGTCCATTTCTGAAAGTCAGCTACTGCTGTCCCCACTCTGGTAGTGCTGCAGCAGCACATGCAAGTGCCAGCTCACTGACTGGTATGCGACGTTATCACGCTCTGAATCTCCCCACTGCACATGCTGGCAAGGCTTTGTGAGCAGCAGAGGCCAGTTGTGGAACACCAGCTCCAACAGTCCCGCCCTTATTCTGGTCAGCCTCTGCACATAACAACTGAAGAGCGGGCATGGATGTCTAACAATTGTGTAATTCTCCAAGACTTTGAGGACTCCACAAAGATGGTGAGTGGTAATGATACCATCATCAGCACAATGATCCCCCTTTGTGTCTACTTAAACAATGGCTGCTGACAATTAAACATGAAACTTTGCATGTGACCATGTGGAGACGGTGGAAGACATGAGACAGGAAGATACTACCCAACCCAGCCTCATCTCATCTGTTCAGTGCAGATTTGGTAACAATAACGACATGGAGCTGGGGAGGAGGAGGAGGTACAGGAGCTGGCTGTTTAAGGTAAGTACCCACATAAGCAATAGTACCCTAGCAATAAACGCTAGTACCCAAACAAGTTTTGCCCTGTCTCTCCTATGTGGATGGGCTGAGGAGAAAGACATGGAGGAGGGAGAGCATATAGAGACTAGTCATCATGGTGGAGACAGGGAAATGTTACGTGTTGGCGACCTTGTCACATATGGCACCCTTTATGTACAGCTGCCTTTCCTGTGGCCCTTGCATTACATTCATCTTTGCAAAAAAAAAGCACTGGTTGTTCACCCTTCTAGACCCACGCATCTCACCTTCCTGAGGTGGAGAGGTCTAGTAAAATTGTGCCGTAGCAAAAGGCCATTGAGAAACATATGTTGGAAAAATTCCCATTAGACAACACTAGTGGAGATGAGCGAATATTTCAATGTTCTGTTCAGATTACAATTGCCGATTTTGCAATGTCCATCAAATTGCTTGTCGAATATCCGCCAAACATAGCAAAACGCCATTGGAGTCAATAGAAGGCAAAAAAAGCATACAAAACACCTTCAAATGGACACAAAAGCTGCCAAAACACATCAAATTAGGGGTAGGTGCCACTAAAGTGGACTCAATTGACCCACAGTACAAATTTTAGAATGGCACGGCAGCAATCAGCCATGCATTAGATATGAGGGTCTGAGCCAGCATTTACAGCTTTGAATTGAATTTCAAATTAGGATGAGGTGGTTGAGGCATCGGTGTAAGCCTGCTGTGCTGGGAGCCCTGATACCACATGAAGCAGCTCAACCTGCTTTGATGCTCAGCAACACTCAGGTGGGTAAAATATCAGTTTCGTAGAGTAGTATTGTCAGAAAAATGTACACAGGGAGTTGACTCATAGGAAATGGAAGCCTGCCCGTCTCAGAGGTCTACTGCTACATGCAACATACATGTTACACATTTCCAAAAAGTAGTGACAGACACTACCAAAGTGGTATCAATTTCAGTACAGTATAACTAGTATAATGGGGACCGACATCTATTCCAATACAGCCAACCCAGCAGATGGAAAGACCCAATCAGGAGATTCCACAGTTCCGAAAATTAGTGGCAGACATCACCAAAATGCCATCAATTTCAATAGAGTATAACTAGTAAAATGGGGAATGACACCTCTTCCACTATAGCCAACCTAGCAGATGGTGACCCAGCCAGGACTGTACACATTTCTGAAAGTTAGTGGCAGACACCAACAAAGTGGCATCAATTTCATGAGAGTAGAAATAGTACAATAGGAACCAACACATCTTCCACTACAGCCATCCCAGCTGATCGAGACCCAATCAGGAGTCTTCAATTTTAAGACAATTTTTGGCAGACACCACCAAAGTGGCATTAATTTCAAAAGAGGAGAAATAGTATAATGGGGAGCAACATCTCTTCCACTAAAACCAAGCCAGCAGATGGAGATCCAACCAGTAGTGTTCACATTTCCACAAATTTGTGTTAATGTCTGCAGCAGCAACAGCAAGCACAGAAGCCACACTAAAGATATCACAGAATGCAATTACATGAGATCAATGCAGCACACTAAAAACTACAACATCTCCTAGTCTGTGCACTATGCGATTGGGGTGCAAAAGTCCTTGGAGATCCATGACATGTTCATCTTGATGAAAGTTGGGTGGTCTACACTTTCAGGGGACAGCCAGATGCACTTATCCATCAGGACACCACCAGCAGCACTGAAGACATGTTCTGAAAGAATGCTGGCTGCCGGGCATGATAAAACTTCCAAGGCATGACAGGTGAGCTCAGGCCACTCGACCATTTTTGAAGACCAAAATATAAAAGGGTCAAACCCTTTTATACCTTGATACCGTGCCGCACAAGAGGTTGGTACACAAAATGAGAATGCTTGGTCTGGGGGAAAATGTGTGTAAATGGGTTAGTAACTGGCTTAGTGATAGAAAGCAGAGGGTGGTTATAAATGGTATAGTCTCTAACTGGGTCGCTGTGACCAGTGGGGTACCGCAGGGGTCAGTATTGGGACCTGTTCTCTTCAACATATTCATTAATGATCTGGTAGAAGGTTTACACAGTAAAATATCGATATTTGCAGATGATACAAAACTATGTAAAGCAGTTAATACAAGAGAAGATAGTATTCTGCTACAGATGGATCTGGATAAGTTGGAAACTTGGGCTGAAAGGTGGCAGATGAGGTTTAACAATGATAAATGTAAGGTTATACACATGGGAAGAGGGAATCAATATCACCATTACACACTGAACGGGAAACAACTGGGTAAATCTGACAGGGAGAAGGACTTGGGGATCCTAGTTAATGATAAACTTACCTGGAGCAGCCAGTGCCAGGCAGCAGCTGCCAAGGCAAACAGGATCATGGGGTGCATTAAAAGAGGTCTGGATACACATGATGAGAGCATTATACTGCCTCTGTACAAATCCCTAGTTAGACCGCACATGGAGTACTGTGTCCAGTTTTGGGCACCGGTGCTCAGGAAGGATATAATGGAACTAGAGAGAGTACAAAGGAGGGCAACAAAATTAATAAAGGGGATGGGAGAACTACAATACCCAGATAGATTAGCGAAATTAGGATTATTTAGTCTAGAAAAAAGACGACTGAGGGGCGATCTAATAACCATGTATAAGTATATAAGGGGACAATACAAATATCTCGCTGAGGATCTGTTTATACCAAGGAAGGTGACGGGCACAAGGGGGCATTCTTTGCGTCTGGAGGAGAGAAGGTTTTTCCACCAACATAGAAGAGGATTCTTTACTGTTAGGGCAGTGAGAATCTGGAATTGCTTGCCTGAGGAGGTGGTGATGGCGAACTCAGTCGAGGGGTTCAAGAGAGGCCTGGATGTCTTCCTGGAGCAGAACAATATTGTATCATACAATTATTAGGTTCTGTAGAAGGACGTAGATCTGGGTATTTATTATGATGGAATATAGGCTGAACTGGATGGACAAATGTCTTTTTTCGGCCTTACTAACTATGTTACTATGTTACTATGTAAACCCCCCCATGATGGTATTGATATTGAGTTCTAGATACTCCTGCACCATCCTCTCCAGATATGAACCACGTTTCAGACTTGGACTCTGTTGTGCTGGAGCACGATCTGGTCTAAAAAATGTGTCAAAGGACTCACAGAAATTGCTTCTGCCACCTATACTACTACTGCTGGTAATGTTTTGGCACCAATGAATTGATGTGCCAGAATTTGTAAGTCTAGGGCTGCGAGGCATACTGTGTGCCTCACTGTTGTCTTGTAGAAAACCTCTCTTAAGGTTGTATAAAAGCGTGTTTCAATAATCCAGCATTCACGAGTCCCTTTCCAGGGTGGAAAACATCTGGTAAAATTTAGTCTTATAACCTGGATCTAATAGAGTGGCAAAACAGTTGTCAGCATCATTTCGAATCATAGCTATATGGGGATAATGTTGCAAAAAGTGCAACAAGAAGTCACTCATATGTTGGGCTCTTCCATGAGGTACAAGACCATGCTGTGTTGTTGGCTGGGTAACATTGATGATTGTTTCCTCCGTCCACTCCTGAAAACCATGAACAAGAGAGACAGGATGATTATCCTCCTCATCTCCTGATAGTTGCTCCCCCATCACCACTTCCTCCTACATTTGTTGTTTGCATCTTCACTAACAGTTTGTCTAGTATCACCAGCCCCCCTTAATTGCAGTAATCCACCCTACCTTTGCACCCGCCTGTGTGACGACAGTCTGGAACTTTGAGGCAATGTTATCCCTTCCACATCCTCCTATTGATCAGGAACCACCACCTCATCCCACAAGCTATTCAATGTCTGCACCAACATGTAGATGACTGGAATAGTGATGATGATGGCATCATCACCAGATTCGTACCATTATTGGATATGGCCTACCCTGGATCCAAGTTCAGCCGAGACAACCATTGCTCTAAGTCAGCCTGGTTACCTATTTATATTTCTTGAGCTGTGTGACTGCGATCTTCAAGGCACATTAATTTAAACGCTGTCTGATTGTGGTTAGCCATGGCTGTGCAGTACCGAGGTGGGGGAGATTCTCTCTGCACTGTTGGAACGTGTGTCTGATTATGGGAGAGGTTTAGGGCACAGGTGGAGTCACTAGAGGAGGTGGAGTAGGCAGAAGCAGTGAAGGAACTGCTAGATATAAAGGTTTTTCCCACAAGCCTTGGAGATTCAATGACTTGTGGAGCAGTCACTTTTCAACCTGCCCCCAAGTCACCCAGTGCCCAGTCAGCGAGATTTAACGCCCTTGGCCATGCTTTCTCATCCAAATGTCTGTAGTAAAATCCACCTTGGCAGACATAGATTTAGTCAAGGAAAGAGTGATGTTGTCTGTGATATGCTGGTGTAGAACAGGCACAGCTTTCTTAGAGAAGTAATGGCGACTGGACAACTGGGACAGAGGGTCTGCAACACCATCAGGTTTTGGAAACCGTCTGTATCTACCAGGTGGAAAGACAACATTTTCATGGCCAAAAGATTGGAAATGGTCGAGTTCAACCTCTTAGCTTTGTCATGTTGTGAGGCAGTGACCTGTTATGAACTGGTGATTCAGAACCACAATGGACCTAGTGGTTAAGAGCACACAAAGTGACCTGATAGTTACTAACATAGGACGAGCTCTGAGACGTGGGAACTCTGCTGACCGCAATCCCTAATCCTATCATACCACACTAGAGGTAGCCGTGGAGCGCTCCTGACCAGACCTAGGCGCCTCGGGCACAGCCTGAGAAACTAGCTAGCCCTGAAGATAGAAAAATAAGCCTACCTTGCCTCAGAGAAATTCCCCAAAGGAAAAGGCAGCCCCCCACATATAATGACTGTGAGTAAAGATGAAAATACAAACACAGAGATGAAATAGATTTTAGCAAAGTGAGGCCCGACTTACTGAATAGACCGAGGATAGGAAAGATAGCTTTGCGGTCAGCACAAAAACCTACAAACAACCACGCAGAGGGGGCAAAAAGACCCTCCGCACCGACTAACGGTACGGAGGTGCTCCCTCTGCATCTCAGAGCTTCCAGCAAGCAAGAAAAACCAATATAGCAAGCTGGACAGACAATATAGCAAACAAAAGTAACACAAGCGGAACTTAGCTTATGCAGGGCAGACAGACCACAAGAACGATCCAGGAGAGAGCAAGACCAATACTGGAACATTGACTGGAGGCCAGGAACAAAGAACTAGGTGGAGTTAAATAGAGCAGCACCTAACGACTTAACCTCGTCACCTGAGGAAGGAAACTCAGAAGCCGCAGCCCCACTCACATCCACCAGAGGAAGCTCATAGACAGAACCAGCCGAAGTACCACTCATGACCACAGGAGGGAGCTTGACCACAGAATTCACAACAGTACCCCCCCTTGAGGAGGGGTCACCGAACCCTCACAAGAGCCCCCAGGCCGACCAGGATGAGCCAAATGAAAGGCACGAACCAGATCGGCAGCATGAACATCAGAGGCAAAGACCCAGGAATTATCTTCCTGACCATAACCCTTCCATTTAACCAGGTACTGGAGTTTCCGTCTCGAAATACGAGAATCCAAAATCTTCTTCACTATATACTCCAACTCCCCCTCAACCAAAACTGGGGCAGGGGGATCAACGGATGGAACCACAGGTGCCACGTATCTCCGTAACAATGACCTATGGAATACGTTATGGATGGAAAAAGAAGCTGGAAGGGTCAAACGAAAAGACACAGGATTAAGAACCTCAGAAATCCTATACGGACCAATGAAACGAGGCTTAAACTTAGGAGAGGAAACTTTCATAGGAATATAACGAGATGACAACCAAACCAAATCCCCAACACGAAGTCGGGGACCCAGACAGCGCCTGCGGTTAGCGAAACATTGAGCCTTCTCCTGGGACAATGTCAAATTTTCCACTACATGAGTCCAAATCTGCTGCAACCTATCCACCACAGTATCCACACCAGGACAGTCTGAAGACTCAACCTGCCCTGAAGAGAAACGAGGATGGAAACCAGAATTGCAGAAAAACGGCGAAACCAAAGTAGCCGAGCTGGCCCGATTATTAAGGGCGAACTCAGCCAAAGGCAAAAAGGACACCCAATCATCCTGATCAGCAGAAACAAAACATCTCAGATATGTTTCCAAGGTCTGATTGGTTCGTTCAGTCTGGCCATTTGTCTGAGGATGGAAAGCCGAGGAAAAAGACAAATCAATGCCCATCCTAGCACAAAAGGCTCGCCAAAACCTCGAAACAAACTGGGAACCTCTGTCAGAAACGATGTTCTCCGGAATGCCATGTAAACGAACCACATGCTGGAAGAACAATGGCACCAAATCAGAGGAGGAAGGCAATTTAGACAAGGGTACCAAATGGACCATCTTAGAGAAGCGATCACAAACCACCCAAATGACCGACATTTTTTGAGAGACGGGGAGATCCGAAATAAAATCCATAGAGATATGTGTCCAGGGCCTCTTCTGGACTGGCAAGGGCAAAAGCAACCCACTGGCACGAGAACAGCAGGGCTTAGCCCGAGCACAAATCCCACAGGACTGCACAAACGAACGCACATCCCGCGACAGAGACGGCCACCAAAAGGATCTAGCCACCAAATCTCTGGTACCAAAGATTCCAGGATGACCAGCCAACACCGAACAATGAACCTCAGAGATAACTCTACTCGTCCATTTATCAGGGACAAACAGTTTCTTCGCTGTGCAACGGTCAGGTCTATTAGCCTGAAATTTTTGCAGCACCCGCAGCAAATCAGGGGAGATGGCAGACAAAATTACCCCCTCTTTGAGAATACCCGCCAGCTCAGGCAAACCCGGAGAGTCGGGCACAAAACTCCTAGACAGGGCATCCGCCTTCACATTTTTAGAGCCCGGAAGGTACGAAACCACAAAGTCAAAACGGGAGAAAAACAGCGACCAACGAGCCTGTCTAGGATTCAACCGTTTGGCAGACTCGTGATAAGTCAAGTTCTTGTGATCAGTCAAGACCACCACGCGATGCTTAGCTCCTTCAAGCCAATGACGCCACTCCTCGAATGCCCACTTCATGGCCAGCAACTCTCGATTGCCAATATCATAATTACGCTCAGCAGGTGAAAACTTCCTGGAAAAGAAGGCGCATGGTTTCATCACCGAGCCATCAGAACTTCTTTGCGACAAAACAGCCCTTGCTCCAATCTCAGAAGCATCAACCTCGACCTGGAACAGGAGCGAAACATCTGGTTGGCACAACACAGGGGCAGAAGAAAAACGACGCTTCAACTCTTGAAAAGCTTCCACAGCAGCAGAAGACCAATTGACCACATCAGCACCCTTCTTGGTTAAATCAGTCAACTGTTTAGCAATACTAGAAAAATTATTGATGAAGCGACGATAAAAATTAGCAAAGCCCAGGAACTTTTGCAGACTCTTCAGAGATGTCGGCTGAGTCCAATCATAAATGGCCTGAACTTTAACAGGGTCCATCTTGATAGTAGAAGGGGAAAAAATGAAACCCAAAAATGAAACCTTCTGAACACCAAAGAGACACTTTGACCCCTTCATAAACAAAGAATTCGCACGCAGGACCTGGAACACCATTCTGACCTGCTTCACGTGAGACTCCCAATCATCCGAGAAGACCAAAATATCATCCAAGTACACAATCAGGAATTTATCCAGGTACTCTCGGAAGATGTCATGCATAAAGGACTAAAACACTGATGGAGCATTAGAAAGCCCGAATGGCATAACCAGGTACTCAAAAAGGCCCTCGGGCGTATTAAATGCTGTTTTCCATTCATCGCCCTGTTTAATACACACAAGATTATACGCACCACGAAGATCTATCTTGGTGAACGAACTAGCCCCCTTAATCCGAGCAAACAAATCAGACAGCAGCGGCAAGGGGTACTGAAATTTGACCGTGATTTTATTTAGAAGGCGGTAATCAATACAAGGTCTCAGCAAACCATCCTTCTTGGCCACAAAAAAGAACCCTGCTCCCAATGGCGACGACGACGGGCGAATATGACCCTTCTCCAAGGATTCCTTTACGTAACTCCGCATAGCGGCGTGCTCAGGCACAGACAAATTAAACAGTCGACCTTTAGGAAACTTACTACCAGGAATCAAATCAATAGCACAATCACAATCCCTATGCGGAGGTAGGGCACTGGACTTGGGCTCATCAAATACATCCCGGTAATCCGACAAGAACTCTGGGACCTCAGAAGGGGTGGATGATGAAATAGACAGAAATGGAACATCACCATGTACAACCTGACAACCCCAGCTGGACACAGACATTGATTTCCAATCCAATACTGGGTTATGGACTTGTAGCCATGGCAACCCCAACACGACCACATCATGCAGATTATGCAACACCAAAAAGCGAATATCCTCCTGATGCGCAGGAGCCATGCACATGGTCAGCTGGGTCCAGTACTGAGGCTTATTCTTGGCCAAAGGCGTAGCATCAATTCCTCTCAATGGAATAGGATACTGCAAGGGCTCCAAGAAAAACCCACAGTGCCTAGCATACTCCAAGTCCATCAAATTCAGGGCAGCGCCTGAATCCACAAATGCCATAACAGAATAGGATGACAAAGAGCAGATCAAAGTAACGGACAAAAGAAATTTCGACTGTACCGTACCAATGGTGGCAGACCTAGCGAACCGCTTAGTGCGCTTAGGACATTCGGAGATAGCATGAGTGGAATCACCACAGTAAAAACACAGCCCATTCTGACGTCTGTGTTCTTGCCGTTCAGCTCTGATCAAAGTCCTATCGCACTGCATAGGCTCAGGTCCATGCTCAGATAATACCGCCAAATGGTGCACAGTTTTACGCTCACGCAAGCGTCGACCGATCTGAATGGCCAAAGACATAGACTCATTCAGACCAGCAGGCATAGGAAATCCCACCATGACATCCTTAAGGGCTTCAGAGAGACCCTTTCTGAAAATTGCTGACAGCGCACATTCATTCCATTGAGTGAGCACAGACCACTTCCTAAACTTCTGACAATATATCTCTACCTCATCCTGACCCTGACACAGAGCCAGCAAATTTTTCTCTGCCTGATCCACTGAATTAGGTTCATCATACAGCAATCCGAGCGCCAGAAAAAAACACATCAATATTACATAATGCAGGATCTCCTGGCGCAAGGGAAAATGCCCAGTCTTGAGGGTCGCCACGTAATAAAGAAATAATGATCTTAACTTGTGGAACTGGGTCACCAGAGGAGCGGGGTTTCAAAGCCAGAAACAGTTTACAATTATTCTTAAAACTCAGAAACTTAGCTCTATCTCCAGAAAACAAATCAGGAATAGGAATTCTTGGTTCTAACATAGAATTCTGAACCACAAAGTCTTGAATATTTTGTACTCTTGCAGTGAGATGATCCACACAAGAAGACAGACCTTTAATGTCCATCACTACACCTGTGTCCTGAACCACCCAAATGTCTAGGGGAAAAGAAAGACAAAACACAGTACAGAGAAAAAAAAATGGTCTCAGAACTTCTCTTTTCCCTCTATTGAGAAGCATTAGTACTTTGGGCCTCCAGTACTGTTATGAACAGGTGATTCAGAACCACAATGGACCTAGTGGTTAAGAGCACACAAAGTGACCTGATAGTTACTAACATAGGACGAGCTCTGAGACGTGGGAACTCTGCTGACCGCAATCCCTAATCCTATCATACCACACTAGAGGTAGCCGTGGAGCGCTCCTGACCAGACCTAGGCGCCTCGGGCACAGCCTGAGAAACTAGCTAGCCCTGAAGATAGAAAAATAAGCCTACCTTGCCTCAGAGAAATTCCCCAAAGGAAAAGGCAGCCCCCCACATATAATGACTGTGAGTAAAGATGAAAATACAAACACAGAGATGAAATAGATTTTAGCAAAGTGAGGCCCGACTTACTGAATAGACCGAGGATAGGAAAGATAGCTTTGCGGTCAGCACAAAAACCTACAAACAACCACGCAGAGGGGGCAAAAAGACCCTCCGCACCGACTAACGGTACGGAGGTGCTCCCTCTGCATCTCAGAGCTTCCAGCAAGCAAGAAAAACCAATATAGCAAGCTGGACAGACAATATAGCAAACAAAAGTAACACAAGCGGAACTTAGCTTATGCAGGGCAGACAGACCACAAGAACGATCCAGGAGAGAGCAAGACCAATACTGGAACATTGACTGGAGGCCAGGAACAAAGAACTAGGTGGAGTTAAATAGAGCAGCACCTAACGACTTAACCTCGTCACCTGAGGAAGGAAACTCAGAAGCCGCAGCCCCACTCACATCCACCAGAGGAAGCTCATAGACAGAACCAGCCGAAGTACCACTCATGACCACAGGAGGGAGCTTGACCACAGAATTCACAACAGTGACTGGTGTTATATGTGATGGTCGCTATATGTCACCCAGGATGTGCAAAGAAACATATGGAGGCTGGGGGAGTGCATTGTAGTCACAGGCATAGCTGTGATTGCAAGGCAGAAGTAAGTATCAGTCTTGGGCAAGCTATTAGTCCAAAGCAGATTTAAGAAACCCCTCCATGGGCTTTTATTTTTTAAATGGACTACAGGATGGTAGTGGGGTGGTCCATGTCCTTCCCAGGCCCCAGGTTTTCTATGTGGCCTTCGGCCACAGGTTTTTTTGTGAAAAACCCCTGCAGCAGAGGGTTGGGTGTGTCAGTTTTGGGCTTGGAAGCAGACAGCTCAGCAGAGTATTACCTATGTGAGGCAACATAGAGCCAAGCGGAGTCAAAAGTTTTGGCACACTCAGCGTACATGGCAGTGCAATCGCCCTCGGCAACAGGTCATGGACTTTCTTTGTGTTCCTGGTTTTGATTCGGAGGATTCAAGTTATTTTCTATTTGTAAGTACGTCGAATATTAAAAGAGACTTTACTTTGAACTTTTCCTGGGTCACTGCCTCATTACTGCACAAAGTGGATGCCGCTGCACCACAATGTGTAAAAAGAAACACTGTTTTACATGACCACAACTATGGGACAGAGGGATGGCTGCAATGCTGAGAGGGTGGAGTACAATGAACCGAACAAACTGCTGGACCATGATTGAGGTGCAGGCAGAGATATTATGGTGGATTGTGGCGTGCTCGTTCTCTGAGATCAGTCAATAACAGCAGGCATGTTTGCTTCCGTTACAACTGATAGGCTCTGACTCAGCCTGACTGGAGCAGATAAAGAACCAGAGGTTTTGCAGTTGGAGACCTGTGTGACAATACTTGTCATAATATCAGGAGGAGCAAGAAGCAGCAGATACAGTTGATGGGGTGGCTGATGGTTGTTGAGGTCCACTGGTCTGCATTTTGTTGAAGTGGGATTACTCTGATTATCTTGGATTAGCCCCAACTTTTCCATACCCCTTGATGACAGTAGCATAAATTGTTTTTCATGTTCAATATTTGAATGAAGCCTGACAGTTGTTACCTTTAAGATTCTATGGATGACTGGATGACCGTACAGAATTTTTATGAGTATAGGAGCACATTAACTACACTTTCTTAATATTTTAATGAGGCCCTGAAGCTGTTCCCTTCAAGGGTCTATGGATGAGCCTGATTATAAGTTTTCCTGGCTTTTCACTGTGCGCAGAGCCTTTATGAGTGTTGAAGTCCCTCAACAATACTTTGTTCACAATATTTAAATTAAGCACTACAGTGGGTGCTTTCAAGTGAGTACGGATAACCCTGCTTGTAATTTTTAGCAGATTTTGCACTGTATAGAACTTTTATGAGTGTAGCAGCACCTCAACTACACTTTGTTCAAAATATTTGAATGCGGTTCTACAGTGGGTGCCTTCAAGGGTGTATGGATGGCCCTGCTTGTATTTTTTGGCAGGCATTACACTGTGCAGGACTGTAGGAGTATCACAACTGCACTTTGTTCTGAATATTTCAATGAAGTGCTATAGTTGGTGCCTTCAAGGGTGTATGGATGATTCTGCTTGTAATTTTTGAAGGCTTTGCACTTAGTGCAAAGCCTTTATGAGTGTGGAAGTACCACTACATGATAACTTGAATAGATATGTATGATTCTCTCCTTTATGCCTTATATAGAGCTTATCTGAGTCCTTCTTCTGTTACATTTTTGGCTTCCTGCATAAATTTCACTGAAATATTCACTCCAATGTTTTAATAAAAAATTCAATTTTGGTTTACTTAAATTGTTATTTTTAATAAATCCTCTTTAAAAGTGTGCCAAGTCATTGTACAGGAAAGAATGCTTCTTAACATTTTTTTTTTCCTGTAAACTTCAATTTCTTGTCAATTTGTGAAAATGTATTTGTCAGTCCTTAAAATGGAGTAAAAGTGTGATACTATTGTTCTCAGCAGGGATCTGGGAGTCAGAAATACTTTCAAGGGTCTTTCCCATGCTATTCTCCTTCCATTCAGCACTTTTTCTATTATTTCAACATTTCAACCACCTTGTAGGGTCTGCTGGAAAAATGCTCAGCTTTCCTATTGACTCCCATTATACTCGTTACTTGAAACGAGCATTTTAGTGCTCGCTTATCTCTCATTCTCAGTATAAATTAAAAAAGATAAGTGAAAAGTCCAACACATACTGAACAAAAAAAAAAGGCTTCTGAAGGCAGGTTCCCACCGTGGCTGCAGCATAATTGCATGTTTACTGTGCATTTACATCCCATTTGCAGATTTACTTGAGCAAGGAAAAAAAATTCATTTTGAAAATAGGGCCCGGGCGCCTGCGTAGTTGCAGCTATCGGTTTGTATATATCCAATAGCTGCTGTTGCGCAGGCATCGGCGGTGCTATCTTGCTGGAGAAAAAAAAGTCCTCCAACAAGATGGCGCCACCCAAGCATTTGCAATAGCAGCTGTTGGCGATCTCCGAGCTACTACTGTGCAGGCGGTGCCATCTAGGAGGAGGAATATATACAGATATTCATTAGGCAAACTAAGGGGCAGGTCAGTGAGGGATCAGTGACCTGTCCGCAGACTGTATTATGAATATCTAATCAGAGCACCACATACACCAGCCCAACCTTAAGGCACGAAAATCTCATTAACACAAAACTGAAAATAAAAATTAAGCAACAACCACAAGATGGATTTAATCAACCCAGGTATCATTTTATTCAGTATAACGGTGCTAACCTGACATTGTGTGTAGGTTACTGTGCACAATCCTGGTGACAGGTTCACTTCAACATCTGTCTGGCCTTTACTGCGCCCCTTTTTACCACCATCCTGAGTTAGCCATTCATAAGTACAATGTCCTCCTATAGTGAAGTTAGTCCTAGACATCCTATACAGGCATCCCTGATATTGACCAAACTGGGATATCTTCTAGGGTGTGCCAGGCACTTTTCTCTGATATGTTCTACTGTGTACTCAGCTACTGATCCCTTTGTCCTGATCTTGACAATGTCTACCCAATTCAAAATTACTTTGCCCAGCCAGAGCCTGTTCAGTTAGTTTTAACCCCTTAGTGACAGAGCCAATTTGGTGCTTAATGACCGAGCCAATTTTTGCAATTCTGACCACTGTCACTTTATGAGGTTATAACTCTGGAACGCTTCAACGGATCCCGCTGATTCTGAGATTGTTTTTTCGAGACATATTGTTCTTCATGTTAGTGGTAACATTTCTTCGATATTACTTGCGATTATTTATGAAAAAAATGGAAATATGGCGAAAATGTTTAAAATTTTGCAATTTTCAAACTTTGTATTTTTATGCCCTTATATCAGAAAGATACAGTACAGACCAAAAGTTTGGACACCCCTTCTTATTTAAAGATTTTTCTGTATTTTCATGACTATGAAAATTATAAATTCACACTGAAGGCATCAAAACTATGAATTAACACATGTGGAATTATATACTGAACAAAAAAATGTGAAACAACTGAAATTATGTCTTATATTCTAGGTTCTTCAAAGTAGTCACCTTTTGCTTTGATGACTGCTTTGCACACTCTTAGCATTCTCTTGATGAGCTTCAAGAGGTAGTCACCGGGAATGGTCTTCCAATAATCATGAAGGAGTTCTCAGAGATGCTTAGCACTTGTTGGCCCTTTTGACTTCACTCTGTGGTCCAGCTCACCCCAAACCATCTCTATTGGGTTAAGTCTGGTGACTGTGGAGGCCAGGTCATCTCCTTCGTGGTCAAATAGCCCTTACACAGCCTGGAGGTGTGTTTGGGGTCATTGTCCTGTTGAAAAATAAGTGATGGTCCAAATAAATGCAAATCGGATGGAATAGCATGCTCCTGCAAGATGCTGTGGTAGACATGCTGGTTCAGTATGCCTTCAATTTTTAATAAATCCCCAACAGTGTCACCAGCAAAGCGCCCCCGCACCATCACACCTCCTCCTCCATGCTTCACGGTGGGAACCAGGCATGTAGAGTTCATCCGTTCACCTTTTCTGCATCGCACAAAGACATGGTGGTTGGAACCAAAGATCTCAAATTTGGACTCATCAGACCAAAGCACAGATTTCCACTGGTCTAATGTCCATTCCCTGTGTTCTTTAACCCAAACAAGTCTCTTCTGCTTGTTGCCTGTCCTTAGCAGTGGTTTCCAAGCAGCTATTTTACCATGAAGGCTTGCTGCACAAAGTCTCCTCTTAACAGTTCTTGTAGAGATGTGTCTGCTTCTAGAACTCTGTGTGGCATTGACCTGGTCTCTAATCTGAGCTGCTCTTAACCTGCGATTTCAGAGGTTGGTGACTCGGATAAACTTATCTTCAGAAGCAGAGCTGACTCTTGGTCTTCCTTTCCTGGGGCGGTCCTCATGTGAGCCAGTTTCTTTGTAGCGTTTGATGGTTTTTGCAACTGCACTTGGAGACACTTTCAAAGTTTTCCCAATTTTTCGGACTGACTGACCTTCATTTCATAAAGTAATGATGGCCACTCATTTTTCTTTACTTAGCTGCTTTTTTCTTGCCATAATACAAATTCTAACAGTCTATTCAGTAGGACAATCAGCTGTGTATCCTCCAGACTTCTGCATAACACAACTGATGGTCCCAACCCCATTTATAAGGCAAGAAATCCCATTTATTAAACCTGAAAGGGCACACCTGTGAAGTGAAAACCATTCCCGGTGACAACCTCTTGAAGCTCATCAAGAGAATGCCAAGAGTGTGCAAAGCAGTTATCAAAGCAAAAGGTGGCAACTTTGAAGAACCTAGAATATAAGACATATTTTGAGTTGTTTCACACTTTTTTGTTAAGTATATAATTCCACATGTGTTAATTCATAGTTTTGATGCCTTCAGTGTGAATGTACAATTTTTATAGTCATGAAAATTCAGAAAAATCTTTAAATGAGAAGGTGTGTCCAAACTTTTGGTCTGTACTGTCTGTCACGAAAAATAGTTAATAAATAAAATTTCCCACATGTCTACTTTACATCAGCACAATTTTGGAAAAAACATTTTTTTTTTGTTAGGGAGTTATAAGGGATAAAAGTTGACCAGCAATTTCTCATTTTTACAACACCTTTTTTTTAGGGACCACATCACATTTGAAGTCATTTTGAGGGGTCTATATGATAGAAAATAACAAAGTGTGACACCATTCTAAAAACTACACCCCTCAAGGTTCTCAAAACCACATTCAAGAAGTTTATTAACCCTTTACGTGCTTCACAGGAACTGAAACAATGTGGAAGGAAAAAATTAGCATTTAACTTTTTTTTGCAAACATTTTAATTCAGAACCATTTTTTTTATTTTCACAAGTGTAAAAACAGAAATGTAACCATAAATTTTGTTATGCAATTTCTTCTGAATATGCCAATACCCCATATGGGGGGGTAAACCACTGTTTGGGCGCACCACAGAACTTGGAAGTGAAGGAGCGCCGTTTGACTTTTTCAATGCAGAATTGGCTGGAATTGAGATTGGACGCCATGTCACGTTTAGAGAGCCCCTGATGTGCCTAAACAGTGAAAAACCCCACAAATGACACCATTTTGTAAACTAGACCCCTTAAGGAACTTATCTAGATGTGTGCTGAGCACTTTGAACCCCCAAGAGCTTCACAGAAGTTTATAACGTAGAGCTGTGAAAATAATAAATCGCATTTGTTTACACAAAAATGATCTTTTCGCCCACAAATTCTTATTTTCACAAGGGTAACAGGAGAAATTAGACCACAAAAGTTGTTGTGCGATTTCTCCTGAATACGTCAATACCCCATATGTGAGGGTAAAGCACTGTTTGGGCGCACCGCAGAGCTTGGAAGTGAAGGAGCGCTGTTTTATTTTTTCAATGTAGAATTGGCAGGAATTGGGATTGGAGGCCATGTCGCGTTTGGAGAGCCCCTGATGTGCCTAAACAGTGGAAACCCCCCACAAGTGACACCATTTTGGAAATGAGACCCCTTAAGGAACTTATCTAGATGTGTGGTGAGCACTTTGAACCCCCATGTGCTTCACAGAAGTTTATAACGTTGAGCCGTGAAAATAAATAATCGCATTTTTTCTACAAAAATTATTTTTTGCCCCCAAATTTTTATTTTCACAAGGGTAACAGGAGAAATTAGACCAAAAAAGTTGTAGGGCAATTTCTCCTGAGTATGTCAATACCCAATATGTGGGGGTAAACCACTGTTTGGGCGCACCGCAGAGCTTGGAAGAGAAGGAGTGCCGTTTTACTTTTTCAATGTAGAATTGTCTGGAATTGAGATCGGACGCCATGTCGCATTTGGAGAGCCCCTGATGTGCCCAAACAGTGGAAACCCCCCACAAGTGACCACATTTTGGAAACTAGACCCCCCATGGAACTTATCTAGATGTGTGGTGAGAACTTTGAATGCCCAAGTGCTTCACAGAAGTTTAGAATGCAGAGTCGTGAAAATAAAAAAAAAATTTTTCCACAAAAAAGATTTTTTAGCCCCTAAGTTTTTATTTTTACAAGGGTAACAAGAGAAATTGGACACCAAAAGTTGTTGTTCAGTTTGTCCTGAGTATGCTGGTACCCCATATGTGGGAGTAAACCACTGTTTGGGCGCACGGCAGAGCTCGGAAGGGAAGGAGAGTCGTTTTGGAATGCAGACTTTAATAAAATGGTCTGTGGGCGTTATGCTGCGATTGCAGAGCCCCTGATGTACCTAAACAGTAGTAACCCCACACAAGTGACCCCATTTTGGAAACTAGACCCCCCAAGGAACTTATCGAGATGTGTGATGAGAACTTTGAATGCCCAAGTGCTTCACAGAAGTTTAGAATGCAGAGTCGTGAAAATAAAAAAATATTTTTTTTTCCACAAAAAAGATTTTGCAGCCCCCAAGTTTTTATTTTCTCAAGGGTAACAGAAGAAATTGGACCACTAAAGTTGTTGTCCAATTTATTCCGAGTACGCTGATGCCCCATATGTGGGGGTAAACCACTGTTTGGGCGCACGGCAGAGCTCGGAAGGGAAGGAGCGCCGTTTTGGAATGCAGACTTAGATAGCATGGTCTGTGGGCGTTATGTTGCATTTGCAGAGCCCCTGATGTACCTAAACAGTAGTAACCCCCCACAATTGACCCCGTTTTGGAAACTAGATCCCCCAAGTAACTTATCTAGATGTGTGGTGAGAACTTTGAATACCCAAGTGCTTCACAGAAGTTTAGAATGCAGAGTCGTGAAAATAAAAAAAATTTTTTTCCACAAAAAAGATTTTTTAGCCCCTAAGTTTTTATTTTTGCAAGGGTAACAAGAGAAATTGGACACCAAAAGTTGTTGTCCAATTTATTCCGAGTACGCTGATGCCCCATATGTGGGGGTAAACCACTGTTTGGGCGCACGGCAGAGCTCGGAAGGGAAGGAGAGCCGTTTTGGAATGCAGACTTTAATAAAATGGTCTGTGGGCGTTATGCTGCGATTGCAGAGCCCCTGATGTACCTAAACAGTAGTAACCCCCCACAAGTGACCCCATTTTGGAAACTAGACCCCCCAAGGAACTTATCGAGATGTGTGGTGAGAACTTTGAATGCCCAAGTGCTTCACAGAAGTTTAGAATGCAGAGTCGTGAAAATAAAAAAATATTTTTTTTTCCACAAAAAAGATTTTGCAGCCCCCAAGTTTTTATTTTCTCAAGGGTAACAGAAGAAATTGGACCACTAAAGTTGTTGTCCAATTTATTCCGAGTACGCTGATGCCCCATATGTGGGGGTAAACCACTGTTTGGGCGCACGGCAGAGCTCGGAAGGGAAGGAGCACCGTTTTGGAATGCAGACTTAGATAGCATGGTCTGTGGGCGTTATGTTGCATTTGCAGAGCCCCTGATGTACCTAAACAGTAGTAACCCCCCACAATTGACCCCGTTTTGGAAACTAGACCCCCCAAGTAACTTATCTAGATGTGTGGTGAGAACTTTGAATACCCAAGTGCTTCACAGAAGTTTAGAATGCAGAGTCGTGAAAATGAAAAAAAAAAATTTTTTCCACAAAAAAGATTTTGCAGCCCCCAAGTTTTTATTTTTACAAGGGTAACAGGAGAAATTGGACCCCAAAAGTTGTTGTCCAATTTATCCCGAGTACGCTGATGCCCCATATGTGGGGGTAACCCACTGTTTGTGCGCACGGCAGAGCTCAGAAGGGAGGGAGCACCATTTGACTTTTTGAGCGCAAAATTGGCTGTCGTGTTTGGAGACCCCCTGATGTAACTAAACAGTGAAAACCCCCCCAATTCTAGCTCCAACCCAAACCCCAACACACCCCTAACCCTAATCTCAACCCGATCCATAATCCTAATCACTAACCCTAACGATAATCACAACCCTTACCCCAAAACAACCCTAATGTCAACCCTAACCATAACCCTAATCAAAATCCTAATCTCAACCCTAACCTCAAACCTAACCCTAATCCCAATACAACCCTAATCACAACCCTAACCTTAACCCTAATCCCAAACCTAACCCTAATCCCAAGCGTAACCCTAATGCCAACCCTAACCCTAATACCAACCCTAATCCAAACCCTAACCCTAATCCCAACCCTAGCCCTAACTTTAGCCACAACCCTAGCCCTAACTTTAGCCCCAACCCTAACCCTAGCCCTAAGGCTACTTTCACACTTGCGTCGTTTGGCATCCGTCGCAATCCATCGTTTTGGACAAAAAACGGATCCTGCAAATGTGCCCGCAGGATGCGTTTTTTGCCCATAGACTTGCATTGCCGACAAATTGTGACGGATGGCCACACGTCGCGTCCGTCGTGCACTGGATCAGTTGTGTTTTGGCGGACCGTCGGCACAAAAAACGTTCAATGTAACTTTTTTTGTACGTCGCGTCTGCCATTTCTGACCGCGCATGCGTGGCCGTAACTCCGCCCCCTCCTCCCCAGGACATAGATTGGGCAGCGGATGCGTTGAAAAACTACATCTGCTGCCCACGTTGTGCACAATTTTCACAACGTGTGTCAGTATGTCAGGCCGACCCATTGCGACGGCCCTGTACTGACGTAAGTGTGAAAGAACCCTAACCCTAAATTTAGCCCCAACCCTAACCCTAAATTTAGCCCCAACCCTAACCCTAAATTTAGCCCCAACCCTAACCCTAAATTTAGCCCCAACCCTAACCCTAAATTTAGCCCCAACCCTAACCCTAGCCCTAACCCTAGCCCTAACCCTAGCCCTAACCCTAGCCCTAACCCTAACCCTAACCCTAGCCCTAACCCTAACCCTAGCCCTAACCCTAACCCTAGCCCTAACCGTAACCCTAACAGGGATTGCAATGCTTCTGATTGTGACATCAGTTTCAGGGGCAGATCTGATCCCTTCTTTTCTTGCTCACATTGTTCTCTCTTTACAATGCACGCTGCACACTCTTGCTGGCTGGTCAGTTCTCATTAAAACCGGCTATAGAGCATACTGTCGCTGTGCATTAGAAATAATATTGCACAGTGACAAAATCCTTCTGTGCATATGTCGGAACTGGCAACCTCTGCATACAGAGTAGAGAAGGCACTAGCCCAGCACCTTTTATGGACTTCACGGATGACACTTTGTTTATGGATGGGGACAGCATCAGTGTCCACTGCCTCTGCCCCATGATGACGCTCATTTGAGTATCCCAGAATGGACTGGGGATTCTCAAATTAAGCATCATCAAACAGGGAGATGGTAACAAAAAGCAGTTAGAGTAGAGAGGTAGTGGTATGGACTTTTTTTTATTAAAATACTAGCTGAAGAGCCCGGCGTTGCCTGGGCATAGTGAATATCTGTGGTTAGTTATAGCACCTCACTTCTCTTATTTTCCCATCACGCCTCTCATTTTCCCCCTCACATCTCTCATTTTCTCCGTTACACCTCTCATTTTCCCCCTCACTCCTCTCATTCCCCCCTAACACTTGTCATTTCAACCTCACATAAGTCATTTTCTGATCACTCCACTATTTTCCCTCACTCCTCTCATTTTGCACTCACACCTTTTCATTTTCACCTCACACCCCTCATTTTCACCTCACACCTCTCATTTTTGCCTCAGTATATACATGTTTGTCATCTCCCTTATATAGTATACACCTGTATGTCATCTCCTGTATATAGTATATACCTGTATGTCATCTCCCCTGTAAATAGTATATACCTGCTGTATGTCATCTCCTCCTGCATATTGTATATACCTATGTGTCATTTCCTCCTGTATATAGTATATACCTGTATGTCATCTCTTCTGCATATACTATATACCTGTATGTCATCTCCTGTATATATTATATACGTGTATGTCATCTCCCCTGTATATAGTATATACCTGCTGTATGTCATCTCCTCCTTTATATACCTATGTGTCATGTCCTCTATTATATAGTATATACCTGTATGTCATCTCCTCCTGTATATAGTATATACATGTGTCATCTCCTAATGTATATAGTATATACCTGTGTGTCATCTGTTCCTGTATATAGTATATACCTGTGTGTCATCTCATCCTGTATATAGTATATACCTGTGTCATCTCCGCTGTATATAGTGTATACCTGTGTGTCATCTCCCCTGTATATAGTATATATGTGTGAGTCATCTCCCCTGTATATAGTATATACCTGAGTGTCATCTCCTCCTGTATATACTATATACCTGTGTGTCATCTCCTCCTGTATATAGTATATGGCTGTGTGTCATCTCCCCTGTATAAAGTATATACCTGTGTTTCATCTCCTCCTACATAGTATATACCTGTGTGTCATCTCCCCTGTATATAGTATGTACCTGTAAGTCATCTCCCCTGTATATAGTGTATACCAGTGTGTCATCTCCTCCTGTATATAGTATATACCTGTATGTCATCTCCTCCTGTATATAGTATATACCTGTGTGTCATCTCCTCCTGTATATAGTATATTCCTGTGTGTCATCTCCCCTGTATATAGTATATACCTGTGTGTCATCTCCTCCTGTATTAGACCGCGTTCACATGTTATTTTGTCAGTATTTTTACCTCAGTATTTGTAAGCTAAATTGGCAGACTGATAAATCCCCAGCCAACAGGAAGCCCTCCCCCCTGGCAGTATATATTAGCTCACATATACACATAGTAGGCAGGTCATGTGACTGACAGCTGCCATATTTCCTATATGGTACATTTGTTGCTCTGGTAGTTTGCTTATTAATCAGATTTTTATTTTTGAAGGATAATACCAGACTTGTGTGTGTTTTAGGCCGAGTTTCATGTGTCAAGTTGTGTGTGTTGAGTTGCATGTGGCGACTTTTGTGAGAAGAGTATTGTGTGGCGACATGCGTGTAACAACTTTTTGTGTCTAGCAACTTTTGCATGTGTTGCAACTTTTTTGCATGTGGCAATTTTTCTGCGTGTGCAAGTTTTGCGTGTGGCGAGTTTTCCATGAGGTGAGTTTTGCATGTGTGGTGAGTTTTGCGTGAGCCTAGTTTTGCATGTGGCGAGTTTTGCACGTGGCGAGTTTTGAGCGGCAACTTTTGTGTTTCGACTTTTATGTGGCAAGGTTGGTGTATGTGTGTTGAAATGTGGGCTGAGGGTGGTATATGTGTTCAAGCACATGGTAGTGTGTGGCGCATTTTGTATGTGTGTTCATATCCCCATGTGTGGTGAGTATCCCATGTCGGGCCCCTCCTTAGCAACTGTACGGTATATACTCTTTGGCGCCATTGCTCTCACTCTTTAAGTCCCCCTTGTTCACATCTGGCAGCTGTCAATTTGCCTCCAACACCTTTCCTTTCACTTTTTCCCCATTATGTAGATAGGGGCAAAATTGTTTGGTGAATTGGAACGTGCGGGGTTAAACTTTCACCTCACAACATAGCCTATGACGCTCTCGGGGTCCAGATGTGTGACTGTGCAAAATTTTGTGGCTGTAGCTGTGACGGTGCAGATGCCAATCCCGGACATACACACAAACACACACACATTCAGCTTTATATATTAGACTAGCTGAAGAGCCCGGCGTTGCCTGGGCATAGTAAATATCTGTGGTTAGTTATAGGACGTCACTTCTCTTATTTTCCCATCACGCCTCTCATTTTCCCAATCACATCTTTAATTTTCCCCCTCACATCTCTCATTTTCTCCCTCACACCTCTCATTTTCTCCCTCACTCCTCTCATTCCCGCCTAACACTTGTAATTTCGACCTCACATCTGTCATTTTCCGATCACTACACTATTTTCACTCACTCCTCTCATTTTGCACTCACACCTTTTCATTTTCACCTCACACCTCTCATTTTCACCTCAGTATATACATGTTTGTCATCTCCCTTACTCCCTTATATATAGTATACACCTGTATGTCATCTCCTGTATATAGTATATACCTGTATGTCATCTCCTCCTATATATAGTATATACCTGTATGTCATCTCCTCCTATATACAGTAAATACCTGTATGTCATCTCCTCCTGTATATAGTATACACCTGTATGTCATCTCCTTCTATATATAGTATATACCTGTATGTCATCTCCTCCTGTATATAGTATATACCTGTGTGTCATCTCCCCTGTATATAGTATATATCTGTGTGTCATCTCCTCCTGTATATAGTATATACCTGTATGTCATCTTCTATATATAGCATATACCTGTATGTCATCTCCTCCTGTATATAGTATATACCTGTAGGTAATCTGCTCCTGTATATAGTATATACCTGTGCGTCATCTCCTCCTGTATATAGTATATACCTGTATGTCATCTCCTCCTGTGTATAGTATGTACCTGTATGTCATCTCCTCCTCTATATAGTATATACCTTTGTGTCATCTCTCCTGTATATAGTATATATCTGTGTGTCATCTCCCCTGTATATAGTATATACCTGTGTGATCTCCTGTATTAGACCTCGTTAACACGTTATTTGCTCAGTATTTTTACCTCAGTATTTGTAAGATAAATTGGCAGCCTGATGAATCACCAGCAACAGGATGCCCTCCCCCTGGCAGTATATATTAGCTCACACATACACATAATAGACAGATCATGTGACTGACAGCTGCTGTATGTCCTATATGGTACATTTGTTGCTCTTGTAGTTTGTCTGCTTATTAATCAGATTTTTATTTTTGAAGGCTAATACCAGACTTGTGTGTGTTTTAGGGCGAGTTTCGTTTGTCAAGTTGTGTGAGATGAGTTTTGTGTGGCAACATGCGTGTAGCGACTTTTGTGAGATGAGTTTTGTGTGGCAACATGCGTGTAGCAACTTTTTGTGTGTCGAGTTGCATGTGACAGGTTAGTGTAGCAAGTTGTGTGCAGCAAATTTTGCGCATGGCGAGTTTGGCGCGTGGTGAGTTTTATGTCTGGTGCCTTTTGAGTATGTGCATGTATTGTGTGAGGCAACTTTTGCATGTGTTGCAAATTTTGTGCATGTGGCAATTTTTCCACGTGTGCAAGTTTTGCGTGTGGCGAGTTTTCCATGAGGTGAGTTTTGCACTTGTGGCGAGTTTTGCGTGAGCCTAGTTTTTGCATGTGGCGAGTTTTGCGCGTGGTGAGTTTTGAGCGGCGACTTTTGTGTTTCGACTTTTATGTGGCGAGGTTGGTGTATGTGTGGTGAAATGTGTGCTGAGGGTGGTATATGTGTTCAAGCACGTGGTAGTGTGTGGCGCATTTTGTGTGTGTGTTCATATCCCCATGTGTGGTGAGTATCTCATGTCGGGGCCCCACCTTAGCAACTGTACGGTATATACTCTTTGGCGCCATCGCTCTCATTCTTTAAGTCCCCCTTGTTCACATCTGGCAGCTGTCAATTTGCCTCCAACACTTTTCCTTTCACTTTTCCTATTATGTAGATAGGGGAAAAATAGTTTGGTGAATTGGAAAGCGCGGAGTTAAAATTTCACCTCACAACATAGCTTGTGACGCTCTCAGGGTCCAGACGTGTGACTGTGCAAAATTTTGTGGCTGTAGCTGTGATGCCTCCAACACTTTTCCTTTCACTTTTTTCCCCATTATGTAGATAGGGGCAAAATTGTTTGGTGAATTGGAAAGCGCGGGGTTAAAATTTCACGTCACAACGTAGCCTATGACGCTCTCAGGGTCCAGACGTGTGACTGTGCAAAATTTTGTTGCTGTAGCTGCGACGCTTCCAACACTTTTCCTTTCACTTTTTTCCCCATTATGTAGATAGGGGCAAAATTGTTTGGTGAATTGGAACACGCAGGGTTAAAATTTCGCCTCACAACATAGCCTATGACGCTCTCGGGGTCCAGACGTGTGACTGTGCAAAGTTTTGTGGCTGTAGCTGCGACGGTGCAGATGCCAATCCCGGACATACACACATACACATACACACATTCAGCTTTATATAGTAGATATTTGCTCCACTTCAGCTGCCCTGTCTTTGAGTTTGTGAAACTTGTCAGCGTAATGCATTCATAATGGTTCTATATTGCATCCTCTGATTGAGTCTAACAAAAGGACTTAGGTAGCAGCCATTTCATTAGTTTTTGCCATGAAAATGCATCTGCAGGGGGAACTCACTCTTTTTGTCAAACCACATACTGAATGGATATACTGCTTCATGAGTATATGAGGAGAACTCTTATAGACTTAAATGGTTCACCCTATTTTGTCACCTCCGGGAACACAGCTTAAATGAGAAGCAGATTATTAAAGTCCGCATGTCTCATACATTCATTTGTCTTTCATTATTTTATACTAAATTTTCAAAACAATATCCTATTAATTATGAAGAGACTGAACCGTATAAATCAATGTTTTAATGGCCATCCAAAATTGGAGATATTTATTAAAACTGTGCAGTTAGAAATATTTTCTTTGTTGCCCACAGAAACAAATCACAGCACTTTTCTCATTTTTCAAGAGCACTATGGGAATTAAAACAGAAATTTTATTGTTTGCTATGGACAACAAAAGTAGCTTTTCTTTTAATTTTATAAATCTCCCCCAGCATCTTCATTGAATGATTTTGTCATAATTTACCGTATGTGTTTTTTTTTGTGCTAAATGAAATTCTGTTCACAAAATGTGTTTCTTACTTTACTTATTGTAATGTAGTAATCGAAAACTTTTTTGTTTTAGGTGTCAACTGTCAACTGAAAAGTCTGATGAATTGCAATTTGACTATATTTTACTTCACTCAAAGATACCCAGATTTCAAAGCTTGTACTTGCACAGAAAATATTTACTGCACTATAAAAAAGTTACTTGGAAAGAATTGCATCCCCAAAAGTGGTAAGTAGCATTTTGTTATCCTTTTGTTATTTGTTTTATGTAAAAGATAGCATGACAGCGCTAGGCCATGTTCATACATTGAATAATTGAGGAGTTTTATACCCGCTGCTATCAATAGTGTGGGGGCGCCTTCTTTACCATTCACATTTTGTCTCCCCTATTTCCTCATAGGTCAGGGCCCTCATTCCTCTTGGTATCTCTTGATTTATGTGATTATTGTTATTCTGTAATGTCTTTTATTGTCTGTACAACTCCCCTCCAAAGTGTAAAGCACTGCGGAATATGTTGGTGCTATAGAAATAAAATTATTATAAAATTAATATTATTTGACCCCATTGGCATTCTGAGATCTTGGTCATGTGGTCCTGATATTTACCATGGCAATTCATGGCTAAATAACGGCCTTAGAATCTGCCGGCTATAGTGGCCATTATACAGGAAAGAATGTCTTAACATTTTTTTCCTGTAAACTCCAATTTCTCTTTGACTTTGAATGTTTTATCGTCAGTGTGGCACCCCTGATGGTCCAGTCACCACAGAGGTACTGCACCTCATCCAGAGGTGTGGTATCCCACTCTCGGGTAAGGAGGGGGTGCCATCCGGTATACGCACACTAGCGTCCAACACCACTCCAATCCAGGCCAGGGTATATGCGCTGACCCTATTTAGGTAGGGCCCAATCTCAGGCTGGAAGGAGAACTAGGTAGAGGGTATGGGTGGAGGAAGTAGAAAAGGTGGAGTGACAGTTGGGAGTGAAGGGATGTCATGAAAACGGTAGGAGGAGTTAGGCAGTTGTTTGGAGAGAGAGGAGTGAGGAGTACAGAGGTGTGAGAAGAAGAGCTCCAGAGAAAAGGGGTCCTAGGGGCCAGGGAAGTGAAGAATGGACCCGTCGTGCCCGAATCCACGCCGACTGTAGTCGAGTGGAGGGACCAGGTCGCAGTGGGGACCGGCCCCAGACTAGTGGAGAGACTATAGGACTCAGCTAGCGAACCGGAGGCTGTGGTGTCTGTATGTGCCACAGCCAAATCTACACACACTCGCTGAAAAGGCAGCCACATAAGGTCAAGGGGACCATGCGGATGTCGCCTCACAGGACCTGAGGCTGCTGGCTTGGGACTCTGTGTGTAAGGCAAAGGGCAGGAGAGAGTGAGCCAGCGCAGAGAGATATGACCTGGAAAGGTACACAAAAGGGGGTCCCAGAAAAGGGCACCCAAACTAGAGATCTGGCTGGACCATGACCCAGAGGACACAGCACCTGACTGTAACCTAATAACTGTAAGTAAAGTGTGAAGACTGCACCCCGCTGTGTCCTCAGAATTATTTACTGCGTCACTTGCCCAGCACTACAATAGTTACCATCCTAAACCCTATATCTGACCTTAGGCCCCGCTCCACCCATGGAGAGTTGAAACATCTTTGCTGCATCACCATCAGCCCAAGTGAACATACATTGCAGCATTGACCATCTCTTGCCGAACACCACGGGTAGCTTCACGAATAGTGTTGAGCGATACCTTCCGATATCAGAAAATATCGGTATCGGATTGGAACGGCCGATATCCAAAAAATATCGGATATCGCCGATGTCGATACCGGAAACCAATGCAAGTCAATGGGACACAAATATCGGAATTAAAATAAACCCTTTCTTTCCTTGTAGATTAAATCTACATGAAGGAAAACAACTAAGAATAATGTAGACTGTATTGGGGGAGGTGGAGGAGACATTAAAGGCATAGAGGTTTAGCCCAATCAAATGGAATAGCAGGAATTATTTTTTTTTAAGACGTTCGGAGTTACAAAGATATTGACTATGTTAACCTTTTTATATTTTGTCAGATATTTATATTTCACTAATTCCATGCTTTTCGCCTTCTTTTTTACTTCTCCCACACTTTCTTCTTCATCATCCTCAGCAGCAGCATCTTTTTCATCAACTTCTTCACCTTATTCATCTTCTTCTTCACCTTCTTCCTATTATTCTGTTTTTTACATTCTTCATATTCTTTTTATTCAACTATTATTCTTCTTCATATTCTACTTCTTCATGTTCTTCATATTCTTCTTCTTCATCATATTCTTATTTGTAACAGGCATTCCTGTAGTTGTTATCTATAAAAGTTTGAAGATTACACCTTCCATTCTGCCTGTCACAAAAGATTTACAACAGGATTTGTCCGCGTTCAGTTTGGCCTGCAGCAGCAGGTTTTTTCCAGGGGCACCACGAGGAGGAACTGACTCACCCCCATACACTGCTTAGTCTTCTTCTGCTTATAATTTAGATAATATATTTTGCTCTGATTTTTAGTCTTATGGTTAAGGTTCTTCTGCTTTTTGTTTTGCAGCTTCATGTTCTTCTGCTTCTTGATCTTCTTCGGGGTGATCTTTAGGGTCGTCATCTCCGGGGTCATCGTCTTCTTTGGGGTGGTCTTCAGGGTCGTCGTCTCCAGGGTCATCGTCTCCGGGGTCGTTGTCTCCGGGGTCGTCATCTTCTTCGGGGTGGTCTTCAGGGTCGTCATCTTTAGGGTTGTCGTCAGGGAGATCCAGAGTGATTACCAAAAACCATTTAAAAAAGCTTGAACTTGGAAATGTAGCAGAAGGTACAAGAAGGCTGAGGAACTGCCGAGAACCAGCTGACGGTACTGGAACCCGGATCGGGTAGCTGAAGGTATAACAGCCAATGGAACTAACGAGGACCAGCTGATGGTACTGGAACCCGGTTACTAAGCAGGAGGTACCCATGCCAGAAAGCACTACCAAGGACCACCAGACATTGGTGAAACTTGAATACCGAGAAGGAGGCACCTAAGCCAAAGGCTCTGCCTGGAACCAGCTGACGGTACTGGAACCAGGATGGGTAGCAGAAGGTACAAGAGCAAAAGACACTGCCGAGAACCAGCTGATGGTACTGGAACCCGGATGGGTAGCAGAAGGTACAAGAGCCAATGGAACTACCAAGGACCAGCTGACGGTACTGGAACCTGGTTACTAAGCAGGAGGTACCCATGCCAGAAATCACTACCAAGAACCACCAGACGTTGGTGGAACTCGGATACCGAGAAGGAGGCACCTAAGCCAAAGGCTCTGCCTGGAACCAGCTGACGGTACTGGAACCCAGGGGGACCTATTCAAGATTGATTTCTAAAGAACCAGCTATTTGTGCTGGAACTCAGATAGTCAGCCGAAGGTCCACATGAACAAAAAATTGCAAGGCCGCGAGACGGCCGGAGTTACCGAAAACCCGCAGTGCTACAGGGGGAGCTTGTCCTATTGGCACAACGGAACAAGCCTTAATTGCCAGATCCCGCAGCCCACATAGAAAGCACCTAAACTGCAGGCACCATTGACTTGGCTAACCCAACCGCAACCCGACAGGACAACGTATTGGAGGCAAAGTGACCTTGTCACTACCCGGAAACAGCTGTCGTGCTGGAACCAGGCTGGGCAGAACTACCGAGGACCAGCTGATGGTACTGCAACCCGGTTACTAAGCAGGAGGTACCCGTGCCAGAAAGCACTACCAAGGACCACCAGACATTGGTGGAACTCGGATACCGAGAAGGAGGCACTTAAGCCAAAGGCTCTGCCTGGAACCAGCTGAAGGTACTGGAACCCAGGGGGACCTATTCAAGATTGACTTCTAAAGAAACAGCTAATAGTGAGCAGAAGGTCCACATGAACAAAATATTGCATAGCCATGAGCCGGCCGGAGTTACCGAAAACCTACAAACCTACAGGAGGAGCTTGTCCTACTGGCACTACGGAACGAGCTTTGGTTGCCATATCCCGCAGCCCACATAGGAAGCACCTAAACTGCTGGCACCATGGAGTTGGCTAACCCGACCACAACCCGACAGGACAACGTATTGGAGGCTAAGTGACCTTGACACTACCCGGAAACAGCTGGCATGTTGGAACCAGGCTGGACCGGAGGGAGTACCCGTGCCGAAGACATTGCCGAGAACCAGCTGGCGGTGCTGGAACCTGAATTGGTAGCAGAAGGTACAAGAGCCAATGGAACTACCGAGGACCAGCTGATGGTACTGCAACCCAGTTACTAAGCAGGAGGTACCCGTGCCAGAAAGCACTACCAAGGACCATCAGACGTTGGTGGAACTTGGATACCGAGAATGAGGCACCTAAGCCAAAGGCTTTGCCTGGAACCAGCTGACAGTACTGGAACCCAGGGGGACCTATTGAAGATTGACTTCTAAAGAACCAGCTAAGCACATGCCACAGCGATTAGGGATCAGCTGAAGCCGCACAGTCCGAAGAAGGTGGAGGGAGATGAGTGAGAGGCGAAGATATGCACTGCGCATGCCCAGGAATCCCAGCCCCGCAGTGTGAATAAATCAGAATACACTGCGGGACGGGATCTCGGGCAGTGCGGCCGCACAGGCACAGTCAGCCTGACATCAACTAACTGCGCATGGCCAAGGGATAACATAACAGCGCAGTCTCTGGGACAGATTCAAACAATGCTCAGGAGGCAGCGCACGGCACCAAGGAGGTATGAATGGCAGCTGTGCCGCGTCTGATTAGGAAGGAAAGTCCCGCCTCTGGGACTTTCACGGTATGAGGAGGCACATTCTATAAGTGTTTAGTTCAGCGTGTGCAAGGAGCATAACAAAAAGACCACCTTGTCCAAATGCAGCATTAGTGCTGCACAAGGTGGCTCTTTTATTTACAAACGCCTTGGGGGCAACAGGTTCCTTTTAATATCTGTAGTAGTGTGAGTGTGGAGGGAGCAGGAGAAATTGCCAGATACACAGCAGGGGATCAGCTGACATTATTGAACCCCAAAAACATGGCAGCAAGTGTTGACTGTGCAGACGGCACTTCCGAGCAGCAACTGGCGGTGTTGGAGCTCAAGGTCAATATTAGAAGCAGAGTGTAGGCCAAGGCCTAATTGGAGGCAGTTTAATATCTGTTGTAGTCTTAGTGTGGAGGAAGCATGAGAAATTGCCGGATACACAGCCGGGGATCATCTGACATTACTGAACCACAATAACATGACAGGAAGTGTTGACTGTGCAGACGGCACTTCCGAGCAGTAACTGGCAATGTTGGAGCCTAGGGTCAATGCTAGATCAGAGTGTAGGCCGAGGCCTAATTGGAGCAAGTTTAATATCTGATGTAATGTGAATGTGGTGGGAGCAGGAGACATTGCCAGACACACAGCAGGGGAGCAGCTGACGTTACTGAACCCCACTAACACAAGAGCTAGTGTTTATCTCTGTGCAGACGGCACTTTTGAGCAGTAACTGGTGGTGTTGGAGCCCAGGGAATCCAGGAGAAGCAGAGTGTAGGCTGAGGCCTAATTGGAAGCAGTTTAATATCTGTTGTAGTGTGAGTGTTGATGGAACAGGAGAAATTGCCGGATACACAGCTGGGGATCAGCTGATGTTACTGAAACCCAATAACAGAGGAGCAACTTTTGACTATGCAGACAGCACTTCTGAACAGCAACTGGCAGGGTTTAGAGCCCAGGGAATCCAGGAGAAGCAGAGTGTAGGCTGAGGCCTAATTGGAGGCAGTTTAATATCTGTTGCAGTGTGAGTGTGGACAGAGCAAGATAAATTGCTGGATACACAGATGGGGATCAACTGACGTTACTGAAACCCAATAACACTGGGTCATGTGTTGACTGTGCAGATGGCACTTCTGAGCAGCAACTCGCAGTGTTGGAGCCCAGGGATTACATTTCAGGTGGTAGAAACATGAACACAACAGGAGACCTTGATTCTGTTGCCAACCAATTATTTAATCTGGAAGAGGAGTGGCAAAATCCTGTGAGATCCAGGCCTTGTTCATTTTCAGAAAAGTAAGCCGATCAATGTTATCGGAGGATAGTTGCATGCGACGGTCTGTTAGTACACCACCTGTGGTACTAAAGACGCGTTCCGATAATACACTAGCAGGAGGGCAAGCCAGCATCTCCAATGCATACTGGCTAAGCTCTGGCCATGTATCCAGCTTAGAGACCCAAAACTTGAAGGGGGAAGATCCGTCTGGGAGTACACTGAGAGGGCAATACATGTAGTCTGTCACCGTATGACGGAAACGTTGCCTCCTGCTGAGTGGAGCCGTCTGTGATGGTGTAGACATTTGTGGCGGGCACACAAAACGTTGCCACATTTGGGCCATATTACCACAACAAAACATCAGTGCTTAAAGATCACAGATGAGTATAATCCTTGAGTTAGCATTTATTACATACAAAAAAATCACAAAGTAAATGTTTCTTAAATAACAACAATAAAATGAGAACCACTGGAAACCAATACTCCTCAAGGACACAATGTGACCAGCACAATTTGCCAGTGCTGTAAATCAAGTAATTATTAAACAATGTCTCTCAAATCGCATATAAGTAGAAACTGGACAATCAGCGTCCATAAGTGCAAATGTGAATTTAGCTATGATTTGCCATATATATAAAGTGCATAGTGCATCAGGCCTAGGCAGACCATAAAAATACGAAATCAGGCTAGTGAAAGAGAGACATGATATACTTACTAAGTATAAGCTGGCCTGGTGCTGAAAACAAATGGTCCCTGCCGCCCCAACACACGTTTCGTCGAGACTTCCTCAGGAGGCGTGCATTGGGGAGGGGGCTCTGGCTATTTATATATAGTCTGGCCAATGAGGATGCAGTTGCCGGCCTTAGCTGATTAGTCACATCCGCTCGTGTAAAGATATACAGCGCAGTCGCACAGGCACCTCACCCATGTCTGGAATTGACGGCGTATGCGCTGCTGCCATGGCAACCACAGGACCTTCGCAAGAGCGGCCGTGGAGCACAAACACACAGAGCCGTCATTGAGATGGAGTCTGCGTGCTGCATGCCAGGTGCCGACCACACAAAGATCTGGAGCCAGGGAAGCCGCGCATGTGCACTATGGACCAGGAGGGACAAGCGATTTCAAACAGTGCAAAGAAAGCTATGTAATAAAGTGACGGTGCAAGTATAGTGACTGGAACAGAATAACAAGTGAGTAACACAAATCTCCACCCTGTGGACCCAGAGACACCTGATCAATGGCTTTGATTTTAAGTTTGCTGGCATTACATTCGTGATGCAGAAAAAAGTGGCGGGGAAGAGTTTTTAATGACTCCACATCCTTAGCCATCTTAGCCTTCTCTATATCACTTACGTGTTCTCTTGTTCTTATCTTGAGTTCACGGGTGGTCATCTCAATATACACTTTGTTACATGGACATTGGGCATGATAAATTACCCCTTTTGAGGCACATGTGAGTCTATGACGAATTTTGAAAATGCAACTTCCCTGAGGATTGGAAAAATCTTTGCTCTTGATATGGTTCTGATACCCCTTGCAAAAAGTACACAGAAAAAAGCCATGTGTAAGATCACTGGATCCTTTCATTTTTATTTGGAGAGTAATGGCTTTGTACAAGTAAGTCACGGAGATTGTCTGATCTCTTGGCAGTGATCATTGGTTCGTCTGGAAGGATATTTTTCAAAATGGGGTCAGAAAGTAAGATACCCCAATGTTTAGTTACAATTTCCACAAAAGACTTCCATTGACAGTTGAAGGGGCTAATCAGTCTCACCTGTGCATCTTCATTATTTTTGGATGAGGTCTGATAAAGGAGATCATTGCGGGATTTCAAACATGCTCTTTTATAGCCCCGACAAATGGTGGCTGTATCCTCGTTCTCTGAAGCGGCAATAAAGGTCCCGGGCCTGATTTTGAATTTTTTCCTGGCTGCAGCAGATACGTTTGATCCGTAAATGTTGTCCAATTGGAATTCCAATGATGGAAGACTGGCGATGCGATAAACTCGTGTGTAACAATGTGTTAGTGGCAGTAGGTTTCCGATACACATTAGTCTCTATCAGTCCCTGAGAGGAAACACAGACTTACAGGTCCAAAAAATTGACCTGTCGACCATAGGAGAAAATGAGCTTAATATTCAGATTGTTTGCATTAAGTTCAGCCATAAAGCAATTGAGTTGTTCAATTGTTCCCTCCCGTATAAAGAATACATTGTCAATATAACGGATCCAGTGGTGCACCTTATCAAAGTGCCCCACTGGCTCACTAAGGAAGATGTCCCTCTCCCAGGCACCTGAAAAACAAATTAGCATAGGACGGAGCAGTGCTTGCAGTGTTTTTCAAGCAGGCAGATAAGGGGGATAGTCATGCTGACTAGTGCATCATCTGCACTGGCCATCCGCGTGAAATCATCGATGGCATGCAAAATGTGGCAGATGTCCTTCATAGAGGCCCACTCAGTGGTGGTGAAGTCTGAATGGCGTGCAGTGCGACTTATTTGCGCCTGATGCAGCTGGTACTCCATTACTGCTACCTGCTGCTCACACAACCGCTCCAACATATGTAACGTTGAATTCCACCTGTTTGGTAGGTCACATATGTTGCGATGTTCCGGAAGGCGGAATCGGCGCTGCAGAGCTGCAATGCGCGATCTTGCCATGCTGGAACACCACAACTGAGCGCACTCTAGGCGGACCTTGTGTAGCAGTGCATCAAGATCCGGATAGTCCCTCAAAAAACTCTGCACGACAAAGTTGAGCACATGTGCCAGACATGGGATGTGAGTGAGGATGCCTAAGCCCAGAGCTGCCACCAGATTTCGGCCATTGTCACACACTACCATGCCTGGCTGGAGATTCGCTGGCACAAACCACACGTTGCTCTCCTGCTTGATGGATTCCTGAGCTCCTGTGCTATGTGGCTTTGATTCCCCAAAGAAATTAATTTCAATACAGCCTGTAGACATTTGGCCACGGCTGTGTTCATATCGGTCATAACAGGTAAGCGTTCACGGGTCCATGTGGAGGTAGACTGTGATAGCTCCTGCAGCAGTGATTCAGAGGAACTGGAGTATGAGGAGGAGTCAACGTGTACAGACTGGATTCCTGCAATCCTTGGAGTTGGCAGAACACGTACAGCGCCACTCTCAAGATCTGTCCCCGGCTCCACAACATTTACCCAATGGGCAGTGAGGGAAAGGTATCGTCCCTGTCCATGGTGACTGGTCGACGCATCGGTTGTCAGGTGGACCTTGCTGCTGACAGCATTTAGTAGCGCATGTTTAATTTTTCCCTCCACATGCTTTGCAGGGCAGGGGCGGCTTGCCTGCTGAAATAAAAGTCGCTGAGCACGTTGTATTGTGGGACTGTCAATGCCATGAAATTACGGAAGGTGTCAGTCTCCACAAGCCTGAATGATAGCATTTCAGGGGACAGTAGTTTTGCAATGCCAGCATTCAGAGCCTGTGCTCGGAAGTGGTTTACCGAGTATGGCAGCCTTTTCTCCCATGCCTGTGCTACCGATGGCTGTAGACTGGGAGTGTGAGCATGACAGGGAACGTGGTGCTGTGGGTGGAATTACACTGTGTCTCTGTCCAACAGTGCCTGAGGTTCTTCCATGGCGATCCTGTGAGGAAGCCGAACCAGCTGTGTGTGAGCAGGAGGAAGAGGCTACAACACGAGCTGAAGAGGTGGTAGGTGCCGCTGTAGGTTGGCCTAGGTCTTCAGTGTGTTTTGGTAACTCCACCACGTTCTTGCTCCGCACATGTTTCCACATATTTGTGATATTGAGGTTGCTGACACTTTCCCCTGTTTTGACTTTCTGATTACACAGCTTGCATTTGACAAAGCAAATGTCATCTGCAACTGTGTCAAAAAAGGACCAGGCACTGGAAGTCTTGGGAGCGCCTGTTTTGGGTTTTGGAAGAGGCATGCTCCTAATGGGTGCCGAAATAGAGGCTACAGGCAACGTAGTCTTCCCCCTCCCTCTCCCTCCTTTTTGGACTGTTCGGGGAATCTCTTCCTCAGAGCTGCTCCCACCACCTTCCTGTACCTCATGCCATGATGGGTCAGGGACCTCATCATCTACACTACCTTCTTCCAACAACTTCTTCTCCTGGGTAGTCTCAGCAGCACATTATGCACCAGAAAGTGGCACCTGAGTCTCATCATCAGATGCGTACTGAGGTGTGCTGACGGGAGGCACTGGCCCAACCGCCTCTTCGGATTCAGAGAGACAGCCAAGAGATTCAGAGAACAGAAGTAGAGATGGCTCCTGTCCTGCACTCTCTGACTGCCTGGGCAATTTGGCAGGTGGTTAAGAGACAGATGGGTGCTCTTCAGTGCTCTGTGCCTGAGAGGATGTGTCACTAATTGAAGTCGATGGGTTAGTTGCCATCCATCTGACAACGGCTTCAATTTGTTCGTCCTGCAGCAGTGGGTTACGGCGAGCTCCCACAAAGCTGTGCATGAAGGACTGTTCCCTGCTAAAACTGGGGGATGATGAGTCACCGGTGCCCACAGCAGGCACAGAATCCCCAGGTCCTCTCCCTGCTCCACACCCACGACCATGTGCCTTACTCCCTGCCTTCTTCATCTTGGTAGACTGATAAAGATAGGCAGAAAAGTACTAAGGGCTTAGTGTGCTTATTCCTGAATAGCTGCTAACAGGTATAAGAAACACTAATTTTATAAAGTGTGGACTAGACTTTAATATGAGCTAATGTGGCCTACACAACTGTAAAGTGGAGTGTTTGGTGAACTTTATTAACTTTTTGCTTTATTCACAAAAAGACACTGGATGTGCCCAAAGATGTAAAACCGATAGTATCACAAACTTTTTGTAGCATTTACAATGCAGGAAGGTAACCTACAATGCAAATGATGAGGCTCCAAAAAATAGGCTAATACTAATCTGGCTGGCGCTGCAGGGCAAAAGGCTGCAGAAAAGCTCCTCTGTGTTCTCCTATATAGTGTTTTTCCACAATCTTGCAGGATATGGATGGAAACCCACTAATAGGATAAATCAGGAAACATGTGCAGCAGGCAGCACTAATTGAAAAAAGGACAATGGAACAGTATGAGGCAGTGACACACGCTGAGCTGACTACAACCAGCTGTGGCTGCAGAACAGGCTACAGCGTGAGAAGCACTCACACAGAGACCTTGCAGACAGCTGTGAACAGCGCTGCAAGGCCAAAAAAAGCTCCTCTATGTACTACTATATAGTGTTTTTCAACAATCTAGCAGGATATGGATGGAAACACACTAATAGGATAAATCAGAAAAAATGTGCAGCAGGCAGCACTAATTAAAAAAAGGACAATGGAACAGTATGAGGCAGTGACGCATGCTGAGCTGACTACAACCAGCTGTGGCTGCAGAACAGGCTACATCGTGAGCTGCACTCACACAGAGACCTTGCAGACAGCTGTGAACAGCGCTGCAAGGCCAAAAAAAGCTCCTCTATGTACTACTATATAGTGTTTTTCAACAATCTAGCAGGATATGGATGGAAACACACTAATAGGATAAATCAGAAAAAATGTGCAGCAGGCAGCACTAATTAAAAAAAGGACAATGGAACAGTATGAGGCAGTGACGCATGCTGAGCTGACTACAACCAGCTGTGGCTGCAGAACAGGCTACATCGTGAGCTGCACTCACACAGAGACCTTGCAGACAGCCGTGAACAGCTCTGCAAGGCCAAAAAAAGCTCCTCTATGTACTCCTATATACTGTTTTTCCACAATCTAGCAGGACACAAATGGAAACCCACTAATAGGATAAATCAGAAAAAATGTACAGCAGGCAGCACTAATTGAAAAAAGGACAGTGGAACAGTATGAGGCAGTGACGCACGCTGAGCTGACTACAACCAGCTGTGGCTGCAGAACAGGCTACAGCATGAGCTGCACTCACACAGAGACCTTGCAGACAGCCGTGAACAGTGCTGCAAGGCAAAAACAAGGTTCTCAGACAGCGGTTGCTAAATTAGCCTGGGTAAAGCACAATGAAGCAAATCGCTATCTCAAACTATCCCCTCAGTCAGAACAGCAGCATCCTGTCCCTAACTGAATTCAAAGCAGAGTGAACCCAAAATGGGGGTGGCAGCTTTTATAGTGCATCATGGCCTCATTTCAGCAGCCAATCACAGCCATGACCTTACTTACATGTCTAACATGCATACCAGGATGTGCCCACACTTCTTAGGATTCCTCATTGGCTGAATTAAATCAAACTGGCTCATTACACAATGGGAACTTCCGATTCCGGTATTCGACATTGCAAAAGTATCGGAACTCAGTATTGGTATTCCGATACCGCGAATATCGGCCGATACCTGATATTTGCAGTATCGGAATGCTCAACACTAGTCACAAATCAATCCCCCTATAAACTTTTCCCCCTTGCATCATTTTTATTGCACGGCCAGGGCCACGGAGTCAGGTCACGGCCTTGTGACTTCCCCAAGAACTGTCCAACCTGGTTCCGAGTACCCCACGGCCCTGGTGGGCGTCAGATCAGTCCTTAAAGTGGACTAAAATTGTGACACAATGGTTCTCAGCAACATTCTTGGAGTCACAGATGCTTTCAGGGGTCTTCCCCATGCTATTATCCTTCCATTCAGCACTTTCTTTATCCATTTCAACATTTTCACTGTCCCTGATACCTCCTTGGACGGTCAGTTGGAAAAATGCTCAGATTTCCCATTGACTACCCTTATACTCGTTACTCGAAATGAGCATTCAAGCATTAAGAATTGTGCTTGGTTCGAGTAATGAGTGCTTTAGCACTCACTCATCCCTAATAGCCATCCATTTTCTCCCATTTGAAAATGATCTGTTTTTTGCTTACTGTATGTGGAAAAATAAATATTTAACATATACTAATGGAAATGTGAAATAGTTATTTAACGGATTTGTTTTCCTTAGAGTTAAATGTTAAAAAGATGGATCCAGTTTAAATATTTTTTTTCAGGCGGACAAAAAAGTAGTGTCTGCACCACTTTTTTGTCAACAGTTTGCTGCTGGATCCATTGTATCTGATGATTACTGGACATGTGAACATAGCCTACATAGATTGTGTCTGTAGGGGTTTATGTTTTGTTAGAGTTATTTCTTGTTGTGTGTTTTACACATACAAAAAATAGCATAGTTGACCAAGTTTTTTGGTCCTAAAAAGTATGAAAATTATATACAGTTTTTTCTCCATTATTCTCAATGGGAGATGTAATGAAAGACATAGTAGTACAGTTCCATAACTCTAAAACATATACAAATTGCTGTCAGTGACATTAAAAGCTATTTGAGAAAACAATTTTTAAAAAATATAGACATAGATGGACATCAATGGATTGGAAACAGAAGACGTCAATACTCAGACAGGTGTAGTTCAACGCATTACACACGCTTGCATGGGCTTTGACGTATATGTCTGACAAATATGTTATACCTCCACTGACATTCAAATGCAATTAGCCTGTCTTATTAGAGGAAGAAGTAAAAAAAATATCCTGCAAAGACTACATTTTTCAAGTGGAACACAATTGTGAAGTTGAACGAAATTTATTGGTTATTTTAAATTTTTGTGGAAATTCAAAAACTGAAAAGTGAGGTGTGCAATATTATTCGGCCCCTTTACTTTCAGTGCAGCAAATTCACTCCAGAAGTTCGTTGCGGATCTATGATTGATCCAATGTTGTCCTAAATGCCTAATGATGATAAATATAATCCAACTGTGCGTAATCAAGTCTCTGTATAAATGCACCTGCTCTGTAATAGTTTCAGGGTTCTGTTTGAAGCACAGAAAGCATCATGAAGACCAGGGAACACAACAGGCAGATCCATGATACTGTTGTGGAGGAGTTTAAAGCTGAATTTGGATACAAAATTATTTAAAAAACTTTAAACATCACAAGGAGCACTGTGCAAGCGATCATATTGAAATGGAAAGAGTATCATACCATTGCAAATCTACCAAGACCTGGCCGTCCCTCTAAACTTTCATCTGAAACAAGGAGAAGACTGATCAGAGATGCAGCCAAGAGGCCCATGATCACTCTGGATGAACTGCAGAGATCTACAGCTGAGGTGGGACAGTCTGTCCATAGGACAACAATCAGTCGTACACTGCATAAATCTGGCATTTATGGAAGAGTGGTAAAAAGAAAGCCATTTCTCAAAGATATCCATAAAAAGTGTTGTTTAAAATTTGCAACAAGCCACCTGGAAAACACAACAAACATGTGGAAAAAGGTGCCCTGGTCAGATGAAACCAAAATTGAACTTTTTGGCAACAATGCCAAACGATATGTTTGGCGTAAGCGCAACACAGCTCATCACCTTGAACACACCATCCCCACTATCAAACATGGTGGTGGCAGCATCACATTGTGGGCCTGCTTATCTTCAGCAGGTACAGGGAAAATGGTTTAAATTGATGGGAAGATGGATGGAGCCAAATACATGACCATTCTTGAAGAAAACCTGTTGGAGTCTGCAAAAGACCTGAGACTGGGACGGAGATTTGTCTTCCAAAAAGACAATTATCCCAAACATTAAGCAAAATCTACAATGGAATGTTTCACAAATAAACATATCCAGGTGTTAGAATGGCCAAGTCAGAGTCCAGACCTCAATCCAATTGAGAATCTGCGGAAAGAGCTGAAAACTGCTGTTCACAAACGATCTCCATCAAACCTCACTAAGCTCGAGCTGTTTGCCAAGGAAGAATGGGCAAGAATTTCAGTCTCTCGATGTACAAAACTGATAGAGACATGCCCCATGCAACTTGCAGCTGTAATCGCAGCAAAAGGTGGGCAACAAAGTATTAAGTTAAAGGGGCCGAATAATATTGCATGCCCCACTTTTCAGTTTCTGATTTTCCACCAAAAATTAAAATAACCAATAAATTTCGTTCAACTTCACAATTGTGTTCCACTTGTTGTTGATTATTCACCAAAAATTTACATTTGGTATCTTTATGTTTGAAGCATGGTATGTGGGAAAAGGTTGAAAAGTTCCATGGAGCCAAATACTTTTGCAAGGCACTGTATATATACATATATATGTATATATTGTAGCATGGCTAAAGGGTGTGTAGTCGACGGGAGGTATGTGCCACATAAGTGCCTTGTTGCTGTAATGTAGCCCGGAGTATTTCTTTGTTGCACATAACCATGTATATATGTGTGTTTCAGGACCTGTGGTGATGTCAGACCACATGGCTAATCATGTGATGGGTTACTGGGTGTGGTTAGCTCTATATAAGACAGGCTAATGCTTTAAACAGCAGATATGTGTGGAGGTGAAACCTTCCTGAGCGTGTTAAGGCTTTAGGACTGAGCCGGATGAACTGGACACTTGCTTTTCTTTGCCTGAACCAAAGGCTATTTGCTTTCTGTTGTTTTGCCATATGGTTTATGAAGCAATAAACCCAGTGAACTTTAAAGGAACATGCCTCCTGAGTGTCAGCCGTCGCACCTGAGTGAGTGGAATCCCTACAATTGGTGGTAGACGTGCGGGCAGCGTTCCTAGCAGAGACGTAAGTCTATTGTTTAATGTCCTGGGTCAAGTCTGTTGCAAGCCAGCAAGCGTCGCCGGGGAAAATGGAGGACCTGCTGAAACACTTGGTCCAGTTGCAGAGCCAGCAGGAGCAAAGGCAGCAAGAGACCAACAGGCTCTTGATGCAGCAGATACAACAGAGCCAGCAGGAGCAACGGCAGCAGATGCAACAGAGCCAGCAGGAGCAACGGCAGCAGGTGCAGCTTCTGGCAACCGCCATCCAGGGCAAGTCGAGTGCCCCAACCCCAGGTCTGGCTGATGACGCCCACGTCCGGAAGACGGTAAGACGCGCATTGCAGAAAATGACCCCCGGGGATGATGTTGAGGCCTTCCTGACAGTGTTTGAGAGGGTCGCTGAGAGGGAAAAACTTCCGCCAGAGCAGTGGGCAGAGGTATTGGCGCCATACCTGATGGGAGAACCCCAGAAGGCGTACTATGACTTGACCTTGCAGGATGCCAAGGAGTATCACAAGTTGAAAGCCGAGATTCTCGCATGTTTGGGGGTGACACTGACTGTCAGGGCACAGCGAATTCACTGCTGGGCCTATCACCGGGACAAACCACCTCGTTCCCAAATGTTTGATCTGTTGCACCTGGTCCAGAAATGGCTGCAGCCAGAGTCATCTACCCATGCTCAAATGGTAGAACGGGTGATGATGGATCGGTTTGTCCATTCCCTCCCGAGGCCTATACAGACTTGGGTTGCCCAGGGTGATCCCCAGAATGCCGACGAGCTGATCGGACTGGTTGAGAGATACCAAGGGTTGGAAGGCTCCTTCAGGAGGCAGCCCATGCCGTACTGGGGGTCCCAGAAGGGAGCTGAGTCCCAAAAAGTGGTGGCGCGTCCAAGGTCACAAAGGGCGGGGGAGGTGGTGCCCAAGGTCCCTACGGGTGATATTATTTGTTGGAGGTGCCACGGGCCAGGACATATGGCTGCCCATTGTTCCCAGACCACTGAGCAGATGGACTGCAGCATGGGACGCCGTTGTTCATACTATGCGTATCCAGCCTGCAGTGTGAACTCTCCGCCCAACGAGGGACCTCAAGCGTGTCCCGTAAAAGTGAATGGTCGAGCAGTAACGGCACTGTTAGACTCGGGGAGCCTAGTGACCCTGGTGAGGGCCACTTTTCCTCTCCACCTGCTCCCGGGAAAGAAGGTCGGAGTGCGGTGCATACATGGTGATGCAAAGGACTACCCGGTGGCCAGGGTGGACATTGAAATGGCATGTGGCACTGAGTCCCACATAGTCGGCGTCGTTCAGGACTTGTTGCACCCTATAATTATTGGCCGCGATTTCTGTTTGTTTTGGGATTTGTGGGGAAAAGGTTCTGAGCTCCCTAGCAAGAGTAGGGAACCAATGATCCCTGGAAGGATGTCGCCACACCCAGAGTCAGACAGGTTTCCTTTTTGTGTTCTGGTTGGGGATGAGGAGGAAGTGTCCCCTGCATCTGACATTCTGGAGTTAGAGGTAACCGGTAGAGTTGAGCGACCTTGACCTTTTTAGAGTCGAGCCTGGTTTTGCGAAACCCGACTATGTCCAAAGTCGGGTCGAGTGAAATCGGCCGATTATGACGTAAAGTCGGGATCGACCGAAACACGAAACCCAATGCAAGTCAATGGGGCAGCATAGTCGGCAGTGAGTGGGGGCCAGGAAAACACCTAGAGTGCCCATTTTAATGTCAAAACCATCCATTCTTCTTAATGAAGCTTGTCAAGCGTAATTTACCTTATAATAATTGGAAGGCATTTGAAATTGGGGGTCATTTGGCTAAAGTTGTGGGGGGTAGGGCTGGTTCAAGTAATTAGTGGGCCCAGGAAATCTGGACCACGTCACGGCAGTGGAGCAGGGAGAGGTAAGTATTTCAACTTTGCAAGTGCTGTGAACCTGAGCAAGCAGGGGGGGCCCACTCGTTGGCATTGGCACTGGCACAGGGCCCCTCAAAGTACAGCGGTGTGTTTGCACGGCGGGGGCGCCTCCCACCGGCAGCAACACTTTTGCGTACTATGAGAGGCCCTGTGCCAGTGACGTCGCCAACTAGTATACCTCCCCCCACCTGATGAAGGAACCTGCACTTTCATCTGCACCTTCCTCTTTGTCCCCGTGTAAGGTGGTATGGTATGCGGGAAGAGCAACCTGACTTTCAGCAGGGTCACAATGTTGTTGTGTAGCGTGCACGGGGAATGTTGCGTTATGGGTCAATGTACCAGCAGACTCATCTATCACTGGCTGGGCAATGGGCAGGATGAGGAGGAAACACAGATATAGACCCAAAGAATAAAGTTGGCTAAATGCAGTTCAAAATTGGTAACACAGGAATAACCAGGGGGCATTGCAGTGGAGGACAACTGGAATGAGAGGCTGACACAGAGAGTAGGGCCAAATCAGTAAGTAGTCGAAATGCAGTTCAAAATTGGCAACCGTAGTAAACAGGCGGCACAGCTTTGTTCAGTGGAGGAGAACAGCAAGGAGTGGCAGACACCGATAGTAGGCCCCAACCCAACTAGTAGGCCAAATGCAGTCTAACATTAACAACTACTTAACGAGAGGCTGAAAATGGTATTTCAGGACAGGAAACCAGGAGAACAGCAAGGAGTGGCAGACACCGATAGTAGGCCCCAAACCAACTAGTACGCCAAATGCAGTTGTTCCATTTAACCACAATTTAATGAGAGCCTGAAGATAGAAGCTCAGGAAAGGCAACCTGGGGAACACCTTGGAGTGTAACACACCATCTCTCTCCACCCCATACCCATTTTGTAGGCCTAATGCTGTGTACTTTTCTACAACTACTAAACGAGAGTCGGAAGACCGAAGCAATGGCAAGGAAACCTGGGGAACACCTTGGAGTGTAACACACCATCTCTCTCCACCCCATACCCAATTTGTAGGCCTAATGCAGCCTACTTTCCGACACCTACTAAACGAGAGCATGAAGATCGAAGCTCAGGAAAGGCAACCTGGGGAACACCTTGGAGTGTAACACACCATCTCTCTCCACCCCATACCCATTTTTTAGGCCTAATGCAGTGTACTTTTCTACAACTACTAAACGAGAGTCGGAAGACCAAAGCAATGGCAAGGAAACCTGGGGAACACCTTGGAGTGTAACACACCATCTCTCTCCACCCCATTCCCCATTTTTTAGGCCTAATGCAGCCTACTTTCCGACACCTACTAAACGAGAGCATGAAGATCGAAGCTCAGGAAAGGCAACCTGGGGAACACCTTGGAGTGTAACACACCATCTCTCTCCACCCCATACCCATTTTGTAGGCCTAATGCTGTGTACTTTTCTACAACTACTAAACGAGAGTCGGAAGACCGAAGCAATGGCAAGGAAACCTGGGGAACACCTTGGAGTGTAACACACCATCTCTCTCCACCCCATACCCAATTTGTAGGCCTAATGCAGCCTACTTTCCGACACCTACTAAACGAGAGCATGAAGATCGAAGCTCAGGAAAGGCAACCTGGTGAAAACCTTGGAGTGTAACACAACCTGTCTCTACACCCCATACACAATTAGTAGGCCTAATGCAGCGTAGTTTCCAACAGCTACTAAACGAGAGCCGGAAGATCGAAGCTCAGGAAAGGCAACCTGGGGAACACCTTGGAGTGTAACACAACCTCTCTCTACACCACGGAAGGGCTGATTCTTAGGAAGGAAGGCTGTTGTAAATAAGCATTGCGCGTCCGAGGGTGATTATTTTCTTATTCGGTATCTACTCACCCTCGGACGCGCCATGCTTCTTGATTTGTAATTAATGTTTATTTGCAATGTGCTTTTGACTTACTCAATTATTTTTTTAATTATTGATTTTATTAAATTAATAGTTTAACATCTTATTGGAAATAATTTAAAGGAGACGCGACAGGACAACACTCGGTGGATGCCATATCTGTGTTAACAACTCCAAAAAACTTTCAGTTAACTTCTTGCAGGAGAAAGAAATTGTAGCTGTTGGACCTTTGTAGTACAGTTCCAGATATTTGTTGTGTGTTTGTTTTGATTGTTAAAATGTCTGCATTTGAGATCTCAACACGATCTTATTTTTTATAATCAAATTAATTTTTTAAATATTTTATTAGGTTGGTTCAAGGGGTACACGGGCCGCAGTAGACAGGTCAGTCGAGGCCTAGTGGAAGGAGGGACCGCAGATGCGCCACTGTTTCACCCATACACAATTAGTAGGCCTAATGCAGCGTAGTTTCCAACAGCTACTAAACGAGAGCCGGAAGATCGAAGCTCAGGAAAGGCAACCTGGGGAACACCTTGGAGTGTAACAACAACCTCTCTCTACACCACGGAAGGGCTGATTCTTAGGAAGGAAGGCTGTTGTAAATAAGCATTGCGCGTCCGAGGGTGATTATATTCTTATTCGGTATCTACTCACCCTCGGACGCGCCATGCTTCTTGATTTGTAATTAATGTTTATTTGCAATGTGCTTTTGACTTACTCAATTATTTTTTTAATTATTGATTTTATTAAATTAATAGTTTAACATCTTATTGGAAATAATTTAAAGGAGACGCGACAGGACAACACTCGGTGGATGCCATATCTGTGTTAACAACTCCAAAAAACTTTCAGTTAACTTCTTGCAGGAGAAAGAAATTGTAGCTGTTGGACCTTTGTAGTACAGTTCCAGATATTTGTTGTGTGTTTGTTTTGATTGTTAAAATGTCTGCATTTGAGATCTCAACACGATCTTATTTTTTATAATCAAATTAATTTTTTAAATATTTTATTAGGTTGGTTCAAGGGGTACACGGGCCGCAGTAGACAGGTCAGTGGAGGCCTAGTGGAAGGAGTGACCACAGACAGGCATCGAAGGCCTAAAATAATAACACATGGCTGTAGGCAATTTTAAATTGGTTCCAGGGGTACACGGGCAGCAGTGCCCTGGTCAGTGTAGTAGTAGTTGAAAGAATGGACCGCAGACAGGCATCGAAGGCCTAAAATAAAAAAATTGGGCTGGCTGTAGGCAATTTTAAATTGGTTCCAGGGGTACACGGGCAGCAGTGGTGTGGTCAGTGGAGGCCTAGTGGAAGGAGTGACCGCAGACAGGCATCGAAGGCCGAAAATAATAACACATGGCTGTAGGCAATTTTAAATTGGTTCCAGGGGTACACAGGCAGCAGTGGTGTGGTCAGTGGAGGCCTAGTGGAAGGAGTGACCGCAGACAGGCATCGAAGGCCTAAAATAATAACACATGGCTGTAGGCAATTTTAAATTGGTTCCATGGGTACACGGGCAGCAGTGCCCTGGTCAGTGTAGTAGTAGTTGAAAGAATGGACCGCAGACAGGCATCGAAGGCCTAAAATAAAAAAATTGGGCTGGCTGTATGCAATTTTAAATTGGTTCCAGGGGTACACGGGCAGCAGTGGTGTGGTCAGTGGAGGCCTAGTGGAAGGAGTGACCGCAGACAGGCATCGAAGGCCTAAAATAATAACACATGGCTGTAGGCAATTTTAAATTGGTTCCAGGGGTACACGGGCAGCAGTGGTGTGGTCAGTGGAGGCCTAGTGGAAGGAGTGACCACAGACAGGCATCGAAGGCCTAAAATATTAACACATGGCTGTAGGCACTTTAAATTGGTTCCAGGGGTACATGGGCAGCAGTGTATGGTCAGTGGAAGTCTAGTGGAAGGAGTGACGGCAGACAGTCTTCGAAGGCCTAACATAACAAAATTGGGCTGACTGTAGGCACTTTTAAATTGGTTCCAGGGTAACACGGCCAGCAGTGGCCTGGTCAGTGTAGTAGTTGTAGAAAGAAGGGACCGCAGACAGGCTTCGAAGGCCTAACATAACAAAAATGTCAAAACAATGGTATTGTCAGTGCCAGGCATTGAAGGATGTCAGCGCCTAGACTACACATTGGTGAAGCTGTGAGAGATAATTTTGCTAGTGGTAGAGCACTGTTTGAGCTGGGGGGGGGAACTGTCTTGTGGCCGGCGGTACAGGCACAGGGCCCCTCATATTACAACGGTGTGTCTGACGTTGGGTGCGCACCACCACCGCCAGAGACACTTTATTGTACTATGAGGGACCCAGTGGCAGTGCCGTCGACCAAAAGCGGCCACACCCACCTCTTCAGACAAACAGCACTCTCAAGGGTCCAAGCGCAAAGTGGCGATAGCACGGCCCCGTGTGGGGAGTTTGGCCATTTCGTGAGGTGGAAACATGTCGTATGCTGGACAATCAGGTGAAGAAAATTACGAGATTGGAAAAGTCATTCAGAATAGTCCACAGGCAAGACCTTTTCATAGGAAAGCTAGGTGTCAGCCGGGCAGGGTGGGGCAAAAGATTTTGAAATCCAGTTGTGGTTCATTTTAATGAAGGTTAGATCATCTACATTTTGGGTAGCCAGACGAGTCCTTTTTTCTGTTAGTATTGAACCTGCAGCACTGAATACTCTTTCTGATAGGACACTAGCTGCCGGGCAAGCAAGCTCCTGCAATGCATATTCTGCCAATTCTGGCCAGGTGTCTAATTTGGATGCCCAGTAATCAAATGGGAATGACGGTTGAGGGAGAACGTCGATAAGGGATGAAAAATAGTTTGTAACCATACTGGACAAATGTTGTCTCCTGTCACTTTGAATTGATGCTGCAGTACCTGTCCTGTCTGCGGTCATAGAAAAATCACTCCACAACCTGGTCAGAAAACCCCTCTGGCCAACGCCACTTCTGATTTCTGCCCCTCTAACACCTCTGGTCTGCTGGCCCCTGGAGCTCGTGTGAGAACGATCACGGGCGCTGTGTGCAGGGAATGCCAGAAGCAAACGGTCAACAAGAGTTGATTGTTTTGTTGCTAATATTAGTTCCAAGTTCTCATGTGGCATAATATTTTGCAATTTGCCTTTATAGCGAGGATCAAGGAGGCAGGCCAACCAGTAATCGTCATCGTTCATCATTTTTGTAATGCGTGTGTCCCTTTTGAGGATACGCAAGGCATAATCCGCCATGTGGGCCAAAGTTCCCGTTGTCAAATCTGCGGTTGTGCTTGGTTGAGGGGCAGTTGCAGGCAAATCTACGTCACTTGTGTCCCTCAAAAAACCAGAACCCGGCCTTGCCACGCCACCAATTTCCCGTGCCCCCGGGAAAGCTTCCTCATTAAAAATATACTCATCCCCATCATCCTCCTCATCCTCCACCTCCTCTTCGCCCGGTACCTCGTCATGTACACTGCCCTGACCAGACAATCGCTGACTGTCATCAAGGCTTTCCTCTTCCTCTGGTGCAGACGCCTGATCCTTTATGTGCGTCAAACTTTGCATCAGCAGACGCATTAGGGGGATGCTCATGCTTATTATGGCGTTGTCTGCACTAACCAGCCGTGTGCATTCCTCAAAACACTGAAGGACTTGACACATGTCTTGAATCTTCGACCACTGCACACCTGACAACTCCATGTCTGCCATCCTACTGCCTGCCCGTGTATGTGTATCCTCCCACAAAAACATAACAGCCCGCCTCTGTTCGCACAGTCTCTGAAGCATGTGCAGTGTTGAGTTCCACCTTGTTGCAACGTCTATGATTAGGCGATGCTGGGGAAGGTTCAAAGAACGCTGATAGGTCTGCATACGGCTGGAGTGTTCAGGCGAACGGCGGATATGTGCGCAAAGTCCACGCACTTTGAGGAGCAGGTCGGATAACCCCGGATAACTTTTCAGGAAGCACTGCACCACCAGGTTTAAGGTGTGAGCCAGGCAAGGAATGTGTTTCAGTTGGGAAAGGGAGATGGCAGCCATGAAATTCCTTCCGTTATCACTCACTACCTTGCCTGCCTCAAGATCTACAGTGCCCAGCCACGACTGCGTTTCTTGCTGCAAGAACTCGGACAGAACTTCCGCGGTGTGTCTATTGTCGCCCAAACACTTCATAGCCAATACAGCCTGCTGACGTATGCCAGTAGCTGCCCCATAATGGGAGACCTGGTGTGCAACAGTGGCAGGTGCGGATGGAGTGTTTGTGCGACTGCGGTCTGTGGACGAGCTCTTGCTTCTGCAGGAGGACGAGGAGGAGGAGGAGGGGGTGCGAACGGCTACAGACAACTGTTTACTAGACCGTGGGCTAGGCAGAACTGTCCCAAACTTGCTGTCCCCTGTGGACCCTGAATCCACCACATTTACCCAGTGTGCCGTGATGGACACGTAACGTCCCTGGCCATGCCTACTGGTCCATGCATCTGTTGTCAGGTGCACCTTTGTGCTCACAGATTGCCTGAGTGCATGGACGATGCGCTCTTTAACATGCTGGTGGAGGGCTGGGATGGCTTTTCTGGAAAAAAAGTGTCGACTGGGTAGCTCGTAGCGTGGTACAGCGTAGTCCATCAGGTCTTTGAAAGCTTCGCTTTCAACTAACCGGTAGGGCATCATCTCTAACGAGATTAGTCTAGCTATGTGGGCGTTCAAACCCTGTGTACGCGGATGCGAGGCTAAGTATTTCCTTTTTCTAACCATAGTCTCATGTAGGGTGAGCTGGACTGGAGAGATGGAGATCGTGGAACTAGCGGGGGTGCCGGTGGACATGGCAGACTGAGAGACGGTGGGAGATGGTATTGTTGCCGCCGGTGCCCTAGATGCAGTGTTTCCTACTACGAAACTGGTGATTCCCTGACCCTGACTGCTTTGGCCTGGCAAAGATACCTGCACAGATACAGCAGGTGGTGCGCTAAATGGTGGTCCTACACTGCCGGAAGGGATGTTGCGTTGATGACTAGCTTCATTGGCCGAGGGTGCAACAACCTTAAGGGACGTTTGGTAGTTAGTCCAAGCTTTCAAATGCATGGTGGTTAAATGTCTATGCATGCAACTAGTATTGAGACTTTTCAGATTCTGACCTCTGCTTAAGGAAGTAGAACATTTTTGACAGATGACTTTGCGCTGATCAATTGGATGTTGTTTAAAAAAATGCCAGACTGCACTCTTTCTAGCATCGGATACCTTTTCAGGCATTGCAGACTGAGCTTTAACCGGATGGCCACGCTGTCCTCCACCAGGTTTTGGCTTTGCCACGCGTTTTGGGCAAGATACGGGCCCGGCAGATGGAACCTGTGGCGATGTTGATGCCTGCTGCGGCCCCTCCTCCTCCTCTGCTTCAGAACTGCTGCCGCCTGCACCCTGTTCCCCCAATGGCTGCCAATCGGGGTCAAGAACTGGGTCATCTAATAACTCTTCTTGTACCTCCTGCGCAACTTCGTCTGTGTCACCGTGTCGTTCGGTGGTATAGCGTTCGTGATGGGGCAACATAGTCTCATCAGGGTCTGATTCTTGATCAGCACCCTGCGAGGGCAATGTTGTGGTCTGAGTCAAAGGACCAGCATAGTAGTCTGGCTGTGGCTGTGCGTCAGTGCACTCCATGTCAGATTCAATTTGTAATGGGCATGGACTGTTAACTGCTTCACTTTCTAAGCCAGGGACGGTATGTGTAAAGAGCTCCGTGGAGTAACCCGTTGTGTCGCCTGCTGCATTCTTCTCTGTTGTTGTTTTTGCTGAAGAGGACAAGGAAGTGACTTGTCCCTGACCGTGAACATCCACTAACGACGCGCTGCTTTTACTTTTACCAGTTTCACGAGAGGAGGCAAAAGAGCTAGAGGCTGAGTCAGCAAGATAAGCCAAAACTTGCTCTTGCTGCTCCGGCTTTAAAAGCGGTTTTCCTAATCCCAGAAAAGGGAGCGTTCGAGGCCTTGTGTAGCCGGACGACGAACCTGGCTCCACAGCTCCAGACTTAGGTGCAATATTTTTTTCCCCACGACCACCTGATGCTCCACCACTACCACTACCCTCATTACCAGCTGACAATGAACGCCCCCGGCCACGACCTCTTCCACTAGACTTCCTCATTGTTTTAAAAACGTAACCAAACTAACGTTATTTGTTGCAGTCACACAACTTACACGGTGAGCTATAACTTCAGTATGATTTAGCTACCCCTTTACAGGTTGGTGAGACCACAGCGAAAATCAGGCCCAATGTTACACACTCTTTTTTTGGTGGCTGCAAATTAGAGAGATGCCCCACACGCAGGACTGTCACTGAAGCACAAATGTTAATATTAATGTCACACTATTATTTTTTTTTTATTTTTATTTTTTTCAGGAACACTTTAGAAACCCCCCCCCAAAAAAAAATTGATTTTTGCAGGGAGAATTTAGAAAACAAATGTAACAAACTATATGCTTTCTATGGGCCACTGAGTGAGAGATGACGCACACAGGAATCAGGAGTGGCACACAAGCCCAGAGGCCAATATTTTTCTACCAATGATTGATGGAGTTATTTTCTCTGGTAGATTTTGGAACCCAAATCAAGGGAAAAAAATATAGGCTTTCTATGGACCACAATTGGAGAGAGAGAGAGAGAGAGAGAGAGAGAGATGGCACACCCAGGAGTCAAGACTGGCACACAAGCAGAAAGGCCAATATTAATCTCCCACTGTTTTTTTTGGTTGTTTTTTTTTTTTTTTTTTCAGGGAGACTTTAGAAAAAAAAATAATAAAAAAAATATGATTTTATCAGGAAGAATTTAGAAACCAAATAAAATAAAATGATTTTTTCAGGGAGAATTTAGAAAACAAATAAAACCAAAAATAGGCGTTCTATGGCCCACTGACTGAGAGAGAGAGAGAGATGGAACGCTTAGTACTGGCACACAAGCCCAAAGGGCAATATTAATCTCCCTTTTTTTTTCCAGGGAGAATTTCTAAAACCCCCCCAAAAAAAAAAATTGGCTTTCTATGGCCCACTATTTGTGAGAGAGATGGGACGCTCAGGACTGGCACAGATGGCACGCTCAGGACTGGCACAGAAGCCCAGAGGCCAATATTAATCTCCCTTTTTTTCTGGGAGAATTTATAAAACCAAAAAAATATTTAAATAGGCTTTCTATGGCCCACTATTTGTGAGAGAGATGGCACGCTCAGGACTGGCACAGATGGCACGCTCACAACTGGCACACAAGCCCAGAGGCCAATATTAATCTCCCTTTTTTCAGGGAAAATTTATAAAACAAAAAAAAAATTAAATAGGCTTTCTATGGCCCACTATTTGTGAGAGAGATGGCACGCTCAGGACTGGCACAGATGGCACGCTCACAACTGGCACACAAGCCCAGAGGCCAATATTAATCTCCCTTTTTTCAGGGAAAATTTATAAAACAAAAAAAAAAATTAAATAGGCTTTCTATGGCCCACTATTTGTGAGAGAGATGGCACGCTCAGGACTGGCACAGATGGCACGCTCACAACTGGCACACAAGCCCAGAGGCCAATATTAATCTCCCTTTTTTTCAGGGAGAATTTATAAAACCAAAAAAAAAATTAAATAGGCTTTCTATGGCCCACTATTTGTGAGAGAGATGGCACGCTCAGGGCTGGCACAGATGGCACGCTCAGGACTGGCACACAAGCCCAGAGGCCAATATTAATCTCCCTTTTTTTCAGGGAGAATTTATAAAACCCAAAAAAAAATAAAATAGGCTTTCTATGGCCCACTATTTGTGAGAGAGATGGCACACTCAGGACTGGCACACAAGCCCAAAGGCCAATATTAATCTCCCACTGTATTTTTATCAGGGAGAATTTATACACCCCACAAAAAAAAATACAGAAAAATGAAAAGGCTTTCTATGGCCCACTATGTGAGAGAGATGGCACACACAGGGATGGCACTCTAGCAGAAATGCCAAATTGCCAATCTTAATCTCCCACCAAAAAAAAAAAAAAAAAAAAAAACAGGGAATGTCCTACAATTACTATCTCCCTGCCTGCAGTAATCTCAGCCAGGTATGGCAGGCAGCTACTATCTCCCTGCCTGCAGTAATCTCAGCCAGGTATGGCAGGCAGCAATAAGGAGTGGACTGATGCACAAATGAAATAAAAAGTGTGGACAAACAAAAAAGATAGCTGTGCAGAAAGGAAGGAACAAGAGGATTTGTGCTTTGAAAAAAGCAGTTGGTTTGCACAGCGGCGTACACACAGCAATGCAGCTATCAGGGAGCCTTCTAGGGCAGCCCAATGAGCTACAGCGCTGAGGGGAAAAAAAAAAAAAAAAAAACTTCCACTGTCCCTGCACACCGAGGGTGGTGTTGGACAGTGCAAATCGCTGCAGCACAAGCGGTTTTGTGGTTAATGGACCCTGCCTAACGCTATCCCTGCTTCTGACAAAGCGGCAGCAACCTCTCCCTAAGCTCAGATCAGCAGCAGTAAGATGGCGGTCGGCGGGAACGCCTCTTTATAGCCCCTGTGACGTCGCAGACAGCAAGCCAATCACTGCAATGCCCTTCTCTAAGATGGTGGGGACCAGGACCTATGTCATCACGCTGCCCACACTCTGCGTTTACCTTCATTGGCTGAGAAATGGCGCTTTTCGCGTCATTGAAACGCGACTTTGGCGCGAAAGTCGTGTACCGCATGGCCGACCCCGCACAGGGGTCGGATCGGGTTTCATGAAACCCCGACTTAGCCAAAAGTCGGCGACTTTTGAAAATGTTCGACCCGTTTCGCTCAACCCTAGTAACCGGTGAAAATTTTGGGACTGCCCAACATAGGGACCCCACTCTGAGGGAAGCCTTTAATAATGTCACAGTTATTGACGGGGTGGTACAGGAGCCAGGGGCAGACTCAAGATTTCCCTATTTTCTGATGAGTGGGGAGTTGTTGTGCCGGGTCACGAAAATAAGGGAGGAGTTGGTAGAGCAGTTGGTAGTGCCGGGTCCATATAGATGGAAGGTGTTGGATATGGCCCATTCACACATCTTGGGTGGACACCTAGGGGTGGAAAAAACGCAAGAACGGGTTGTGCAGAGGTTCTATTGGCCTGGGTGTCACCGGGAAATAGTGAACTTTTGCAGGTCCTGCCCTACATGTCAGCTAACTGCTCCCACTCCTCATTTCCGGAACCCCCTTGTGCCACTGCCCATTATTGAGGTGCCGTTCGAGAGAATTGCCATGGACTTGGTCGGTCCCTTAGTTAAATCAGCCCAGGGCCATCAGTATATACTAGTCATCCTGGACTATGCCACACGCTATCCTGAGGCAATTCCCTTGAGAAATTCTTCCTCGAAGAGTATAGCCCGCGAGTTGGTCCATGTCTTTTCCCGGACAGGTCTGCCGAAGGAGATCCTGACTGACCAGGGTACACCTTTCATGAGCAAGGTGATGAGGGAGTTATGCAAAGCCCTGAAAATCTCCCAGTTGAGGACCTCGGTGTACCATCCCCAGTCAGATGGCCTTGTTGAGAGATTTAACAAGACTCTGAAGAGCATGCTGAGAAAAGCTATAGAGAAAGACGGTAGAGACTGGGATTGTCTCTTACCCTATCTGATGTTTTCCATTCGTGAAGTTCCACAGGCCTCCACAGGGTTCTCACCGTTTGAGCTTCTATATGGCCGACATCCGCGAGGACTCCTGGATATAGCCAAGGAAACCTGGGAAGCCGAAGTCACGCCCCACAGAAGCATCATTGAGCATGTGGCCCTGATGCAGCAGAGGATTGCAAAGGTGATGCCTATTGTGAAAGAGCACCTCCTCCAGGCACAAGAAGCTCAGGCCAGGGTCTACAACCGGTCTGCAAGAGTGAGGCAGTTCAATCCGGGAGATCGAGTTCTTGTGTTAGTTCCGACGGTGGAAAGCAAGTTCTTGGCCAAATGGCAAGGGCCATATGAGGTCATTGAGAAACTTGGTTAGGTAAATTATAAAATTCACCAACCAGGAAAACGGAAACCATTCCAAGTTTACCATGTCAACCTCATCAAGCCATGGCAAGATAGAGAGCCGACAGTAACTCCATCATTGTTAAGCAACCCAGAAGATGAGGTTGGAACGGTTACTATAGCAGAGACGCTATCAAAGACCCAGAAACAGCAGTGCCAGGAGTTACTCCAGAAAAACAGGGACCTGTTTTCAGAGTTGCCAGGATACACGAAGGTCATAGAGCACGAGGTCCTAACAGAGCCACATGTGCGGGTGAATGTGAAACCCTATCGTATTCCTGAGGCTCGTCGAGAAGTTATCTCCAAGGAATTGGAGCGTATGTTGAAGCTTGGAGTCATTGAGGAATCCAAGAGCGGTTGGTCGAGCCCAATTGTCCTGGTCCCAAAACCTGATGGAGAGTGGAGGTTTTGCAACGACTATCGGAAGTTGAATGAGGTCTCCAAGTTTGACGCTTATCCCATGCCCCGCGTTGATGAGCTCATCGAAAGGCTTGGGCACGCCAGATACAGTTAGGGCCAGAAATATTTGGACAGTGACACAAGTTTTGTTATTTTAGTTGTTTACAAAAACATGTTCAGAAATACAATTATATATATAATATGGGCTGAAAGTGCACACTCCCAGCTGCAATATGATAGTTTCCACATCCAAATCGGAGAAAGGGTTTAGGAATCATAGCTCTGTATTGCATAGCGTCCTCTTTTTCAAGGGACCAAAAGTAATTGGACAATGGACTCTAAGGGCTGCAATTAACTCTGAAGGCGTCTCCCTCATTAACCTGTAATCAATGAAGTAGTTAAAAGGTCAGGGGTGGATTCCAGGTGTGTGGTTTTGCATTTGGAAGCTGTTGCTGTGAGCAGACAACATGCGGTCAAAGGAACTCTCAATTGAGGTGAAGCAGAACATCCTGAGGCTGAAAAAAAAGAAAAAATCCATCAGAGAGATAGCAGACATGCTTGGAGTAGCAAAATCAACAGTTGGGTACATTCTGAGAAAAAAGGAATTGACTGGTGAGCTTGGGAACTCAAAAAGGCCTGGGCGTCCACGGATGACAACAGTGGTGGATGATCGCCGCATACTTAATTGGGGGAAGAAGAACCCATTCACAACATCAACTGAAGTCCAGAACACTCTCAGTGAAGTAGGTGTATCTGTCTCTAAGTCAACAGTAAAGAGAAGACTCCATGACAGTAAATACAAAGGGTTCACATCTAGATGCAAACCATTCATCAATACCAAAAATAGACAGGCCAGGGTTAAATTTGCAGAAAAACACCTCAAGAAGCCAGCTCAGTTCTGGAAAAGTATTCTATGGACAGATGAGACAAAGATCAACCTGTACCAGAATGATGGGAAGAAAAAAGTTTGGAGAAGAAAGGGAACGGCACATGATCCAAGGCACACCACATCCTCTGTAAAACATGGTGGAGGCAATGTGATGGCATGGGCATGCATGGCTTTCAATGGCACTGGGTCACTTGTGTTTATTGATGACATAAGAGCAGACAAGAGTAGCCGGATGAATTCTGAAGTGTACCGGGATATACTTTCAGCCCAGATTCAGCCAAATGCTGCAAAGTTGATTGGACGGCGCTTCATAGTACAGATGGACAATGACCCCAAGCATACAGCCAAAGCTACCCAGGAGTTCATGAGTGCCAAAAAGTGGAATATTCTGCAATGGCCAAGTCAATCTCCAGATCTAAACCCAATTGAGCATGCATTTCACTTGCTGAAATCCAGACTTAAGACGGAAAGACCCACAAACAAGCAAGACCTGAAGGCTGCGGCTGTAAAGGCCTGGCAAAGCATTAAAAAGGAGGAAACCCAGCGTTTGGTGATGTCCATGGGTTCCAGACTTAAGGCAGTGATTGCCTCCAAAGGATTTGCAACAAAATATTGAAAATAAAAATATTTTGTTTGGGTTATGTTTATTTGTCCAATTACTTTTGACCTCCTAAAATGTGGAGTGTTTGTAAAGAAATGTGTACAATTCCTACATTTTCTATCAGATATTTTTGTTCAACCCTTCAAATTAAACGTTACAATCTGCACTTGAATTCTGTTGTAGAGGTTTCATTTCAAATCCAATGTGGTGGCATGCAGAGCCCAACTCGCGAAAATTGTGTCACTGTCCAAATATTTCTGGCCCTAACTGTATATATCCACCTTGGATTTGACAAAGGGGTATTGCCAGATCCCCATGGCACAGGAAGCCAAGGAGAAGATGGCCTTTTCGACACCTGATGGATGCTTCCAGTATGTCCGGATGCCGTTTGGCCTACAGGGAGCTCCGGCGACCTTCCAGAGGGCTACGGATAGAGTCCTTGCACCCCATAAGGCCTACGCTGCTGCGTACCTAGATGATATCGTCATCTTTAGCCCGGACTGGGAGAGTCATCTGGAGAAAGTCCAATCGGTGTTTGATGCTCTAAGAGAGGCGGGGTTTACAATAAACCCGAAGAAGTGTGCCTTAGGTAAGGAAGAAGCTAAATACCTAGGCTATATAGTGGGTCGTGGAGAAATAAAGCCCCAAATCAGGAAAGTGGAGGCAATCCAAACATGGCCGAAACCACTCTCCAAAAAGCAAGTTAAAGCTTTTCTGGGAATCGTGGGATATTACAGGAGGTTCATCCCGAACTTCGCCACAGTGGCTGCGCCTCTGACTGATCTACTAAAGGGGACAAAGTCGGTGATGGTGAAATGGTCCAAAGAGACAGAGTCAGCCTTCCAAGACTTGAAAGGGGCTCTATGTAAGCAGCCCGTTCTGATGGCCCCAGACGTCAAGAAAGAATTTATTCTTCAGACAGATGCCTCAGATGTTGGGGTAGGAGCAGTCCTTTCCCAAGAGCTACATGGGGAGGAGCATCCTGTTCTCTATCTGAGTAGAAAGCTGTCCTCATCTGAAAAGAACTACTCAGTCGTGGAAAAAGAGTGTTTGGCCATAAAGTGGGCGGTGGACACGTTACGGTACTATCTGCTGGGTCGTAAATTCAGACTAATATCTGACCATGCCCCACTTAGATGGATGAGGGAAACAAAGGGTAGAAATGCTAGGGTCACCCGTTGGTTCTTAGCCCTACAGGACTTCAGTTTCCATGTGGAACATAAGGCTGGAAAGCTGCACGATAATGCGGATGCCCTATCAAGTATCCCTTGTTTAGTGGGGGAAAATGCCAAGCCCCACGGCTTTAGGCAGAGGGGGGAGGTATGTAGCATGGCTAAAGGGTGTGTAGTCGACGGGAGGTATGTGCCACATAAGTGCCTTGTTGCTGTAATGTAGCCCGGAGTATTTCTTTGTTGCACATAACCATGTATATATGTGTGTTTCAGGACCTGTGGTGATGTCAGGCCACGTGGCTAATCATGTGATGGGTTACTGGGTGTGGTTAGCTCTATATAAGACAGGCTAATGCTTTAAACAGCAGATATGTGTGGAGGTGAAACCCTCCTGAGCGTGTTAAGGCTTTAGGACTGAGCCGGATGAACTGGACACTTTTTTTTCTTTGCCTGAACCAAAGGCTATTTGCTTACTGTTGTTTTGCCATATGGTTTATGAAGCAATAAACCCAGTGAACTTTAAAGGAACATGCCTCCTGAGTGTCAGCCGTCGCACCTGAGTGAGTGGAATCCCTACAATATATATATATATATATATATATATATATATATATATATATACATATATATATGTATATATACAGTGTATATATGTATAAAATTTTAAAACTTTCAAATTATAAATGTATTCGTATTACACTGCAAATTCTGAAGCACTATGCTGGAGGAAAACAACTGTTTATGGCACACTGAAACCAAATGAGTCCGATTTATCACCTCGGCCTATTTTGTTGATGTACACTATATATGCCCAGATTTCAGTAAGAATTACAGTAGTTGTATCTTTTTTTTTTACAGCACAAAATATTCAGTAAAACCAAAAGTTCATTGTCAGGTTAATGATGTTTTCAAAATCATAAAATGTGTGCTTGGCTGAGGATTAAAAAGACAGACATTTGCTGAATGCTGGAATTTAGATTTCCATCAATTTAGACTGTAGAAAAGCACCCGCTTGGTAAAAAGCAATGTTCTGCATGCTGTCGAGGACATGATACTGAAGCTATTGCAGCTACAAACACTCTGGGGGGTACATATGCATCACATGCAAATCATGTTATACAATTAAAATTTTATAACATTGCATTGATTACAAGGCCGGCGTCAGCACCCGGCGCACCCGGGCAAGTGCCAGGGCCCTGGCGAGACTGGGGGCCCATAACGGTAAGACACTTATTATACCGGCATTGCCGACACTGATGCGCAGCACATCATGCGCTCCTGGGGGGCCCTGAAGCTGGACTACATCATTCCCGAGTCCGACCCTCCCTTCCTTGTGCTAGTGTGCTGTGTGTGACTCCAGCCAGAACTCATGGCGGAGCTGGAGCGGATATATGATTCCCAGCAGCAGAAGGCTGGACTCACTGACTGGGACTCACTGCAGCACGAATACTCACCAATCACCGTCCATGGGGATAGAAGAGTCACTTCTGGGCCAGTTGTCGTCCCTTCCGGTTGAGAGTGAGGAGCTTGTCATCCTAAGAAGAGCAGCGCTGATACACCGATCGCTTTGCGACACAGTCCGGGACCCGGGTCCACCATCCAGTTCCAGCGCAGCGAGCAGCAGAAGACAAGCAGCATTCATCAGTGCATGTGTGCAGATCCTGTGTCCACAACGGTCGGGTGCGACGGCGATGGCGTGGTGGTGGGTGAACTGGGCTGCCTGTGTTATATACTACATGGGCTGCCTGTGCGATATACTATGTGGGCTACCTGTGTTATATATTACGTGGCTGTGCTATATGCTATGTGTCTGCCTGTGTTATATACTACGTATGTTCGCTGCCTGTGTTATATACTACGTACATGGGCTGCCTGTGTTATATACTACGTATGTGCCTGGGCTGCCTGTTATATACTATGTACATGGGCTGCCTGTTATATGTTATATATGCTTTGTTATATACTACGTGGCTGTGCTATATACTACGTGGCTGGGCAATATACTACGTGTCTGTGCTATATACTATGTGGGCTGTGCTATTTACTACATGGCTGTGTTATATGCTACGTGGGCTGTGCTATATACTACGTGGCTGTGTTATATACTACGTGGGCTGTGCTATACGCTACGTGGGCTGTGCTATATTTCTCTGCTGTATCTGTTCCTCATGAATCGTGGTATGTGTTAAGAGGGGGGCCCACTGAGACTCTTTCGCCCGGGGCCCTCAAAAACCTGGAGCCAGCCCTGATTGACTACTATAAGCTGTGTTTTTAGAAAAAAATACTATAATATGGCACAGGAACAAAATATATCTTGGTACCGTGTTAGCCAGTAGATAACTGTTTATCACTCATGGTAATTCTGCTTCATGTCACCTGTCTTATCCATGGTCTGTCTTATCCATGGTTTTTTCCTTTTTTTTTCTGTGCTATGTTGTGCATCAATATGTGATTCTTCAGAATTTGTTTTAGTCTTTGCCTGTGTAGTCTCGAAAGCTCGCAATTTGTTACCATCTTTTCAGTTAGCCATTAAATGGTATCAACCACTGAGGACTCTCAATTCTAAATATTTTTCTATAATATGGCATACATCCTTCATGTCAATATGTTATTTCTTTGTGCTGGACAAAATGGGCCCTCTCACATTGATTGTGTATCATAATACAATAGAAATGAAGCATGGGATAATGCCAACCTTTCTGTTAAATATCAATGAAAAACTTTTAAAATATCATTCTTTGCCAATTTTCAGAAAAACAATAGAACAAATACATGACAGATTAATAACCGGTTCATGACTAGAGATGAGCTAACGTGTTCGGAAAATGTGCGCCAATCGCAAATTGGACACAAACATAGCACATTTGGATTTCTATTCACTTTTATAAGCATATTTACTCAAAGACAGCAAAAGTCAGTCACAGTTCAGTAAATCATTGCATTTACACTAATGCTTTTGTTATTACTTTGGCTATGATAGTGGTGCTGTATGATGAGCTGGGGAAGCGGGGGGACGAGTTTGATGAGGGGAGGGGGTGTGTATAGATCAGAGAAACAGGTGGAGAGGCTACAGCAGGAGCACGCAGTCATTTTTTTTCTTCCCTTAACTTTACGTATGTTGATTAAGGCAACCAATCGGGCACAGAAACTATCCACAACGTCATGGCACAAGGTCTTCTGTGATTGGTTGCCAATGTCACATATCCTTGGCAATTTAAAAAGTGGACATCATGTTTTGCTGGCACCGCTTACTCAGTGTCACAGTGCAGGGAGGTCACTCCTGCGCTACAGCTGGTGCTGAAAGTGAACTTATCCTGTGTGAAATCGATCTTCCAGCATCGAAGTCGAATGTGCAAAAACTGTGTTGCAGTCTACAGAAACCCCATTAGCCACTACAAATCATTTGTGCTAACATGGTGTTTCAGTGGCCAATCAGAAGGCCAGATTTCCACATCAAAATCATTAGGCCTACTATAGTGCTGCAGCCATGAGGCCCAATTAGCTACTCCAAATCATTTGTTATGAAACTGTTTCAGTGGCAAATCAGTGGCCAATCAGAAGGCCAGATTTCCACTTATAATTATTAAGCCTTCTACAGTGCTGCAGCCATGAGGCCCAATTAGCTACTCCAAATAATTTGTTAAAAAACTGCTTCAGTGGCAAATCAGAAGGCGAGATTTAAACTTATAATTATTAGGCCTTCTATAGTGGTGCAGCCATTAGGCCCAATTAGCTACTCCAAATCGTTTGTGCTAAAACTGTCTTTCTGTGGCAAATCAGAAGGCCGGTTTTCCACTTAATAATTGTTAGGCCTAATATAGTGGTGCAGCCACTAGGCGCAGTTAGTTACTCCAAATCATTTCTGCTAAAACCATGTTTCAGTAGCAAATCAGAAAGGCAGGTGAGTGACTGCTGTGGGCCTTAGGTTGTGAATCAGCAGGGTACAGAGGGGGAGGCTACTTACAACAACATGAGTGGGTAAAAGCAAGGTCATGGTGAAAGGGGGAATAGGCTTGGTGTTCAACATGTTCGGCGTGGGTTACATGTCAATGCGATTGAAAGCTCAACTGAACAAACATCATATCGTCTATCCAAAGACCACTGACCTCATCTGTTACTGGCCAGCTTACCCAACTCCCTTTCTTTGGCAGCTGCACAGTGGTATGCCTTGTGGATAAGGCTGAGAAAGAGCATGTGCTTGAGTGGATGGCAAGTGTTATGAGCTGGTGGTTTAGGAGCAACATGGGACGAGCTCTGAAGGAGGTGGTACCTGTACTGACCGCAGTTCCTAAGCTTAACACAACACTAGCAGTAGCCTTGGGATGTTCCTGTCACTCCCTAGATACCTCGTCACAGCCGGAGAACTAACTACCCCTAAAGATAGAAACAGGAAAGCTATCTTGCCTCAGAGAAAATCCCCAAAGGATAGACAGCCTCCCACAAATAATGACTGTGAGTGGAGAGGGAAATGACATACGTAGAATGAAACCAGGATGTAGCAAAGGAGGCCAGTCTAGCTAGATAGATAGAACAGGACAGAATACTGTGCGGTCAGTATTAAAAAACTAGACAAATCCACACAGAGTTTACAAAAATCTCCACACCTGACTAAAGGTGTGGAGGGTAAATCTGCTTCCCAGAGCTTCCAGCTTAACTGAATAAATCCATACTGACAAGCTGGACAAAAAACATAGAATGTACAGAACAATTAAGTCCACAACATGTGGACAGAAAAGAGCAAAGCAAGGACTTATCTTTGCTGAACTGGTCAGGATATGAGGGAAATCCAAGCAGAGATGTGAATCCAACCAGGAACCATTGACAAGTGGCACTGGCTGAAGGAAAGAGCCAGGCATAAATAGCTGAGCAGAAAGACAATCAGTGGAAGCAGCTGCAGACTGCTAAATCCAAGGAGCAGCCATTCCACTTAAAACCACCGGAGGGAGCCCAAGAGCAGAACTCACAAAAGTGCCACTTACAACCACCGGAGGGAGCCCAAGAGCGGAATTCACAACAGGCAAGCACTGCATCAAGTGGATTCTGCTCCTCTTCCTACTGGTTAACTATTTGATTAGCGATGTCCCAACACAGTGGAATTCCACTCTGCATATTTTGCTGTGGCAGCAGTGATGAGCCCTGGTGCAGTATGTCCTTTTGCATAGCCTGGGCCAATGCAGTCCAGACATGGTACAAATCATGATGATGATGATGGTGAAGAACCTCTACACCCTTCTGCACAGTTTTGAAATGGCTACAAAGATGGTTAGAGCTGATGAAGCCATCATCAGCATCACAATTCCGGTTATCTACATGCTGAAGCAAACTTTGAATAGTCCACGTGAGGAGGTGATTGTCCCAGAGGAAGAGATGGAAGCAGAGGAGTATGCAGAAGGGATAACAGTATCTCAAATTTCTGAACTGTCGTTGCGCAGGTGGGTGCCATGGGAGGGTGGCTTACAGCAATCAAGGGGGGCTCATGGTACCAGACAAACTGTTAGTAAACATGCATGCTCCGAGAAACCAATGGAGGAGGATGAGGTGATGGACGTGCAACAGTCAGGAGATGAAGAGGATAATGATAAGCTCTCTGTTGTTCATGATTGGTGGCAGGTGATGGAGGAAGCAACCTTGAATGGTACCCTGCCACCAACACAGCATGGACTTGGACCTCATGGAAGCACTTGACATATGAGTGCCTTCTTGCTGCACTGTCTTCAACACGATGCCCGTATTCTTAAGGTTAGAAATAGTGCTGACTACTGGGTTGTCACTCTGTTAGATCCACGGTACAAAAGTAAATTTAGCCAGATGCTTCCAACTTGGAAATGGATGCGCGCATGCTGGGGTATCGAAATACGCTTGTAGACAATCTTAAAAGTGGTTTTCCCCAAGAAAGCGGTGAGGCACAGTGTACATCCCAGTTATAGATGTCCAACCCTGGGAACATCAAGGCCTCATCACCAAAACATTAGTACCAGCAGCAGTGCAAGTGGCGTAAGCAATTTCCATGAGTCGTGTAGCACATTTTTTAGACCAGCAGATGCATCAGCGGAGCAGAGTACAAGTCTGTCACAAAGGGAACTACTGGAGAGGATGGTGCAGGAGTATCTGAAGCTCAATATCAATGCCATCTGGGGTGGTTTTCTGCCTTTTTTATTTGGTCTTCAAAAATGAAAGAGTGGCCTGAGCTTGCCTTTCACGCCTTGGAGGTTTTGTCATGCCCAGCAGTCAGCGTTCTCTCAGAATGTGTCTTCAGTGCTGTTGGTGGTGTCCTGACAGATAAGCACATCCAGCTGTCCCCTCACAGCTTATACCGCCTAACTTTCATTCAAATAAGTCATGGATCTCGGATTACTTTTGCATGCCAGTCGCAGATTGTGCAGACTAGCCGATGGTGTCGTTTTTAGTGTCATGCATTGATCTTGCGTTATTGCAGTCTGTGCCATCTTTGTGGTGTCTTCTGTGCCTGCTGTTGCTACTGCTGCTGTTGTTACTAGGGTTGATCGACCTTGACCTTTTTAGAGTCGAGTCGGGTTTCGCGAAACCCGACTATCTCAAAAGTCGAGTCGAGTGGAATCGGCCGATTATCGCGAAAAGTCGGGAATCGACCGAAACACGAAACCCAATGCAAGTCAATGGGGGAGCATAGTCGGCAGTGAGTAGAGGCCAGGAAAACATGTAAAGAGCCCATTTTAATGGCAAAAACATCCATTCTTGTTACTGAAGCTTGCCAATCTTAATTTAGCTTATAATAATTGTAAGTCATTTGAAATTGGGGGTCATTTGGCTAAAGTTGTGGGGGGTAGGGTCGGTTCAAGTAATTAGTGGGCCCAGTAAATCTGGACCACGTCACGGCAGTGGAGCAGGGAGAGATAAGTATTTCAACTTTGCAAGTGCTGTGATCCTGAGCAAGCGGGGGGGGCCCCTCGTTGGCATTGGCACTGGCACAGGGCCCCTCAAAGTACAGCGGTGTGTTTGCACGGCGGGGGCGCCTCCCACCGGCAGCAACACTTTTGCGTACTATGAGGGGCTTGTGCCAGTGATGTCGCCAACGAGTATTCCTCCCCCCACCTGATGAAGGAACCTGCACCTTCATCTGCACCTTCCTCTTTGTCCCCGTGTAAGGTGGTATGGTATGCGGGAAGGGGGACCTGACTTTCAGCAGGGTCACAATCTTGCAGTGTAGCGTGCACGGGGAATGTTGCGTTATGGGTCAATGTACCAGCAGACTCATCTATCACTGGCTGGGCAATGGGCAGGATGAGGAGGAAACACAGATATAGGCCCAAAGAATAAAGTGGGCTAAATGCAGTTCAAAATTGGTAACAGGACTAACCAGGGGGCATTGTTTTGTTCAATGGAGGACAACTGGAATGAGAGGCTGACACAGAGAGTAGGCCCAAATCTGTAAGTAGTCTAAATGCAGTTCAAAATTGGCAAGAGTAGTAAACAGGCGGCACAGCTTTGTTCACTGTAGGAGAACAGCAAGGAGCGGCAGACACAGATAGAAGGCCCCAACCCAACTAGTAGTCCCACTGCAGTTTTAAAATTCCGATAGGCTGAAAACCAGATAATTGTAGGTCATTTTTTGTAAAGAGGACAGCTGTATTGAGTGGCGCAGCCAGACACTACAAGTAGGCCTTAAACCACAAAGTTGGCTAGACGCTGGTTTAAAAAAGGTTACATGGGTACACGTTCTGCATTGTTGTGCTCAGTGGAGGACAATTGGAAGGAGGGACCGCAGAAAGACTTTGTAGGCGTAAAATTACAAAATAGGCTCTATGCAGCTTCGATTATGTGGCAACCTGGAGAACACCTTGGAGCGGCAGACAACGTCTCTACGACCCAGACCCAACTTGTAGGCCTAATGTAGTGTTGTTTCAATAACTACTTAAGACGAGCATGAAGATTGAAGCTATGGAGAGGAAACCTGGAGAACACCTTGGAGTGGAAGACAACGTCTCTACAACCCAGACCCAACTTGTGGGCCGAATGCAGTGTTGTTTTCAACAACTACTTAAGAAGAGCCAGAAGATCGAAGCAATGGAGAGGCAACCTGGGGAACACCTTGGAGCGGAACACACCGTCTCTACACCCCAGACCCAACTTGTAGGCCGAATGCAGTGTTGTTTTCAACAACTACTAAACGAGAGCCAGAAGATTGAAGCAATGGAGAGGCAACCTGGGGAACACCTTGGAGTGTAACACACCGTCTCTACACCCCTGACCCAACTTGTAGGCCGAATGCAGTGTTGTTTTCAACAACTACTAAACAAGAGCTTTAAGATTGAAGCAATGGAGAGGCAACCTGAGGAACACCTTGGAGTGTAACACACCATCTCTACACCCCTGACTCAACTTGTAGGCCAAATGCAGTGTTGTTTTCAACAACTACTAAACAAGAGCTTTAAGATTGAAGCAATGGAGAGGCAACCTGGGGAACACCTTGGAGCGGAAGACACCATCTCTACAACCCTGACCCAACTTGTAGGCCGAATGCAGTGTTGTTTTCAACAACTACTAAACGAGAGCCAGAAGATTGAAGCAATGGAGAGGCAACCTGGGGAACACCATGGAGTGGAACACACCGTCTCTACACCCCAGACCCAACTTGTAGGCCGAATGCAGTGTTGTTTTGAACAACTACTAAACGAGAGCCAGAAGATTGAAGCAATGGAGAGGCAACCTGGGGAACACCTTGGAGTGGAACACACCGTCTCTACACCCCAGGCCCAACTTGTAGGCCGAATGCAGTGTTGTTTTCAACAACTACTAAACGAGAGCCAGAAGATTGAAGTAATGGAGAGGCAACCTGGGGAACACCTTGGAGTGGAACACACCGTCCTTACACCCCAGACCCAACTTGTAGGCCCAATGCAGTGTTGTTTTCTACAACTACTAAACAAGAGCTTTAAGATTGAAGCAATGGAGAGGAAACCTGGAGAACACCTTGGAGCGGAAGACACCGTCTCTACACCCCTGACCCAACTTGTAGGCCAAATGCAGTGTTGTTTTCAACAACTACTAAACGAGAGCCAGAAGATTGAAGCAATGGAGAGGCAACCTGGGGAACACCTTGGAGTGGAACACACCGTCTCTACACCCCAGGCCCAACTTGTAGGCCGAATGCAGTGTTGTTTTCAACAACTACTAAACGAGAGCCAGAAGATTGAAGCAATGGAGAGGCAACCTGGGGAACACCTTGGAGCGGAACACACCGTCTCTACACCCCAGACCCAACTTGTAGGCCGAATGCAGTGTTGTTTTCTACAACTACTAAACAAGAGCTTTAAGATTGAAGCAATGGAGAGGCAACCTGGGGAACACCTTGGAGTGTAACACACCGTCTCTACACCCCTGACCCAACTTGTAGGCCTAATGCAGTGTTGTTTTCAACAACTACTAAACGAGAGCCAGAAGATTGAAGCAATGGAGAGGCAACCTGGGGAACACCTTGGAGTGGAACACACCGTCTCTACACCCCAGGCCCAACTTGTAGGCCGAATGCAGTGTTGTTTTCAACAACTACTAAACGAGAGCCAGAAGATTGAAGCAATGGAGAGGCAACCTGGGGAACACCTTGGAGCGGAACACACCGTCTCTACACCCCAGACCCAACTTGTAGGCCCAATGCAGTGTTGTTTTCAAAAACTACTAAACGAGAGCCAGAAGATTGAAGCAATGGAGAGGCAACCTGGGGAACACCTTGAAGTGGAACACACCGTCTCTACACCCCAGACCCAACTTGTAGGCCGAATGCAGTGTTGTTTTCAACAACTACTAAACGAGAGCCAGAAGATTGAAGCAATGGAGAGGCAACCTGGGGAACACCATGGAGTGGAACACACCGTCTCTACACCCCAGACCCAACTTGTAGGCCGAATGCAGTGTTGTTTTCAACAACTACTAAACGAGACCCAGAAGATTGAAGCAATGGAGAGGCAACCTGGGGAACACCTTGGAGTGGAAGACAACGTCTCTACAACCCAGACCCAACTTGTAGGCCGAATGCAGTGTTGTTTTCTACAACTACTAAACAAGAGCTTTAAGATTGAAGCAATGGAGAGGAAACCTGGAGAACACCTTGGAGCGGAAGACACCGTCTCTACAACCCAGACCCAACTTGTAGGCCAAATGCAGTGTTGCTTTCAACAACTACTAAACGAGAGCTAGAAGCTCTAAGCTATGGAGAGGCAACCTGGGGAACACCTTGGAGTGTAACACACCGTCTCTACACCCCAGACCCAACTTGTAGGCCGAATGCAGTGTTGTTTTCTACAACTAGTAAACAAGAGCTTTAAGATTGAAGCAATGGAGAGGAAACCTGGAGAACACCTTGGAGCGGAAGACACCGTCTCTACAACCCAGACCCAACTTGTAGGCCTAATGCAGTGTTGTTTTCAACAACTACTAAACGAGAGCTAGAAGCTCTAAGCTATGGAGAGGCAACCTTGGGAACACCTTGGAGTGTAACCCACCGTCTCTACACCCCAGACCCAACTTGTAGGCCGAATGCATTGTTGTTTTCTACAACTAGTAAACAAGAGCTTTAAGATTGAAGCAATGGAGAGGAAACCTGGAGAACACCTTGGAGCGGAAGACACCGTCTCTACAACCCAGACCCAACTTTTAGGCCTAATGCAGTGTTGTTTTCAACAACTACTAAACGAGAGGTAGAAGCTCTAAGCTATGGAGAGGAAACCTGGGGAACACCTTGGAGCGGCAGACACCGTTAGTAGGCCCTACCGAAGTAGTAGCTGTAGCCCCAATGCAGTTTTCAAATTCCTATAGGCTGAATACCAGACTATTGACGCTCAGCTTTTTTAAAAGGAGGACAGCTGTATTGAGTGGCACAGACAGACACAGGTAGTAGGCCTTAAACACAACATTTGGCACAATGCAGTTTTAAAAAGGTTACAGGGGTACACAGGCAGCATTGGTCTGTTCAGTGGAGGACAATTTCAATTATGGACCACAAACAGAGTTTGTATGCCTACTATTAAAAAAAGGATGCTCTATGAAATTTAAAATAGATTCCAGTTGTACACGGGTAGCAGTAGACAGGTCACTGGAGGACTAGTGGAAGGAGGGACCTCAGACAGGCGTAGTAGGCATAACATAACAAAATTTGGCTGTAGGCACTTTAAAATTGGTTCCAGGGGTACACGGGCAGCAGTGGGCAGGTCACTGGAGGACTAGTGGAAGGAGGGACCTCAGACAGGCGTAGTAGGCCTAACATAACAAAATTTGGCTGTAGGCACTTTAAAATTGGTTCCAGGGGTACACGGGCAGCAGTGGTCTGGTCAGTGGAGGACTATTGGAAGGAGGGACCGCAGACAGGCGTAGTAGGCCTAACATAACAAAATTTGGCTGTAGGCACTTTTAAATTGGTTCCAGGCGTACACGGGCAGCAGTGGTCTGGTCAGTGGAGGACTAGTGGAAGGAGGGACCTCAGACAGGCGTAGTAGGCCTAACATAACAATATTTGGCTGTAGGCACTTTTAAATTGGCTCCAGGGGTACACGGGCAGCAGTGGTCTGGTCAGTGGAGGACTAGTGGATGGAGGGACCGCAGACAGGTGTAGTAGGCCTAACATAATAAATATTTGGCTGTAGGCACTTTAAAATTGGTTCCAGGGGTACACGGGCAGCAGTGGACAGGTCACTGGAGGACTAGTGGAAGGAGGGACCTCAGACAGGCGTAGTAGGCCTAACATAACAAAATTTGGCTGTAGGCACTTTTAAATTGGTTCCAGGGGTACACGGGCGGCAGTGGACAGGTCACTGGAGGACTTGTGGAAGGAGGGACCTCAGACAGGCGTAGTAGGCCTAACATAACAAAATTTGGCTGTAGGCACTTTTAAATTGGTTCCAGGGGTACACGGGCAGCAGTGGACAGGTCACTGGAGGACTAGTGGAAGGAGGGACCTCAGACAGGCGTAGTAGGCCTAACATAACAAAATTTGGGTGTAGGCACTTTTAAATTGGTTCCAGGGGTACACGGGCAGCAGTGGACAGGTCACTGGAGGACTAGTGGAAGGAGGGACCGCAGACAGGCGTAGTAGGCCTAACATAACAAAATTTGGCTGTAGGCACTTTTAAATTGGTTCCAGGGGTACACGGGCAGGAGTGGACAGGTCACTGGAGGACTAGTGGAAGGAGGGACCTCAGACAGGCGTAGTAGGCCTAACATAACAAAATTTGGCTGTAGGCACTTTTAAATTGGTTCCAGGGGTACACGGGCAGCAGTGGTCTGGTCACTGGAGGACTAGTGGAAGGAGGGACCTCAGACAGGCGTAGTAGGCCTAACATAACAATATTTGGCTGTAGGCACTTTTAAATTGGTTCCAGGGGTACACGGGCAGCAGTGGTCTGGTCAGTGGAGGACTAGTGGAAGGAGGGACCGCAGACAGGCGTAGTAGGCCTAACATAATAAATATTTGGCTGTAGGCACTTTAAAATTGGTTCCAGGGGTACACGGGCAGCAGTGGACAGGTCACTGGAGGACTAGTGGAAGGAGGGACCTCAGACAGGCGTAGTAGGCCTAACATAACAAAATTTGGCTGTAGGCACTTTAAAATTGGTTCCAGGGGTACACGGGCGGCAGTGGACTGGTCACTGGAGGACTAGTGGAAGGAGGGACCTCAGACAGGCGTAGTAGGCCTAACATAACAAAATTTGGCTGTAGGCACTTTTAAATTGGTCCCAGGGGTACACGGGCAGCAGTGGTTTGGTCAGTGGAGGACTAGTGGAAGGAGGGACCGCAGACAGGCGTAGTAGGCCTTACATAACAAAATTTGGCTGTAGGCACTTTAAAATTGGTTCCAGGGGTACACGGGCAGCAGTGGACAGCTCACTGGAGGACTAGTGGAAGGAGGGACCGCAGACAGGCGTAGTAGGCCTAACATAACAAAATTTGGCTGTAGGCACTTTAAAATTGGTGCCAGGGGTACATGGGCAGCAGTGGTCTGGTCAGTGGAGGACTTGTGGAAGGAGGGACCGCAGACAGGCGTAGTAGGCCTAACATAACAAAATTTGGCTGTAGGCACTTTAAAATTGGTTCCAGGGGTACACGGGCGGCAGTGGACTGGTCACTGGAGGACTAGTGGAAGGAGGGACCTCAGACAGGCGTAGTAGGCCTAACATAACAAAATTTGGCTGTAGGCACTTTTAAATTGGTCCCAGGGGTACACGGGCAGCAGTGGTCTGGTCAGTGGAGGACTAGTGGAAGGAGGGACCGCAGACAGGCGTAGTAGGCCTTACATAACAAAATTTGGCTGTAGGCACTTTAAAATTGGTTCCAGGGGTACACGGGCAGCAGTGGACAGGTCACTGGAGGACTAGTGGAAGGAGGGACCGCAGACAGGCGTAGTAGGCCTAACATAACAAAATTTGGCTGTAGGCACTTTAAAATTGGTTCCAGGGGTACACGGGCAGCAGTGGTCTGGTCAGTGGAGGACTATTGGAAGGAGGGACCGCAGACAGGCGTAGTAGGCCTAACATAACAAAATTTGGCTGTAGGCACTTTAAAATTGGTGGCAGGGGTACACGGGCAGCAGTGGTCTGGTCAGTGGAGGACTATTGGAAGGAGGGACCGCAGACAGGCGTAGTAGGCCTAACATAACAAAATTTGGCTGTAGGCACTTTTAAATTGGTTCCAGGGGTACACGGGCAGCAGTGGTCTGGTCAGTGGAGGACTAGTGGAAGGAGGGACCGCAGACAGGCGTAGTAGGCCTAACATAATAAATATTTGGCTGTAGGCACTTTAAAATTGGTTCCAGGGGTACACGGGCAGCAGTGGACAGGTCACTGGAGGACTAGTGGAAGGAGGGACCGCAGACAGGCGTAGTAGGCCTAACATAACAAAATTTGGCTGTAGGCACTTTTAAAATTGGTTCCAGGGGTACACAGGCGGCAGTGGACTGGTCACTGGAGGACTAGTGGAAGGAGGGACCTCAGACAGGCGTAGTAGGCCTTACATAACAAAATTTGGCTGTAGACACTTTTAAATTGGTTCCAGGGGTACACGGGCAGCAGTGGACAGGTCACTGGAGGACTAGTGGAAGGAGGGACCTCAGACAGGCGTAGTAGGCCTAACATAACAAAATTTGGCTGTAGGCACTTTTAAATTGGTTCCAGGGGTACACGGGCAGCAGTGGTCTGGTCAGTGGAGGACTAGTGGAAGGAGGAACCGCAGACAGGCGTAGTAGGCCTTACATAACAAAATTTGGCTGTAGGCACTTGCAATTCTCTTGTAGGGGTACACAGGCAGCATTGGTGTTGTCAGCGGAGGCCGATTGTAATGAGTGTCTGCCAGTTAGTACTCCAAAAAAATAAATAGATGTTAATGTCTCACATTACAACAAAACCAAAACACAAAAGGGTGTAATACTTAGGTACAGGGGTGGGCTCCTCTACTGAGTTTTAGACCTAGTAATTTGCCGCTAATTATTTAATGGTGTAAATATAGGACACTGCCCCTGACTATGTTAAGTACCATCATACATGTCAACACAATGGTATTGTCAGTGCCAGGCATTGAATGATGTTAGCGCATAGACTAAACATTGGTGGAACTGTGAGAGATAATTGTGCAAGTGGTAGAGCAATGTTTGAGCTGCGGGGGGGAACTCTCTTGTGGCCGGCGGTACAAGCCCAGGGCCCCTCATGTTATAACAGTGTGTCTGATGTTGGGTGCGCACCACCACCGCCAGAGACACTTTATTGTACTATGAGGGACCGAGTGGCAGTGCCGTCGACCAAAAGCGGGCACACCCACCTCTTCAGACAAACGGCACTCTCACGGGTGCTTGCGCCAAGTGGCGAGACCACGGCCCTGTGGGGGGAGTTTGGCCATTTAGGGAGGTGTAAACATGTTGTATGCTGGATAATCAGCTGCTGCAAATTACGTGATTTGAAAAGTCAGTCAGAGTAGTCCACAAGCAAGACCTTTTCATAGGAAAGCTAGGTGTCAGCCGGGCAAGGTGGGGCAAAAGAATTCGAAATCCAGTTGTGGTTCATTTTAATGAAGGTTAGATCATCAACATTTTGGGTAGCCAGACGAGTCCTTTTTTCGGTTAATATTGAACTTGCAGCACTGAATACTCTTTCTGATAGGACACTAGCTGCTGGGCAAGCAAGCTCCTGCAATGCATATTCTGCCAATTCTGGCCAGGTGTCTAATTTGGATGCCCAGTAATCAAATGGGAATGACGGTTGAGGGAGAACATCGATAAGGGATGAAAAATAGTTAGTAACCATACTAGACAAATGTTGTCTCCTGTCACTTTGAATTGATGCTGCAGTACCTGTCCTGTCTGCAGTCATAGCAAAATCACTCCACAACCTGGTCAGAAAACCCCTCTGTCTAACGCCACTTCTGATTTCTGCACCTCTAACACCTCTGGTCTGCTGTCCCCCTGCAGCTCATGTGAGAACATATATACAGTGGGGCAAAAAAGTATTTAGTCAGTCAGCAATAGTGCAAGTTCCACCACTTAAAAAGATGAGAGGCGTCTGTAATTTACATCATAGGTAGACCTCAACTATGGGAGACAAACTGAGAAAAAAAATCCAGAAAATCACATTGTCTGTTTTTTTAACATTTTATTTGCATATAATGGTGGAAAATAAGTATTTGGTCAGAAACAAAATTTCATCTCAATACTTTGTAATATATCCTTTGTTGGCAATGACAGAGGTCAAACGTTTTCTGTAAGTCTTCACAAGGTTGCCACACACTGTTGTTGGTATGTTGGCCCATTCCTCCATGCAGATCTCCTCTAGAGCAGTGATGTTTTTGGCTTTTCGCTTGGCAACACGGACTTTCAACTCCCTCCAAAGGTTTTCTATAGGGTTGAGATCTGGAGACTGGCTAGGCCACTCCAGGACATTGAAATGCTTCTTACGAAGCCACTCCTTCGTTGCCCTGGCGGTGTGCTTTGGATCATTGTCATGTTGAAAGACCCAGCCACGTTTCATCTTCAATGCCCTTGCTGATGGAAGGAGGTTTGCACTCAAAATCTCACGATACATGGCCCCATTCATTCTTTTATGTACCCGGATCAGTCGTCCTGGCCCCTTTGCAGAGAAACAGCCCCAAAGCATGATGTTTCCACCACCATGCTTTACAGTAGGTATGGTGTTTGATGGATGCAATTCAGTATTCTTTTTCCTCCAAACACGACAAGTTGTGTTTCTACCAAACAGTTCCAGTTTGGTTTCATCAGACCATAGGACATTCTCCCAAAACTCCTCTGGATCATCCAAATGCTCTCTAGCAAACTTCAGATGGGCCCGGACATGTACTGGCTTAAGCAGTGGGACACGTCTGGCACTGCAGAATCTGAGTCCATGGTGGCGTAGTGTGTTACTTATGGTAGGCCTGTTACATTGGTCCCAGCTCTCTGCAGTTCATTCACTAGGTCCCCCCGCGTGGTTCTGGGATTTTTGCTCACCGTTCTTGTGATCATTCTGACCCCACGGGGTGGGATTTTGCGTGGAGCCCCAGATCGAGGGAGATTATCAGTGGTCTTGTATGTCTTCCATTTTCTAATTATTGCTCCCACTGTTGAATTCTTCACTCCAAGCTGGTTGGCTATTGCAGATTCAGTCTTCCCAGCCTGGTGCAGGGCTACAATTTTTTTTTCTGGTGTCCTTTGACAGCTCTTTGGTCTTCACCATAGTGGAGTTTGGAGTCAGACTGTTTGAGGGTGTGCACAGGTGTGTTTTTATACTGATAACAAGTTTAAACAGGTGCCATTATTACAGGTAATGAGTGGAGGAAAGAGGAGACTCTTAAAGAAGAAGTTACAGGTCTGTGAGAGCCAGAAATCTTGATTGTTTGTTTCTGACCAAATACTTATTTTCCACCATAATATTAAAAAAAAAATGATAAAAAAACAGACAATGTGATTTTCTGGATTTTTTTTTCTCAGTTTGTCTCCCATAGTTGAGGTCTACCTATGATGTAAATTACAGACGCCTCTCATCTTTTTAAGTGGTGGAACTTGCACTATTGCTGACTGACTAAATACTTTTTTGCCCCACTGTATATATATATATATATATATATATTTGTACAGTAAATTTTGTATTGTTTTAAAAATAAATGTTTATTAAATTAAAAATTATTAATAATACAAAATATGATGCATTCTCTTTAAGTGGTAAAGAAGAAGAACAAGATGCAAACTGTAGAAGGGTTTAGTTTTGTGACAGAGTTCATATAAGTTCTGCTCTACTTCTGCAAAAAAAAGCCATCTTCACCAGCCTCATCCAAGCTATCCTTATTATCTGTTTGTTTGTTCTCTGTTCATAGAAACAGCTGAGGTTTTATCTTGGCTATGATATGCAGACCATCTCACTTCATCAAGGCTGTTTTTGGTCTTTTATCTTCTTGATGTCTAATAGTGGGGATAGAAAGGTGGGGGCAGGCTCATATTTGTCTCAAACTCCTTGCCTTGATACCACCTATCCTCTCTGTCCTGGATTTTGTACTTACTAATTCGATGGAAGTCATTTTAATTAACCTAATTTATTTAATGTGCTCTAGGAATTACTCTTTTAAACTCACTTCTAATAAATCTTGAAGCAGTCTAGGCATAACATATGGTTTTATTTTATTGTAAAATAATATACTGTAATTAAAATTAAAGAAAGCAAATTAGAAAAAGATAAAGATATATTTCTTGCAACCAACATTAAGTGGCCAGGCTCCGCGTTTCTTCTTATCTAAAGTCCCTGCCTGTAGGCTTATACTTACTCTGTGGCATCTTCACCTTTTATCAGTGATTCTCTGGTCCCTCTTGGGACCTCAACTTCTGATTGGTCAGAAGTTAGGAGTAACTCTCACAAGCTCTCAAACTTGCAAACAACTCATGAAAGAATTATTAAAACCCAGCACACCATTGTTTTTCTTGTGAAATATGGCACATGACCCTCTTCCCATTGGAAAAAATAAAGTTGGATCCAAAATGGCCAACTTCAAAATGGCCGCCATGGTCACCACCCATCTTGAAAAGTTTTCCCCTTCCCATGTACTAATGTGCCACAAACAGGAAGTTGATATCACCAACCACTCCCATATCATGTAGGTGTATCCGTATAAATGGCCCACCGTGTATATATACAATATATATATATATATATGTGCATCTCTGTAATGAGGAGAAGTGTTGTCTAATGACAGCAAAACCCTATATAAGGTGTGCTTAATTATTAGGTAACTTCCTTTCCTTTGGCAAAATGAGTTAGTAGAGAGATTTGATGGGCTCTGAAAAGTCCAAAATTGTGAGATGTCTTGCAGAGGGATGCAGCAGTCTTGAAATTGCCAAACTTTTGAAGCATTATCATTGGACAATCAAGCGTTTCATGGCAAATAGCCAGCAGGGTGGCAAGAAGCGTGTTGGGCAAAAAAGGCGCAAAATAACTGCCCATGAATTGAGGAAAATCAAGCATGAAGCTGCCAAGATGCCATTTTCCACCAGTTTTGCCATATTTCAGAGCTGCAACGTTACTGGAGTAACAAAAAGCACAAGGTGTGCGATACTCAGGGACATGGCCAAGGTAAGGAAGGCTGAAAAATGACCACCTTTGAACAAGAAACATAAGATAAAACATCAAGACTGGGCCAAGAAATATCTTAAGACTAACTTTTCAAAGGTTTTATGGACTGATGAAATGAGAGTGACTCTTGATGGGCCAGATGGATGGGCCAGAGGCTGGATCAGTAAAGGGCAGAGAGCTCGGCTCCGAATCAGACGCCAACAAGGTGGAGGTGGGGTACTGGTATGGGCTGGTATCATCAAAGATGAACTTGTGGAACCTTTTCAGGTTGTGGATGGAGTGAAGCTCAATTCCCAGACCTACTGCCAGTTTCTGGAAGACAACTTCTTCAAGCAGTGGTACAGGAAGAAGTCGGTATTGTTAAAAAAAAACATGATTTTCATGCAGGACAGTGCTCCATCACATGCCTCCAACTACTCCACAGTGTGACTGGCCAGTAAAGGTCTCAAAGAAGAAAAAATAATGACATGGCCCCCTTGTTCACCTAATCTGAACCCCATAGAGAGCCTGTGGTCCCTCATAAAATGTGAGATCTACAGAGAGGGAAAACAGTCCACCTCTCGGAACAGTGTCCAGGAGGCTGTGGTGGCTGCTGCACGCAATCGTGATCGTAAACAGATCAAGCAACTGACAGAATCTATGGATGGAAGGCTGTTGAGTGTCATCATAAAGAAAGATGGCTATATTGGTCACAAATTTTGGGGGGTTTTGTTTTTGAATGTCAGAAATGTTTATTTCCAAATTTTGTGCTTTCATATTGGTTTACCTGGTGAAAATAAACAAGTGAGATGGGGATATATTTGGTTTTTATTAAGTTGCCTATTAAGTCTGCACAGTAATAGTTACCTGCACAAACAGATATCCTTCTAAGATAGCCAAATCTAAAAAAAAAACCCACTCCAACTACCAAAAATATTAAGCTTTGATATTTATGAGTCTTTTGGGTTGATTGAGAACATAGTTGTTGATCAATAATAAAAATAATCCTCTAAAATACAACTTGCCTAATAATTCTCCACACAGTGTATATAGCACCTGCTAACTTCATTCTAGTAAGGAATTTGTTTTGATGCAGCAGTCTGAAATATACTTAAAAGTTGTTTAAAAAGAGATTTTAGCACAATTGGGTAGCCAAATATGTAACATGGTTTACATTGTTGTACTATGATTTTAATATTATCCCTCTCATTTACATGCAGAAACCACCATTCCTGCAGGACCCATTAAGCAAGAATACTCCATTATACAAAAAGGATACATGCAAAATCCTAAAGCATCTGTGGGTATTTCATCAGAAAAACCAAACGACTGCATCTTGGTGAAACAATTCTGTAAAGAGAACCGTAATTGCCTTTCTTTATATGAAAATTTCAAAACTCATTGCAATCACCCGCATGAATGCATACTTAATGATGCAGTACAAAGTTGCTTGACAGCTTGGAGTGAGCTTAAAAAGACCATCATGGGAAATTGTGTATGCATCAGTTCAACAAAAAGAAAATGTCTAAAAGTTTGGAATAGCATTTATAATAATACTTGTTTACAACAGGCAAAAGAAAGGCAATTTTCCACATATTCTGAAGACAAAACTGATTTTACCGCTTTGGATTTGGATTCTTGTAAGTAATACAATAACATTATGTATACAGCTTTAGTATCATGAATATATATATATATATATACTGTACATACATATATGTATATATATATATATATATATATATATATATCTACTTTGTTAAAGGGAATGTGTCAGTAGTATCAATCAACCTAAGACTTCAGATAAGTGAAAACTGTCTCAGACAAGAAGGATTTAATAAAAATTTAGCATTTTTTGTAATGCATTCGATGTATGCACATGGCTGTATTTTATGCCTATATTAAAGGGAACCTATTAGTTTGATCAACCATCTTTAATGGTCTATATGGGCATGAAGGTCATAGAAATTTGTTTAAAATGATGCATTGATATCTGCAAACATATATATTATTCCAGAGAAATCCACATTTTTCCTAATAAGTAAATAACCTGTTAAGAAATATGAGCCAGAAAAAGATCTCCAGAAAATCTTTTTTCAGAGATTATTTAAAATGAAATGGGGTATTACCAGTATGAGATCATTTTAATACTGTCTGCTCTGCTGCTGAGTTGTGCCTGATTATAATTAACACAGTACAGCAGAGGAAAACTTTGTCATCTGTCCAAACAAATTAGCAGCTTCGTTTGTCTTCCAACAGTGCTATCCGATCTGCTGTGCTGTTCTCCAACCCACGCTGGCAAACTGTGAGTTGGAAGCTGAATCACCATGACAGGAAAGCTGCTCATGCAATTATGTTTGTAATGAGACAGAATTCAGCTTTGCTGTGCTGTATGTTATAATCACAAGCAGTTCTGCAGTGAGATCAGTAGAGGAGACTGTCAGTCATTACATGACTATTAAAAGCTCTGGAGGATGACTCTAGGGGAGATCTGTGTGTGACCCATAGATATTACCAGTTCATATACATATAATAAAAACATGGATTTCTCTGGAATAAAACATTGGAACCAAATTATCAAAATATTACTGTATTCAAACTATTATGACCTGCATGTCCATATAGAGAGCTTATGAGTTTTCATCCTTCAAACAGATAGTTTTCATCCTAATAAAAAGCCAATTTTATCAAATCTGATGTTCAACTATATGTGCTAATAATCCAGTTATTCTGAGAATGTATTCTCATGACCCATTGTATTTTCTGTTTGTAGTAAATTTAAGCCAATATTACAGATGAGTGATTCTTTTGAAATTTGAATTTGCAGGCTTTGCCGATTTCTACATGTGATTTGGTGTGCGATGAATAAATTTGCTAGAATCGCATAGATAAAAAGCCTGTCATTGCCTGGAAATATGTGTAGAAAATTGTGAGCTCCCCTTGCAGTCAATTGAACATTTATTCAGCTCCATAAGTCAAATAGAGCCTTTTCAATTTCCAAATGACTTCATTCTATCTGGCTAGGAGAAAACAGATGGTAACTAGAGGTAAAGAACAGCATACCAGAATTGCAGAATCAGACTTTTTAAGCTACTTAAATTATAAATCTGAACTAAAAATGAACTCTTTAGGGAGGGAATATGTATGCATTGCTATTGATCATACATATTCAGATGGAAGAAAATGTCATGACATTTTCACACTGTTGGATGCAAGAGTTATCCCTGTTTGGGGAGTATAAAGAGCTATGTACTGTACCTTGATAAATGAAGAAACAATAGCTTTTTCATTAACCGTTCAAAAATTACCTTTGTTATTATGGATAAAAAAAGTTGCACTGTACTGTTTTAATTGCAAATAAGTAATGGGCTGTCAAGTAGGACTGACAAAATTATCTCCTTTTAGTGTCCAAAACTGGCCTGCTAATTACAAAATGATTAGTCAATACAGATATTTTTTTCAAGCCTTTCAAAACTGTTCTTTTTTTCTGGAATCAAAACGGGATTACTGTTTTGCACGTCAAGAAGTTATGGCTTGCAGCATCAAGCATTTTCAAACGTTAGACTGATTCTCAGAGCTACTTTTTGAGGGGTCAAAAATATGAGAGTATATTTGTCATCATAAATAGTTCTGGCTAGCATTGTAAAACACAGTGGATAGCCAGGAGATGTGTGATTGGCATGGCTGTGCAATGGCTGTGGTATCAGCAGAATGGCAAAGAGTTAAGAAGAGGCAGGCAAGTAGATACTTAACCGTTTAGGACCAGCAATGGCAGCTCTAGCAGCAACAGTACTGTCTATCAGTATGAAACAAAATGGGCAGCCACTGGCATGGCTGGTGTAGCTGTGCAATTGATGTGGTAGAAGCAGCACAGTATAAAGTTAAGATGGGGCAGGAAAGGAGTCATTCTCAGTTTAGCACTATATTATCATCATATTTTGATCTTTTTTCTATTTATTTTATTTCATATATACATTTTTTATATTGCACAATGCACTTTTTATGAGTACACTTAGTAAATACTGATTGTGTCTATGCACATGCATATATTATATTAATATATATATTCTTGGGTAGATTATTGCGCACACCATAGCCCAATTTTTTCTGATGGTTACAGAATATTTTGTATGATTTTATACTCTATTTTTGCATCCCCTTTTTTTGTCCGCCCCGTTGCTATCTTTTTCATTTGCATAATAATACATATGTATTTTTAAATTATTCTTGTATTTGCTTTCCAACTACGAGCACGTTGTATCAGTGCTACCATTTGCCAAATAATATATTATAAAGACATTCTTTTATTGTATCATCTCAGTATGTTTTGTTTTATATGTTTTATTCGATTTTTAATTATATTTCCTTGATGTCCGATATTTGTTTTGTTGTTGTTCTTTTTACTATTAAATTCAAGACATGAGCAACCAGACCTTTCAGGCACTGTAGAGTTTCTGTTACCAACATCATCAGCCAGCAACCTCCTCCTCTGATTTCAGCAACTCCTGGCCACCCTATCTCGTTTCCAGGTTTTCCGAACACAAAATCATCATCTTCATCGTTATCCATAATTCAAGTGACAGGTGCTTCTGTGTGGTAAATGATCAGCACTTCTCTTACCCGGCCTGATTCCCACCCTGGAATCCCTGACTCAAAGTGCTACAATTACGGACAGGGTCCCTATCACCTTGGCTTGCAGAGGCTTCAACTATTATGGTGGTGGGGGAATAGACTAAGCAGAAATATGACTACAGCTAATGGTGTGCCTGTCAGAGGCTACATCATCCTGCTGTGATTGAGTTGAGGGATGGGACATATACTATATCATATGCGCGCCACTTACTCTCCACTATTGTGTTTGCCAGAAACAAAGGAGGCAAAATGTAACCTGCATTTGACACTACTATTAATGCCAGGATGGCGCTGTTAGAGATGTTGGTAGTGGCAGCCACATTTTTATCCATGATTCTAGTTTTTTTTTTATTATACTGCCACATCTGTCGCCAATACCATATTTTGGTTTAGCACACATTTGGGACAAAAGCATAATGTTTATAAACTTTGTTAACAAGCAACCAATTTTTGTTTTACATTTTTCTCACAATTGTCAAAAAACTTAATCCAAACTAAAGAGTAATGATTTGAAGAATAATTTGCAGCAATAGCTAGCTGTGTTGTGATTATTACGATAGTTCAATGTGACTAGTCAAACAGTTGCTAAACATTTACCTCTTATTGTTATCTTTATTTTATTGTCTTACATTTTTTATTCATTTTTATTTTTCTTTATTTAAGTAATGAGATTCATCCAAAATGAAATATAAATTTAATGAAACCTAAAATGACAGTCTGTGAAGGCATTCCAAAAATAAATAAATACCTTTTTTTGCTGAATGTGAGAAAAAAAAGGTCACATGCATTTACAAAATAAAATGAGACCAGAAAATTTAGGTGAAATCACAACCCAACAACAAGAACGTTCAACTATTTACTGTATTTAGATTGCATGTGTACATATCTAATATTAGATTACTAGAGAAGAGTCGCAGGATAGAAAAATTATTTTAAACAATTTGCAGACTTTGGTATGTAAACATTTCTCTTTAAGTTTTAAAATAAGGATGAATTATTTTAAAAATACAGTGGGTATGGAAAGTATTCAGACCCCTTTAAATTTTTCCCTCTTTGTTTCATTGCAGCCATTTGGTAAATTCAAAAAAGTTCATTTTCTCACATTAATGTACAGAAATGTAGTAATTTTTGCAATTTTAATAAAAAAGAAGAACTGAAATATCACATGGTAATAAATATCCAAAACCTTTGCTCAGACACTTATATTTAAGTCACATGCTGTCCATTTCCTTGTGATTAGTGATGAGCGAATATACTCGTTACTCGAGATTTCTCGAGCATGCTCGGGGGTCCTCCGAGTATTTTTTAGTGCTCGGAGATTTAGTTTTTCTTGCTCAGCTGAATGATTTACATCTGTTAGCCAGCATAAGTACATGTGGGGATTCCCTAGTAACAAGGCAACCCCCACATGTACTTATGCTGGCTAACAGATGTAAATCATTCAGCTGCAGCAAGAAAAACTAAATCTCTGAGCACTAAAAATACTCGGAGGCCCCCCCGAGCATGTACGAGAAATCTCGAGTAATGAGTATATTCGCTCAACACTACTTGTGATCCTTCTTGAGATGGTTCTACTCTTTCATTAGAGTCCAGCTATGTTTAATTAAACTGATAGAACTTGATTCAGAAAGGCCCGCACCTGTCTATATAACTCATAGTGCATGTCAGACTAAATGAGAATCATGAAAATCATGAGGTCAAAGGAACTGGCCACAGAGCTCAGAGACAGAATTGTGGCAAGGCACAGATCTGGCCAAAGTTACAACAGAATTTCTGCAGTACTCAAGATTCCTAAGAGCACAGTGACTTCCATAATCCTTAAATTGAAGAAGAAGGGGATCACCAGATATCATCCTAGACCTGGCCATCCAGCCAAACTGAGGAATCGTGGGAGAAGAGCTTTGGTGAGAGAAGTACAGAAGAACCCTAAGATCACTGTGGCTGAGCTCCATAGATGCAGTAGGGAGATGGGAGAAAGTTCCATATAGTCAGCTATCACTGCAGCCCTCCACCAGTCAGGCCTTAAAGGAAGAGTGGCCCTACCGAAGCCTCTCCTCATTCCAAGACATATGAAAGCCTGCGTTTGCTAAAAAAAACACATGACGGACTCCCAGACTATAAGAAATAAGATTCTCTTCTCTGATGAGATGAAGATAGATTTTTTTGGTGATAATTCTAAATGGTATGTGCAAAGAAAACCAGGCACCATTCATCACCTGCACAATACAATCCCAACAGTGAAAAATGGTGGTGGCAGCATCATGCTATGGGGGTATTTTTTAGCTGCAGGAATAGGACGACTGGTTGTCATTGAAGGAAACATGAATGCGGCCAAGTACAGAGATATCCTGGATGAAAACCTCTTTCAGAGTGCTCTGGACATCAGACTTGGCCGAAGGTTCACCTTCCAACAAGACAATGACCCTAAGCACACAGCTTAAATAACAGTAGAGTGGCTTCAGAACAATTCTGTGACAATTCTTGACTGGCCCAGCCAGAGCCCTGACCTAAACCCAACTGAGCATTTCTGGAGAGACCTGAAATTGGCTGTCCAACAATGTTCACCATCCAACCTGACGGAACTGGACATGATCTGCAAGGAAGAATGGCAGAGGATCCCCAAATCCAAGTGTGAAAAACTTGTTGCATCATTCCCAAGAAGACTCATGGCTGTACTAGCTCAAAAGGGTGCTTCTACTCAATACTGAGCAAAAGGTCTGAATACTTATGATCAGTTGTTTAATACTATACTTGCTTGCAGTAATAAATAATAAAAACAAAAAAAACTTTTTTGCAATTTCACCTAACTTGGATTTTTTACTAATTTTTTAGTTTGAATGATGTCATTCAAAAGTACAACTTGTCCTGCAAAATAGTCCTCATGCAGCTATATGGCTGGAAAGATAAAACGTTATATTGCTGCCCAAAATAGTTAAAAAATAAAATTTATTATATATTTTTTGTGTCAAAATATTTTTTCATGTCTTTTCTTTGTTAGAATGCTAGACAAATTGGGCGATCTGCTCCCCGCCCCTGCCACCGATCTCCTCCCCGCCCCTGCCACCGATCTCCTCCCCTCCGTCCTCCGTCCTGTCATCGGCTGTCCTCCACTTCCTTCCATCCTCCTGTCCGCTCCCCCCGCAGTCCAATCTCCCCCCTGCTGTCCAATCCTCCCTCATACTTACAGACCTCCGTTGTCCCCCCCGGTGTCCATCCGTCTGCTTCATGGGTACCGCCATCTTACAAAATGCCGGGCGCATGTATAGTGCGCCCGCCGAATCTGCCGGCCAGCAGATTTGTTCCAAGTACATTTTGATCTCTGTGATAGAACCTATCACAGCGATCAAAAAAAAAATTGTATATAAAGCCCCCCTTTATCACCCCCATAGGTAGGGACAATAATAAAATAAAGAAAAAATATTTACTTTTATTTTCCCACTGGGGTTAGGGTTAGAATTAGGGTTAGAATTAGGAATAGAATTAGGCTATGTACACACGGTGTGGATTTGGCTGCGGATCCGCAGCGGATTGGCCGCTGTGGATTCGTAGCAGTTTTCTGGCTATGGTTAGGGCTAGAATTAGGGTTAGAATTAGGCTATGTGCACACGGTGTGGATTTGGCTGCAGATCCGCAGCGGATTGGCCGCTGCGGATTCGTAGCAGTACTCCATCACGTTTACAGTACCATGTAAACCTATGGAAATCCAAATCCGCTGTGCCCATGGTGTGGAAAATACCACGCGGAAATGCTGCATTGTATTTTCTGCACTCAATTCTTTGTGCGGATTCCGCAGCGTTTTATACCCATTCCTCAATAGGAATCCACAGGGTTAGAATTAGGGTTAGGGTTGGAAATAGGGTTAAGATTAGGGTTCGGAGTGTGTTGGGGTTAGGGTTAGGCTTGTGGTTAGGGTTATGGTTAGGGCTAGGGGTGTGTTAGAGCTGGTGTTGGAGTTAGAATTGAGGGGTTTCCACTGATTAGGCACATAAGGGGTCTCGAAACGCGACATGGTGACACCATTGATTTTCAGCCAATCTTGCTTTCAAAAAGTTAAATGGTGCTCCCTCCCATCCGAGCCCCAACGTGCGCACAAATAGTGGTTTACCCATATGGGTTATCAGCGTACTCAGGAAAAATTGCACAACAACGTTGGGGGTCTAATATCTCCTGTTACCCTTGGGAAAATAAAGAATTGCTTGCTAAAAAAAAATTTGAGGAAAGAAAAATGATTTTTTATTTTCACGGCTCTGCCTTGTAAACTTCTATGAAGAACTTGGGGGTTCAAAGTGCTCACCACACATCTAGATAAGTTCCTTGGGGAGTCTAGTTTCCAAAATGGGGTCACTTGTGGGGGATTTCTACTGTTTAGGCAAATCAGGGGCTCTGCAAACGCAACGTGATGCCCGCCAACCATTCCATCGAAGTTTGCATTCCAAAACGTCACTCCTTCCCTTCCGAGCCCTGACGTGTTCCCAAACAGTGGTTTACCCCCACATATGGGGTATCAGCGTACTCAGAACAAACTGGACAATAACTTTTGGGGTCCAATTTCTCCTGTTACCCTTGTAAAAATAAAAAATTGCGGGCTGAAAAATAATTTTTGAGGAAAGAAAAATGATTTTTTATTTTCATGGCTCTGCGTTATAAACTGCTGTGAAGCATTTGGGGGTTCAAAGTGCTCCTTGCACATCTAAAATAGTTCCTTGAGAGGTCTAGTTTCCAGAATGGGTCACTTGTGGGGGAGCTCCAATGTTTAGGCACAGGGGTTCCCCAAATGTTACATAGTTTCCGCTAATGATTGGAGCTAATTTTTCATTCAAAAAGTCAAATAGTGCTCTTTCCCTTCCGAGCCTTGCCGTGTGCCCAAACAGTGGTTTACCCTCACATGTGAAGTATCGTACTCAGGAGAAATTCCCCAACAAATTTTATGATCCATTTTATCCTGTTGCCCATATAAAAATAAAAAATTGAGGCTAAAAGATTTTTTTTGTGAAAAAAAGTACTTTTTCATTTTTACGGATCAATTTGTGAAGCACCTGGGGGTTAAAAGTGTTCACTATGCACCTAGATAAGTTCCATGGGGGGTCTAGTTTCCAAAATGGGGTCACTTGTGGGGGAGATCCAATGTTTAGGCACACGGGGTTCTCCAAATACGACATGGTGTCTGCTAAAGATTGGAGTCAATTTTTCATTCAAAAAGTCAAATAGCGCTCCTTCCCTTCCGAGCTCTGTCGAGCACCCAAACAGTGGTTGCCCCCCCACATATGGGGTATCGGCATACTTAGGACAAATTGTACAATAACTTTTGGGTCCAGTTTCTCCTTTTACCCTTGGGGAAATAAAAAAAATTGTTGCTGAAAGATCATTTTTGTGACTAAAAAGTTAAATGTTCATTTTTTCCTTCAATGTTGCTTCTGCTGCTGTGAAGCACCTGAAGGGTTAATAAACTTCTTGAATGTGATTTTGAGCACCTTGAGGGGTGCAGTTTTTAGAATGGTGTCACTTTTCGGTATTTTCAGCCAGATAGACCCCTCAAACTAACTTCAAATGTGAAGTGGTCCCTAAATAAAATGCTTTTGTAAATTTTGTTGCAAAAATGAGAAATCGCTGGTCAAATTTTAACCCTTAGGCTAGGGTCACATTGCGTTAGTGCAATCCGTTTAGCGCTAGCGCTAGCGGATTGCGCTAACGCAATGTTTTTAAAGGGTCGCGTTTCGGGGTCGCGTTAACGTCCCCGCTCTCGCAGATCCCCGATCTGCGAGAGCGGGGAACGGACCTCGGGCGCGCCGCGGACGCTGCAAGCAGCGTCCGAGGCGCGCTACAAAAGACCGGCGCGTCGCTAGCGCGTGCCGAAAATGACACGCGCTAGCAATGCGCTGGTACATTGCGGGCAATGGGAGCGCTAACGGACGCGTTGCATGGCGTTAATTTCGCCGTGCAACGCTGTCCGTTAGCGCTCTGACCAAAACGCAATGTGACCCCAGCCTTATAACTTCCTAGCAAAAAAAAAAATTGTTTCCAAAATTATGCTAATGTAAAGTAGACATGTGGGTAATGTTATTTATTAACTATTTTGTGTCACATATCTCTCTGGTTTAACAAAATAAAAATTTAAATTTCGAAAATTGCTAAATTTTCAACATTTTTGCCAAATTTCTGATTTTTTCACATATAAACACAAAAATTATTGACCTAAATTTACTACTAACATTAAGCCCAATATGTCATGAAAAAAAAATCTCAGAATCGCTAGGATCCGTTGAAGCGTTCCAGAGTTATTACCTCATAAAGGGACACTGGTCAGAATTGCAAAAAATGGCCAGGTCATTAAGGTCAAAATAGGCTGCGTCATGAAGGAGTTAAACGGCTATGCAGACGCTTATTTATTTACACTAGGGTGTGAGTGTAATCCTGGACAGCTTTCAATCAGTGCTTACAAGCACAATAAAAGAAAGCTTATACGTGCTGCACATGCTCTGCTGTTAGCAGTGGTGGTTGGTCTTTAAATTAGCTGTGAACAAAAAAAGTTGCCAATCCGCTACAGAGTCCAATATAAACTTATCACTGGTGTATCACCTCACCACACTAATGTAACTATTCCAGTTTTGCCCTTCAAAAATTTTCTTTCAAATGTGATTCCTCATATCATTCGTTTACACATCCTCCATGCACTTAAAGGGAACCTGTCACCCCCTCAGACGTTTGTAACTAAAAGAGCCACATTGTGCAGCACTAATGCTGCATTCTGACAAGGTGGCTCTTTTAGTTATGCTTTCTGCACAAGCTGAAATAAACGCTTTTAAAATGTGTCCCCTCATACGGTGAAATTATCGTGGGGGCCAGTCTTTCCCCCTTAATCAGATGCAGTACAGCCGTCACTCTGGGCCTGTCCGCTGGGCACCGCCTCCTCTTGCTACATTAGTGTTCCCGGCGCTTGCACTGTAAGTATTTTTTTTGGGCATGCGCAGTTGCGCTGCCCTTTGAACTTACAGTGCAGGCGCCAGGGACGCTAATGAAGCAAGAGGAGGCGGCGCCGGCCCCGGGACGATTTCACCGTATGAGGGGGCACATTTTATAAGCATTTATTTCCGCATGTGCAGGGAGCATAACTAAAAGAGCCACCTTGTCAGAATGCAGCATTAGTGCTGCACAAGATGGCTCTTTTAGTTACAAACGCCTGGGGGGGTGACAAGACCACTTTGTATCTATGCTTATACACATACTGGCTGGTCACTGGTTCATGCTACGTTATTTGAATTCCCTATTTATTATATTAATGGGTGGACCATTCAATAAAAGCTTTTTACCACTTACATTTCGTGTCTCTCCTATTTCCTCATAGAATGAAAGCTTGTGAGCAGGGCCCTCATTCCTCTTGGTATATACTGAATTATGTGTCTACTCTATTACAGTATTTTTCAGACTATAAGACGCACCCCAATTTGAGGTGGAAAATAGTAGAAAAAATATCTTTATAAGATGGGGGTCCGTCTTATTGTCCAAATTTAAGGTATCTCACCTGAAAGCCAGCGGTGGTACAGTGGGGTCACAGAAGGCAGAGTCCCTTCCTTAGAAAGCTGGCAGTGGCAGAAGTGGGGCAATGCTTCAGTCGCGGAGTGCGATGCTGCGGGTCTGGTGCCAGCGGTGAGGCAGAGCTGTAGCAGGGACCCTTTGTCAGGATGCCAGTGGTGGCAGAGGTGTGGCTATGCTGCTGTGGTGAGCGATGCGGAGTGTACCTGAGCAAGGGCCACCGGATGCTTCCGGAAAATGGCCACCGAAGGCCATGCATGCGCAGATTGTGATTTCGGTGGCCATTTTCCTGAAGCTGAGTGCGGCCCACAGCTTTAGGAAGAAGAACGCAGGAAAAGCATTGATGCACTCACCTAACTGTGGACACCGGGTCGCGGCACCACCACATTTCTGCCACCTGCATCCTGAAGAAGGGACCCTGCTCAGGTGCACTCCGCACTGCCGCAGCATTGCCATACCTCTGCCACAACCCCCCAGGTAAGCCTGCGTTCGCACTATAAGATACACCCCCCATTTTCCTCCCAAATTATTTGGGGAAAAAGTGTGTCTGTAATGTAAAGTGTTACGAAATATGTTGGCACAAAAGAAATAAAAATTGTTATATATTAATATTATTAATATCACTAGAACAGCTACATTTTTATAATAAGAAGTAAATAGCAAAACTGCTTGCATTTACAAGCTCTATCTTCTATAGATAATGAAGATGAGCACAGCTCTTTAAGCGAAAAGGCTGGACATAACCTACTGAAAGCTATTATAATGCACTTTATATCCAAAGCAACAGATGGTGCTTAGTTTACAGCCACTTCTGTACTTTACACCTTCCGTTGAGGTTGAATCTATAACAGAATGAAATAGTTTTCTATATTGTAGTCTACAAAGAGGAGGCCTAATGGACATAAGATGTAAAGGTGTTAAAAAGTGTTGTGGAAAATTACTATAGCTAATTTTAGTGTGTACATATCTTTTGGAAAGTGTTTTATTGTATATGCAGTAAGGCTAAGTTCACATGAGCGTTTGGGGGCTTTGCGAATGGCTGTATACTTCCTCTGTTAAGCTCTGCCCACGTCCATACTTTAGGTCCGCCTACTTCTGCATGCGTACTGCGTACCTATCTTTGACATTGGTTACGCAGTGTTAGGTGTTAAGTTTCTGCCACTGCACAGGGGGGATCTTGAACGATGTCCGCTGCAGTCTCCCATTCTTCTCCAGCTGCAGTGGAACCTGCTCAGCGGAGACGTCGGTCCCAGCATCTGGCTCAAGCTGACATTGTGCGACTGGTTACTGTTTCCTTTCCAGGCTCTGTCTTTGTAGCCAGTGATCAGCAGCAAGCAGGCCTTTCTGGGACTAAGTGTCACCTTTCTCATACTGAGCATGCCCACGGAACGACCTCCTAACACACGGGACATGCGGATGTATTGCAATGTATTGTAATGCAGATGCATTGTTTTGTCGAGCCCGGCGACCGCAAGAGAGTGTAACTTGTTATCTGCTATCCAACTAACCACCTGTTTCGCACTGGTGTGTCCTTTGAAGTGGTCTTCTGTGCCTCTCTACAAAGTGGGAATGAATCTATGTGTAGGGCATGGGTGTGTTTCTTGTGCTCCAGTAAGAGGTACAGTCACACATGTCCCACGTCCTCGCCGTCTGTGTACACCATCATCAGCACTTTCACTTGCTAGGTCTCTGGGAACCAAGTTTCTTTAATTAATTGAAACCTTTTATTAAAAAAAATTTTTGTCACCTGTAGCAGGTCAAGTGGTTTTTAAAAATTTCAAAACACCTTAATTTCACACAAAAAGCAGGTTATACTGTATGGATGATAATATAGTCAATTTTTTCACCCCCTCCAAAATAAAATGTGGTCACCTGGGCCTAGAGGCTAAATTCCTCACTCTCCCTGCTCCAGCGGCTGTCCCTTAGCTTAATTCAGAATGTATCACAGAGAAACAGCAAAGCACAAGGTTAGCCCTAAGAAGGACTTTTAGTATAATGGTTTCGCATAGTATCACCACTAGTGTATTCTGATTCCTAAAGCTATGTACACAGGCTTGGTGTACACAGGCTAGGTATTATCTGACAGAATTGCAGGGGTGTCAATACTTTTGGCCACAACTGTATTATTCATGCGTCTGTACAAAATAAAACACTCTCCCTTTGCTTTTACTATAGTTGTATTACAAACACCCATCTTTAAAGGGATTGTCCAGTAAAAACTGATAAGTCTGCGGTCACTCTGTGTGACTTCAGACTTCTGAATTTCCATAGCACAAGCACTGTACGCTGTGGGGATTCACTGGTTTCAAACCTGGGAACTGAGAGTATGTATGTGTTATACATACCTCTGGCTCTTGCCTCTGACCTTGTGGAGTCATACATACAGTTTTGATTATGGTGCACTACAGCACGCTGATTAATCTGGCTCAGCTTGGTACATACTGAAAATTAAATGTGAGCAATCTTTATTCTGTAATCAAATTTTAAATAAAACTACTTTGACAATATGCAGTAATTTCAAATGAGCAAATCTTTTGAAATTTAAATTTGCCATCTATGCTGAATTTTCTTCAAAAATTTAATTGGCAGCAAATCAATTCACTGTGATTTCAAAAGCACAGCAAAGTCTATAACTTGCCTAAAAAAAACTATGTTAACCCCTTCATGACCCAGCGTATTTTGACCTTAAAGACCTTGCCGTTTTTTGCAATTCTGACCAGTGTCCCTTTATGAGGTAATAACTCAGGAACGCTTCAACGGATCCTAGCGGTTCTGAGATTGTTTTTTGTGACATATTGGGCTTCATGTTAGTGGTAAATTTAGGTCAATAAATTATGCGTTTATTTGTGATCAAAACGGAAATTTGGCGAAAATTTTGAAAATTTCGCAATTTTCACATTTTGAATTTTTATTCTGTTAAACCAGAGAGTTATGTGACACAAAATAGTTAATAAATAACATTTCCCACATGTTTCCTTTACATCAGCACAATTTTGGAAACAAAATTTTTCTTTGCTAGGAAGTTATAAGGGTTAAAATTTGACCAGCGATTTCTCATTTTTACAACGAAATTTACAAAACCATTTTTTTAGGGACCACCTCACATTTGAAGTCAGTTTGAGGGGTCTATATGGCTGAAAATACCCAAAAGTGACACCATTCTAAAAACTGCACCCCTCAAGGTACTCAAAACCACATCCTAGAAGTTTATTAACCCTTCAGGTGCTTCACAGCAGCAGAAGCAACATGGAAGGAAAAAATGAACATTTAACTTTTTAGTCACAAAAATTATCTTTTAGCAACAATTTTTTTATTTTCCCAATGGTAAAAGGAGAAACTGAACCACGTAAGTTGTTGTCCAATTTGTCCTGAGTACGCTGATACCTCATATGTGGGGGTAAACCACTGTTTGGGCGCACGGCAGGGCTTGGAAGGGAAGGAGCACCATTTGACTTTTTGAATCAAAAATTTCTCCACTCTTTAGCGGACACCATGTCACGTTTGGAGAGCCCCCGTGTGCCTAAAAATTGGAGCTCCCCCACAAGTAACCCCATTTTGGAAACTAGACCCCCCAAGGAACTTATTTAGATGCCTAGTGAGCACTTTAAACCCTCAGGTGCTTCACAAATTGATCTGTAAAAATGAAAAAGTATTTTTTTTTTCACAAAAAAATTCTTTTCGCCTCAATTTTTTCATTATCACATGGGCAATAGGATAAAATGGATCATAAAATTTGTTGGGCAATTTCTCCCGAGTACGCCGATACCTCATATGTGGGGGTAAACCACTGTTTGGGCACACGGCAGGGCTCGGAAGGGAAGGCGCGCCTTTTGACTTTTTGAATGGAAAATTAGCTCCAATTGTTAGCGGACACCATGTCACGTTTGGAGAGCCCCTGTGTGCCTAAACATTGGAGCTCCTCCACAAGTGACCCCATTTTGGAAACTAGACCCCCCAAGGAACTTATCTAGATGCATATTGAGCACTTTAAACCCCCAGGTGCTTCACAGAAGTTTATAACGCAGAGCCATGAAAATAAAAAATAATTTTTCTTTCCTCAAAAATGATTTTTTAGCCTGGAATTTCCTATTTTGCCAAGGGTAATGGCAGAAATTGGACCCCAAATGTTGTTGTCCAGTTTGTCCTGAGTACACTGATACCCCATATGTGGGGGTAAACCACTGTTTGGGCGCACGGCAGGGCTCGGAAGGGAAGGCACACCATTTGGCTTTTTAAATGGAAAATTAGCTCCAATCATTAGCGGACACCATGTCACGTTTGGAGAGCCCTTGTGTGCCTAAACATTGGAGATCCCCCAGAAATGACCCCATTTTGGAAACTAGTCCACCAAAGGAACTAATCTAGATGTGTGGTGAGGACTTTGAACCCCCAAGTGCTTCACAGAAGTTTATAACGCAGAGCCATGAAAATAAAAATAAAAAAATATTTTCTCAAAAATGATTTTTAGCCTGCAATTTTTTATTTTCCCAAGGGTATCAGGAGAAATTTGACCCCCAAATTTGTTGTCCAGTTTCTCCTGAGTACGCTGATACCCCATATGTGGGGGTAAACCACTGTTTGGGCACATGCCGGGGCTCGGAAGTGAAGTAGTGACGTTTTGAAATGCAGACTTTGATGGAATGCTCTGTGGGCGTCACGTTGCGTTTGCAGAGCCCCTGATGTGGCTTAACAGTAGAAACCCCCCACAAGTGACCCCATTTTGGAAACTAGACCCCGAAAGGAACTTATCTAGATGTGTGGTGAGCACTTTGAACCCCCAAGTGCTTCACAGAAGTTTATAATGCAGAGCCGTGAAAATAATAAATACGTTTTCTTTCCTCAAAAATAATTATTTAGCCCAGAATTTTTTAATTTTCCCAAGGGTGACAGGAGAAATTTGACCCCAATATTTGTTGTCCAGTTTCTCCTGAGTACGGTGATACCCCATATGTGGGGGTAAACTACTGTTTGGGCACATGCCGGGGCTCGGAATTGAAGTAGTGACGTTTTGAAATGCAGACTTTGATGGAATGCTCTGCGGGCGTCACGTTGCGTTTGCAGAGCCCGTGATGTGGCTAAACAGTAGAAACCCCCCACAAGTGACCCCATTTTGGAAACTAGAACCCGAAAGGAACTTATCTAGATGTGTGGTGAGCACTTTGAACCCCCAAGTGCTTCATAGAAGTATATAATGCAGAGCCGTGAAAATAATAAATATGTTTTCTTTCCTCAAAAATAATTATTTAGCCCAGAATTTTTTATTTTTCCAAGGGTTACAGGAGAAATTGGACCCCAAACGTTGTTGTTCAGTTACTCCTGAGTACGCTGATACCCCATGTGTGGAGGTAAACCACTGTTTGGGCACACGTCGGGGCTCAGAAGGGAAGTAGTGACTTTTGAAATGCAGACCTTGATGGAATGGTCTGCGGGCGTCACGTTGCGTTTGCAGAGCCTCTGGTGTGCCTAAACAGTAGAAACCCCCCACAAGTGACCCCATTTTAGAAACTATACCCCCCAAGGAACTTATCTAGATATGTGGTGAGCACTTTGAACCCCCAAGTGCTTCACAGACGTTTACAACGTAGAGCCGTGAAAATAATAAATCATTTTTCTTTCCTCAAAAATGATGTTTTAGCAAGCATTTTTTTATTTTCACAAGGGTAACAGGAGAAATTGGACCCCAGTAATTGTTGCGCAGTTTATCCTGAGTATGCTGGTACCCCATATGTGGGGGTAAACCACTGTTTGGGCACACGTCAGGGCTCGGAATTGAGGGAGCACCATTTGATTTTTTGAATACGAGATTGGCTGGAATCAATGGTGGCGCCATGTTGCGTTTGGAAACCCCTGATGTGCCTAAACAGTGGTAACCCCTCAATTCTACCTCCAACACTAACCCCAACACACCCCTAACCCTAATCCCAACTGTAGCCATAACCCTAATCACAACCCTAACCCCAACACACCCCTAACCACAACCCTAACCCCAACACACCCCTAACCCTAACCACAACCCTAATTCCAACCCTAACCCTAACCACAACCCTAATTCCAACTGTAGCCATAACCCTAATCACAGCCCTAACCCTAACCCTAACCCCAACACATCCCTAACCCTAATCCCAACTGTAGCCCTAACCCTAATCACAGCCCTAACCCTAAACCCAACACACCCCTAACCCTAATCCCAACTGTAGCCATAACCCTAATCACAACCCTAACCACAACACAACCCTAACCACAACCCTAATTCCAACCCTAACCCTAAGGTTATGTGCCCACGTTGCGGATTCGTGTGAGATTTTTCAGCATCATTTTTTAAAAATCCGCAGGTAAAAGGCACTGCGTTTTACCTGCGGATTTTCCGTGGATTTCCAGTGTTTTTTGTGCGGATTTCACCTGCGGATTCCTATTGAGGAACAGGTGTAAAACGCTGTGGAATCCGCACAAAGAATTGACATGCTGCGGAAAATACAACGCAGCGTTTCCGCGCGGTATTTTCCGCACCATGGGCACAGCGGATTTGGTTTCCATATGTTTACATGGTACTGTACACCTGATGGAACACTGCTGCGAATCCGCAGCGGCCAATCCACTGCGGATCCGCAGCCAAATCCGCACCGTGTGCACATGGCCTAATTCTAAAGGTATGTGCACACGCTGCGGAAAACGCTGCGGATCCGCAGCAGTTTCCCATGAGTTTACAGTTCAATGTAAACCTATGGGAAACAAAAATCGCTGTACACATGCTGCAGAAAAACTGCACGGAAACGCAGCGGTTTACATTCCGCAGCATGTCACTTCTTTGTGCGGATTCCGCAGCGGTTTTACAACTGCTCAAATAGAAAATCGCAGTTGTAAAACCGCAGGGAAATGCGCAGAAAAAACATGGTAAATCCGCCATAAATCCGCAGCGGTTTAGCACTGCGGATTTACCAATCCGCAGCGGAAAAATCCGCAGAGGACCAGAATACGTGTGCACATACCGAAACCCTAACCCTACCCCTACCCCTAGCCCTAACCCTACCCCTACCCCTAACCCTAACCCTAACCCTAACCCTAACCCTAGCCCTAACCCTAACCCTAACCCTAGCCCTAACCCTAACCCTACCCCTAACCCTACCCCTAACCCTAACCCTAGCCCTAACCCTACCCCTAACCCTACCCCTAACCCTATTCTAACATTAGTGGAAAAAAAAAATTCTTTATTTTTTTTATTGTCCCTACCTATGGGGGTGACAAAGGGGGGGGGTCATTTATTATTTTTTTTATTTTGATCACTGAGATAGATTATATCTCAATGATCAAAGTGCACTTTGGAACGAATCTGCCGGCTGGCAGATTCGGCGGGCGCACTGCGCATGCGCCCGCCATTTTGGAAGATGGCGGCGCCCGGGGAGAAGACGGACGGACCCCGGCAGGATCGGTAAGTATGATAGGGTGGGGGGGAGCACCGGGGGGGATCGGAGCATGGGGGGTGAATCGGAGCGCGGGAGGGGTGGAACGGAGCACGGGGGGGTAGAACGGAGCACGGGGGGGTGGAACGGAGCATGGAGGGGGGTGGATCGGAGTGCAGGGGGGGTGATCGGAGCACGGGGGGGTGATTGAAGCACGGGGGGAGCGGACAAGAGCACGGGGGGGAGCGGAGCACAGGACAGAGGGGAGCCAGAGCAGTGTACCGGCCAGATCGGGGGGCTGGGGGGTCGATCGGTGGGGTGGGGTGGGGGCACATTAGTATTTCCAGCCATGGCCGATGGTATTGCAGCATCGGCCATGGCTGGATTGTAATATTTCACCCGTTATAATAGGTGAAATATTACAAATCGCTCTGATTGGCAGTTTCACTTTCAACAGCCAATCAGAGCGATCGTAGCCACGAGGGGGTGAAGCCACCCCCCCTGGGCTAAACTACTACTCCTCCTGTCCCTGCAGATCGGGTGAAATGGGAGTTAACCCTTTCACCCGATCTGCAGGGACGCGATCTTTCCATGACGCCACATAGGCGTCATGGGTCGGATTGGCACCGACTTTCAAGGTCGGGAAGGGGTTAAAAAAAACCAGAATTGCCATTTTTTGATGGGTTACCAAACCTGTGCTTAAAAATGCAATCAAAACAATTATTATTACCAATAAAAAAAGTTAACATGCACCACAAAAAGAGACAATTCATACAAAAAAAAATCAAAGCAATCATAAAACTATGTTGGTAAGAAAAAAAGATTACAGCTCTTGAAAAATGGGAGGAAAACACATAGAGCCAAAAAAAAAGAAAATTAGCCAGGTCACAAATTGATTAAAACATTGAAAAATGAAATAAACATGAATTGTATTATATTATTAATTTTATCATTTATAGTATTTTTCTTTTTTTTCAGATTCTTCTCAAGGGACAATGAATTTAGATTGGGATATGAGCTCGTTGAAAAATATGGGTAATGTATCTCACAAATAAATTATTTTTTCTTAACAAAAAAAGCAATAATAAAGAAAAGGACCGAGTGATAAAGTCATCTAACTGTATAGAGTCCTTTTACAGCAACAATAGGTGTTACATTTTATGCCAGATTCAGTTAAATTTAATAGTATACTCTTATGAAAAGTTTAACTACTGTAAATGTAAGGTTTCTTATCCACAGTTTCAGTAAAAGCCTGGATATTATCCTTTGGTAAACACATTTTTGGGTCCCTCTATCTGTAACGAGTAAAAGTGTTTGCACACATTATACTAAAGTTGACATTTTACATTGTTTTAGCCTATCAATGACACTTTGTTGTCATTTTGAGCCAAATTGGTCATGATAAGTTTATTTTATCTGATAATGAAACATCTGTCAAGGAGGATCTTTTTTTGAAACAGCATATCCAGAATAATTGTTCATCCTTTGCCTGCTGATTTTGTTCAGTTAAAGTGACTATAACTGCCAATATTAACTAAAATGTGTACGATTGCATCAGCAAAACAATCTTTTATCAATAGATCATTCAATTTGTGGCTGTTTAACCTTTTTTTATCTAATGTTAACATAAAAAGATAACATTTTATATATACATTTTAGCCTATAAAATTGAAATATAAAGTTATGTTCTCAGACATTGGAAATACTGAATATATCTGTTCATCAACTAGTCAACAATCCATAACTTAATGGCTGCAGATACAAAAGGCAAATTATTATATGTAGCATAACGGCTAAAAGCTTGGATGCCAGAAGATTTGACTGTCATTAAAACTGATCTTTTGGTTAAAAAATTATTTAAAGTATTAAAAAGTGCCTACAACATGGTGATAATAATGCTGTTTAACCCACCCACAAACTTAATGAACGCCATGAAACTCAATCCAATATATTTATATAATGCTATACAACATGTTTTATTGTTATATTTCTCTATATTTTTTTCTCTTAAATCAGTATTGTGTGCAATGCTACATAAAATTATTTTAATTTCTTGTCAACTTTTACTGTAGTATTTTTACTGAGTTAATCATAATGTTCAGATGTAGGAACCTCACCACTACAAAAGAAAATGAGAAAGTAGGTCTTGCTGCAGTACAAATTTTATTTTGATACGGCATGGAGTGGACCACATTAGAGATTGTTTAGAAAATGTTTGGCAGTCTCAAATTCAGCACGAACATTGTACCGTTGTACATTCCTATCCGTGTTCGGATACTGGGAGCATTTTTCCTCAAACTTGTCAAAAACATACCAAAGCTCTGTAAATCGAGTTTCCATTAATACTTTCATTAGAACTTTGGCTAAGACAGTGGTGCTGTATGATGAGGAGAAGTGTGTGATGAGGAGAGAGGATGAGGAGAGGTCAGAGTAGCGGCGGACTCTATTTTAAAAAAAATTAACTTAATGTGTGGAGATTCCACCAATCAATCAAGGTGCAGAAGCCATCCACAACTTCCAGACAGAAGGGCTTTATAGCTGCCTGTCACATGTCCCGCTCTATTTAAAAAGCGAACATGTTGTTTTTGCTCCATTTTGTCAGTGTAACAGTGCAGAGAGGCTGCTCCTGCTGCTGCTCCAAGTAGTCAGATAGATAGGATCATGTGTGAAATCGACCTTCCAGCTTCTAAATAGTTTGCACTAATAGTGTGGGCCACAGGCCAGGCAACATTTCAGAATCCAAATCCTTTCTGACAATAGTGTAGGCTTTACTGCAGGCCATATTTTAAAATCTAAATTATTTGTGCTAATAGGGTGGGCCTGACAACAGGCCACATTTTAGAATCTAAATCCTTTCTGCTAGTAGTGTGGGTCATACACCAGGCTACAATTCACAATCTAAATCCTTTCTACTAATAGTGTGTGCTTTACACCAGGCCGTATTTTAGAATCGAAATTATTTGTGCTAATAGTGTTGTCCAGTCAGGAATCCATACTTCAGAATCTAAATCCTTTCTGCTAATAGTGTAGGCCATACACCAGGCCAAATTTCAGAGACTAAATTATTTGTGCTAATAGTGTGATCCAGAGACCAAGCCCCATTTCATAATCTATATAGTTTGTGCTAATAGTGTGGGCCAGAAACCAGGCCACATTTCATAATCTTAATTGTTTGTGCTTATTGTGTGGGTCAGACACCAAGCCACATTTCATAATCCTTCTTCTCCTCTCACTTCCTCAAACTCATTGTGTACAAATCTGAACTCATCATCTTTCCTCCATCACACAGATCTTCCTTACCTGACCTATTTATCACAATTAATGACATCACGCTTTCCCCTTTACCGGAAGTCCGCTGCCTCGGAGTAACCCTTAACTCTGCCATGTCCTTCAAACTGCACATCCAAGCTCTTTCCACCTCCTGTCACCTCAAACTCAAAAATATCTTCAGAATCCATCCTTTTCTCAACCCTCAATCTACTGAAATGCTTGTGCATGCCCTCATCATCTCCCGCCTCGACTACTACAACATCCTTTTCTGTGGCCTCCCTGCTAACACTCTCGCCCCTCTCCAGTCCATTCTTAACTCTGCTGCCCGACTAATTCATCTCTTTCCTCGCTACTCCTCCGCTTCTCCCCTCTGCAAATCTCTTCACTGGCTCACATTCCCTCAGCGTATCCAGTTCAAATTACTAATACTAACCTACAAAGCCATCCATAACCTGTCTCCTCCATATATCTCTAACCTAATCTCCCGATATCTTCCCTCACGTAATCTCCAATCCTCCCAAGACCTCCTTATCTCCCCATACTTATTCACTCCTCACCTAATCGCCTCCAAGACTTCTTCTGAATATCCCCTGTTGTGGATTCTGTGGCAGAGCTCCCTCCTGTGGTCACAGGTGGTACTTCGGCTGATTTTGTCTATGAGCTTCCGTTGGTGGAGGTGAGTGGTACTGCGGCTTCTGAGTTTCCTTCCTCAGGTGATGTGGTGAAGTCGTTAGGTGCTGCTCTATTTAACTCCACCTAGTGCTTTGCTCCTGGCCTCCAGTCAATGTTCTAGTATTGGTCTTGCTTCCTCCTGGATCGATCCTGTGGCCTGTCTGCTCTGCATAAGCTAAGTTTTGCTTGTGTTATTTTTGTTTGCTATTTTTTCTGTCCAGCTTGCTTAATTGGATTTTCTGGCTTGCTGGAAGCTCTGGGACGCAGAGATTTAGTGGCTAGATCCTTTTGGTGGCCGTCTCTGTCGCGGGATGTGCGTTCTTTTGTGCAGTCCTGTGGGATTTGTGCTTGGGCTAAGCCCTGCTGTTCTTGTGCCAGTGGGTTGCTTTTGCCCTTGCCGGTCCCGAAGAGGCCTTGGACACATATCTCTATGGATTTTATTTCGGATCTCCCCATCTCTCAAAAAATGTCGGTCATTTGGGTGGTTTGTGATCGCTTCTCTAAGATGATCCATTTGGTACCCTTGTCTAAATTACCTTCCTCCTCTGATTTGGTGCCATTGTTCTTCCAGCATGTGGTTCGTTTACATGGCATTCCAGAGAACATCGTTTCTGACAGAGGTTCCCAGTTTGTTTTGAGGTTTTGGCGAGCTTTTTGTGCTAGGATGGGCATTGATTTGTCTTTTTCCTCGGCTTTCCATCCTCAGACTAATGGCCAGACCGAACGAACCAATCAGACCTTGGAAACATATCTGAGATGCTTTGTTTCTGCTGATCAGGATGATTGGGTATCCTTCTTGCCTTTGGCTGAGTTCGCCCTTAATAATCGGGCCAGCTCGGCTACCTTGGTTTCGCCGTTTTTCTGCAACTCTGGGTTCCATCCTCGTTTCTCTTCAGGGCAGGTTGAGTCTTTGGACTGTCCTGGTGTGGATACGGTGGTGAACAGGTTACAGCAGATTTGGACTCATGTAGTGGACAATTTGACCTTGTCCCAGGAGAAGGCTCAACGTTTCGCTAATCGCAGACGCTGTGTGGGTCCCCGACTTCGTGTTGGGGATTTGGTTTGGTTGTCATCTCATCATATTCCTATGAAGGTTTCCTCTCCAAAGTTGAAGTCTCGTTTCATTGGTCCGTATAGGATTTCTGAGGTTCTTAATCCTGTGTCTTTTCGTTTGACCCTTCCAGATTCTGTTTCCATCCATAACGTATTCCATAGGTCATTGTTGCGGAGATACGTGGCACCTATGGTTCCATCTGTTGATCCTCCTGCCCCGGTTTTGGTGGAGGGGGAGTTGGAGTATATTGTGGAGAAGATTTTGGATTCTCGTGTTTCGAGACGGAAAGTCCAGTATCTGGTTAAGTGGAAGGGTTATGGTCAGGAAGATAATTCCTGGGTCTTTACCTCTGATGTCCATGCTGCCGATCTTGTTCGTGCCTTTCATATGGCTCATCCTGGTCGGCCTGGGGGCTCTGGTGAGGGTTCGGTGACCCATCCTCAAGGGGGGGGTACTGTTGTGGATTCTGTGGCAGAGCTCCCTCCTGTGGTCACAGGTGGTACTTCCGCTGATTCTGTCTATGAGCTTCCGTTGGTGGAGGTGAGTGGTACTGCGGCTTCTGAGTTTCCTTCCTCAGGTGATGTGGTGAAGTCGTTAGGTGCTGCTCTATTTAACTCCACCTAGTGCTTTGCTCCTGGCCTCCAGTCAATGTTCTAGTATTGGTCTTGCTTCCTCCTGGATCGTTCCTGTGGCCTGTCTGCTCTGCATAAGCTAAGTTTTGCTTGTGTTATTTTTGTTTGCTATTTTTTCTGTCCAGCTTGCTTAATTGGTTTTTCTGGCTTGCTGGAAGCTCTGGGACGCAGAGGAAGCACCTCCGTACCGTTAGTCGGTGCGGAGGGTCTTTTTGCCCCCTCTGCGTGGTTGTTTGTAGGGTTTTGTGTTGACCGCAAAGTTATCTTTCCTATCTTCGGTCTGTTCAGTAAGTTGGGCCTCACTTTGCTAAATCTATTTCATCTCTGCGTTTGTATTTTCATCTCTACTCACAGTCATTATATGTGGGGGGCTGCCTTTTCCTTTGGGGTATTTTGCTGAGGCAAGGTAGGCTTATTTTTCTATCTTAGGTCTAGCTAGTTTCTCAGGCTGTGCCGAGTTGCATAGGGAGCGTTAGGCGCAATCCACGGCTGCCTCTAGTGTGGTTGGATAGGATTAGGGATTGCGGTCAGCAGAGTTCCCACGTCTCAGAGCTCGTCCTATGTCTTTTGGTTATTGTCAGGTCACTTTGTGTGCTCTGAACTTCAAGGTCCATTGTGGTTCTGAATTACCTAATCATAACAATCCCCAATCCTGTGGAATTCTGTGTCCCAACACGTCTCACTATCAATCACATTCACATTTTGTGCTAATAGTGTGGGCCAGAGACCAGGCTGCATTTCAGAATCTAAATCCTTTCTGCTAGTAGTTTGGGACAGACACCAGGCCACATTTCATAATATATATCCTTTCATATAATAGTGTGGCCCATACATCAGTTCACATTTCAGAATTTAAATAGTTTCTGCTAATAGTGTGGGCCAGACACCAGGCCACATTTCTGAATCTAAATCCTTTCTGCAAGTAGTGTGTCCAGTCAGTAGTCCACAATTCAGAATCAAATTCTTTCTGCTAATAGTGTGGGCCAGAGACCAGGCTGCATTTCAGAATCTAAACTGTTTGTGTTAATAGTTTGGGCCATACACCAGGCTGCATTTCAGAGTCAAAATTATTTGTGCTAATAGTGCAGGCCGGAGATTAAACCACATTTCAGAATCTAAATAGTTTGTGCTTATAGTGTGGGCCAGACACCAGACCACACTCCAGAATCTAAATCTTTTCTGGTAATAGTGTGGCCCATACACCAGATCATATTTCAGAATCTAAATCATTTGTGCTGATAGTGTGGTCCAGGAAGGAGTCCACACTTCAGGATCTAAATCCTTTCTGTTAATAGTTTGGGCCAGACACCAGCCCATATTTAAGAATTTAAATTGTTTGTGCTAATAGTGTAGGCCAGACACTAGGCCACATTTCAGAATCTAAATCCTTTCTGCTAATAGCGGGTTCCAGACACTAGACCACATTTCTAAATTTAAATCCTTTCTGCTAATAATGTATTCCAGACACACTATTTCAGCAAATTTGTTATTTTAGAGACAGGTGGCTGACAGGTCTGGGCCTAGGCCTTGTGAAATAGCTGGTTAAAAGAAGGTTAGGGTGCATCCAACAAGAGTGGGAAGAAGTGAGGTTATAGTGGAAAGGGAAGAGGCTGGGTGTTTAAGGTGTACATGGGTTAGGTGGAAATGTTAATGAAAAATCTACTGAACAAACACCATATCATCCTATCCAAAGACAACAGACAAAATCTGTTACTAGACTGGCTACCTGACTCCCTTTCTTTGGCCGCCACACAGCATTACACCTTGTAGATAAGGGCCAGAAAGAGCATGTGCTCCAGTGGATGGCAAGCACTACATCAAGTGACCTCTCCTCCTCTTCCTCCACCCTAACATCACACACAGTACAATCCTCAGAGGTGGCAGCCCAATTATCCTTGTTCCCTCCCCACGTCACAAATCTCCAACCACCCAACTAACTGTGGGGAACCACAGATGAGCGAGTCTGCAGAGATGGTCACACATTCTTTTCCATGAGATCTGTTCACAGAATCAAATGGAGAAAAGCATCTGCACCGATGTCCAATTTTTTTTCAGTTGGATCAGGGGATGGAGGAAGTAGGGTCCAAGCAGAATCAAGACCTTCATTGCCAGACATTAACCCCAGAGGTGGAGGTGATCCTGATGAGACTCAGATACTTGAGGCACACGTGGACTGTACTGTGCTGTCAGGGCAGGAAAAAGAGGAAGGTGACTCAGGGTGAGATGTGGGAGAACAGAGTGGATGACAATGAGGTTGTAGATCCAATTTGGTGTGAACCCAGAGGCACACAGTTGAGTAGCTCAGCAGAGGAGGTGGAGGAGGAGGAAGATGAGCAGGTTACATTGCTGCTTACTGCATAGACATGGAGCGATACAAACATGACAAGCCTTGCATACTCAGCCACAACTCTGGCTGTGGCCAGCAGGGGTCATGGGTCTGCAGTTCACAAGGGTGGCAAGAATTGCCTAGCCTGGGCCTTTTTTGAGACTGCAGAGAATGACCCAACTAACGTTATCAGCCAACTTTGCAAAAACACAACTCAGTAGAGGCAAAAATTACAATAATTTGACTATTACATGCATGAACTAGAACATGTGCAATCAACAAGCCATAGGCTGTGAATCTCACTGCGCTAAAATGCGGACTAGCGGGCCTTGCCACCAACTTGCCATCCCATCAACCACATCTGCTGCTTCTTACTCATCTGTCACCATGACAAGTGTTCTTACACAGGTCTACAGCTGCAAAACCTCCTCTTGTTTACCCCCCTACAGTTGATGTGAGTGAGAGCCTGTCAACTGTTTCGGAAGTGGAGATGCCTACTATTTTTGTTTCAAAAAACACAGCACATCTTTCTCAATCCAGCATAATATCTCTGCCTGCATCTCATTCACAGTCCAGCAGTTTATGGTTGTTCACCATACTCCACCCTCTCTTAGCAAAGCAGCCAGCCCTCGGTCCCCCAGTTGTTGTCACATGAAAGTATGTTTCCTCCTACCCATGGAAAAACCAAGAGCTTAGAGCTCAACTAAGTTCAATCTGTTGTCCACAGCAATGCTGCCTTTCCGACTAGTGGATACAGACGGTTTGCAAAAGTTGATTGCCTTCGCAGTCCCCAAGTGCCAGTTGCCCAATCACCATTACTGGGCAGAAAGCTGGGCTACACAAGCACTGTAATAATTGTATATGTGACTGACATATGTACATAGAACAGATAGATATAAATATATGTATTCTGTCCTATTTTGTTGGGTCACGCTATGATTTTACTGTATGCGGAAGATGAATTGCCAGCTTTAAAAGGACATTGGTGTGTAAAAATAGGACAGCACTCGCATGGTCTAAGTGCCATGTGATTTTTTTCTCGCACCCATTTACTTGCATTAGCGAGTCTCTAAGATGCGAGAATAATCACAGCATGCTGTGATATTTTTCTCAGTCCAATTTTAGCTGAGAAAAAAATTGCAGATGAGCTGTGACTCATAGCTTAGCATTGGTCAGAGTGCTATCCGATTTTTTTTTATCTGATTGCACTTGTCCATTTTCCTCACAAATGAGTATGAGCCCTAACAATAGTAGTCTATGAAGATGATATTTGGGCCACCTGAGTGTTGCATGAGGTATCAATGCTCACAGCACAACAGCCTTACACTGATCCCTCACTCACCTCGTCTTAATTTAAACTTAAATTTAAAGCTGTAAATGCTGTCCCAGACCATGTTACCTCATTCATGGTCTGTGGCTGACTGCTGCTGTGCCATTATCAAATTTATACTATAGGTCAATTGATGCCACTTTTCCTGGTGTCTGTCCCTAATTCTTAGAAATGTTTGGACTCCAAGTTGGGTCTCCTTCATGTGTGTCCCCTAAATTTGTCAGGGCTCTCAGAGCACCAGGCCTTCACCTGTCACTCATCCACTTATGAAACAGCAAAACCCCCACACATTAAGTGGAATGGGAGAACAAGAAGAGAACCAAAAAATGCAGTAAAATAATATTTTTTTATTAAATTGTTTAAAGCCACAATGTAAGCAAGCAGCGGCAGAAATGGCAAAAAAGGGGGACGCCCCCGAAAGAAGTTGGCTGCAAATCGTGCATCTGGGTGAGGGGACAAAAGAGCAGACCTCCAGTGGCAGGCTTTTTATCACACATGTAATAATTATCTTATACAATTTATCTGATGAGCCCTGTATCTAGTTGATAATATTGCATTTGTGTATATACTTACCTCTGATGCAGTCTTCGCCTGTCTACGATATCAGAAGGGATATTATGCATTTTTTCATCTTCATGTGTTATTGTCATTAGATTTGCCTGCATGTCTGCCACCATAATATAGGTATTTTAAGTGGATCTATGCGGATACATGGTGTTTGATTAATTGGCTAGAGCAATTCATTGTACTTTTATTTACCCTCTCTCCTCACTTAGTATACCCTATCCTCTTTTGCCTGGCATCCCCCTTTTTGGCATTTCTGCCTCTGCTTGTTTACTTTGTGGTTTTAAACAATTTAATAAAAGTGTATTATGTTACTGCATTTTGGGGTTTTCTTTTTGTTTTCACATTCCACCTTATGTGTGGGTTTTTTTTTTGTTTCATTTTGAATGAAGTGCCTTCTCTTATATGGGACATTTTTTTTTTATTTACTCATCCACTTGTGACTGATCAATGTTAATGCTATAGATGCTGGAACAAAAACTCTGTCCAAGATCCTGTCCGAGGCATCCATGCTGCACAATTATACAATTTGTACTATGGGTCAAATGATGCCACTTTACCTGGTGTCTGCCCCTAATTTGAGAATCAGGACTTTCGCCAGTCTGAACCTAACGGAAACTTGAAAGGTTCGCTCATCTCTAAACCACATCTCTTTTTGACTCCTTGCCAGATCAAAATAAACTTAAGGTACCTTCACACTCAGCGACGCTGCAGCGATCCAGACAACGATGTCGATCGCTGCAGCGTCGCTGTTTGGTCGCTGGAGAGCTGTCACACAGACAGCTCTCCAGCGACCAACGATCCCGAGGTCCCCGGGTAACCAGGGTAAACATCGCGTTACTAAGCGCAGGGCCACGCTTAGTTACCAGATGTTTACCCTGGTTACCAGCATAAAAGTAAAAAAAACAAACATTACATACTTACCTACCGCTGTCTGTCCTCCGGCGCTCTGCTTCTCTGCACTCCTCCTGCACTGGCTGTGAGCACAGCGGCCAGAAAGCAGAGCGGTGACGTCACCGCTCTGCTTTCCGGCTGACCGACGCTCACAGCCAGTGCAGGAGGAGTGCAGAGAAGCAGAGCGCCGGAGACAGACAGCGGTAGGTAAGTATGTAGTGTTTGTTTTTTTTACTTTTATGCTGGTAACCAGGGTAAACATCGGGTTACTAAGCGTGGCCCTGCGGTTAGTAACCCGATGTTTACCCTGGTTACCAGTGAAGACATCGCTGGATCGGTGTCACACACGCCGATCCAGTGAAGTCTGCAGGGAGTCCAGCGATGAAATAAAGTTCTGGACTTTCCTCAGCGGCCAACGATCTCCCAGCAGGGGCCTGATCATTGGTCGCTGTCACACATAACGATTTCCTTAACGATATCGTTGCTACGTCACAAAAAGCAACGATATCGTTAACGATATCATTATGTGTGAAGGTACCTTTAGACTGCAGCAAGTCCTTCAGTCTTGTTTTCTTTTGTGGTGCTGAGGTTCCTACCTCTATTAGTCTGGACCATGAGTGCTTTCTTTGAGCACACAATTCTTTTAAAAGGACAGTGTGCCAGTCTTTTGCTTTCAAATTAATCACAATGCACATCATGCATTGCTTAATTTCTTTACAGAATTTGGAGGTCGCAAATCATGCTTGGATGTTGCCGCATTGTGTGTTAGAGATTCCGTGTGCAATAGACACTTGGCTGCCCTAATGACAGCTTGTCCAGCCAATGGCACTGCATGTAATGTGAAAGACTGCAAGAGAACCATACGGTCATTTTATGAAACTATGCCTTTCAATATGTCTCAAATGCTGGCTTTTTGTGATTGCAATGAATCTCATGAAACTTGTCATCATGCTGGAGATGTCCTGCATAGCAAATCATGCACATCTCATTCTGATGTTCCTGTGTCTTGTCTTCATGTGATATCAAGCTGCCTTGATAATGAATTATGCAGGTTGGTAGTATTACTTTACTATTTTTCGAATATTTAAAGAGTTCCTATTCCGACATGTCGGTTTTAGTTAATACTTCTAAGAATTTTGAATTGTGCATTTTTCAATGTTATTCCCTTAATTATCATATTGATATTCCCCTTATCAAGGTGATGTGTCTTACAAAGTACACAGTTTGGGATCTGAGGCGCTAACTCTACTATGTCTGACTGTATAGGGACAAACCTACAATCAGTAACAACCATTAGTCAATTTATTCATAAAATTCTAGGAGTAATGACTGCGAAAAAGTTTGATTCAAGAATATACAAAAAGGTTGCAAGATCATTTTTTTTAATTATTTAAACTCTTAATCATTGAAATTAATCACTTAAATGCCTGCCACAACTTCACACACTGCTGAAGGCTCAAAGAGTGGGCTAGCAACATTAATTATAGTCTTTATGATTATACCATAATGGTTGCATCTATCACATACCATGCTTTAATTCAGGAGGGACTACGACAGGGATGATAAAAGATGAGAGCCAGCTAGGGAGTGCCAGTTTAGCATTTTACAGCATATGAATAGGAGGTGAGAGTTCCCTATTCATTACACATGAGGATATAAGAAGGTCTAGCTTTATTGTGGTGCATTGTGCAATGCTGAACCACATTGAAAATTAAAGTGTTGTTTCAGTCTGTAAATAATAATCCAAAGTTGCAAATGATAGGGATGTTCTGTTCCTGCAGAGTCAGTGTGGTTGTGAATTGATTGTTATGTGATATACTGGACTGGCATCATTATTTTTATTCTTCACACACTGCAAACAAAGAGGGGAGTTTAATATCTGCGGGTCACATTTTGCTACTAAACAAAAATCCTGAAAGTAAGGTTTGTGTGTTACAGAAAATGTGCTATCTGACTTGTGAAACAGGTAATCCATAATTTATTAACTTTTTTTTAAACAGACTAAAGAAAAGTCACCTTAATTCCGAAATCTAAACACAGCTGTTTACCTCGCAAAGTGTTCATGTGATAATCCAATATAAGCACCATACATGCCACCTAAATATAGTGACCTGTTGCAGGTGCTTGCTTTTTGGACATGAACCTATCTACCACCATCCCCAGTGAAAAGAGAGACATGTCCCAATCAGTCATCCTAGTTTGCTCTGATGATTGGCAAACACTCTGAAACATGTATCTGCAAATGATGTTTCTGGTTAGGCTTCTTATTCTATTTTTATCATGTGACAAGGCTCTTTTAAGGGTCAATAATGATTTTCGGATTTGATTCTTTCAATAAGTGACACTGGAGTTACTGCATTTTGGCACAATAAAGTAAGATTTTTTTCACCTGGATGGGATGCTGTCCTTCACTTCAATGCATGGTATGTACTCATCCACTTGGGTCCAGTGGGACTAGGACGGGCATCCGTTTTGTCAGTTGTGCAGTCAGCCTCAATTTTCTATTTGAATACATTTCAATAAGAGAGATGCCGTAAAGGGGCTACCAGGTACACATAAAATTGGCCATTTTTATGCGCTAAAAGCTCTCATTTTTCATATTTCTAGTGCAGTAATGCAGTTCAAATTTCGTGTTTTCAAATTTACATGTTTTAGCGCTGCAGTGTGCCACCTTATTTACTTATCAATTTTCTATTTGGACTGGAGTTACCGCTGTCTTCCTCTCCGAAGAGGCAAGTTGCATATTTAAATTTACAGAGGAGAATGACCAATACATTTCTATATGCTGACTTGTCATTCTCCACAAGTAGATGATTCATCCTTTTGACGCTCTGTCACACAGCCAAAGCAATCCTCATTCTTTTGACTGATGAGGGGCAAACACCTCTAAACACATCGGCAAATTAAGTTTCTGGTTTTGCTTCTTATCTAAAGTTATGTAGCAAGAGCCTTTAAAGGGTTAGTAATGAAATTTTGGATTGCAACCTCCAATACGTGGCGCTATAGTTCCTGTCCTCTTCCTTTCAGAAAGACTATTTGCATGTTACATAAGAAAGCATTACTTAGCAGTTATTGTAAAGAAGAACTTGACACTTCAAAACTGTAGTTTTCAATGAAGTAGTATAGTTTCACAAGTCATTGACTTTTTGATCCAGATTTGTCTCAAAACAGATTGTAAAGAAGGGAGGAGAGAAAGAAGCTATAGGCTACTTTATGTGACTGCCGCATGATAATGTTCAGTGTTTAGCATTTTTCAATTTCTGCATTTGCGTCCCATGTAGAGAGGAGTAGATTGAACCATCCTTCCATATTTCTGAAATTTCATAGTAATACGTTAGTTGATTTCCTAAACAATTGGCCCTAGAAGTGTATGTACTAGATAGTCGACCCAACGGAGGACAGAGAGGACATATAGTAAATGTTGAAAATGTCTGTATAGGTCTATATAGCACTGTAGAGTAAGCTGACTGAATATAAGCAATATGAACTAAATTATAGGGGTTGTCCACTACTTGGGAAACTTCTTATAAATTCTTATTTTTCTCAAAATAATAATAATACTTATTCTCACCTCTGGTTCGGGTACCATTCCAGTGGTGTTGGCACTGGCTGTCCCATGGCTCTCTTGACATTGGCTGCAGGGGCCGCATGATAAAACAATCACTCTCCCCTCCTTCAGGCAAATAAAGACATCTTGAGGAAGTGAGAGCCACTGCTGCCTTCTCACTTCCCCCATCTGTCAGTTATGTCTGTATGAGGTGAGAGTGAAGCCAGCACTGAATTGTCGCAGATATCGCATGACATAGCAATCTCATAAATCCCCAGGAGAGCCAGTGCCAATAACACTGGAATGGTGCCAACACTGGAAGTGAGTATTAGGCTGGAGTCACACTAGCGAGTTTTACGGACATAAGAGCGCAGAAAATACGTCCGTAAAACACGCCTAACAAACGTCCCAATTATTCTCTATGCCCCTGCTCCTATCTGCCGTATTTTACTGATCAGTATTATACGGCTTTCTACGGCCGTAGAAAAACACAGCATGCTGCGTTTGTCACCGTATTGCGCAAAAAAAATGCCAATGAAAGTCTATGGAAGCCAGAAAAATACGGATTACACATGGACCAGCAGTGTGACTTGCGAGAAATACACAGCGGTGTTAGAGAGAAAAGCCGGCAATTCAGCGCGGTTTACAGTAAAATCACACTGACAGCTTACAATAGAATAGGTAGAATAAATGTCTACACATAGAATAGGTATATATATATATATATATATATATATATATATATATATATGTCAGTGAGACACATATATGTATATATATTATTATTTCATCCAGCGCTAGATAGCTTTAAAGCCAGTAATTCAATTACCGGCTTTTGCAATCTCCTTCCTAAACCCGACATGATATGAGACATGGTTTACATACAGTAAACCATCTCATATCCCCATTTTTTTTGCATATTCCACACTACTAATGTTAGTAGTGTGTATATGCAAAATTTGGCCGTTCTAGCTATTAAATTAAAGGGTTAAATGGCGGAAAAAATTGGCGTGGGCTCCCGCGCAATTTTCTCCACCAGAGTAGTAAAGCCAGTGACTTAGAGCAGATATTAATAGCCTGGAGAGGGTCCATGGTTATTGCCCCCCCTGGCTAAAAACATCTGCCCCCAGCCACCCCAGAAAAAGCAGATCTGGAAGATGCGCCTACTCTGGCACTTGGCCACTCTCTTCCCATTCCCGTGTAGCGGTGAGATATGGGGTAATGAAGGGTTAATGCCACCTTGCTATTGTAAGGTGACATTAAGCCAAATTAATAATGGAGAGGCGTCAATTATGACACCTATCCATTATTAATCCAATACTAGTAAAGGGTTAAAAAATACACAAACACATTATTAAAAAGTATTTTAATGAAAAAATCACAAAGGTTGTTGTAATATTTTATTCAACGCTCAATCCACTCACTGAAGCCCCTCGATCTGTAACAAAAAAAATAAAATAAACCAACAATATCCTTACCTTCCGAAGATCTGTAAAGTCCCACAATGTAAATCCCACCTTCCCATAACAAAATACTACAGGAAAAAAGAGGCTATAGCTGAGAATTAAAATGATTCAACGTCGCTGTGGAACGCTCTTGGTCAGGACTATTTGTCCATGTAAGTTTACCTCATTTACCATATTTAGTTTAGAACCTATACGGTCTATTAGTCATTGTATCATGCACTTTACATGCTCCTTGTTGGGGACATATGAGTATTAATTGAAGAGGCTGTGCATGTTAGTTTACCTTTTGTGGCAGGCACCTTTTTTACGGGGTGCCAATTTAGCATTCACCTGATACCTTGCTTATACACAGATTGCTGGCATCGGAATTGATCTAGACCCTCTGTGGGGATATTTTTAGCACTATTGCATTTTCTCCATTTAGAGCTTATAGTCTGGGTCTCTCCCTTTGTATCAGCAATAAATATTATATTATGCTAATGCATTGGTGCCTTTGCTGTGCTATTTAGACTGTTACACTATTATAATTATATGTATACTTTTCGTATGTTTTTGGACTTTATTGACCTGGCTAGGTGCTGTTCCTAGCGTATTTTAGGGAAGAATTTTTCTGTTGTTTGTTAATTTTAAATCTTTATCAATAAATGTTGAATCATTTTAATTCTCAGCTATAGCCTCTTTTTTCCTGTAGTATTTTGTTATGGGAAGGTGGTTTTTGACTACTAACATTAGTAGTGTGGAATATGCAAAAAAAAGGGGGGATATGAGATGGTTTACTGTATGTAAACCATGTCTCATATCATGTCGGGTTTAGGAAGGAGATAGCAAAAGCCGGCAATTGAATTACCGGCTTTTAAGCTATCTAGCGCTGTATGAAATATTAATATATATACATATATGTGTCTACTGACATATATATATATATATATATATATATATATATATATATATATATTTATATATATATATATATAGACAGTATATATATATATTTTTATTTGACACATGGATCCCTTGTATAGCCGCATGTTGGTTTTGCAAGCCTGCGAGAAAAACACGCAGTACGGATGCCATACGGATTACATACAGAGGATGCCATGCGCAAAAAACGCTGACACACCCTGCCTACGGAGGAGCTACGGACTACTATTTTGGGGACTTTTCGGCGTATTACGGCCGTAATATACAGACCGTATTGTCTTACGCCGAGTGTGACTCCAGCCTTAGGGTTGAGAGAAACGGATCGTTCATTTTCATAAGTCGCCAACTTTTGGCAAAGTCAGGTTTCATGAAACCCGACCCGATCCCTGTGTGGGGTCAGCCATGCGGTACGCGACTTTCGCGCCAAAGTCGCGTTTCAATGATGCAAAAAGCGCCATTTCTCAGCCAATGAAGGTGGACGCAGAGTGTGGGCAGCGTGATGACATAGGTCTCAGTCCCCACCATCTTAGAGAAGGGCAATGCAGTGATTGGCTTGCTGTCTGCGGCATCACAGGGGCTATAAAGGGGCGTTCCCGCCGACCGCCATCTTACTGCTGCTGATCTGAGCATAGGGAGAGGTTGCTGCCGCTTCGTCAGAAGCAGGGATAGCGTTAGGCAGGGTACATTAACCCCCAAACCGCTTGTGCTGTAGCGATTTCCACTGTCCAACACCACCTTTTGTTTGCAGGGACAGTGGAAGCAACATTTTTTTTTCCTCAGCGCTGTAGCTCATTGGGCTGCCCTTGAAGGCTCCCTGATAGCTGCATTGCTGTGTGTACGCCGCTGTGCAAACCAACTGCTTTTTTCAAAGCACAAATCCTGTTGTTCCTTCCTTTCTGCACAGCTATCTTGTTTGTTTCTCCACACTTTTGATTTAATTTGTGCAGCAGTCCACTCCTTGTTATTGCTGCCTGCCATACCTGGCTGAGATTACTGCAGGGAGATAGTAATTGTAGGACAGTCCCTATTTTTTTTTTTCTTTCGTTACATCTCTTCAAGCCACTTTCTGCCACAGAAAATATACTCTAATACAGTGGCCCACATTTATTCACTAGTCTATAATACTTTTTTTTTTGTTGTTGTTTTTTAATTCTCCCTTAAAAAAAAATAGTGGGAGATTAATATTGGCATTTGTGCTTGAGTGCCAGTCGTGTGTGCCATCTCTCTCAAATTGTGGGGCACAGAAAGCCTAGTGTCTATAATACTGTTATATTTATTTATTTTTTAATTCTCCCTTAAAAAAAAATAGTGGGAGATTAATATTGGCATTTGTGCTTGAGTGCCAGTCGTGTGTGCCATCTCTCTCAAATTGTGGGGCACAGAAAGCCTAGTGTCTATAATACTGCTTTATTTATTTATTTTGTAATTCTCCCTGAAAAAAAAAAATTAGTGGGAGATTAATATTGGCATTTGTGCTTGAGTGACAGTCCTGCGTGTGTGGCATCTCTCTTATTTTGTGCCACAGAAAACCTAGTGTGTAACATTGTGCCTGATTTTCCTTGCAGTCTCACCCACCTATAAAGGGATATCTAAATCCTACAGAAGTTAGAGTTCACCTTGTAAGTTGTTTTACAGTAACAAATACTGTTACTTTGGTTACGTTTTGCAAACAATGAGGAAGTCTGGTGGAAGAGGTCGTGGCCATGGGCGGTCATTGCCAGCTGGTAATGATGGTAGTGGTGGTGGAGCATCAGGTGGTCATGGGAAAAGCAATATAGCACCTAAGTCTCGAGTTGTGGAGCCAGGTTCGTCGTCTGGCTACACAAGGCCTCGAACGCTCCCTTTTCTGGGAGTAGGAAAACCGCTTTTAAAGCCAGAGCAGCAAGAACAAGTTTTGGCTTTCCTTGCTGACTCAGCCTCTAGCTCTTTTGCCTCCTCTTCTGAAACTGGTAAATGTAAAAGCAGCGCGTCGTTAGTGGATTTTCACGGTCAGGGACAAGTCGCTTCCTTGTCCTCTTCAGCAAAAACAACAACAGAGAAGGATACGTCAGGTGACACAACGGGTTACTCCATGGAGCTCTTTACACATACCGTTCCTGGGTTAGAAAGTGAAACAGTTAACAGGCCATGCCCATTAGAAGTTGAATCGGACATGGAGTGCACAGATGCACAGCCATTACTATGCAGTTCCTTTGATTCAGACCAGAACATTGCCCTCGCAGTGTACTGATCCAGAATCAGACCCTGATGAGACTATGGTGCCCCGTCACGAACGCTATACCACCGGCTTCCACGGTGACACAGACGAAGTCGCACACGAGATAGAAGAGGAGGTCATAGATGACCCAGTTGTTGACCCTGATTGGCAGCCATTGGGGGAACAGGGTGCAGGCAGCAGGCATCAACATCGCAACAGGTTCCATCTGCCGGGCCCGTATCTGGCCCAAAACGCGTGGCAAAGCCAAAACCAGTTGGAGGACAGCGTGGCCATCCGGTTAAAGAAGCTCAGTCTGCAGTGCCTGAAAAGGTATCCGATGGTAGAAAGAGTGCAGTCTGGCATTTTTTTAAACAACAACCAAATGATCAGCGCAAAGTCATCTGTCAAAAATGTTCAACTACCTTAAGCAGAGGTCAGAATCTGAAAAGTCTAAATACAAGTTGCATGCATAGACATTTAACCACCATGCATTTGCAAGCCTGGACTAACTACCAAACGTCCCTTAAGGTTGTAGCACCCTCGGCCAATGAAGCTAGTCAGCAACGCTACATCCCTTCCATCACTGTAAGGCCACCATTTCCCGCACCACCTGCAGTAAATGTGCAGATTCCATCGCCAGGCCAAAGCAGTCAGGGAATCACCAGTTTCGTAGTAGGAAACACTGCATGTAGGGCACCGGCAAGAATACCGTCTCCAACCGTCTCTGTCTGCCATGTCCACCGGCACCCCCGCTAGTTCCACGATCTCCAGCTCTCCAGTCCAGCTCACCCTACATGAGACTCTCGTTAGAAAAAGGAAGTACTCATCCTCGCATCCGCGTACACAGGGTTTGAACGCCCACATTGCTAGACTAATCTTGTTAGAGATGATGCCCTACCGGTTAGTTGAAAGCAAAGCTTTCAAAGCCCTGATGGACTACGCTGTACCACCCTACGAGCTACCCAGTCGACACTTCTTTTTGAGAAAAGCCATCCCAGCCCTCCACCAGCATGTTAAAGAGCGCATCGTCCATGCACTCAGGCAATCTGTGAGTACAATGGTGCACCTGACAACAGATGCATGGACCAGTAGGCATGGCCAGGGACGTTACGTGTCCATCACGGCACACTGGGTGAATGTTGTGGATGCAGGGTCCACAGGGGACAGCAATATTGGGACAGTTTTGCCTAGCCCATGGTCTAGGAAACAGTTGGCTGTAGCTGTTCGCCCCCCCTCCTCCTCCTCCTTGTCCTCCTGCAGAAGCGAGAGCTCGTCCACAGACCGCAGTCGCACAACCACTCCATCCGCAGCTGCCACTGTTGCACACCAGGTGTCCCATTATGGGGCAGCTACTGGCAAGCGTCAGCAGGCTGTATTGGCAATGAAGTGTTTGGGCAACAACAGACACACAGCGGAAGTTCTGTCCGAGTTCTTGCAGAAAGAAACGCAGTCATGACTGGGCACTGTACATCTTGAGGCAGGCAAGGTAGTGAGTGATAACGGAAGGAATTTCAAGGCTGCCATAGCCCTTTCCCAACTGAAACACATTCCTTGCCTGGCTCACACCTTAAACCTGGTGGTGCAGTGCTTCCTGAAAAGTTATCCGGGGTTATCCGACCTGCTCCTCAAAGTGCGCAGACTTTGCTCGCATATCCGCCGTTCGCCCGTACACTCCAGCCGTATGCAGACCTACCAGCGGTCTTTGAACCTTCCCCAGCATCGCCTAATCATCGACGTTGCAACAAGGTGGAACTCAACACAGCACATGCTTCAGAGACTGTGCGAACAGAGGCGTGCTGTTATGTATTTGTGGGAGGATACACATACACGGGCAGGCAGTAGGATGGCAGACATGGAGTTGTCAGGTGTGCAGTGGTCGAAGGTACAAGACATGTGTCAAGTCCTTCAGTGTTTTTAGGAATGCACACGGCTGGTTAGTGCAGACAACGCCATAATAAGCATGAGCATCCCCCTAATGCATCTGCTGATGCAAAGTTTGACGCACATAAAGGAGCAGGCGTCTGCAGCAGAGGAAGAGGAAAGCCTTGATGACAGTCAGCCATTGTCTGGTCAGGGCAGTGTACAGGACGAGGTAGCGGGCGAACAGGAGGAGGAGGACGAGGAGGATGATGGGGATGAGTATTTATTTAATGAGGAAGCTTCTCCGGGGCCAATGGAAATTGGTGGCGTGGCAAGGCCGGGTTCTGGTTTTTTGAGGGACACAAGTGACGTAGATTTGCCTGTAACTGCCCCTCAACCCAGCACAACCGCAGATTTGACAACTGGAAGTTTGGCCCACATGGCGGATTATGCCTTACGTATCCTCAAAAGGGACCCACGCATTATTAAAATGATGACCGATGACGATTACTGGTTGGCCTGCCTCCTTGATCCTCGCTATAAAGGCAAATTGCAAAATATTATGCCACATGAGAACCTGGAACAAATATTAGCAACCAAACAATCAACTCTTTCCAATAGTAGAGAAAACACACATCCGCACTGCTCAAAGGTCAAACTCAATGACCGTATTATATTATCGGTCTAGCACCACAGAAAGTGATACGGGCTGTATATATCCTTTACACCTAAATCAACGGGGTGCTGCTGCCAGAAAAAATGTGTACAAAATCCAGTGGAAAAATAGAAAAAGTAGGCGCGCACTTACCCTGTTGCGGTGAATATCACTTTATTGGGACATATAAACAAACGGATAGCAGGGAGGGATAGAGTCAGCCACGGACAACGATCGTTTCGTGCTCTACGGCACTTCAACGGGTCCTAAAGCTGAGTGGAACAGGAAGGAGTTTTATAGACCCATCCGGATCCCAGACTCCTCCCCCTGGACTCCAAACATAAACAGTGTTACATTTAAAACAAAATGGTATTAAAAACAACAATAATAAAATAGCATATGCTGAGAACTACAAATAAACCGAATATAGCTTTTAGAAACAAAGATTGAGACACTTTTATAAGAAAACCGACATGTCGACTTTGTCATTCAAACCAGATGGTCCTGCTGCGTCTGCGCGCAGGATCCATCTGGCTTCCCTGCGCAGCAGGAGGCGGCACAAATCCCCTCCTCCCTCAGGCAACGAAACCCGCTCCAAACCCGCAAATCTCAGTACTTGGGCATCTCCTGCATGGTAAGTATGTAGATGGTCTATTAACCTCGGAGCTCCTTTCCCTGTTCTAATGGAATAAAAATGCTCCCTAATCCGAACAAATAATGGGCGAGATGTTTTGCCAATGTAGAAGCGTCTACACGGACAAAAAAGAACATAGACGACATGGGTAGTCCTGCAAGAAATAAAGTCACGTACAGTATGCTGAATATGACCTACTCTAATTCTATTACCTGTATGATGGTACTTGCAGAAATTCCAACCCCCGCATGTGAAGTTGCCTTTAGGGATACTATCCGTGAGCCAATTATTTTTAGTAGTAACAAAACAGTTGCGGACTATGCTGTCTCTAATGTTTGTACTGCGATGGCTAGCGAAGAGAGGTCCCCTATCTATTATTTCTTTAAGGTCAGTATCTTGACGCAAAATACACCAATTTTTACGTATGACGGTTCTGATGTGGTTGTCAAGAGGGCCAAATTTAAAGCTGAAGACAAACTTCTTTTCTTCTTTTTGTCTTTTTTTAGAGGTGGTGGAAACATCCGTGGCTGCTGCTTTATCGTAGGCATTTTTAAAAAAAGACGGGGGGTACCCACGTTTCTTAAATCTTCCAATCAAATCGACTGACTGCTGCGCAAAACCTGCAGGATCACTATTGATTCTCTTAACCCTAAGAAGTTGACTATAGGGCAGAGATCCCTTCATGTATGGCAGAGGAGCACTGTTGTAATGTAATAAAGAGTTACATGCCGAGGGTTTACGATGTACTCTGGTGGAGATCCCCCCGTCCTTGATGTGTAACTGGACATCTAAAAAGACCAAGTTGGTACCTCCAAATTGCGAGGTAAACCCCATGTTCATGGAATTGGATGTCCCCAGGTACCTCACGAACTCCGTGAAGGCATCCTGGTGCCCATCCCACACCATGAACATGTCATTGACATACCTAGCATATAGCTTGATATGTCGAAGAAATGGGTTTTTGTTGGAATAAATATATTCCTCCTCAAACCTCGCAAGAAAAAGGTTTGCCAGGGTACATGCGACGGGGGTACCCATAGCGGTACCCACCGTCTGCAGGTACCACTGGCCATCAAAAGAAAAAGCATTGTGTTCTAAAATGAACGAGAGTCCATCACAAATGAACTCCACAGTGTCATGACCAGTGGGAGTATTCTCCAAAATGCTTCTAATCGTTTCTACCCCCAGCTTTTGTGGAATACGTGTATAAAGACTTTCGACATCGATCGAAGTCAAAGCATATGACTCCTGCCATTCAAAATCCTTAATCACATTCAGAAAGTCTCCCGTGTCTTTAATAAATGAAGGGACATCCAATAGCAGGGGGCGCAGCAGCCAGTCGATATAAGAGGAGATAGGCTCAGTTAAAGAACCAACCCCTGACACTATGGGACGACCAGGGGGGCTTCCACTGATTTGTGTAATTTCGGTATATGATACCAATGTGGGCGTCTCGGAAAGTCCGGTAATAGCTTTTCAGCCTGTTTACAAGAAAACACCCTTTTATCCACAAAATTTCTTAGCAAAGAACGCAAGAGATTTTTGAATTTTACCGTAGGGTCCCCCGTAAGCTTCAAATATGTTGTATCATCTGACAACTGTCTCAATGCCTCTGTTTTGTAGTATTCTCTTGTAAGCAGCACCACGTTGCCACCTTTATCCGCACTGCGGACAACCACATCAGACCAGCCCTGTATTTCACCTAAAGCTTGTTTTTCCTTTAAAAGGAGGTTTTCTATGGGCTTTTCATATATTAAAGCCTCCATGTCTTTTAAAACCTGCGATTGAAAAACGTCTACAAGGTTAACTGGGGCTACTGGGGGCATATAGGTAGATTTATTACCTCCAGTGAAAGGTGCAATTACTCTATCTTCATGACTTACAGAAACCGGTGTAATACTCATAGAATCCAGAAGGTCACAGGTCTCCTCCCGCACATCACCAAATGGGTCCTCTGTAACAAAAAAGCCCAGGGGACCCACATGGCAAGGTGACTCACCTGGGAACACTTCACGGGGGGTAGCATGATGATCTCTGCCCTATAGTCAACTTCTTAGGGTTAAGAGAATCAATAGTGATCCTGCAGGTTTTGTGCAGCAGTCAGTCGATTTGATTGGAAGATTTAAGAAACGTGGGTACCCCCCGTCTATTTTAAAAAATGCCTACGATAAAGCAGCAGCCACGGATGTTTCCACCACCTCTAAAAAAAGACAAAAAGAAGAAAAAAAGTTTGTCTTCAGCTTTAAATTATTTTGCGTCAAGATACTGACCTTAAAGAAATAATAGATAGGGGACCTCTCTTCGCTAGCCGTCGCAGTACAAACATTAGAGACAGCATAGTCCGCAACCGTTTTGTTACTACTAAAAATAATTGGCTCACGGATAGTATCCCTAAAGGCAACTTCACATGCGGGGGTTGCAATTTCTGCAAGTACCATCATACAGGTAAAAGAATTAGAGTAGGTCATATTCAGCATACTGTACGTGACTTTATTTCTTGCAGGACTACCCATGTCGTCTATGTTCTTTTTTGTCCGTGTAGACGCTTCTACATTGGCAAAACATCTCGCCCATTATTTGTTCGGATTAGGGAGCATTTTTACTCCATTAGAACAGGGAAAGGAGCTCCGAGGTTAATAGACCATCTACATACTTACCATGCAGGAGATGCCCAAGTACTGAGATTTGCGGGTTTGGAGCGGGTTTCGTTGCCTGAGGGAGGAGGGGATTTGTGCCGCCTCCTGCTGCGCAGGGAAGCCAGATGGATCCTGCGCGCAGACGCAGCAGGACCATCTGGTTTGAATGACAAAGTCGACATGTCGGTTTTCTTATAAAAGTGTCTCAATCTTTGTTTCTAAAAGCTATATTCGGTTTATTTGTAGTTCTCAGCATGTGCTATTTTATTATTGTTGTTTTTAATACCATTTTGTTTTAAATGTAACACTGTTTATGTTTGGAGTCCAGGGGGAGGAGTCTGGGATCCGGATGGGTCTATAAAACTCCTTCCTGTTCCACTCAGCTTTAGGACCCGTTGAAGTGCCGTAGAGCACGAAACGATCGTTGTCCGTGGCTAACTCTATCCCTCCCTGCTATCCATTTGTTTATATGTCCCAATAAAGTGATATTCACCGCAACAGGGTAAGTGCGCGCCTACTTTTTCTATTTTTCCAAACAATCAACTCTTGTTGACCGTTTGATTCAGGCATTCCCAGCACACAGCGCCCGTGATCGTTCTCACACGAGCTCCAGGGGGCAGCACACCAGAGGTGTTAGAGGTGCACAAATCAGAAGTGGCGTTGGACAGAGGGGTTTTCTGACCAGGTTGTGGAGTGATTTTGCTATGACCGCAGACAGGACAGGTACTGCAGCATCAATTCAAAGTGACAGGAGACAACATTTGTCCAGTATGTTTACTAACTATTTTTCATCCCTTATCGATGTTCTCCCTCAACCGTCATTCCCATTTGATTACTGGGCATCCAAATTAGACACCTGGCCAGAATTGGCAGAATATGCATTGCAGGAGCTTGCTGCTTGCCCAGCAGCTAGTGTCCTATCAGAAAGAGTATTCAGTGCTGCTGGTTCAATATTAACCAAAAAAAGGACTCGTCTGGCTACCCAAAATGTTGATGATCTAACCTTCATTAAAATGAACCACTCCTGGATTTCGAATTATTTTGCCCCACCTTTCCCGGCTGACACAGCTTTCCTATGAAAAGGTCTTGCTTGTGGACTGGTCTGACTGAGTTTTCCAATCTCGTAATTTGCAGCAGCTATTTGTCCAGCATACGACATGTTTACACCTTCCTAAATGGGCAAACTCCCCCCACGGGGCCGTGGTTTCGCCACTTGGCGCAAGCACCCGTGAGAGTGACATTTGTCTGAAGAGGTGGGTGTGCATGCTTTTGGTCGACGGCACTGCCACTGGGTCCCTCATAGTACAATAAAGTGTCTCTGGCGGTGGTGGCGCGCAACCAATATCAGACACACCGCTGTAACATGAGGGGCCCTGGGTCTGTACCGCCGGCCACAAGACAGTTCCCCCCCAGCTCAAAATGTGCTCTACGATTTGCAAAATTATCTCTCACAGCTCCACCAATGTTTAGTCTATGCGCTGACATCCTTCAATGCCTGGCACTGACAATACCAATGTGTTGACATGTATGATGCTACTTAAAATAGTCAGGGGCAGTGTCCTATATTTACACTAGTAAATACTTAGCGCCAAATTACTAGGTCTGAAACTCAGCAGAGGAGCCCACCCCTGTACCTAAGTATGCCACCCTTTTGTTTTTTGGTTTTGTTGTATTGCGAGAAATTAACATCTATTTAGTTTTTGGGAGTACTAACTGTCAGACACTCCTTACAATCGGCCTCCGCTGACAACACCAATGCTGCCTGTGTACCCCTGCAAGATAATTCCAAGTGCATAGAGCCTACTTTTGTTATGTTAGGCCTACTAAGTCTGTCTGCGGTCCATAATAGAAATTGTCCTTCACTGACCACACCACTGCTGCCTGTGTACCCCTGGAACCTATTTTAAAGTGCCTACAGCCTACTTTTCTTATGTTAGGCCTACTAAGTGTGTCTGCGGTCCCTCCTTCCAATAGTCCTCCACTGACCAGACCAATGCTGGCCGTGTACCCCTGGAACCTATTTTAAATTGCATAGAGCATCCTTTCTTTGATTGTAGGCGTACTAAGTCTGTCTGCGGTCCATAATAGAAATTGTCCTTCACTGACCACACCACTGCTGCTCGTGTACCCCTGGAACCTATTTTAAAGTGCCTACAGCCTACTTTTCTTATGTTAGGCCTACTAAGCCTGTCTGCGGTCCCTCCTTCCAATAGTACTCCACTGACCAGACCAATGCTGGCCGTGTACCCCTGGAACCTATTTTAAATTGCATAGAGCATCCTTTTTTTAATTGTAGGCGTACTAAGTCTGTCTGCGGTCCATAATAGAAATAGTCCTTCACTGACCACACCACTGCTGCCCGTGTACCCCTGGAACCTATTTTAAAGTGCCTACAGCCTACTTTTCTTATGTTAGGCCTACTAAGCCTGTCTGCGATCCCTCCTTCCAATAGTCCTCCACTGACAAGACCAATGCTGGCCGTGTACCCCTGGAACCTCTTTGAATTGGCATAGAGCATCCTTTTTTTGATTGTAGGTGTACTAAGTCTGTCTGCGGTCCATAATAGAAATTGTACTTCACTGACCACACCACTGCTGCCCGTGTACCCCTGGAACCTATTTTAAAGTGCCTACAGCCTACTTTTCTTATGTTAGGCCTACTAAGCCTGTCTGCGGTCCCTCCTTCCAATAGTCCTCCACTGACCAGACCAATGCTGGCCGTGTACCCCTGGAACCTATTTTAAATTGCATAGAGCATCCTTTTTTTAATTGTAGGCGTACTAAGTCTGTCTGCGGTCCATAATTGAAATTGTCCTCCACTGACCAGACCAATGCTGGTCGTGTACCCCTGGAACCTAGTTGAAAGTGCATAGAGCCTACTTTTTTTCTTTATTTTATATTTATAAAGCCCAGATGAACTACGCTGTACCACGGTACGAGCTACCCAGTCGACACTTCTTTTGCGAGAAAAGCCATCCCAGCCCTCCACCAGCATGTAAAAGTCCGCATTGTCCATGCACTCAGGCAATCTAAGAGTAGAAAGGTGCACCTGACAACAGACGCATGGAACAGTAGGCATGTCCACGTAAGGTTACGTGTCCATTACGGTGCACTGGGTTAATGTGGTGGATGCATGGTCCACAGGGGACAGCCTACTATGGCTGTCTGCAGTCCCTAATTCAAATTGTCCTCTGCTGACCACACCAATGCTGCCTGTGTACCCCTGTAACCTTTTTTAAACTGCATTGAGCCAAATTTTTTGTTTAAGGCCTACTACCTGTGTCTGTCTGCGCCACTCAATACAGCTGTCCTCCTCTGAAAAAAGCTGAGCGTCAATTGTCTGGTTTTCAGCCTATAGGAATTTGAAAACTGCATTGGGGCTACTACTTCGGTAGGGCCTACTAACGGTGTCTGCCGCTCCAAGGTGTTCTCCTGATAGCATTTCCTGAGCTTCAATTTTCAGGCTCTCATTGAAGAGTTTTTAAATTTAAAAACTGCAGTGGGCCTACTTGTTTGGTTGGGTTCTAGAAACGGTGTCTGTCGCTCCAAGGTGTTCTCCAGGTTGCCTTTCCTTAGCTTCAATTTTGAGTCTCTCGTTAAATTTTGTAATATAACAATGCATTTGGCCTACTTGTTTTGTTGGCCCTACTAACAGTGTCTGCCGCTCCTTGCTGTTCTCCACTGAACAAAGCAGTGCCGCCTGTTTACTTCTGTTACCAATTTTGAACTGCAGTTAGCCTACTTACTAATTTGGCCCTACTCACTGTGTCAGCCTCTCATTACAGTTGTACTCCACTGAACAAAGCAATGCCCCCTGGTTAGTCCTGTTACCAATTTTGAACTGCATTTAGCCCACTTTATTATTTGGGCCCATATCTGTGTTTCCTCCTCATCCAGCCCATTGCCCAGCCAGTGATAGATGAGTCTGCTGGTACATTGCCCCAGACCACTACATTCCCCTTGCATGCTACACAGCCAGAATCTGACCCTGCTGAAATTCAGGTTCCCCTTCCCACATAATATACCACCTTACAAGGGGACCAAGAGGAAGGTGAAGATGAAAGTGCAAGTTCCATCATCAGGTGGGGGGGCATACTCATTGGCGACGTCACTGGCACAGGGCCCCTCATAGTACGCAAAAGTGTCGCTGCCGGTGGGAGGCGCCCCCGCCGTGCAAACACACCGCCGTACTTTGAGGGGCCCTGTGCCAGTGCCAATGCCAACGAGTGGGCCCCCCCTGCTTGCTCAGGATCACAGCACTTGCAAAGTTTAAATACTTACCTCGCCCTGCTCCACTGCCGTGACGTGGTCCAGATTTCCTGGGCCCACAAAATACTTGAACCAGCCCTACCCCCAACAACTTTAGCCAAATGACCCCCAATTTCCAATGCATAACTATTATTGTAAGGGAAATTAAGATTGACAAGCTTCATTAAGAAGAATGGATGTTTTTGCCATTAAAATGGGCACTCTAGGTGTTTTCCTGGCCCCCACTCACTGCCGACTATGCTGCCCCATTAACTTGCATTGGGTTTCGTGTTTCGGTCGATCCCGACTTTACGACATAATCGGCCGATTTCACTCGACCCGACTTTTGAGATAGTCGGGTTTTGCAAAACCCGACTCGACTCTAAAAAAGTCAAGGTCGCTCAACCCTAGTGAGTATATGTGTTTTTATTTTACTGGGAGGGAAACATAGAGCTTCTAAAGAGTTAATCTAAGTAGTGGACAACTTCTTTAACCCCTTCATGACCGGGGGATTTTTCGTTTTTCCGTGTTCATTTTTCGCTCCTCTCCTTCCCAGAGCCATAACTTTTTTATTTTTCCGTCAATTTGGCCATGTGAGGGCTTATTTTTTGCGGGACGAGTTGTACTTTTGAACGACATCATTGGTTTTAGCATGTCATGTACTAGAAAACGGGAAAAAAAATTCCAAGTGCGGTGAAATTGCAAAAAAAGTGCAATCACACACTTGTTTTTTGTTTGGCTTTTTTGCTAGGTTCACTAAATGCTAAAAATGACCTGCTATTATGATTCTCCAGGTCAGTACGAGTTCATAGACACCTAACATGACTAGGTTATTTTTTATCTAAGTGGTGAAAAAAAATTCCAAACTTTGCTAAAAAAAAAAAAAAAAAAAATTGCGCCATTTTCCGATACTCGTAGCGTCTCCATTTTTCATGATCTGGGGTCGGTTGAGGGCTTATTTTTTGCGTGCCAAGATGACGTTTTTAATGATAGCATTTCGGTGCAGATACGTTCTTTTGATCGCCCGTTATTGCATTTTAATGCAATGTCGCGGCGACCAAAAAAACGTAATTCTGGCGTTTCGAATTTTTTTCCCGCTACGCTGTTTAGCGATCAGGTTAATACTTTTTTTTAATTGATAGATCGGGCGATTCTGAGCGCGGCGATACCAAATATGCGTAGATTTGATATTTTTTTTATTGATTTATTTTGATTGGGGCGAAAGGGGGGTGATTTAAACTTTTATTTTTTTTTATTTTTTTCACATTTTTTTAAACTTTTTTTTTTAACTTTTGCCATGCTTCAATAGCCTCCATGGGAGGCTAGAAGCAGGCACAGCACGATCGCCTCTGCTACATAGCAGCGATCTGCTGATCGCTGCTATGTAGCAGAATTGCACGTGTGCTGTGAGCGCCGACCACAGGGTGGCGCTCACAGCGACGGGCGATCAGTAACCATAGAGGTCTCTAGGACCTCTATGGTTACCATCCAGACGCATCGCCGACCCCCGATCATGTGACGGGGGTCGGCGATGACGTCATTTCCGGCCGCCCGGCCGGAAGCGGTAGTTAAATGCCGCTGTCTGCGTTTGACAGCGGCATTTAACTAGTTAATAGGTGCGGGCAGATCGCGATTCTGCCCGCACCTATTACGGGCACATGTCAGCTGTTCAAAACAGCTGACATGTCCCGGCTTTGGTGCGGGCTCACCGCGGAGCCCTGCATCAAAGCAGGGGAGCCGGCATCGGACGGTATAGTACGTCCGATGCCGGTAAGGGGTTAATCTAAGGTTCAATTTCAACTGCTTACAGAAAAAATATATAATGTACGATCAAGAAAAGGGAATAAAACTTTGTTTATGTAGCCATTGTTTTTGTTTCTTTTTTTGAGTATGCTAATATACAGCTCTGGCAAAAATTAGGAGACCACCACATCAAAACCCTGTCTTGGGCAGCCCAATCTCCAGACCTGAACCCCATTGAAAACCTCTGGAATGTAATCAAGAAGATGATGGTTAGTCACAAGTAGGGTTGAGCGACTTTTAGTTTTTTAGGCTCGAGTCGGGTTTCGCAAAACCCGACTATCTCAAAAGTCGAGTCGAGTGAAATCGGCCGATTATCGCGAAAAGTCGGGGATCGACCAAAACACGAAAGCCAATGCAAGTCAATGGGGAAGCATAGTCGGCAGTGAGTGGAGGCCAGGAAAACACCTACAGTGCCCATTTTAATGGCAAAAACATCCATTCTTGGTTCTGAAGCTTGTCAATCTTAATTTACCTTATAATAATAGTTAGGCATTGGACATTGGGGGTCATTTGGCTAAAGTTGTGGGGGGTATGGCTGGGTCAAGTATTTAGTGAGCCCAGGAAACGTGGACCACGTTACGGCAGTGGAGCAGGGCGAGGTAAGTATTTAAACTTTGCAAGTGCTGTGATCCTGAGCAAGCAGGGGGGGCCCACTCATTCGCATTGGCACTGGCACAGGGCCCCTCAAAGTACGGCAGTGTGTTTGCACGGCGGGGGCGCCTCCCACTGGCAGCGACACTTTTGCGTACTATGAGGGGCCCTGTGCCAGTGACATCGCCAACGAGTATTCCCCCCCACCTGATGAAGGAACCTGCACTTTCATCTGCACCTTCCTCTTTGTCCCCGTGTAAGGTGGTATAGTATGCGGGAAGGGGAACCTCACTTTCAGCAGGGTCAGAATCTGGCTGTGTAGCGTGCAAGGGGAATGTAGCAGTCTGGGTCAATGTACCAGCAGAGTCATCTAGCACTGACTGGGCAATGGGCAGGATGAGGAGGAAACACAGATATAGGCCCAAATAATAAAGTGAGCTAAATGCATTTCAAAATTGGTAACAGGACTAACCAGGCGGCATTGCTTTGTTCAGTGGAGAACAACTGTAATGAGAGGCTGACACAGTGAGTAGGCCCAAATCAGTAGTAGTAGTCTAAATGCAATTCAAAATTGGTAACAGTAGTAAACAGTCGGCACTGCTTTGTTCAGTGGAGGAGAACAGCAAGGAGCGGCAGACACCGTTAGTAGGCCCCAACCCAACTAGTAGGCCAAATGCAGTGTAATATTAACAACTACTTAACGAGAGCCTGAAAATGGAAGTTCAGGACAGGAAACCAGGAGAACAGCAAGGAGCGGCAGACACCGTTAGTAGGCCCCAACCAAACTAGTAGGCCAAATGCAGTGTAATATTAACAAGTACTTAACGAGAGCCTGAAGATGGAAGTTCAGGACAGGAAACCAGGAGAACAGCAAGGAGCTGCAGACACTGTTAGTAGGCCCCAACCAAACTAGTAGCCCCACTGCAGTTTTAAAATTCCGATAGGCTCAAAACCTTATAATTGCAGGTCATTTTTTTTAAGAGGACAGCTGTATTGAGTGGCACAGACAGACACTGCTAGTAGGCCTTACACCACAAAGTTGGCTCGATACAGGTTTAAAAAAGTTTACATTGGTACATGGTCTGCATTGGTGTGGTCAGTGGAGGACAATTGGAAGGAGGGACCGCAGACAGACTTAGTAGGCCTAAAATAAAAAAGTAGGCTCTATGCACTTTTATTTAGGTTCCAGGGGTACACAGGCAGCATTGGTGTGGTCAGTGGAGGACTATTGGAAGGAGGGACCGCAGACAGACTTAGTAGTCCTAACATAAAAAAGTAGGCTCAATGCAGTTTCAATTATCTTGCAGGGGTACACAGGCAGCATTGGTGTGGTCAGTGGAGGACTATTGGAAGGCGGGACCGCAGACAGACTTAGTAAACCTAACATAAAAAAAGTAGGCTCTATGCACATTTAAATAGGTTCCAGGGGTACACAGGCAGCATTGGTGTGGTCAGCGGAGGACTTTTGGAAGGAGGGACCACAGACAGACTTAGTAGGCCTAAAATAAAAAAACTAGGCTCTATGCACTTTTAATTAGGTTCCAGGGGTACACAGGCAGAATTGGTGTGGTCAGTGGAGGACTATTGGAAGGAGGGACCGCAGACAGACTTAGTAGTCCTAACATAAAAAAGTAGGCTCAATGCAGTTTCAATTATCTTGCAGGGGTACACAGGCAGCATTGGTGTGGTCAGTGGAGGACTATTGGAAGGCGGGACCGCAGACAGACTTAGTAGGCCTAAAATAAAAAAGTAGGCTCTATGCACTTTTAAATAGGTTCCAGGGGTACACAGGCCGCATTGGTATGGTCAGTGGAGGACTATTGGAAGGAGGGACCGCAGACAGACTTAGTAGGCCTAAAATAAAAAAGTAGGCTCAATGCACTTTTAAATAGGTTCCAGGGGTACACAGGCCGCATTGGTGTGGTCAGCGGAGGACTATTGGAAGGAGGGACCGCAGGCAGACTTAGTAGGCCTAACATAAAAAAGTAGACTCAATGCAGTTTCAATTATCTTGCAGGGGTACACAGGCAGCATTGGTGTGGTCAGTGGAGGACTATTGGAAGGAGGCACTGCAGACAGACTTAGTAGGCATAAAATAAAAAAAGTAGGCTCTATGCACTTTTAAATAGGTTCCAGGGGTACACAGGCAGCATTGGTGTGGTCAGTGGAGGACTATTGGAAGGAGGGACCGCAGACAGACTTAGTAGGCCTAAAATAAAAAAAACTAGGCTCTATGCACTTTTGAATAGGTTCCAGGGGTACACAGGCAGCATTGATGTGGTCAGTGGAGAACTATTGGAAGGAGGGACCGCAGACAGACTTAGTAGACCTAAAATAAAAAAGTAGGCTCTATGCACTTTTAAATAGGTTCCAGGGGTACACAGGCAGCATTGGTGTGGTCAGTGGAGGACTATTGGAAGGAAGGACCGCAGACAGACTTAGTAGGCCTAAAATAAAAAAAGGAGGCTCTATGCACTTTTAATTAGGTTCCAGGAGTACACAGGCAGCATTGGTGTGGTCAGCGGAGGACTATTGGAAGGAGTGTCTGACACAGTTAGTACTCCAAAATAATACATAGATGTTAATGTCTTGCAAAAAAACAAAAACAAAAAAAAAAGGGTGGCATACTTAGGTACAGGGGTGGGCTCCTCTGCTGACTTTCAGACATTGTTATTTGGTGCAAAGTATTTACTGGTGTAAATGTAGGACAAGGCCACTGAATATTTTAGTAGCATCATACATGTCAACAAATTGGTATTGTCAGTGCCAGGCATTGAAGGATTTCACCGCATAGACTAAACAGCGGTGGAGCAGTGACAGATAATTTTGCAAGTGGTAGAGCACAGTTTGAGCTGGGGGGGCACTCTCTCGTGCCCGGTGGTACTGGCCCAAGGCCCCTCATGTTACAACAGTGTTTCTGACGTTGGGTGCGCGCCACCACCGCCAGAGACACTTCATTGTACTATGAGGGACCCGGGGCCAGTGCCGTCAACCAAAAGTGGGCACACCCACCTCTTCAGACAAACGGCACTCACAGGTGCTTGGGCCAAGTGGTGAGACCACGGCCCCGTGGGGGGAGTCAGCCCATTTAGGGAGGTGTAAACATGTCGTATGCTGGACATACAGCAGCTGCAAATGGAGAAATTGGAACACTCAGTAAGACCAGTCCAAAAGCAAGACCTTTTTAAAGGAAAGCTAGGTGTCAGCCGGGAAAGGTGGGGCAAAATAATTAGAAATCCATGAGTGGTTCATTTTATTGAAGGTTAGATCATCAACATTTTGGGTAGCCAGATGAGTCGGTTTTTCGGTCAGTATTGAACCAGCAGCACTGAATACTCTTTCTGATAGCACACTAGCTGCTGGGCAAGCGAGCTCCTGCAATGCATATTCGGACAATTCAGGCCAGGTGTCTATTTTGAATGCCCAGTAATCAAATGGGAATGACGGGTGAGGGAGAACATCGATAGGGGAGGAAAAATAGATTGTAACCATACTGGACAAATGTTGTCTCCTGTCACTTTGAATTGATGCTGCAGTACCTGTCCTGTCTGCGGTCATTGTGAAATCACTCCACAACCTGGTCAGAAAACCCCTCTGTCCAACGCCACTTCTGATTTGTGCACCTCTAACACCTCTGCCCTGTTGCCCCCTGCAGCTCATGTGAGAACCATCACCTGCGCTGTGTGCTGGGAATGCCTGAATCAAACGGTCAACAAGAGTTGCTTGTTTGGTTGCCAATATTTGTTCAAGGTTCTCATGTGGCATGATGTTTTGCAGTTTCCCCTTATAGCGTGGATCCAGGAGGCAGGCCAACCAGTAATTGTCACCGGTCATCATTTTTATAATGCGGGGGTCCCTTTATAGGATACGCAAGGCATAATCCGCCATGTGGGCCAATGTTCCAGTTGTCAATTCATTGCTTGTACTGGGTTGAGGAGCACTTTCGGGCAAATCAACATCACTTGCCTCCCTCAAAAACCCTGAACCTGGACAGTTTCTATTGCCCCCTGAGAAGCTTCCTCATCCAAAAAATACTCATCCCCATCATCCTCCTCGTCCTCCTCCTCTTTGCCTGCCACCTCGTCCAGTAGACTTCCCTGACAAGACAATGGCTGACTGTCATCATGGCTTCCCTCGTCCTCGGCTGCAGACGCCTGCTCCTTTATGTGCGTCAAACTTTGCATCAGCAGACGCATTAGGGGGATGTTCATGCTTATTATGGCGTTGTCTGCACTAACCAGCCGTGTGCATTCCTCAAAACACTGAAGGACTTGACAGAGGTCTTGTAGCTTTGACCACTGCACACCTGACAAATCCATGTCTGCCATCCAACTGCCTGCCCGTGTATGTGTATCCTCACAAAAATACATAACAGCACGCCTCTGTTCGCACAGTCTCTGAAGCATGTGCAGTGTGGAGTTCCACCTTGTTGCAACGTCGATGATTAGGCGATGCTGGGGAAGGTTCAAAGATCGCTGATGGTTCTGCATACGGCTGGAGTGTACGAGCGAACGGTGGATGTGCGAGCAAAGTCTGCGCACCTTCAGGAGTAGGTCGGGTAACCCCGGATAACTTTTCAGGAAGAACTGCACCACCAGGTTTAAGGTGTGAGCCAGGAAAGGAATGTGTTTCAGTTGTGAAAGGGCTATGGCAGCCATAATATTCCTTCCGTTATCACTCACTACCTTGCCTGCCTCAAGATGTACACTGCCCAGCCATGACTGAGTTTCTTGCTGCAAGAACTCGGACAGAACTTCCACGGTGTGTCTGTTGTCGCCCGAACACTTCATTGCCAATGCAGCCTGCTGACGCTTGGCACTAGCTGTTCCATAATGGGACACCTCGTGTGCAACAGTGGCAGCTGTGGATGGAGTGGTCATGCGACTGCGGTCTGTGGACGAGCTCTCGCTTCTGCTGGAGGACGAGGAGGGGGGCAAACGCCTACAGCCAACTGTTTCCTAGACAGTGGGCTAGGCAGAACTGTCCCAATATTGCTGTCCCCTGTGGACCCTGCATCCACCACATTAACCCAGTGTGCCGTGATGGACACGTAACGCCCCTGGTCATGCCTACTGGTCCATGCATCTGTTGTCAGGTGCACCTTTCTACTCACAGATTGCCTGAGTGCATAGGCAATGCGGTTTTTTTCATGCTTGTGGAGGGCTGGGATGGCTTTTCTTGAAAAGAAGTGTTGACTGGGTAGCTCGTAGCGTGGTACAGCATAGTCCATCAGGGCTTTGAAAGCTTTGCTTTCAACTAACCGGTAAGGCATGTGGGTGTTCAAACCCTGTGTACGCGGATGAGAGGATGAGTACTTCCTTTTCCTAACAAGAGTCTCTTGTAGGGTGAGCTGGACTGGAGAGCTGCATATGGTGGAACTAGCGGGGGTGCCGGTGGACATGGCAGACTGAGAGAGGGTTGGTGATGGTATTCTTACTGTTGGCCTACATAGTGTTTCCTACCAAGAACCTGGTGATTCCCTGACTGCTTTGGCCTTGCGACGAAACCTCCACATTTGCTGCAGGTGGTGTGGTAAACGGTGGGCTTACAGTGAGGGAAGGGATGTAGCGTTGCTGACTAGCTTCATTGTGAGAGGGTGCAACAACGTTAAGGGTCGTTTGGTAGTTAGTCCAGGCTTGCAAGTGCATGGTGGTTAAATGTCTACGCATGCAACTTGTATTTAGATTTTTAACATTCTGACCTCTGCTGAAGGTCCTTGAGCATTTCTTACAGATGACTTTGCACTGATCATTTGGATCTTGGTTAAAAAAATGCCAGACTGCACTCTTCCTACTATCGGATACCTTTTCAGGCATTGCACACTGAGCTACTTTAACCAGATGGCCACCCTGTCCTACAACGGTTTTTGGTTTTGCCACGCGTTTTGGGCCAGATACGGGCCCGGCAGATGGAACCTGGTGCGATGTTGATGCCTGCTGCGGCCCCTCCTCCTCCTCTGCTTCAGAACTACTGCCGGCTGCACCCTGTTCCCCCAATGGCTGCCAATCGGGGTCAACAACTGGGTCATCTATGACCTCCTCTTCTATGTCCTGTGCACCTTCCTCTGTGCCACCGTGTAAGCCGGTGCTAGAGCGTTCGTGACGGGGCTCCATAGTCTCATCTGGGTCAGATTCTGGATCAGTACACTGCGAGGGCAATGTTGTGATCTGAGTCAAAGGAACAGCATAATAATCTGGCTGTGGCTGTGCATCTGTGCACTCCATGTCCGATTCATCTTGTAATGGGCATGGCCTGTTAACAATTTCCCTTTCTAACCCAGGAACGGTATGTGTAAAGAGCTCCATGGAGTAACCCATTGTGTCGCCTGACGCATCCTTCTCTGTTGTTCTGGGTATAGAATTCAAGGAAGCGACTTGTCCCTGACCGGGAACATCCACTAACAACGCGCTGCTTTTACATTTTGCAATTTTGCGAAGAGGAGGCAAAAGAGCTAGAGGCAGAGTCAGCAAGGAAAGCCAAAACTTGTTCCTGCTGCTCCGGCTTTAAAAGCAGTTTTCCTACTCTCAGAAAAGGGAGCGTTCGAGGCCTTGTGTAGCCAGACGATGACGGTGGCTGAACAACTCGAGACTTAGGTGCTATATTGCTTTTGCCACGACCACCTGATGCTCCACCACCAATACCATCATTACCAGCTGGCAATGACCGCCCACGGCCACGACCTCTTCCACCAGACTTCCTCATTCTTGGAAATATGTAACCAAACTAACAAACGGTATTTGGTACTGTAAAACCAGTTACAAGTTAGACACAAAATTGTTGTGAATTTAAATCTCCCTTTATAGGTGTGTGAGACTGCAGGGAAAATCAGGCCCACTGTATTACAGTACACAGTTTCAGTAGCAGACAGTGGCTGACAGATATGCCACTAACAGGACTGACGCAGATGCACACACTGAAAATAAAAATCTCCCCTTTTTTTATATGGAAGACTAGTAAATAAATCTGGCCCACTGTATAACAGTATATTTTCTGTGGCAGAAAATGACTGACAGATACCACAGACTGGACTGGCACAGATGCACAGATTTGCCAATATTAATCTCCCCTTCTTTTTTTGGGATGGGAGACTAGTGTATCAATCTGGCCCACAGTTTTACAGTATTATTTCAGTGGCACAAAATGACAGACCGATACCACAGACTGGACTGGCACAGATGCACAGATTTGCCAATATTAATTTCCTCTTCTTTTTTTATGGGAGACTAGTGAATAAATCTGGCCCACTGTTTTACAGTATTGTTTCTGTGGCAGACAATGACTGACAGATAACACAGACTGGACTGGCACAGATGCACAGATTTGCCAATATTAATCTCCCCTTTTTTTTATATGGAAGACTAGTGAATAAATCTGGCCCACTGTTTTACAGTATAGTTTCTGTGGCAGAAAATGACAGACAGATACCACAGACTGGACTGGCACAGATGCACAGATTTGCCAATATTAATCTCCCCTTTTTGTTTTTATATGGAAGACTAGTGAATAAATCTGGCCCACTGTTTTACAGTATAGTCTCTGTGGCAGAGAATGACTGACAGACAGATACCACAGACTGGACTGGCACAGATACACAGATTTGCCAATATTAATCTCTTCTTTTTTTATGGGAGACTAGTGAATAAATCTGGCCCACTGTTTTACAGTATTGTTTCTGTGGCAGAAAATGACTGAGAGATAACACAGACTGGACTGGCACAGATGCACAGATTTGCCAATATTAATCTCCCCTTTTTGTTTTTATATGGGAGACTAGTGAATAAATCTGGCCCACTGTTTTACAGTATAGTTTCTGTGGCAGAAAATGACTGACAGATAACACAGACTGGACTGGCACAGATTTGCCAATATTAATCTCCCCTTCTTTTTTTTATGGGAGACTAGTGAATAAATCTGGCCCACTGTTTTACAGTATTGTTTCTGTGGCAGAAAATGACTGACAGATACAACAGTCTCGAAAAATCCGGCACACTGTTTTTCCAAACACGGTGTGCATTTTGCTTGAATACGAAATGAAATAAATTTACATTTCTAATAAATTTCACCGTGTTTGGAAAAACAGTGTGCCGGATTTTTTTCGAGACTATTAAGATATTTTTCCTGAGCACCTGTATATAACAGTCTGAGCCACTCCTTATCTGCTCTGCACTGACAGATACAACAGACTGGACTGGCACAGATGCACTGATTGGCAATATAAATCTCCCTTTTCAGGTGTGGGACAGTGCAGAAAAATACAGGTCCACTGTTTCACACTACATAGTTTCAGGGGCAGAAAGCGGACTGTATTACAATTACTATCTCCCTACAGTAATCTCAGAAAAGTATGGCAGGCAGCAATAAAAAGGACTGCTGCACACAAAAGTGTGGACAAACAAACAAGATAGCTGTGCAGAAAGGAAGGTGCAACAGGATTTGTGCTTTGAAAAAAGCAGTTGGTTTGCACAGAGGCGTACAAACAGCAATGCAGCTATCAGGTAGCCTTATAAGGCAGCCTAATAAGCTACAGAGCTGATGCACAGAAATCTAGCCTCCACTGTCCCTGCAAGGAAAAGGTGGTGTTGGACAGTGGAAATCGCTACTGCACAAGTGGTTTGGGGGTTTATATTCCCTGCCTAACGCTATCCCTGCTTCTGACGAAGCGGCAGCAACCTCTCCCTATACTCAGATCGGCAGCAGTAAGATGGCGGTCGGCGTGCACACCCCTTTATAGCCCCTGTGATGCCACAGAAAGCAAGCCAATCACTGCCATGCCCTTCTCTAAGATGGTGGGGACCGAGAACTATGTCATCACGCTGCCCACACTCTGCGTCCTCCTTCATTGGCTGAGAAATGGCGCTGAATGCGTCATATGAAACGCGACTTTGGCGCGAAGGTCGCGTACCGCATGGCTGATCCCACGCTGGGATCGGATCGGGTTTCATGAAACCCGACTTTGCCAAAAGTCGGCGACTTATGAAAATGACCGATCCGTTTCGCTCAACCCTAGTCACAAGCCATCAAACAAAGAAGAACTGCTTACATTTTTGTGCCAGAAGCAGTGTGAAAGACTGGTGGAAAGCATGCCAAGACGCATGAAAGCTGTGATTAAAAATCATGGTTATTCCACAAAATATTGATTTCTGAACTCTTCCTGAGTTAAAAAATTTGTATTGTTGTTTCTAAATGACTATGAATTTGTTTTCTTTGCATTATTTGAGGTCTGAAAGCACTCGTTACTTTTTTTTATTTTGACCATTTTTCTTTGTCAGAAAAAAATACAAAATTTATTGCTTGGAAATTCGGAGACATGTTGTCAGAAGTTTATAGAATAAGTGAACCATTTACATTTTACTCAAAAATATACCTATAAAGAGAAAAATCAGACAAACTGAACATTTTGCAGTGGTCTCTTAATTTTTGCTGGAGCTGTATATGTAGAATATTTTGTTTCATCTTGCTGTACCTCTATTAACATTTCCAACATGATAAAATGCAGTGAAGTAAGATATTTTTTTATAAATTCTACTGATTACACTTCGTTGTAGAAATATATCAAATAGTATATACTTTTGCTTTCAGCAGCTTTTATTAGTGTGCTAAATTAGCATGCTTTTGAATGTAATATTTAATTTTATTTCTACAGAGAACGATATGGGATATATCAATCAAACTGTTGGGAACCTGTAAGCAGATGTCGCAATAATAAGAGCTGTTTGCTTGGGTTACACAAAGAAGACATGACTTGTTCTGGAAGTGATGAATGCCGTGCTGCATATATCCGTACTCTGGGGACAAAGCTTCAAATCCCATGCGTGTGCAACAGTGGACTTTACAATGAGGAATACCATTTGTGTGAATTGTTCTCTCACATTTTGCACAGCAAATCCTGTTTAAGTAAGTTGGAAAGCAGATTGCTTTGAAGCATTTTTTTTATCACAGGGCAAATAAAGCCCATATAAAGTGTAGTTTATCCTACAATGAAATGCAAAAGTTACCACACTGTTTTAATAAATAAGTAGACAGAAAAGTTTCTGCCACAGTAAAAGAAAAAAAAAATAGACTGTGTTAATAAGAGAATATAAAAACAGTTTTGAAGTACAGATTTTAGTGTTAGGGTCTTGCCTCAGCACAGGGGGAATCTCAAGCCATCTCCGCTGCAGTCTCCCATTCTTCTCCAGCCGCAGTGGAGCCTGCTCAGCAGAGACATTGGTCCCAGCATCTGGCTCAGGCTGATACTTGTGCGACTGGTTGCTGCTGCTCTTCCAGGCTCTGCCTTTGTAGCCAGCACTCATCAGCAGCGAGCAGGTCTTTCTGGTCCTGCTTTTCCAAAATGAGCATGCCCACGGGACGACCTCCCATTGGAGGTCGGGGGTCACATGCTCAGGTCCTGTTGCATCTCCTGTTGGACCATCTGGTAGGTCTTGTAGCACTGCTGCTATAAAAGATTTGCAGGGCCGCTCAGCCTTGCTCTAGTGTATGCTTGAAAACGTGTGTGTGTTGATGTGTGAAAGTCGCTCATTAATCATCCCCTCCCTTGTGTATGACTGCTCGTGTAAGGAGGATGATTGCTATCTAGTGCCTGACAGAGCCATCAGCGTCTTAACACATGATACAGCATCTATTGCTGTGACTGCTAGTGCTGCGCCGTGCACTATTAGAGCGCTTTCCTTACCCAAGTCTGGGTGGTTAGTGGCATCCACCAGAGTGGCACTGCATGCACTCTTGTGCATAAAAATTACTATTTAAGTTATATACTGACACCCACTAGCGGTGTTGAGCGCAAGTGGTCTAGGCGAACTCTAATCCTGAGTCTTGGGATTGAGTTCTGTGACAACTTGCTTGCGCTCTTTGTGTGGTACCGCGGCCCAGTGATGCAACAGGGTTTGCTTCTTTTATACAGGGTGAAGCTAACCCATGTGTGTATCCTCATTGTACCGCCATATAGTTCATCATTACTCAGCAGCAGGTTCCATCTCTGCACGGTGAACCCCAGGCTGCGAACGCACCTTATACCATCTCTCTTATTATTTGCTGCGTTCCACTAGCCCTAACATTAAGCATACAGCAAATACACTTATCTACCCAATTTCTTGTTTAAAATCCAAACGTAATGCCAGCAATTTATTCTGTAACTAATGGCAACTAGAGATGAGTGAATCTTTTGAAATTCGAGTTTGCCATCTTTAACACATTTTTCCCAAAAATGCAATCCACAGTGAAACAATTTGCCTAAAACTGTAAGTATTGCAAAGCCTCAAATGGTAAAAGAAAAAAGGGGTCTGGTACTGTGTTAGCCAGTTGAAAAAAATAATGCTCTCAGTGTGAAAAACAAGATAATCTTGTAGTTATGATACCTTTTAATGGCTAACAAAAATAAAATGAATGATGCTAGATAGGAAGCTTTTGGGACTTCTTATGTCCCTTCCTCAGGCATGGTATAATAAAGTTTCTGTAGAAACACAAATTTTTGCACAAAGAATAAGCAAAAAAAAGAGAGGCATGATATAATAAATGAACCTTTAAATAAACAAACAAACTGAGCTTAGAGACTGAATCCTTAATTGGATTAGATTACTGGTGTGAAAGTGTTATAGTCCCAATATCCAAATGAGATCAGAGGCCTGGTGCCCTCACCTTCCTCATATTCTGCAGTGAGTATTGTTGAGCGATACCTTCCGATATGAAGAAGTATCGGTATTGGATTGGATCAGCCGATATCCAAAAAATATCGGATATCGCCGATACCGATACCCGATACCAATGCAAGTCGATGGGACACAAATATTGGAATGTAGATAAGCCCTTTCTATCCTTCTACATCCTGTTCCGGAGGGGGGAAGAGTGTGGGCGGTGCATGGGTGGACACTGTGCGTGTCTGTATGTGTGGGCGGGGTCTGTGTGGGCCTGCTGGGGATCTGTACGGGCATCTCGGGGGTCTGTGCGGGCTGCCGGGGGTCTGTGTGTTCCTGCCGGGGCTCTGTGCGGGCTGCCGGGGGTCTGTGTGTGCCTGCCAGGGCTCTTTGCAGGCTGCTGGGGGTCTGTGCGTGCCTGCCGGGCTCTGTGCGGCCTGCCGGGGCTCTGTGGGGCCTGCCAGGGCTCTGTGTGGGCTTGCTGGGGCTCTGTGCGGGCTGCCGGGGCTCTGTGCGGGCTTGCCGGGGCTCTGTGCGGGCTGCTGGGGGTCTGTGCAGGCATCGTCCGATGGGACTACAAGTCCCATCGGACGATGCCTGTGACAGTGATTGACACATTAGCCAATGATGAGACAGTAGTAGTCCCATCATCTGGCTAATGTGTTGAATGTAAAAAAATAAATAAATAAAGATACATACTACATACATTACATTCATACATTACATACAATACATACATACAGACCTTTAGTACATATAACATAGAGTACATACTCACCATCACTTGTCATTTTGATCCCCGAAATCAGTGTCACCTGTAAAAAATATAAAAATAACAAACAACTAATATACTCCCTGTCCGCAGAAATCCACGAGTGTCCCACAACGATCTCCAGTGGAGAACGGCAGCATCAGCTGATGCGACCGCTCTCCAGGGGCTCCAGGAACACAATGACAGGAGGAAGGTATCCTACCGCACTGTATTCCTCCGCCGCTGTAAAAAAATAGTCCCTAGTCTCACTTTTGGCATTGCTGTGTGAGAAATTTTCCCACGCAGCAATTGCCATAAAGTGAGACTTTGTCCTAAGGTAACCTCTCAGTGATGCACTTCAGGAGCCATTGTCTCCTGTCAGTGTGTCACTGACGGTCCTATAGAGCAGTGACATCACCCGATGTCACTGTTCTATAGGGGAGATCGTCGTGGGACACTCGTTATTAATTGGACGACGGCGGACAAGTAGTATACGATTTAATATTTTACGTTGTTTGCAGGCGCTGAAGTATGGTAAGTATGGTTAATTGAAGAATATTAAAATACTTTGTGTGCGTGTTTTATTAACCCTTTATTACTATTGGATTAATATTGGATAGGTATCTTATTGACGCCTCTCCGTTATTAACCCGGCTTAATGTCACCTTACAATAGCAAGGTGATATTAACCCCTTATTACCCCATATCCCACCGCTACACGTGGCTGCGGACTGGTATTTATAGATGGGGGACCAATATCCATGGTCCCTCTCTAGGCTATGAATATCAGTCCGCAGCTGTCTGCGTAGCTTTTCTGGCTATAAAATATAGGGGCACCGCATGTCATTTTTTGGGGGGTCCCCCTATTTTAATAGCCAGTAAATGCTACGCAGACAACTGCGGGCTGATATTCATAGCAGGCTACAAATATTGGCCCCCGGCCGTCGGCTTTCCCTCTCTGGCTCAGAAAATTGCACGGGAGCCCACGCCATTTTTTTTCATTTTTTTAATTTTTTAAATTCAATGCTCATTAATATTTCACACTTGCGTCGGTACGGGTCTGTTGCTATGCGTCGGGCCGACATACCGACGCACGTTGTGAAATTTGTGCACGACGTGGGCAGCGGATGCAGTTTTTCAATGCATCCGCTGCCCATTCTGAAGTCCGGGGAGGAGGGGGACTAGGGACTATTTTTTTACAGCGGCGGAGGCATACAGTGCGGAAGGATACCTTCCTCCCATCATTGTATTCCTGGAGACCCTGGAGAGTGGTCGCATCAGCTGATGCTGCTGTTCTCCACGGGAGATCGTTGTGAGACACTTGTGGATTTCTGCGGATAGGGAGTATATTGGTTGTTTGTTATTTTCATATTTTTTACAGATGACACTGGCTTCGGGGAACAAAGTGACAAGTAGTGTTGAGCATTCCGATACCGCAAGTATCGGGTATCGGCAGATACTTGCGGTATCGGAATTCCGATACCGAAATCCGATACTTTTGTGGTATCGGGTATCGGTGTCGGATCCATAGTGAGGTGTAAAATAAAGAATTAAAATAAAAAATATTGATATATTCACCTCTCCGGCGGCCCCTGGACATCACCGCGGGTAACCGGCAGGCTTCTTTGTTTAAAATGAGCGCGTTTAGGACCTGAGGAATGACGTCGCGGCTTCTGATTGGTCGTGTGCCGCCCATGTGACCGCTACGCGACCAATCAGAAGCCGCGACATCATTCTCAGGCACTAAACTCCTCATTCTTGGAATTTAGGACCTGAGGAATGACGTAGTGGCTTCTGATTGGTCGCGTGGCAGTCACATGGGCGGCATACGACCAATCAGAAGCCGCGACGTCATTCCTCAGGTCCTAAACGCGCTCATTTTAAACAAAGAAGCCTGCCGGTTACCCGCGGTGATGTCCAGTGGCCGCCGGAGAGGTGAATATATCAATATTTTTTATTTTAATTCTTTATTTTACACATTAATATGGATCCCAGGGCCTGAAGGAGAGTTTCCTCTCCTTCAGACCCTGGGAACCATCAGGATACCTTCCGATACTTGGTGTCCCATTGACTTGTATTGGTATCGGATATCGGTATCGGCGATATCCGATACTTTTCGGGTATCGGCCGATACTATCCGATACCGATACTTTCAAGTAGCGGACGGTATCGCTCAACACTAGTGACAAGTGATGGTGAGTATGTACTCTATGTTATATGCACTGTATGTCTGTATGTATGCATTGTATGTAATGTATGAATGTATTATATGTAGTATGTATGTAGCATGCTTGTAGAAAGTATGTTGTATGTATTTTGTATGTATGTAGTATGTATGTTGTATGTATGTAGCATGTATGTTGTATGTATGTAGTATGTATGTTGTATGTATGTAATATGCAGTATGTATGTTGTATGTATGTAGTATGTATGTTGTATGTATGTAGTATGTAGTATGTACTGTATGTACTATGTATGTAGTATGTATGTAGTATTCTGTATGTAGTATGTATGTAGTATGTATGTAGTATTTATTTTTTACATTCAACACATTAGCCGGATGATGGGACTACTACTGCCCCATCATTGGCTAATGTGTCAATTACTGTCACTGCTGCAGGCATCATCCGATGGGACTTGTAGTCCCATCAGACGATGCCTGCACACATGCACAGACTCCCGGAAGCCCGCACAGAGCCCCGGTAGGCCGCACAGAGCCCCGGCAAGCACGCACAGAGCCCCGTCAGGCCACACAGAGCCCTGGCAGGCCGCACAGAGCCCCGGCAGCCTGCACAGAGCCCGGCAGGCTGCACAGAGCCCCGGCAGGCACGCACAGAGCCCCTGCAGGCCACACAGAGCCCCGGCAGCCCGCACAGAGCCCTGGCAGCACACACAGAGCCCCGGCAGGCCGCACAGAGCCACGTCAGGCTGCACAGAGCCCCGGCAGGCCCCACAGAGCCCCGGCAGCCCGCACAAAGCCCTGGCAGGCATGCACAGAGCTCTGGCAGGTGGGCACAGAGCCCCCGCAGCCCCCGCAGCTCACACAGAGCCCCAGCAGGCACGCACAGACCCCCCACGGTCAGGCACAGACTCTGCACACACACACGCAGTCTCCGCCCACGCACCACCCCCACTCCATTATAGTGCATCATTGAACTATGGAAACTTCTGATTCCGGTATCCAATATCGCAAAAATATCGGAACTCAGTATCAGAATTCCGATACAGCGAATATCGGCCGATACCCGATATTTGCAGTATAGGAATGCTTAACACTAGTAGTGAGTAATACATTTTTTTGACAGATTTAGTCCTGTGTGGATGGAATTAAAGACTTCAGTATGTTTGTATTCCCAAACCCTGTGATGTTTTTGTGATTTAAAATTGCTCTTTAATATGTCAACTTTCATATTGTTTATTTTGTGTCCTGGACCACAGAAATGTTTGACCACCTGTGAAGGGTTTTTTTAGCTGCAATTGTGTGGCGTTGAGACCTTGCTCTCAGTTTCTGTCCTTTTTTTCCCATATACAGTAGAGGCCCCCAACAGGACATATAGTGCACATAATTAAATACATCACATTGGAAGAAGAACATATAAATATCCAGGGAATCTTATAGTCCTGCTCTACATGAGTGCAGATATTTCAGCTCTTCACATTGCACAGATAAGTTCCTCTCAATGTAGCTGAGGGTATTGAACTTTGAATCATGAAGTTTCTTAAATTTGGAGGTTGCCTGTAGCAAAGCAAGGGAGGATCTTTGAATATCGTCTTAAGCCGATTATGCTTGTGTAAGATGTGGCGAAGTTTTTTAGCAGTTTTTCTCAGTACTTCAAGCTGTGGGTTCCAGAGGCACACAATTATTTTCCTCATTTTCTCCATATTGAAGTAATAGATTTCTAGGGATCCTTGTGGGTGTAATGATCTGATCATTAATGGAGGTGAGATGGTAGCCTCAATTTAAAAATGTCTTTTTAAGATGTGCTAAATGTTCCTCCTGTCCCGTGGGGCTGGATCAGATACAATTATATCTTAGAGCCTGACTGTAGACGATGGACTTTTTAATGTAGCAAAATAAGAAAAGTCCACAGCACTCTTGTGCCTGTGTATCACCACCTCCTCAGATGTAAAGTGCTGCTGAATGCCGCTGCTGTGCCATGTTTGCCCTTTATAGATGCTGAGTGCACTTCAAAATATGTAAATCCAAAGGAAGGAAAAAACAAAAATGCACTCACCAGTCTCTTGTGCGATAGTCATTTATTCAGACCATGTGCAGGCACACTTGGGGAGAACGTGGACTTTGGATTTGGACTTTTTAATGTATTTGTTAATGTGTTTGGGTGGAAACTGTACCATCTGAGGTATAGTATCAGAGAATCATAGAATGTTAGAGTTGCAAGGGACCTCCTGGGTCATCAGGTCCAACCCCAGGCTCAAAGCAGGATTCACTAAATCATCCCAGACAGATGTCTGTCCAGCCTCTGTTTGAAGACTTCCATTGAAGTAGAACTCACCACCTCTCATGGCAGCATGTTCCACTCATTGATCACCCTGTCAAAAAGTTTTTTGTAATGTCTAATCTGTGTCTCCTCACATTCAGTTTCATTCCATTGCTTCTAGTCTTTCCTTGTGCAAATGAGAATAAAGATGATCCTTCTACAATGTGACAGCCTTTGAGATATTTGTAGACAGCTATTAAGTCTCCTCTCAGTCTTCTTTTTTGCAAGCTAAACATTCCCAAATCCTGTAAACATTCCTCATGGGACAAGGTTTGTAGACGAGTCACCATTTTGGTTGCTCTTCTCTGAACTTGTTCCAGTTTGCTGATGTTTTTTTAAAATGTGGTGCCCAAAAGTGGACACAGTATTGCAGATGATGTCTTACCAAAGAGGAGTAAAGGGCAATAATGACTTCTCGTGATCTAGACTGTATGCTTCTGTTAATACTTCCCAGAATCGTATTTGCCCTTTTTGCTGCTGCATCACATTGTTGACTCTTGTTCAGTCTGTGCTTTATTAGCATAGCCAAGTATTTTTCACATATGCTGTTGCTTAGCCCTATTCCTCCTATTCTGTATATGCTTTTTTTCATTTTTATTGCCCAGATGTAGTACTTTGCATTTTTCCCTGTTAAAAATCATTCTGTTAGTTGCTGCCCAGTGCTCCAGTTTATTTATGAATCCTCTCTCTCTCTTCTCTAGTATTAGCTATCCCTCCTAGTTTTGTGTCTTCAGCAAATGTAATCAGTTTACTCTCAATTCCTTCATCTAAATAATTGATAAAGATGTTGAACAGTACATGGCCCAGGACAGAGCCCAGTGGTACCCCACTTGTGACATTCTTCCAACTGGATGTGCAACCATGTACGACCACTCTTTGGGTCCAATCACTAAGCCAGTTATGAATCCACCTAACAGTTGCCTTATCCATTCCATACTTAGTCAATTTTTCAATAAGGATTGTGTGAGATACTTTGTCAAATGCTTTGCTGAAGTCAAGATATACTATATCTACAGCATTTCCCTGATCGACCCAGTCAGTGATTCTGTCATAAAAAGAAATTGGGACAGTCAATTGGTTTCCGAAACACCAATGTCTGGATTGAACCATTTTGAATTTTTATGTTGGTATCCAGAAAGTTAATTTCCATTTTTGAGTAATCCAATGTCAGGTTTATTGTGGGGTGAAATGTATTTAATTTGTCATGGAATTTCAGAAGTTCTTGTTCAGACTCAGTCCAGATTATTAAGATGTCATCGATATAATGTAAATAAGCCAAGGGTTTGATGGAGCAGGATGCAAAAAGTCATTTTCCAGTTTAGCCATGAAAAGGTCGCCATTTTGCTGCCCATAGTAGTATATAGCTTCTGTCTGAAAGAAAAAAGTTGTGTGTAAGGATAAATCTGGTTAGTCTTAATACAGATTCAGAAGGTATCCCATTAGCTTCAAGAAACATTGGGCAGGGGGATAGTCCATCTTCATGTGAGATGCTTAAATATAGGGATTTCACATCTATGATGGCTAACATGGTATTCTTAGGGAGAGGGCCTATTGGAGATAACTTTTTAAAAAAGGTCTTTGGTGTCCTGTAAATAGCTGGCTGTCTTCCTTACCAGCGGTTTTTGGACATTTTCTACCCATCCTAAGATTTTTTTAGTGAGTGTTTCCACCCCTGAGATGATTGGCCTTCCTGAATTACCTACCTTATGAATCTTGGGAAGCATGTAGAACATTCCTGTCTTCGGATTCTCAGGGATAAAGTCCAGAAGGTATGTGGAATCTGTACACAGATCTCTGATGACTCTTTTCAACTCCCTCATATATTTTGGAGTTGGGTCATCATCTAGTTTGGTGTAGTACTGTATGTCCGTCAGCTGTCTGTGTGCTTCTTTAATGTAGTCAGTTGAATTCAGAAGGACTATGACACCACCTTTATCTGCAGGCTTAATAGTGATCTCCTTGTAGTTTTTTAGGCTGTCAATTGCCCTTCTCTCCTGCATACTGATGTTAGGAGTTTCCTTTCTTTCTCCAATATCATGGACTGCACCAAATGTCTAAATGAGTCGATATATTGGTACAAAATGGTGTTGCGGCCAGGAGGAGGTGTCCAGTCAGATTTTTTCTTGTACTTTAGTGTGACGTGTTTGGCTGCTTGGAAGCCTCAAGTCTTCTTTAACATCAAAGAACTCCTTAAGTCTCAGTCTCCCGAAATATTGCTCCATGTCACTACAAAGTTTTGTTTTGTCTAGAGGTTTCATAGGACAAAATGTGAGACCTCTGGATAGCACACTGAGTTCTAGTTTGGTGGATATGTGAGATGACAAATTCATAACACAGTTGACTGTACCTGTGTCCTTCTGGCACTTCATGCTGTTGTGCTTATGATAAACTTCACTGGTGCAGGAATAGAATCCTGCTTTCAGTCGAAGTCTGTGGATTTTTTTTTCTGTTGTCTATTAGGCAGGCTCGGACTGGCCCATAGGGTAACAGGGGAATCCCCCAATGGGCCTCTGTGCAGATCTGGGTTCCCAACCCCACTGTATGGACAGTACTTGGCATAATTCACTTGATAAACTCTATGCAGAAAAAAGAAGCATCTCATCATTCATTATCCAAACTACCCAGTTTGTTTCATAGAGATCTAGATAAATTTGTGAATGATGGTAGTGTAATATTTGTTTGCAGGTGAAAAGTGGACCCCCCAAAGTCAGTGTTACTGTTGGGCCCTTGATACCCCAGTTCAACGCTACTATTAGGTGTGACTGCAGTATTGTATTGAAATGCTGCAATTTCTGCTGTACATTTTCAGTAAGTGTACTCAAATTTTGTCTTTCCATTTGGACTTTTTCCTTGGTGCTGTAGAAAACATGTATAAGGTGTATGACTCACTACAGAATCTGTGGAATCTGCTCCAAAGAAGTTCAGGGCATCGGGCCTCACTTGAATATTGGGACTATAAAACTTTCACACCACTAATCTAATCCTATTAAGGATTCAGTCTCTGAGTTTCAGTTTGTTTGTTAATTTATTATACCATGTCCCTCTTTTTTTGCTGTTTGTTTGTACATATATTTGTGTTTATTCAGACACTTTGTTATACCATGCCTGAGGAAGGGACCTAAAAAGTCCTAAAAGCTTGCTTTGTAACCTCATTTATTTTATTTTTGTTAGCCATTAAAATGTATCATAAGTACAAGATTATCTTGTTTTTCACACTGAGAGCATTATATTTTAAAGCCTTAAAAATGTGACATTTATGACATAACTAGTGTTGAGCATTCCGATACCGCAAGTATCGGGTATCGGCCGATATTTGCGGTATCGGAATTCCGATACCGATTTCCGATATTTTTGTGATATCGGGAATCGGTATCGGGATTAATATTCATGTGTAAAATAAAGAATAAAAATAAAAAATATTTATATACCCAACCTCTGACGCGCCCTGGTTTTCACCACTGCAACCGCCATGCTTTCGTTGCAAAGAATGAGCGCGTTAAGGGCCTTCGATGACGTCGCGGCTTGTGATTGGTCGCTGAGCGGTCATTTGACCGCTCAGCGACCAATCACAAGCCGCTGACTCCCAGGGCCTGAGGGAGAGTTTCCGCTCCTTTAGACCCTGGGATCCATTACAGGATACCTTCCGATATTTGTGTCCCATTGACTTGTATTGGTATCGGATATCGGTATCGGCGATATCCGATATTTTTCGGATATCGGCCGATACCATCCGATACCGATACTTTCAAATATCGGACGGTATCGCTCAACACTAGACATAACATATATGACACTCTTCTAGGATTATATCTAACTCCTTTCAAAAGCTTTAACACAAATGCACCCATAGTAATGTCAAAGTAACCTGAACCTATATTGCTTGTGACAACAGAGGATAGCTGTTTTTCTCTGCTTCCTGTCAAAAACACTATTTGTAACATTTATTCAGTGTTTAATGTTTTGTTTCTCATTATCTCTATTGCTAAGCTGTGAGCTATTCAGATTAATCACAAAATCACTGCTCAGTTCTCTACTTCTGCTTTTATGCAGGCTATTGTTGTTCCTCCTGATTGATTGTACTATAAAGTAATGTAATATCTACAGTTCATTAGATTGAAGCCATTGTGGCCATGCCCAAGATCATGTGAGCATTCTCTTAGTGATGAAATTGACTGCTTTGTGAATAACAGTGGTATACATTTTTTGGGCAATGCTGCTTGATTTTTTAACATGTCAATCGGTCTATGGACAAAAGTTTGTTACATGGAGACAATCCCTTTCAAATGATGTTACCCAACTAACACAGTATCTCTATTAAACAAGGTAGTGAATAGCTTGCTGACTGCTGGGGTGAAAACTAGGCTTTGCAGTTCAATCCTAAATGGAGCACAAGTGCACATGTTCGTATGCTTGGCCGCCACTATATTCATTGCCTATGGAACTGCCTAATGCAATGACATATAAGTGGAGGTTGAACATGTGCACCTCTCCCACATTCAAGATGGACCTGCAAAGCCTCATTCTTTGAATTCCAATGCTAAGTTCTGGAAATCAATGGGGGTACCAGCGATCAGATCATGAATGATCACTCAGCTATCCTTTATCCTAAGGATAGGGATTTTTTGTGAATAGCTATTTAATCTTTGTTTTGGAGTTATTCTAGTGCTGTGCTCAGCATTCAGAGGTAATCAGGTGACACTTTTTGTAACGGGAGTGGCGGAACCACCGTGCCGTGATCCAAAGAGAGCCTGGATATGTGTAATTAGGTGTACACTTGACTTTTCACTAGAGCCCCTGATGGTGGGGTTAGATATGGCTCCAGATAGACACCAGGTGCTAGACCAGGACAGAGCTCGACTAATAGCAGCTGACCCCAATGGGGCAAGAAGCTGTAACGACCCAGAAGGAAAGTTCAGCTGGTATAGGCTGGCACAGCAAGGACACAGGAATAGCAGGTGTTGGCGGGATGGCTGGTATACAAACAGACACAGGCAGGTACAGCTGGTATACAGGAAGTCACTGGTATGCGCAGGCAAGTATGACTGGTATACAGGCAGTCACTGGCAGGTGCAGGCAGGTACGGCTGTTATACAGGTGGGCACTGCAACTGCAGGCAGGTATGACAAGTATGGCTGGTATACATGTAGGTACTGACAGGTGCAGGCAGGTACATCTGGTATAGAGGCAGGCACTGGCATGTGGAGGCAGGTACGGCTAGTATACAGGTAGGCACGTGAGACTACCATCAATTTATAGACAATAATCTTAGCTATCTCATTCCTAAATTTAATTTGCAACTATTTAGCCCATTATTAGTTCTGCAGATTCTTTTGTGTCAAATTTAACCCCTTTACCCCCAAGGGTGGTTTGCACGTTAATGACCGGGCCAATTTTTACAATTCTGACCACTGTCCCTTTATGAGGTTATAACCCTGGAACGCTTCAACGGATCCCAGTGATTATGACAATGTTTTCTCGTGACATATTGTACTTCATGATAGTGGTAAAATTTCTTTGATATTACCTGCGTTTATTTGTGAAAAAACAGAAATTTGGCGAAAATTTTGAAAATTTCGCAATTTTCCAACTTTTAATTTTTATGCAACTAAATCACAGAGATATGTCCCACAAAATACTTAATAAGTAACATTTTACACATGTCTACTTTACATCAGCACAATTTTGGAACCAACATTTTTTTTGTTAGGGAGTTATAAGGGTTAAAAGTTGACCAGCAATTTCTCATTTTTACAACACCATTTTTTTTTAGGGACCACATCTCATTTGAAGTCATTTTGAGGGGTCTATATGATAGAAAATACCCAAGTGTGACACCATTCTAAAAACTGCACCCATCAAGGTGCTCAAAACCACATTCAAAAAGTTTATTAACCCTTCGGGTCTTTCACAGGAATTTTTGGAATGTTTAAATAAAAATGAACATTTAACTTTTTTTTCACAAAAAATTTATTTCAGCTCCAATTTGTTTTATTTTAACAGGAGAAAATGGACCTCGAATGTTGTAGTACAATTTGTCCTGTGTACGCCGATACCCCATATGTGGGGGTAAACCACTGTTTGGGCGCATGGGAGAGCTCGGAAGGGAAGGAGCGCCGTTTGACTTTTCAATGCAAAATTGACAGGAATCGAGATGGGACGCCATGTTGCGTTTGGAGAGCCACTGATGTACCTACACATTAAAACCCCCCACAAGTGACACCATTTTGCAAAGTAGACCCCCTAAGGAACTTATCTAGAGGTGTGGTGAGCACTTTGACCCACCAAGTGCTTCACAGAAGTTCATAATGCAGAACCGTAAAAATAAAAAATCATATTTTTTCACAAAAATTATCTTTTCGCCCCCAATTTTTTATTTTCCCAAGGGTAAGAGAAGAAATTGGACCCCAAAAGTTGTTGTACAAAATGTCCTGAGTACCCTGATACCCCATATGTGGGAGTAAACTACTGTTTGGGCGCATGGGAGAGCTTGGAAGGGAAGGAGCGCCGTTTCACTTTTCAATGCAAAATTGACAGGAATTGAGATGGGACGCCATGTTGCGTTTGGAGAGCCACTGATGTGCCTAAACATTGAAACCCCCCACAAGTGACACCATTTTGGAAAGTAGACCCCCTAAGGAACTTATCTAGAGGTGTGGTGAGCACTTTGACCCACAAAGTGCTTCACAGAAGTTTATAATGCAGAGCCGTAAAAATAAAACAAAAATTTTTTCCCACAAAAATTATTTTTTAGCCCACAGTTTTGTATTTTCCCGAGGGTAACAGGAGAAATTGGACCCCAAAAGTTGTTTTCCAATTTGTTCTGAGTGCGCTGATACCCCATACGTGAGGGGAACCACCGTTTGGGCGCATGGGAGGGCTTGGAAGGGAAGGAGCGCCATTTGGAATGCAGACTTAGATGGAATGGTCTACAGGCATCACATTGCGTTTGCAGAGCCCCTTATGTACCTAAACAGTAGAAACCCTCCACAAGTGACACCATTTTGGAAAGTAGACCCCCTAAGGAACTTATCTAGATGTGTTGTGAGAGCTTTGAACCCCCAAGTGTTTCACTACAGTTTATAACGCAGAGCTGTGCAAATAAAAATTATTTTCCACAAAAATTATTTTTTAGCCCCCAGTTTTGTATTTTCCAAGGGTAACCGGAGACATTTGACCCTAAATATTGTTGTTTAATTTGTCCTGAGTACGCTGATACCCGATATGTGGGGGGGGGAACCACCGTTTGAGCGCATGGCAGAGCTCGGAAGGGAAGGAGCATCATTTGGAATGCAGACTTAGATGGATTGGTCTGCAGGCGTCACATTGCATTTGCAGAGCCCCTAATGTACCCAAACAGTAGAAACCCCTCACAAGTGACCCCATATTGGAAAGTAGACCCCCCAAGGAACTTATATAGATGTGTTGTATGAACTTTGAACCCCAAGTGTTTCACTACAGTTTATAACGCAGAGCCGTGAAAATAAAAATAAAAAAATGTTCCCCCCAAAATTATTTTTTAGCCCCCAGTTTTGTATTTTCCCGAGGGTAACAGGAGAAATTGGACCCCAAAAGTTGATGTCCAATTTGTCCTGAGTACGCTGATACCCCCATATGTGGGGGGAACCACCGATTGGGCGCATGGGAGGGCTCGGAAGGGAAGAAGCGCCATTTGGAATGCAGACTTAGATGGAATGGTCTGCAGGCGTCACATTGCGTTTGCAGAGCCCCTATTGTACCTATACAGTAGAAACCCCCCACAACTGACCCCATGTTGGAAACTAGACCCCCCATGGAACTTATCTAGATGTGTTCTGAGAACTTTGAGCCCCCAAGTGTTTCACTACAGTTTATAACGCAGAGCCGTGAAAATAAAAAAAAAATTTTTCCACAAAAATTATTTTTTAGCCCCCAGTTTTGTATTTTCCCAAGGGTAACAGGAGAAATTGGACCCCAAAAGTTGTTATCTAATTTGTCCTGAGTACGCTGATACTCCATATGTTGGGATAAACTCCTGTTTGGGCACACGGGAGAGCTCGGAAGGGAAGGAGCTATAATTTTTCCATATTTTGGTCCACAGAGTCATGTGAGGTCTTGTTTTTTGCAGGACGAGTTGACGTTTTTATTGGTAATATTTTCGGGCGCGTGACATTTTTTGATCGCTTTTTATTCCGATTTTTGTGAGGCAGAATGACCAAAAACCCGCTATTCATGAATTTCTTTTGGGGGAGGCGTTTATACCGTTCCGCATTTGGTAAAATTGATAAAGCAGTTTTATTCTTCAGGTCAGTACTATTACAGCGATACCTCATTTATATCTCTTTTATGTTTTGGCGCTTTTATACGATAAAAACTATTTTATAGAAAAAATAATTATTTTTGCATCGCTTTATTCTGACGACTATAACTCTTTTATTTTTTTGCTGATGATGCTGTGTCGTGGCTCGTTTTTTGCTGGATAAGATGACGTCTTCAGTGGTACCATGGTTATTTGTATCTGTCTTTTTGATCGCATGTTATTCCACTTTTTGTTCAGCGGTATGATAATAAAGCATTGTTTTTTGCCTTGTTTTTTTTTTTTCTTACGGAGTTTACTGAAGGGGTTAACTAGTGAGACAGTTTTATAGGTTGGGTCGTTACGGACGCGGCGATACTAAATATGTGTACTTTTATTGTTTTTTTTTTTATTTAGATAAAGAAATGTATTTATGGGAATATTTTTTTTTTTCACTATTTAGGAATTATTTTTTTTTTACACATGTGCAAATTTTTTTTTTTTAACTTTTTTACTTTGTCCCAGGGGGGGACATCACAGATCGCTGATCTGACAGTTTGCACAGCACTCTGTCAGATCAGCGATCTGACTTAGAGCACTGCAGGCTTACCAAGTGCCTGCTCTGAGCAGGCACTTGATAAGCCACCTCCCTCCCTGCAGGACCCGGATACCGCGTCCATTTTGGATCCGGGCCTTGCTGCAGGGAGGAAGGTAGGAGACCCTCACAGCAACGCGATCACATCGCGTTGCTGAGGGGGGCTCAGGGAAGCCCGCAGGGAGCCCCCTCCCTGTGCGATGCTTCCCTATACCGCCGGCACACTGCGATCATGTTTGATCGCGGTGTGCCGGGGGTTAATGTGCCAGTGGCGGTCCGTGACCGCTCCTGGCTCATAGTGCCGGATGTCAGCTGCGATAGGCAGCTGACACCCGGCCGCGATCGGCCGCACTCCCCCCGTGTGCGCGGCCGATTGCGTATGACGTACTATCCCGTCGGTGGGCATACGGGCCCACCCCACCTCGACGGGATAGTACGTCATATGTCAGAAAGGGGATACATTTTAAGTAAAATTTTTGTTATTTTCTAAATCTACCTTTGTTTTTAAACATTGCCTGAATCCCTATGTGCATACTGTGAATCAAATTTAAGCATTGACTGAAATCTGATCACAGGCCTATTCTAACCTTTTCCAAAGTGGGTGCATGCTGATCTTGGGTATGTATGCAGCTTTTGCTATAACTCTACCCACAAGTATTTGATTGGGTTGAGGTCTGGGGACTGTGGAGGCCAATCCAGCACCGCTACTTCATTGTCATTGAACCATTTTTAACCATACTTGTTGTATGCTACGGGTCATTGTCCAGCTGAAACACCATGTTGTCCTTTTCTTAGCCATAATACTAGAGTGCACGAAGCAACTCATCTTGTAGCATACTAAGATATAGCTTATCAGGACTAAGGAAGTGGACCCTCTGGGTCATGGCTACAGAGCCCCCGAGGACGAGTGAACCAGATGATGCCACCCCCTGTACAGGGAGAGTTAGGGACAGGCCCAAGGAGGGTGAAGCCGCAACTGCCAGAGCCAAAGGGATGACTGAAGTTAGAACACAGAGAGAACGGCAGACGGAGGGAAGACGGAACTAGTGAACTGACTAGAATTGCAGAGGCACTGGACAGATGGAGGCAGCAAAGATAAGGTACTGACTGGTAAGATGCTAGCACACGATAGTTGGAGACAACAGAGACTCAGGACTGGCAGGGTACGGCAGGAACACAGGACTGGCAAGGTAAGGCAGGAACGCAGAGCTGGCAGGAGACGGCAAGAACACAGGACTGGCAGGAGGTGGCAGGACCACAGGACGGGCAGGACATGGCAGGAACACAGGGCTGACAGGAAGGCAGGAACACAGCACTGGCAGGAACGGCAGGAATACAGGATTGGCAGGACTTGGCAGGAACATAGGAATGGCAGGACATGGCAGGAACACAGGACTGGCTGGACACGGCAGGAACACAGGACTGGCGGGACAAGGCAGGAACACAGGACTGGCAGGACACGGCAAACAGAGACAGTAAGAGACACAGCAAAGATTCACAGATCTGAGCTTAGGAACCTGAGGAGATGCTGGCGGTAAGCCAGCGAACGCAATAGATGCAAAGGCGTCTGAGCAGGGCAAGCGCTGGGAAGAAGGACCCGACGGACGCCGCCATATTGGAGGTGGAGCCGCCGGGTCACGACCTCCCAGAAGCCCCAGCGACAAAAGGAGCGCTTCTGCACATGCGCGGAGCACAAAATGGACGAGCGCCGGAGAAGCTGGAAGACGGAAAGCAGGAGGGAGCATCAGGAGTGTGCCGGCCGGACAGGTGAGTACGAGGAAGCGGCGTAACATAGCTCATAATTGAGGCCACCATTGATACTGGTCAAGTATCCAACACCTTTGTTTCTGATGCAACCCCATATCAAGAGGCTTCCTCCACCAAACTTGACAGTATCTTAAATTTCTCAATCCATTAACTCATTTTTCCCTTGTTTTCTTCCAAACTCATTTGCACCTATCAGAGCCTAATCCATTGACTTTCATCTCATCACTCCGAATAACCCTTTTCAAGACTTCTATTGTCAATTTTTCCTGTTTTTTTTGTAAACTTGAGCCAACGCTTCTTATGATGATAATGTAGTCAAGGCAGCTTCACCTTTTGTCGGGCCACTATTCCAGAAGTGTGTAACATGCATTGGAGAGTGCTTGCAGGGACGTCTGTGATATCAGTATTACAAAGCATATGAGCCACATAAACTGTCGCACCAGAACTGATCAACCTTGTGATGAGTTGACTTGTTGACGCCGATATTTTGCCTGAACATCCACGTTTTTGGCTTTTGAATGGATAAATGGACTTCATTTTGTATTTTTCCAAATGTTATGGCACTCACATGATGCAGTTTTGCAATTGTCTTGGCTAATAACTTGGATGACGCGGTTTCTCTTTTCTTGGGAAATCTTCTCTTGGGAAATCTCTGCTACTCGATTCGAATCAGTGACCTTTCACTTGGGAGTCAACCTAAAAATACACTGAGCTATTAGGAAATGTGAGAACAGGTGGTAATTTGTAGAAAACAGCAAGAAATTTTGTTTCCACCACTAGGAGCAGAACATTCAATTGTCATTACAATGGCATGAAAAGAATCTGCATAAGTAATCATGTGCTAAATAGTTGCAAGTCAAATTTATGTATGAGATAGCCAAGATGATTGTTTACAAAATGATGGTAGTCTCATGTTTGAAGCAGAAGTGGATGGTAAGATATGGAGGCTGAAGTCAAAAGTTCAAAACATCATTACTCTTTTGCTTATATTAACCCCTTAGTGACAGAGCCAATTTGGTACTTAATGACCGAGCCAATTTTTGCAATTCTGACCACTGTCACTTTATGAGGTTATAACTCTGGAACGCTTCAACGGATCCCGCTGATTCTGAGATTGTTTTTTCGTGACATATTGTACTTCATGTTAGTGGTAACATTTCTTCGATATTACTTGCGATTATTTATGAAAAAAACGGAAATATGGCGAAAATTTTTAAAATTTTGCAATTTTCAAACTTTGTATTTTTATGCCCTTAAATCAGAGAGATATGTCACGAAAAATAGTTAATAAATAACATTTCCCACATGTCTACTTTACATCAGCACAATTTTGGAAACAAAATTATTTTTTGTTAGGGAGTTATAAGGGTTAAAAGTTGACCAGCAATTTCTCATTTTTACAACACCATTTTTTTTTAGGGACCACATCACATTTGAAGTCATTTTGAGGGGTCTATATGATAGAAAATAATGAAGTGTGACACCATTCTAAAAACTACACCCCTCAAGGTTCTCAAAACCACATTCAAGAAGTTTATTAACCCTTTACGTGCTTCACAGGAACTGAAACAATGTGGAAGGAAAAAATGAACATTTAACTTTTTTTTGCAAACATCTTAATTCAGAACCATTTTTTTTATTTTCACAAGTGTAAAAACAGAAATGTAACCATAAATTTTGTTATGCAATTTCTCCTGAATACGCCAATACCCCATATGTGGGGGTAAACCACTGTTAGGGCGCACCGCAGAACTTAGAAGTGAAGGAGCGCCGTTTGACTTTTTCAATGCAGAATTGGCTGGAATTGAGATCGGACGCCATGTCACGTTTAGAGAGCCCCTGATGTGCCTAAACAGTGGAAACCCCCCACAAGTGACACCATTTTGGAAACTAGACCCCTTAAGGAACTTATCTAGATGTGTGGCGAGCACTTTGAACCCCCAAGTGCTTCACAGAAGTTTATAACGTAGAGCCGTGAAAATAAAAAAATCGCTTTTGTTTACACAAAAATGATCTTTTTGCCCACAAATTCTTATTTTCACAAGGGTAACAGGAGAAATTAGACCACAAAAGTTGTTGTGCGATTTCTCCTGAATACGTCGATACCCCATATGTGGGGGTAAACCACTGTTTGGGCGCACCGCAGAGCTTGGAAGTGAAGGAGCGCCGTTTTACTTTTTCAATGTAGAATTGGCTGGAATTGAGATTGGACGCCATGTCGCGTTTGGAGAGCCCCTGATGTGCCTAAACAGTGGAAACCCCCCACAAGTGACACCATTTTGGAAACTAAACCCCTTAAGGAACTTATCTAGATGTGTGGCGAGCACTTTGAACCCCCATGTGCTTCACAGAAGTTTATAACGTAGAGCCGTGAAAAAAAAAAAATCGCATTTTTTCTACAAAAATGATCTTTTTGCCCACAAATTTTTATTTTCACAAGGGTAACAGGAGAAATTAGACCACAAAAGTTGTTGTGCAATTTCTCCTGAGTACGCTGATACCCAATATGTGGGGGTAAACCACTGCTAGGGCGCACCGCAGAGCTTGGAAGAGAAGGAGTGCCGTTTTACTTTTTCAATGTAGAATTGGCTGGAATTGAGATCGGACGCCATGTCGCGTTTGGAGAGCCCCTGATGTGCCTAAACAGTAGAAATCCCCCACAAGTGACCCCATTTTGGAAACTAGACCCCCCATGGAACTTATCTAGATGTGTGATGAGAACCTTGAATGCCCAAGTGCTTCACAGAAGTTTATAATGCAGAGCCGTGAAAATAAAAAATATTTTTTTTTTCCACAAAAAAGATATTGTAGCCCCCAAGTTTTTATTTTTACAAGGGTAACAAGAGAAATTGGACCCCAAAAGTTGTTGTCCAATTTGTCTTGAGTATGCTGGTACCCCATATGTGGGGGTAAACCACTGTTTGGGCGCACGGCAGAGCTCGGAAGGAAGGAGCGCCGTTTTGGAATGCAGACTTTGATAGAATGGTCTGCGGGTATTATGTTGCATTTGCAGAGCCCCTGATGTACCTAACCAGTAGAAACCCTCCACAAGTGACCCCATTTTGGAAACTAGACCCCCCAAGGAACTTATCTAGATGTGTGGTGAGAACTTTGAATGCCCAAGTGCTTCACAGAAGTTTAGAATGCAGAGTCGTGAAAATAAAAAATATTTTTTTTTTCACAAAAAAGATTTTGTAGCCCCCAAGTTTTTATTTTCACAAGGGTAACAGGAGAAATTGGACTGCAATAGTTGTTGTCCAATTTATCCCGAGTACGCTGATGTGCCATATGTGGGGGTAAACCACTGTTTGGGCGCACGGCAGAGCTCGGAAGGGAAGGAGCGCCTTTTTGGAATGCAGACTTTGATAGAATGGTCTGTGGGCATTATGTTGCGATTGCAGAGCCCCTGATATACCTAAACTGTAGTAACCCCCCACAAGTGACCCCATTTTGGAAACTAGACCCCCCAAGGAACTTATCTAGATGTGTGGTGAGAACTTTGAATGCCCAAGTGCTTCACAGAAGTTTAGAATGCAGAGTCGTGAAAATAAAAAAATATTTTTTTTTTTCACAAAAAAGATTTTGTAGCCCCCAAGTTTTTATTTTCACAAGGGTAACAAGAGAAATTGGACCCCAGAAGTTGTTGTCCAATTTATCCCGAGTACGCTGATGCCCCATATGTGGGGGTAACCCACTGTTTGGGCGCACGGCAGAGCTCAGAAGGGAGGGAGCACCATTTGACTTTTTGAGCGCAAAATTGGCTGTTGTGTTTGGAGACCCCCTGATGTACCTAAACAGTGGAAACCCCCCAATTCTAGCTCCAACCCCTAACCCTAATCCCAACCTGATCCATAATCCTAATCACTAACCCTAACCATAATCACAACCCTTACCCCAAAACAACCCTAATGTCAACCCTAACCATAACCCTAATCAAAACCCTAAATCCAACACACCCCTAATCCTAATCTCAACCCTAACCCTAATCCCAATACACCCCTAATCACAACCCTAACCTTAACCCTAATCCCAAACCTAACCCTAATCCCAAGCGTAACCCTAATGCCAACCCTAACCCTAATACCAACCCTAATCCAAACCCTAAACCTAATCCCAGCTCTAACCCTAACTTTAGCCCCAACCCTAGCCCTAACTTTAGCCCCAACCCTAACCCTAGCCCTAAGGCTACTTTCACACTTGCGTTGTTTGGCATTCCGTCGCAATCCGTCATTTTGGACAAGAAACGGATCCTGCAAATGTGCCCGCAGGATGCGTTTTTTGCCCATAGTATTGCCGACGGATCGTGACGGATGGCCACACGTCGCGTCCGTCGTGCACTGGATCAGTTGTGTTTTGGCGGAGCGTCGGCACAAAAAAACGTTCAATGAAACGTTTTTTTGTACGTCGCATCCGCCATTTCTGACCGCGCATGCGTGGCCGTAACTCCGCCCCCTCCTCCCCAGGACATAGATTGGGCAGCGGATGCGTTGAAAAACTACAGCTGCTGCCCACGTTGTGCACAATTTTCACAACGTGCGTCGGTATGTCGGGCCGACGCATTGCGACGGCCCCGTACCGACGTAAGTGTGAAAGAAGCCTAACCCTAAATTTAGCCCCAACCCTAACCCTAAATTTAGCCCCAACCCTAACCCTAAATTTAGCCCCAACCCTACCCCTAACCCTACCCCTAACCCTACCCCTAACCTAACCCTAGCCGTAACCCTACCCCTAACCCTAACCTAACCCTACCCCTAACCTAACCCTAGCCGTAACCCTACCCCTAACCTAACCCTACCCCTAACCCTACCCTAACCCTACCCCTAACCCTACCCCTAACCTAACCCTAACCCTAACCCTACCCCTAACCCTACCCCTAACCTAACCCTAGCCCTAACCCTACCCCTACCCTAACCCTACCCCTAACCCTACCCCTAACCCTACCCCTAACCCTACCCCTAACCTAACCCTAACCCTACCCCTAACCCTACCCCTAACCCTACCCCTACCCCTAACCTAACCCTACCCCTAACCCTACCCCTAACCCTACCCCTAACCCTACCCCTAACCCTACCCCTAACCCTACCCCTAACCCTACCCCTAACCCTAATTTTAGCCCTAACTGCTGTTCTCCTGCCGGCCGGCAGATGGAGACAGATGGCGGGCGCACTGGGCATGCGTCCGCCATGTTCTTCTGCCGGCGGCCAGGAGGAGCAGCAAGAGGATCCAGGGACCTAGGTGAGTATGCTAGGGTCCCCGAATCCCCCTATTTCTCTGTCCTCTGATGTGCGATCACATCAGAGGACAGAGAATTACACTTTACACTTTTTTTTTTTTTTTGCGGTCGCCGGTAAACAGTTAATTACCGGCGATCGCAAAACAGGGGTCGCTAAAACCGACCCCCGATCATGCTCTTTGGGGTCTCGGCTACCCCAGGCAGCCGAGACCCCAAAGATTCTCCCGGTGCCGGCCGGCGGGCGCACTGCGCATGCGCCCGCCATTTTGAAGATGGCGGCGCCCACCGGGAGACACGAGGAGCATCGGGGGAGCTAGGTGAGTATTGGGGGGCCACCTGGGACCCCTTTTCTCTGTCCTCCGATGTGCGATCACATCGGAGGACAGAGAAATTAAAAAGAGATCGCTTTTTTTTTTTTTTTTTTTTTTTTTTGCGATCGCCGGTAAACGGTTAATTACCGGCGATCGCAAATGCGGGGAGGGTTAAAAACCCCCCGAATCATGTTCTCTGGGGTCTCAGCTACCCTCGGCAGCCGAGACCCCGGAGAAAATCGGCCTGTGGGGGGCGCTATACACTTTTTCCACAGCGCCGTTAATTAACGGCGCTGTGGTTTAAGTACCCTTAGCGGCCGCCGTTAAAAGGCGTATCGGCGGTCGCTAAGGGGTTAAAGATATCTGTTATGTTTTTATTTATATTTTAATATTAATTGTATGAAGAGTTTGTAGCAGAATGCAATCACCATAGAGACACTTTACTGATTGTTTTATCTAATCTTTTTATCCAGAAAGACTTACTTCAATAAACATTCATGCGTCATACAGTGATTCACAAGGGGAGCAAATTATAAGCACCAGTCCACATACATTTCATGCTGGTGAGTAATGGCGGATTTTGTGGCAGATCATGCCTTTCATCTGTGTCTATTTACAGAGGCTTGGGAAAGTATTCACTCCCATTGGCATTTTTTATGTTGTGCTACTTCACAACTTGGAATTTTACTTTTCTTTTTTTCATGAAACGCTTGCATCAGTTCACATGCCTACAACTGTGAACATTCGGTTATCTTTTTATTGTGAAGCAAACATGAAATAGGACAAAATAACTGAAAACTTTGATGTGCATAGCTATTCATTCCCCTACAGTCAGTATATTGAACGGGGTGGGCCACTTATATGGATACACCTAAATAAAATGGGAATGGTTGGTGGCTAGTGTTGAGCATTCCAATACCGAGTTCCGATACTTTCAGTATATCGGATACCGAAATCGGAAGTTCCCATAATTAAAACAGCCAGAATTCAGCCAATGAGGAATGATTAGAAGTGTGGGCACATCCTGTTCTGCATGGTAGGCATGTAACTACTGGCATGGCTGTGATTGGCTGCTGAAATGATGTCATGATGCACTATAAAAGTTGCCGCCACCATTTTGGGTTCACTCTGCTGTGAATTCAGTTAGGGACAGGACGCTGTGTTCTGACTGAGGGCCAGTTTAGAGATAGCGATTTGCTTCATTGTGCTTTACCCAGGCTAATTTAGCAACTGCTGTGTGAGAACCATGTTTTTGCCTTGCAGCGCTGTTCACAGGTGTCTGCAAGGTGTCTGTGTGAGAGCAGCTCACTATGTAGTCTGGTCTGCAGCCACCGCTGGTTGTAGTCAGCTCAGGGTTCATCACTGCCTCATACCGTTCCATTGTCCGTTTTTCAATTAGTGCAGCCTGCTGCACATTTGTTCAAATTTATCCTATTAGTGACTCCCCATCCGTATACAGCTAGATTGTGGGAAACACTATAGGATTGCATAGAGGAGCTTGGACTAAACCTCCTCCACCTCCCCCAATACATCCTACATTATTCTTAGTTGTTTTCCTTCATGTAGAACTAACCTACAAGGAAAGAAAGGGTTTATTTTAATTCCAATATTTTTGTCCTATTGACTTGCATTGGTATCGGGTATCGGCGATATTCGATATTTTTTGAATATCGGCCGATACAATCCGATACCAATACTTATGGATATCGGAAGATATCGCTCAACACTATTGGTGGCACATTAGTATAGGGGAGGGGAAAAACATTTCAAGATGAGTGGTGACCATGGCGGCCATTTTGAAGTCGGCCATTTTGGATAAAACTTTGTTTTCCTATGGGAAGAGGGTCATGTGACACATCAGATTTATTGAGAATTTCACAATAAAAACAGTGGTGTGATTGGTTTTAACCTAACTTTTTTCTTTCATGAGTTATTTACAAGTTTATAACGAATTATAAAATGTGTTCAAATTGCTGCCCATTATGTTGGGTTGTCAATGCAACCTCTTCTCCCACTCGTGACACACTGAAATGCTAGCACAGGCTTCCAGTATCCATTGTTTCAGACGCTGCACATCTCGTATCTTTACAGCATAGACAATTGCCTTCACATGGCTCCAAAGCATCTGAAACAATGTATACTGGAAGCCTGTGCTAGCATTTCTTCTGCGGTGTTGCTATCAGTGTGTCAAGAGTGGAAAAAGAGGGTTGCATTGACAATTCAAGACAATGGGCAGCACTTTGAACACATTTTTAAGTGGTCATAAACTTATACATAACTCATGAAAGAATAAAGTTACCGTATATACTCGAGTATAAGCCGACCCGAGTATAAGCCGACCCCCCTAATTTTGCCACAAAAAACTGGGAAAACTTATTGACTCGAGTATAAGCCTAGGGTGGAAATGCAGCATTTACCGGTGAATTTCAAAAATAAAAATAGATCATTATTTCCCCATAGCTGTGCCGTATAGTGCTCTGCACCGTTCATATTGCCCCATATCTGGGCCCCATATAGTGCTTGCACCGTTCATATTGCCCCATATCTGTGCCCTATATGCTCTGCACCGTTCATATTGCCCCATATCTGTGCCCTATGTGCTCTGCACCATTCATACTGCCCCATATAGTGCTCTGCACCATTCATATTTCCCTATAGATGTTCCACAAATCTGTGCCGCTGCTGCAATAAAAAAAAAAAAAAAAGCCATACTCACCTCTCCTAATTGCAGCTCCCGGCGTCTTGTTCCGGCGTCCGGTCCCGGCGTCTCTGCGCTCTGACTGATCAGGCAGAGGGCGCCGCGCACACTATATGCGTCATCGCGCCCTCTGACCTGCACAGTCAGAGCGGAGATAAACGCCGGGAAGATGGAGCGGCGCCCGGCGGCTGGATTGGGGACAGGTAAGTATGACATACTTACCTAGTTCCAGCGATCCTGGCGCTCCCCGCCTGTCACACTGTCTTCTGTGCTGCAGCTCTTCCTGTCAGCGGTCACCGGCACCGCTGATTAGAGAAATGAATAGGCGGCTCCACCCCTATGGGAGGTGGAGCCGCCTATTCATTTTTCTAATGAGCGGTCCCATGTGACCGCTGAAGAGTGGAAGAAGCTGCAGCACAGAATATCGTGGGACGGCAGGGGGAGCGCCAGGATCGCTGGGACTAGGTAAGTATACCTCAGCGCCCTCTCCCCCTCACCCGCCGACCCCACCGCTACCGTGACTCGAGTATAAGCCGAGAGGGGCACTTTCAGCCCAAAAATTTGGGCTCAAAATCTTGGCTTATACTCGAGTATATACGGTACATTAAAACCAAGCACGCCATTGTTTTTCTTGTGAAATTCTCAATAAGTTTGATGTGTCACATGACCCTCCCCATAGAAAAAAATAAAGTTGGATCCAAAATGGCCGACTTCGAAATGGCCACCATGGTCACCACCCATCTTGAAAAGTTTTTCCCCTCCCATATACTAATGTGCCACAAACAGGAAGTTGATATCACCAACCATTCCTATTTTATTTAGGTGTATCCATATAAATGACCCACTCTGTACAGTACAAAACGTTTTGGCTGTTATTTTCACTATGCAGCCTTCATCAGGTAAAAAATAAACAACATGTAAAAGCACTATGAGGGCAGTCCCACACGTCCAGATAATTCCGGTACCGGAAAAATCGGTACCGGAATTATCCGTGTCCGTGTGCCCGTGCGTTTCTGTGGCACATCAGTGTGGCACACGAGCGGCACACATGTGCTGCCTGTGTGCCCACTGGGTACCACACGCAGCATGCAGGAGACAGCGCTAAAGTTTAGCGCTGTCCCCTGCATCTGGTGCTGAAGCCTCCATTCATATCTTCCCTGCAGCAGCGTTTGCTGTAGAGAAGATATGAATATTCCTTTTTTTTGTTTGTTTCCCGTGTTTAAAATAAATATCCATGTCACTACCCCCCTCCCACACCCTGTGTGCCCTTCTACTGTATGAGCGGTCACGTGGGGCCGCCGATTACAGTCAGGAATATGCGGCTCCACCTCCCATAGGGGTGGAGCCGCATATTCATTACTGTAAATGAGCAGCCCCACGTGACCGCTCATACAGTAGAAGGTGCGGCCAGGACAGGAAGCAGCGCCAGACAGCGAGGGAGCCGGGTGAGTATTTTAAGAACAGCGGGCGGGCGCACAGGGGTGGTGACATGGATATTTATATTAAGCATGAGAAACAAACAAAAAAATGGAGTATTCATATCTTCTCTACAGCAAACACTGCTGCAGGGAAGAAATGAATGGGGCTTCAGCACCAGTGGGGGGACAGCGCTTACTATAGACAACGTCCATGTGCGGTACGTGTTTTACACGGACCCATTGACTTTAATGGGTCTGTGTAATCCGTGCGCTCCTACGAACACTGACATGTCTCCGTATTTGGCACACAGAGACAAGGTCTGCAAAAAATCAATGACATCTGCACAGATGCATTGATTTCAATGTGTCTACGAGTGTCAGTGGCTCCGATACGTGAGGAAACTGTCACTTCACGTACCGGAGCCACTGACATGTGAAACCGGCCTAAAATGGTATTACAACCTCAAAGCTTTCTTGTTTATGAAGGTTTCTAGCAGTCATTAGCAGGGCGGGACCCGAAATATCCTCCCTGCCAAATGTCTGCATAATTACGTCTAAAGAGACTTAGTTTTCTTAATGAAATACCGTTTATACTCACTTATAAGCCGAGTTTTTCAGCACTATTTTTGTGCTGAAAATGCCCCCCTCGGCTTATACATGAGCCAACTGTTCCAGAGGGCCGGCGGAGAAGGGGGAGTGGTGGAGCAACGGATCACAGAGGCAGGAGCCGGCGGCTGTGGCTAAAGTCTGCGCCACTGCTATAATAGCAGACAGTGCAAGCCGCAGCCACCGGCTTCCAGCACACAATCTACTCACCTTCCGGTGCACCCTTGCTAGCACTGCATCTCATTCGTTCTGGCGCCAGCAGCTCTTCTGGCTGAGCAGTTCCATGACCCCGCTCATTAAGGTAATGAATATGCACATCTCTCCACTCCCATAGGCGTGGAGTGCATATACATTAACTTAATGAGCGGGCCCACGTGATCGCTCGGCCGGAAGAGCTGCTGATGACGAAGCAAATGAGATGCATTGCCACCGAGGGTGCGCAGGAGGGTAAATAGGATTTTTTTTAACAGAATCATGCATACAAGGATAGGGGATAAGGAGCCCATGCATACCAGGCAGGGACGGGGGAGCCATGCATACTATTACAGGGAAGGGGGAGCCATGCATACAATGACAGGGAAGGGGGAGCCATGTATACAATAACAAGGATGGGGAGCCATGCATACAATGACAGGGACGGTGGAGCCATGCATACCAGGATGGGGATGAGGAGACAATGCATACCCGGCTTATACTCAAGTCAATAAGCTTACCCAGTATTTTGTGGCAAAATTAGGTGCCTCGGCTTATATTTGGATCAGCTTATACTCGAATATATATGGTAATATGACAATATAGTTTTTTTGTTACCTCATGAAGGATGAATAGTGAAAATAGCAGCCTTAATGTGTTATACTGTATTTTTATTTTTAATATTTTATTTTTGAGAAATTAAATTACTCTTTTTAAATATTTTTTCCTTGGATTTGGATATATTTAAGAAATTCTAAAGTGTTTTGCTCCAAATTTGCATGGAGTTCCTCTTCATACAAAAAACAATGGTGGAATTGCACTTTTATTTGCAATTTCACCACATTTGGAATTTTTTCCCATTTTACAATACAGAATATGTTAAAATCAATGAATCCATTCAAAAGTACAACTTGTCTCACAAAAAAAAGCACTCACATGGCCATATTGATGGAAAAATAAAAAGTTATGGCCGTGGGAGGAAGAAGAGCAAAAATGGAAACACAAAAACGGAAATACCCCCGGTCCTTAAAGGGTTAATCTGCAGGTTAATAGCATTCCAAAGCTTCCTGGCCTCTGCACTGAAAGCCTGGTTAACAGGACTAAATTAATTTTAATCCTTCCTGCAGCCTCTGGCTTTCAGTCGTAGAGTCGCGGCTGGTGCAGCTTCAGTCACTGCTCAGTATATTAGTGAGTTACATACATTATTATTACATGCAGAGATTGCTGTTTACAAAACCTCATAAGGATACTTGAAAAATAAGAGAAATCAAAGATGACTTTACTGCATGTATAATGGAAGATAATGTCTCAGGAATAAAGATTATTTGTGTAATTTTCTGTTAAATTTCACTGTAGGTAAATTAAACAATTAAGAAGCAATATTTTAGCGACAATTCTAAAGGCCATGTTCACACGATCCTTTTTTTCATGCGGAATTGCCGCGATTTTCCCGCTGCGGGTCCGCAGCTGTTTTCGATGCAGGGTACATTACATTGTACCCTATGGAAAACAGGAACTGCTGTGCCCACAATGCGGAAAATAAAATAAAAAACCGCGCTGAATAGCTGCGGGAAAAAAGAAGTACCATGTCACTTCTTTTTTCGGAGCCGCAGCGGTTCTGCACCCATTGACCTCCATTGTGAGGTCAAACCCGCAGTAAAACCCGCAGATGAAAAAAATATCTGCGGGTTTTACTGCGGTTTGTGGTGCCGAACCGCTGCAGCAGGAAGTGCGGGGAAGCGGGCGGAAGTGCGTGGGCGGAGTGTGGCTGCCCCCCCCGTGCTCCGATCCCGCCCCCCCGTGCTCCAATCCCACCGCCCCGTGCTCCGATGCCCCCCCCAGTGCTCCGATGCCCCCCCGTGCCCTAATCTCCCCCCCTTATACTTACCCGGCGTCCCGGTGTCCGTCCGGCCGTCTTCTCCCTGGGCGCCACCATCTTGCAAAATGGCGGGAGCATGCGCAGTGCGCCCGCCGAATCTGCCGGCCGGCAGATTCGTTCCAAAGTGCATTTTGATCACTGAGATATAACCTATCTCAGTGATCAAAATAAAAAAAAATAGTAAATGACACGCCCCCCCCCTTTGTCACCCCCATAGGTAGGGACAATAAAACATTTTTTTTTTTCCACTAAGGTTAGAATAGGGTTAGGGGTAGGGTTAGGGGTAGGGTTAGGGGTAGGGGTAGGGTTAGGGGTAGGGGTAGGGTTAGGGTTAGGGGTAGGGTTAGGGGTAGGGGTAGGGTTAGGGTTAGGGGTAGGGTTAGGGGTAGGGTTAGGGGTAGGGTTAGGGGTAGGGTTAGGGTTAGGGGTAGGGGTAGGGTTAGGGGTAGGGTTAGGGGTAGGGTTAGGGTTAGGGTTAGGGGTACGGTTAGGGGTAGGGTTAGGGTATTTTCAGCAATTTTAAAAACTGCATAAAAAAAAGGATCAAAAAAAGGATCAAAAAAAGGATCAAAAAACGCATCAAAAAAGGACAAAAAAAGGACCAAAAAAAGGACCTGCGTTTTCTGCCAAGAGCTGCAGTTTTTTAAAAAACAGTCCTGAAAAAAAAAGGATGGAAATCAGGAACGTGTGAACATACCCAAATAATACATGTGTTTATTAACCAGTCAGTGATGTTTTGTCTTTTAGATGCAGTGATTTATATAATTGCTTACACTTCTGGGATAATACTTATTTCTGGGATTATTCTTTTGACTTTACTTCAAACACGGTAAGAACAGTATATATAGGATACAAAAATGAGTCAGTTGTTAGTTTCCATTTCTTGTTCCCAATAGTAATAAAATTGTGTGAGCACTATTCTTGTCATATAATATTTTAATACAGTTTTCAAAGAAGAGAGCAAGAAAGCTATCTGACAGCTCTGGTGGTACGATATCTTCTGGAGAACAAAATGATAGGATTACGTTTATCTATTCTTATATAATCTGTCATGGCAGCACCAGAAAAATACGTTATACATTATATTGTTGAATCTCTAGAATATTATGTTAAACTGACTTAACCCCTTAACGACCGCCGATACACCTTTTAGCGGTGGCAGTTGAGGGTACTTATTCCTCAGCTCCCCCAGCATCATAAAATCTCTGGAGTCTTGGCTACAGGGGCAGCTGAGACCACGTAGAACATGATTCGGGTCAGTTTTTACCATCCCCAGTGTTACGATTGCCGCAATTCACCGAATAACGGCAACCGCAAAAAAAAGTCAGATTTCCTGATTATTTCTCTCTTCCCTGATATGATCTAGCAGACAAGAGGAGAGATAAATGTGGTCTCCTGAGCCCCCCTGGTACTTCCAGCTATGCCACTTGGCCATCCATGTCATCTTCCCAGAAGAAAATGGTGGGTGCATGTGCAATGCGCCCACCGATATCTGCCGGCTGTCACCCAGGAACAATAGGAGATTTTTCCTATTGGTTAATTTTGATTCCTGCAATAGACGCTATCACAGTGATTAAAAAAATAATAAATCAAACCCTCCTTTATCACCCCCTTAGTTAGGTAATAAATAATAAAATAAAAGAAATGTATTTTTTACATTAGGTTTAGAGTTGGGCTAGGGTTATGGTTAGGATTAGGGTTAGGGTTGGGTTAGGGTTAGAGTTGGGGATAGGGTTAGAATTGGGGCTATGGTTAGGGTTGTGTTGGGGATAGGGTGGTGTTGTGGTTAAGGTTGTGGTTAGGGTTATGGTTGTGGTTAGGGTTGGGATTAGGGTTAGGGATGTGTTGAGGTTAGGGTTTGGATTAGGGCTGTGTTAGGATTGTACTTAGAATGGGGAGGTTCCACTGTTCAGGGGGTCTACAATCGCAACATGCTGCCCACCATTGATTCCAGCCAATTTTGAGTTCAAAAAGTCAAATGGTGCTCCCTCCCTTCTGAGCCATGCCATGCGCCCAAACAGTTCCTTTCCCCCACATACGGGGTATCAGTGTACTCAGGAGAAATTGCACATAAATTTTGTGATCCATTTTCTCCTGTTACCCTTGTGAAAATAAAAAATATTGGTCTAAAGTAAATTTTTTGTGAAAAAAGAAAAATGTTCATTTTTTCCTTCCACATTGCTTTAGTTCTCGTAATGCAACTGAAGTTTTAATAAACTTCTTAAGTGTGATTTTGAGCACCCTGAGGGGTGAAGTTTTTAGAATAGTGTCATTTTGGGTGTTTTCTGTCATATTGACCCCCCCAAACTCACTTCAAATGTGAGGTGGTCCATAAAAAAAATGGTTTTATACATTTTGTTTGAAAAGAGAGAAATCGCTGGTCAACTTTAAACCCTTATAACGACCTAACAAAAAAAAATGTTTCTAAAATTGTGCTGATGTAAAGGAGACATGTATTAAATGTTATTTATTAACCCCTTCCTGACCTATGACGCATACGCTGCATCATGAAAGTCGGTGCCAATCCGACCTGTGACACAGCGTATGCATCATGGCGGGATCGCGTTCCTGCAGGTCGGGTGAAAGGGTTAACTGAAATTTCACCTGACATGCAGGTACAGGGGGACTTGTACTTTAGCCTAGGGGGGTGGCTTAGCCCCCACTTGCCTACGATCGCCCGGGTGACCACTTTGTCACTACCCCCCAGATCTGATTGGAGCTAGCGTCCATGTGACGCTATCTCTCCATTCAAATGTGGAGGAGTGGAGAAAACCATGGCTGCCTCACTGTCCAGCTTCATACCTTCCATGGAAGCTGAACAGCCAGGTGCCTGCATACTGCCCTGCCACATACCACGATTGCTGCCGCTGCTGCAATTGCCGCCGCTGTAATCACCGCCACCAGGTACTCCCCTCTGCTTCTCTTCCCCCCTTGCCTTGCGATTCCATGCCCCCGACCTTCGCTCCCTCCCCCCTGCCTCCCGGTGATCACCCCCTCCCCCTGCCCCAGAGATCAGCCCCCTGCTGCTGCCGGCTCCATTTATTCCTTCTGCTGCATCGCACCTGACAGTCATTGCCCTAGTGATCCCCCTGATCTTCCCCACTGATCGCCCCCCTGATCTTCCCCACTGATCACCCCTCTGATCTTCCCCACAGATCACCCCCCTGATCGCCCCCTGATCTTGCCGCCTGATCTTCCCCACTGATCTTCCCCACTGATTGCCCCCCTGATCTTCCCCACTGATCACCCCCCTGATCTTCCCCACTGATCTTCCCCACAGATCGCCTCCTGATGGCCCCCCTGATCTTCCTCACCGATCGCCCCCCTGAACTTCCCCCTTGATCGCCACTGACCTTCCCCACTGATCGCCCCCTGATCTTCCCCATTGATCGCCCCTCTGATCGCCCCCCTGATCTTCCCCACTGATCGCCCCCCTGATCTTCCCCACTGATTGCCCCCCTGATCTTCCTCACTGATCGTCCCCCTGATCG